>NC_052627.1:117083754-117770004 GCF_016161935.1 Mauremys reevesii | reverse complement strand
TATAAACATATACATACACACACACACACACACACACCACAATGCAAAAAACTAATTACTTCACCAGTTAAAGTCCCTAAAAACCCCCTAAACCCTAATAATATAAAATAATGACATGGAAATAAATTTGAGGTACATATAACATCTAAATATTATATTAGTTAAATTTGCAATATGCAATTGTATTAATCATTGCTGTCATATACATGTGACAGGACTCTTATCTAATCATCGCTTGATAATGAGATAATTTTCACCCTGTCAAGGGGGGGTGTAGTGAGGCAGCCTGGCTCCCAGCCACCCCAGAGAGGGACAAGCCCCGCCGGATGCCAAAGTGGGCAGAGTCACTGGAGCCTGCGCCCACCCCCCAGAGGTCAAAGCGCAGGACAGGAAGTATAAAAGCCCAACCCCAGGGCTCAGAAGCTGCCCGGCCACTGGAGAAGCCAGATGCTGGTGGCCTGGCTCCCACTGGGGAGGCTCCTGTAGCCTGTGACTGACCATACCAGTCAAGGCCTGATGCTGACCCGACTCTAGAGAAGCTGGTAAGCCTACCTATGAAAAGAGACCCAGAGGAGCTGCCAAGCCTACCACTCGCCGAGTATCCCGAGGAGCCCAGGGTGCTTGATGCCATGGAAGACGCCGACCAGATGCAGGTACTGCTAGAGGGGTAGGTCGGAAGTAGCCTGGGGGCAGCTGACTAGTCTGGCTGCGGCACACCCAGAGCTGATGTCAGTGTGTTGTAGCCACGATCCCCACTGACACAGCAGCAAGTACCTGCTGCTGTTAGGGCCCCGGGCTGGGATGCAGTGGAGTGGGCGGCCTGCGTCCCCCCCCCCGCCACCCACCTCATGGGTGGCAGTCTCCTCCTCGCCCCGACGCTCAGGACCAGGAGCCTGGGTTTTGTTCTTGAACTATTCGCTCCGCCCCACCTGAGGACCCGAGCTCTGGTTTGTTTGCGGCCCGCTTGGGCTTGGTATTGAACTATTTACTCAGTCCCTGCCAGAGGGCCTGAGCCCTTGACTGTTTCCTGCCCCACCAGGCTAATGCCCTGACTCCCCGGACCTAAAAAATGAGGCGGCCCTGCTCCCGGCCGCCCTAGAGAGGGGCAACCCCCAATTGAATCCTTCTACGAGGGGGAATGTAGCCAATGATTTTTTAGTATTCATTTATCGCATGATGTTATAATTAATCAATGTTATATTATATGCATTCATTGTATGTTAATTAGAGTTGATTTGTAGAATTATAAAAGTATAAGATTAATCAATATTTCAAGGAATCAAGTATTAGACATAAGTGAGACAAGCTAACCCTAAGCCTGCAAGACTCTAGCTTAGCTATTTTAGGCCTTGGAGACAAGAAATGATGGCGCAAGACAATAACCAAGAAATAACCTAAAAAAATGATGGGGAAAAAGACACTAATTGGTAACATTGCAAAAGTATAGCTGGGAAGATTAAAATTAAATCATAAAATGCTGTAACAATAAATATGGTCTCTAACACGTGCCCTAACTGCAAACAAAGGTGGAACGTCAATGCTGACAAGAACCTACCCAGCCTATTGAATTTGGGGTCCCTTGTGTTTCCAGGGGACACAAACCAATAAGAAAGAGGGTTGACATTTTCATGTACATGCACAGAATGTAGGTATAGACAGACTCACAGTATAAAAAGGGGTGCCCAGAGCAGGGAAATTGGGCTTCCTATGGGAAACTCCAGCAGGAACTACTCTCTTATTGATGGTCAATCCATAAGAGGGCCAACAGACTCTAACACCATCTAGGAGGATGAGAGTATGTCTGTAGGTATAACTCATTCATTTTACGTATCTATAGGAATTTTATATGCTGTGACATTTATAGCTTTGTTGGTAACTTTAATAAAATTACTAAAATATAGATGCTCTTGTAATTGTATGCGTTATTTGCCTACGGTTTCATGTGTTCCTATGAACTCTAAATCTAGAACTGTAGATGAGTGGACTCACCCCTGCGGCGCCTCCTGCTGGTGACTTCTGGCAATTAGCTCGATTCCAGCTCCAGAACACTCTCTGCAGGCCAGTGATCCGCCTGTCCTCTGGCCCCCATGTCCCTCCCTGGACCCAGTGCCCTTTTACCTGGGGTGCTGCCCCTGGCAGTAACCCCTCAGTCTTAGGGTCTCCCTCCCCAGGGAACCCCCACCCACTATTCCCACCTCGCCTCAGTATACGGCTACTGCCTGTCATTGTCTAGCTCCTGCGCCCTGGGGCAGACTGCAGTATCAGCCTACTCATCACTGGCAAGGTTGCAACCCCCAGTACCTGTTGGCCCAATGCTAGGCCGCAGCCTGGGGCTTTCCAGGCTGGAGCTCCCCAGCTCCTCTGCCTTTCCCCAGCCCTGCTTCACTCAGGTACCCTGTGTCCAGCTCCCTGCAGCCAGGCCCATCTCACTCTACAGCTAGAGAGAGACTGTTTGGGCTTCTGGCTCACAGCCTCTTATAGGGGCCAGCTGGGCCTGATTGGGGCAAGGCCACAGCTGAGCCTACTTTCCCCAATCAGCCCAGGCTTCTTGCCCCAGCCACAGCACTCTCCTAGGCTGTTTCAAGCCCTTCAGGGCAAGAGCAGGGGACCACCCTTATACAAGAACCAACAGAGATGACTCTGTTGAATTTGAGATCGTAGTCGCCAGAACCGAACCTCCCAAGATATGATTAACATTAAATAGAATAAAAGGCTACACTCATGTCCTCACCTTGGAAGCCCTCTGACAACTGGCACCTTCAATGAAGAGGCCAAGGATTAAATCCTTCCATGTTAGGACTGAGGAACATTGGCAAAGCAGCATGAAGAGCACCTGAAAATTTCCATCTCTTCTGTTAAGACCCCTCTCCATGATAGGAGTGGATCTAACTCACACTGCAGCAAAGAGAAGCAGTAGTCCAGATGGCTCCTTGCATGGAAATACCCAAGATATGAGCCCAAAGTGGGATGAAAACTTCCTGAGGAGAACTTCACAGAGATCTCCATAGGTCATTCCATCAAGGATCTTGGGGTTTATCCTTGATGGATAAATAGAAAGGAAATTTGGCCTGAAAACCCTAGAAAAACTTGGAAACCTGCAGGGAGGCCTGGTGCTTCTGTACAAATATTCATCCCCCACCTATAACTTTCCTCTGGCTCCCTAGCAGCATGGCCATACTTTGAAGGGGTCTCCCGTATCCCACCAAAGAGGGATCTCACAGCGTGGAATGGCTTTCTGGAAGAGTTCATAGAGCTTCTGCTTGTATTAATTGTTTAGGTTCATTCCCCATGTGTTTTGTCAGGGGTGATACGTCCCTTCTATGCCCTGAATGTAGATCCCAAGCCCCATGGAATCTGCTGCAGAGTCTAAGGACATGGGGAACATTGTCATAGAGGATGCCTTCATGTGGGCAGATCTGCATGTGAAGGGTGGCTTCTCTGCATGAATCTTGGGGAACAATCCATCCCTATGAACTCACAAACAAATCTGTAGCTTGTTCTAGGCCATAATGGTATAAATAGGTGTAACACTCTGGCTATTAACACATCCACTGTCAGTCTGCAAGGCATTACACGTTCCAGTTACCCTAGATTTATTGACAATGCAAACAGCTGTCCCAAAAGGTGACTAGAACTGCCAATCTCATGGCTCTGATTTATTTTTAATTTCAGCTTTTTTGTGTCTGGTCTCTTAATATTTATAGCTCCTTTTGTGCAGTGTAATTTCCCACTTTCAAATTATATTGTATCAGATTATGTTTGGCTTCTAAGAAATCAATAAACATACCAATTTAAAAAACAAAACAAAAACATTTGGATAGCTACACATTCTACAGCCTACCACAAAATACTGAGTCAGACCTCCTCTCACTGCTGGTATATCAGAGTAGTCAGGGACGGCTATTTCCCAAGCCCTGCTACACCAGATTTTTTTTTTTTACTCTTAACAATTCCTCCTGTCTTTGCAAACAGTCTGGCAGCAATATGCCATCAGGCTCTGTAAAGTGACTTCCCCTCCCCCCCAACATTGGCATCATTTTAGTGAAACCTCCTGTTACTAGCGCTAGATATGGGTCAAAACACAGTTATTATGGGGAGGAATATATTGGACGTGAAACAGCATTTGTCTATCAGCCAAATAATACCCATGCAATGTAAAGTTTTCTTTCAGGCAATTAATCATGTTAACAGGAGGGATGAGCAACAGGAGCTCCCTCAATGGATTCCAGCTCCCTCAATGATTTGGATTCAACTAATCTCCCCTCTGCCTGCACCAAGGATGTTCAGATCTAAGGTTTGGGGATCAGTTCACTCTCTGAGTAAGACAATCTGCTTCTGCTCCAGGTGACATAAATTGTGTGTGCTCCCAGGCTTAGTGGATTAGTGACAGAAACTGCAGTCTTTCAGTTCTAAATCATTAGTTTCCATGAAGCCGAGGTCGACTGTGATCAGTCCCATTCGATACCTGCTTGAGGACTATTGAAATGAGTTGCACACCAAACCACAGCGGAGAAGTATTATTGTCATGCTCCCAAAAAACACAATCATAGTTGATATTCTTTGGTAGACTGAGCTGCGAGAAGGGCTGAATGAACATAGGAGCTGAACTACACTCTGACCCACGGGTCCAGTCTACATTAGAGAATTGCCTTTGTGGCGATGCCTATCATTTGACACTGAATGGGCTAGTGACTACTAGGATCAGTGCATCTACTTACCTACGCAGAATATCTGTTTCTAGTGGTACTTTGTCTTCCCTAATTCTTACATTGTGAGCTCTCTAGGGCACAGCCCATCTATGTAATTTACATCGAACAATTAGTATAATGAGGCCTTGCCCTAGGTGCTACCGCAATAGACATAATAAATTATACCAGTTGAATGGTTGCTAATTGAACCAGTGGGATAGCACTATTAGAATCACCAGTGGAGCAATATCCCCACACTAGTCATGCTGGTTTGGGTCAAGGATCATTGCAGTTTTTCCCTGCATTTCCATTTCCATAATACCACACTATATTGCATTGGAATTGCCTCTATATACCGTACCTATGCTAGAGTTCCTGAGGGTGGTCCATCCATTCAGGGCTGAGACACACTAGGTGTGAAGAAATGTGCACTGCTACCATTATATGCTGTGCTCGTTGTAGGGCTAAACACAGAACTCAGGTCTCCAGCGTTGCCATTCCCTCCCCTGTCATAAGCCCTATATTCACTTTAAAAAATAATGTTTATAAAAAGAAAAAATAAGTTGAAAAACAATCCAGCTGTACATTTAGCTGCTCCAGTCCTCTCTGAAACTAATTCTCCCCCCTCGAAAAATCAATTTCTTTGCAAAAGGTTGGTTTTACTCTGTTATTTTCTAATGCTCTGGATACTCAAAACTTAGGAGCTATTTCTCCTCAGCTTGATTCTCTGCTTTGAGAATTAATTAGATTTCCAAGAATTTCAAGAGCTAAAAAGCATGACTAGTTACTAGAAGAATAAATCTGAATTTAAGGACTCAAAGAGAAAGCATGAAAACAAAACTTCTGATACTGCAGGACTCATACATCAATTGCGATTATTTAACCAGAAGAATTTGCTTATTTCTACTGAAGTTTTGGAGCAGGTGGCAGTGGGATCTTGCCAATGTAGGGGGCATGTGGTGATGAGGCTAATTTGCCTGTACCCCACAGAGAAGAAAAGCTAGTCTAATAACATTTCTCCTCAGAAAAAGAAAATGGAAAACCTCTGTCTTTACCATAGATTGAAGAAACAAATCAGAATTATTAGCAAGTCGTTCTTGACACAGATACAAAAACAACAGGCTGGAGACCAACTCCTCTGCTTGTAAATTCATGCTGTGATCGTGTCAGCTCTCAGGAGCTATGCAAGGTCAAGCTGGGTTAGTTCTTAGAGAGGGCTGCTTAAGTAATACCAGGGTGCCGCATAGTGCAGTAATTGTGGCCACAAAGTTGGGTAGTACAAAGATCCTCTCTGACTGAGCCACAAGATCCCATCCCTCTTGACCCTCCCAGTGCTTACTTTGGTGCTGTCTGTCCTGTGTTCAACAGATCCTTTTCAGGACTCCCCCAGGTTTCCCAGCAGCAATCTTTGCTTGGTGTTTGAGGCCCACATGAATCTCCACAGTAGTGCAGAGACCAGCACTGGGATGGGATGGATGGCTAGATCCTCTCCCATCAATGATTCTTGGCTGCTGGTCACTGGTTCAGCCACTGTCACTGGTTGGTGAAGCCATCAGGGCTACCCAAGGGACTTGTGGCAGGCAACAGCCAAGGAACAGAGAAGACCCAAGACCACCTAAGCTGTCCCCTCTCTCGGGACACACCCTGCCTGCCCACGACACACTGCGGAATACCCCTTGCATTGGGAATGCCATTGGAAGGGAAGGGTAGAGACACATCTGCACCTGCTGGGGATGCCCAATTTGTCATATGTATTTTAAGGGGTGTGGGGAAGGCACCTTACAGCTGCTGTGCAGCATAAAGTGGCTGCAGAGCCCCCATGAATCACCCTGTCTCCAAAGGCCTCTCTCCTCATCAATCCCTTCATCCTTCCTCATCACTCACTCACTCCCACCTCACCACACCCCATTGGTCTTACCTCTACCTCTGCCACAGGATGCTCTCGCTCTGTCCTCCCTTCCCTCCAAAATTCATTGCGTCTGTTGTCCTTAAACATCCCTGTTCTCCTTCTCCTTGTCTCTCCTACATGTCATCCAGACCCCGTCACAATCTTCTCTCTCTTTGGCATTCTCCTGCATCACCAAAATCCTCTTCTCTGCCCTTCCTTCCCAACAAATCCCCTGTGCTCCCCTAGTTTCCCACTCCTCACTCCCCATCCAATACTTCCTTCCAAAACGTCCTCACTATCTTCTCTACCCCGACATAACCCAGCCCCACCTGTCGCCAAAAGCCATCCTAAACCCATCCCACTCTCCTCCTCTCGTCTCTCTTCCTCTCACCTTCCTCCACATTTCCTAAGTTTCCCCTTCCTTTCCCTTTCTCCCCTTCTTTCAAAGGGCCAAATGTCTCCTCTCTCCTTCCTCATATCCCAGTCATTTCTCCCCTGCTCCCAATTATCCTCCTCTCCTTGCAAACTCCTCATTGTGGCTTCCCACACTCCTGTCTCCCTCCCCATCCCACATTCCCTCCTACCTTTCCTTCATATGCTGCTCTCCCTTCCCTTCCAAGACCCGTTCTTCATATCCTTCATGGTGGGAGAGAAGGAGATGGTGCTTCAGCTGGGCTGGAAGCCAGCAGCTCAGCATCTTCTCTGCACCTGGCTCAGCTCTGTCTGCCTGACAATGCTCCCCCTGCTGGTGGAGCAAGGGAAGGAAGGAGCTGAGCTGGCTCTAGTATGCCAACTCCTGCCTACCTTGCAAGGGGACAGAGCTGTCCTCAGCACAGGAGGCTGCAACTTCCAGTTCCTCCTTCTTGCCCAGCCCTAAGCAGCCATCGGGGAAGGGAGAGAAAGCCAGTGTTGTGCTCACCATCAGCCTCTGACTCCTCTGTGCTGCACGCCTCTCTCTCCCCCTTCTAGCTGGGAGCTGAAAGTTGGACAGGAGAGAAACTGGAATCTATGGAGGGAGAGGTCTTGTTTCCTATAAATTAAACTCATGGCACTAAAGGAAGTGCTGATTGTGTGTGATGTGGCATTTGTCACTCTGAGTCAGTGCTAAGTCTATGGCCCAGCATGGCAGGAGGGACGCTATGCTGCTGGAGGGGGTCTCCTTCAGATGAGGTGTAAAATGAAACTCCTGCTAGCATGGGGTCATTAAAGTTTCCTTGCATCTAGTCATTACAATAGGGAGCTTCAGCAGAATTACAAACTGATTTACGTCAGGTGGGCTCTGCCCCATCAGAATTGCTCACCACAAAAGTTCAGCCATCATGGGGCAAGCCCCTCCCCCCAAATCATTTGCTTGAAAAAGAATTAAAGCATATGTTTAACTCCTGCTGCCCACCTCCAATGTGTGTGTAACAACAAGCAGCTTTGAGCTAGCACGTTGTAACACACACATTAAGTCTAATTCATTTTATTCCTCCAAAATCCATACTTGCCAACATCTCATGACAACACAAAAATCAAACAAAACCACCCACCTAAAAAACCACCACCCACAGACAAGCAAATCTTTCATTTACCTAAAATTTACAAATTTTGCTTAAGATGTTGCCTAAAAGTGAGGAGGGTTCAGAAGAAGCTAGAAGCCCAACTCTGCAAATTAATTAATTCTATGCCCCCCAGCCTCATATCAATTAATTTTCCCCCAGCTCCCATCACTTGATAATGTACAACTCCCAGCCCAACACCAATTCATTTTGTGCCTCTCCCAGCCTCTATCTGCTTCAGAGCCACATGAACTGTGCCCACCTAGCTCCTTGTAGAGGTTCTTCACCTCCTCCCAGGCCTGGGGGAGGGGCAGCTCCAACATGATCTTCTCGCCCTTCCCAGACCTGGTGTTGCAAGGAGAGCTGGGCGGAGGGAGGAGCAGGTCCATTTTTCACAAGACGGGGAAGGAAGGAGTAGAGCCACCTTCAGTTGTTGGGTTCTTTCTGCTCCCTCCTGCAAAAATGCTCTATCCTCCCTATTCCGATATCCAGTGCTTCAAGCTTCTGTCCGTGCCTATGGGGTGGGGGAGAGCTCTGCATGCCTCCTGCAACGGCTGCGATTGCTTGCTCTTGCCCAGGAAGTGGAGAAATGGGAAAGGTGGGGCATTACTCCTTGGCAAATCTGAAAATTATATGAAAGCTGGAGCTGTGTGTATTATCAAGAGACCACCCGCAACATGGGCCACCAATCACATTACTCACGATAAAATTGCAAGAATTGGCAACAATTCTTTATCTTTGTAACAAAATGCATATGCACCCAGGGGAAGAATTAAAGTTGCTGGGGCAACCTTATTTTTGGCATTTCATTATTTTAGGGTGTTTGACTTTGTAACCTTAATAATGTTCTTTCCAGGGATGTATTTTTGTATGGAATAATATACTATATACACACTGGAACATCAGATCCCAACCACCCCCTTCACAAACTGTGGAAGATGGAATCCACATCTAAACTTCATGTAATACAGTTACAGCTGTGAATGGGGAGTGAACTTGGGAATCTTGAGCACTGAAAACATACTTCTACCAGCTGACCCAAAAGAGAAGAACTTCTCCAAGCGTGACTAAATAGCAGGCTGTTATCATTACTGGGGCTAGCCACTAGATGCAAATATGTTCAGACACATTATAAAATCAGTCCATTACTTTCACAACTTTGGCCTATCAATATAAAAGGCTAAATCAGATCACTGATTTTGATACTCCCAAACTTTGTGGAAGACTGGATTCTGATTTAAATACCACAGCTCTGGCCCATTTCTAATATATAATAACAATTTTCTTCAGTCTCTCTCTTTTTAAGAACAGGACTTCTTGAAGACTGAGGAGATTTTCTGTCAGTGATCTGAAAAGATTTGAAAACCCACAATTATATACCATTTGTCCATATAATTATCCCTACGCTTATATTTTAAACCATTAATAGTAACGATGATGTACAATTTGGTAAGCAAAGTTCCTGATAAATGCAACTCAAAAGTTTCCAAAAAAATCAATTGCCATTTTACATTTTCTTTTATCCTTTAGAAAAGAATGCAGCTGTAAGCATGCTGTCATAAGAATCATGTCTTAATTAGCTTTTATTTTATTCCCAAAAATATACGGCTGAATTTGGCAAAGCGCTGAGCACTCTAGATGGATTCTAAGTAGAGCTGGTCAGAAAAGGGAATTCCTGTCCAGTCGGAAATTCTAACATTTCAAAATCTGTTTTTCATTACAAATTGGAACAAAGTTTAGTGCAGAATGGAAGTCCAAAAAAATTTCAATTCAGAAATACCACACTGTTTTGTTTTGATAATGTTGGAACAGGATAATAGGATATATTTAACATTTCTAATATACATATAACCCTTCTGCCTGGTATTGTCAGTAAAAGAAAGGGCTGGGTTTAATTATCTGGATATTTCTTCTGACAACTTAAACAACACTAGCTCGAGCAGGTTTTAGCCCACAAAAGCTTATGCCCAAATAAATTTGTTGCGGCACCTTGGAGACTAAGGACTCCTCATTGTTTTTTCTGATACAGACTAACATGGCTACCACTCTGAAACCTGGGAAAACTCAATTACCTTCCCAGGATACCCTTGATAGGCAATGTTTTCCCACATGCAAGCCCTGAGGCCCAGATGCTCAAAGGTATCTAGGCTTCTAATTCCCACTGATTTACCTTCAGAGGATCTGGCCCTGAGTCCAGGGATTTAAAACAAAGATAACTTTTTTTGGGGGGTGAGGAAAATGGGAAAGGGGGAAAGAAGGGGAATAAAGTATAAATTTGGGCAAGCCAGCAATTAATAGCTCAACAATATCTATTAAGTGAACTTCCATCCATGAGGGTGTCTTAGTAAGTCCTCCTCTCACAATTGTGAGTTGCTAAGCAGGCAATGCATTAGTCACTTCCATCTTCCCCTTCTCCCCACTCACTGTTTGTTATCCAAAGATTTGGGCAGATCCATCCCCAAAAACACTGTCCATGTCAAATCCTGAACAGAAAGTGGTTTGACTTTGTGAAAAACGTCATAATTTTGCAAAGTGACAACATATATGTTGATAAGAGACTGCACTATATTACCTAGACCCAGTAATCTGACTTGCATCAAGGGTACAATGATATTAACACTTATCACATGATAGGGGTCAGTACCCATTGATTCCAGTCGCTGCTGTTACAGGATACTGAAGCTTGAATTCAGAAGATAAGCTGGAGAAAGGAGATGAAACAAATGGATTTTATTGGATAAACATAAGCACCATGTGAGATACTAATAGGATACCCACAAGAATGAATGAAGAGAAAGCTATTCACAAAACCTACAGGAACACTGTTCAAAGACTTCAATATTAAATCAGGGCTTGAATAGGACATCAGCCAAGCTGATGATTTATCTTGAGACTATGAATGCACTGTATTATTTTCCAAAATTTCTTTGGTAATGCATGCTTTCCACTAATAAATTGCTGTTAGCCAAAACATTTAGACACAATACACACCAGATTAATAAGTATCATGTGCTCGGTATTAAAATAATAAAGTGTTGAGAAGTTATGTTAACTGAATGATTTATCCTCTTCCCACAATTCTGTTCACCCATGTCAAGCATACCACAGCACTTTGCAAAGCTAAAGTCAGCTTTGGCATTAGAAAACTTGTCAAAGCAAAGATGCATGAATATCCTGTACCCACTACAGCTAGGGAGTACTTTCATGGCTCTTCAATGCTTGGAATATAATATTCAAATAAGATATGTGAAATTATAAGCAGGTACCTTTGTGAACCAGTACCTAGAATGCTAGTGATAGATATATATATATAGATATATATATATATATACACACACACACATACATATATATACACATACACACACCAGGCAGAAGGGTTATATGTATATTAGAAATGTTAAATATATCCTATTATCCTGTTCCAACATTATCAAAACAAAACAGTGTGGTATTTTTTAATTGAAATTTTTTGGACTTCCATTCTGCACTAAACTTTGTTCCAATTTGTAATGAAAAACAGATTTTGAAATGTTAGAATTTATATATATATATATATATATATATATATATAAAGGATAAAGAAGGTACAGAAGAAGTAGTTAGGGAGCTGTGGCAAACTGGTGGGTTGAACGTTAGTGATCTACAGAGAGTTTTATAATTTGTAAAATCATCCTATAAATACTGCTAGCTGCAATGTTTATCTTTGACGCACACCTGCTGAGTAACATCAACATGCTATGAGAATTTGCTTCCCAGAAGAAGGGTACATATGTCAACAATTGGCTGATATGTTTAAGTCAATAATGCTGTCAATTTATGCAGCAATGGAATGGGTGAGCCAGATCCTCAGCTAATATAAATTGGAGTCACTTCTTTGATTTCCCTGGGAATGGAGCAGACATACGGTTACAGGGGCTTTAATGAAGGTATTCCAACTTACATTAGCTGCGGAGCTGGCTCGTGTTTTTCAGCATGAAAGAAATCCAGAGAGGTGTTTAGAAGCACTAGGATTTATATTTGACAAATGATTCCAGGCAATATCGGATAGAAAAACCCAATAAATAACCCTTCTAATATGTGTAATCATAAGCCAAACAGTGATTGTGAGCTCTAAGTAAAATCCTAATTACCAGTGCACCATACTGTGCAGCAGGCCAGGGTTTTGTGCTCCCACAGAAGCCCATGGCAGTTTTGGCTGAGTACGGACTGCAGAATCAGGCCCTTGTAAAGGAATGATAGATGGTGCAGGCACTCTCTCTCTCTCTCTCTCTCTCTCAATATTCCACATGAAAGGAGTTACCTTCTGAGCAAATGCCTTGAGGAGCAGTGGGCATGACAAGAATTTTTACTGAATTTGTAATATTGAGTACTACATAGCAGTTGTGACATCAAAACATAGAGCCTGTGCTACCACTGCTGCCTACTACCCACAGCCAATGTGCTTTACATGCATACTTACCGCAGCTGACAAAATAATATAAAATAAAATACACTATGAAAACAGTGAAGAAAGAAGGAAGAAAATCAATGAGAAATTTCTTTTCACAATGATTCACAGAGCTGTTACTCAGCCAGGGGCGGCTCTAGGAATTTCGCCGCCCCAAGCAGGGCGGCACGCCGCAGGGGGCGCACTGGCGGTTGCCGGTCCCGTGGCTCTGGTGGACCTCCTGCAGACGTGCTGCGGAGGGTCCGCTGGTCCCGCAGCTCCGGTGGAGCATCCGCAGGCACGCCTGCAGGAGGTCCACTGGAGCCGCCTGCCGCCCTCCCGGCGGCATGCCGCCCCAAGCACGCGCTTGGCGCGCTGGGGTCTGGAGCCGGCCCTGTACTCAGCCCACCCCAAAACAAACAATAATTAGAACTTGGGTAATTTTGTGGCTGTCGTAGTCACTGTGTGCGTTTGTGAACAGCAGTGGTTGAAGGTGGGTTATTTTTTTTTTTTTGGGCAGAATCACTGAGAAAAGTGTTATAAGGAACAGCTGCTTAACCTCTTTTTTGGACCAGGTTTATAATCTCTAGCCAACATGTAGGGGAACCAGTGCCAAAGTCAGGCCTCCATCGCACCTACCTACAGCTCTTTGTATGATGTATAGTACAGCTAGAAATGGTAATATGCCCCTGCTCAAGCAGTAACATTTTCTATGAACTGTTTCTTTCTACCCACATACAGGGGGAGAATTTCAATCTAAATAAGTAGCTTGATTTTGTGTAAAACTCATGGAAGCTGCAACCTTTTCCCAGTTTGTAACTGCTACTTCTCCATTCTATTTTCTACTTCCTAGCAAATGGCTGCTGAACAATGGCATTTTCAATGGGGAAAGAGCATAAGTGGCTACATCCCAGCTACCCTAGTGAGTTTATGGAATACAAGTGTATAAAGACAGGATACTGGGCTATATGGGCCTTTGGTCTGACCCAGTATGGCCATTCTTATGTTCTTATGAATTTTAGAACACAAAGTATAGGCCTCGCCATTGAGCTTTTACAGTTTGAACTATAAATATCAGCTTCCCTGAACTCACTACATAAATGTTACAAGAACACACTGATGGATAAGTAGCTTCTTGAGAATTCTTATGCGTTTTTACCCCAATCAAATACTAAGAATGGGGACAAAAAAATGAAGAAAGATACAATCCAATGTTAATAAAGACAGTTTTCTCCCTCCCTCTCTGCCCCCAAGAGAAAGGTATTCAATCAAGAGTCGAGTGAAGAAGAGTAGTAGTGGTTTCCAAGGAAACTTAACATGCATCTCCACAAACACAAATGTATCCTGAGGTTTAAGGAACAATTTTACCCTTTGAAACATGAAGTCCATCAACACAAATATGGCCAGGGCTGGTCCTGGCCATGTGCAGAGTGTGTGTGCTGCACTGGGACATATATTTGAGGTCCCCAACTTGCCGAGGGTAAGCACTGACCAGAACACAGGGCCTGTGGAAGTCAATGAGAAGATGACAAAAGTAGCACTCATTCAATGGATCTTCCTGGAGTTATTAGTAATCTGGCATACAAAGGTAGACAGTGGCATGAAATGTATTCTTTCTGCTCCCACTTGCCAGGAAACCATGTCTATTCCTGTTATAGGTGGATCTGGCCACAATTATCCATGTGTTCATCAGCTTCCAAATGTGCGATTAGAACTCACTGCAGTGGGGCTGAAGATGGAGTAACAAAGAAATTCTGTCAGGGCCAAGACATGGGAGGCTAGTGTGCCCTGGTGAGCTGCTAAGTTGCAATCCAGAGACAAGTACAGAGTTAGGAGGGAGCCGGATCAGAATGCCAGGAAGTCTGAGTCAGGAATGAAGTTGTAGGCAGATAGCAGGGTCGGAGTCAAGCTGGGTCAGGGTACCAGGAAGTCAGGGCAGGGGCGGCTCTAGAAAATAGGCTGCCCCAGGCAGCGCGGTGTGCTGCGCCGCCCTTCCTCGGTCCCGCGGCGGGTCCCCTCTTCCCGCGGCTCCGGTTGAGCTCCCGCGGCAGGTCCACCGGAGCCCCGGGACGAGCGGACCTCCCGCGGGCACGGCTGCGGACGGTTCGCGGCTCCGCTTGAGCTGCCGCAGTCATGCCTGCGGGAGGTCCAGCCGAGCCGCGGGACGAGCGCCCCCTCCGCAGTCATGCCTGCGGCAGGTCCGGTCGTCCACGGCTCCGGTGGACCTCCCGCAGGCATGACTGCGGCAGGTCCACCGGCCCAGCCTGCCGCCCCCTAGATTTGGCCGCCCCAGGCAACAGCTTGGTTTGCTGGTGCCTAGAGCCGCCCCTGAGTCAGGGTCGGGCACAGGTTACAGACAGCAATCAAATAGCAAAGTCAAGGAGAAACGAGGATCAAAGTCGAGGCTCTATCACAAGCAGGATCTGGAGCAGAAGCAAGCAGGAAGTCTGTGTTGTTTCTCAGACAGCTTCCCCAGCATGGTTTATATACCACTATTGGCCACACAGGCCCTGAGGGGCGGTACTGCCTGCCAAGTCACACTTCACAGTGTCTTCCCTGATTGTGAGGCAGCATCATCAGTGGTTCAGAATCTCTGTGGTCCCAGGTTTGAGCCCTGCAGATTCTTACAAAATCTGACTTCTGCAGAATGCTGCAATCCTCCTTCTCTACAGGAAAAATTGAACAGACCACATCATTCTGGAGCTTTGTGCTCTCCATTAACTCCCAGTTCCTTGCCAATTGAACAGGCTGGAATTGTCAAAGTCATCTAAGGATGTTAGGGATGCACTGGCATGTGTTTAGGCGCTTTCCCAAATTAGACCCTAAATCTTTATGGCCCTCAATGTGTTTGCACCTGACTACATTGCAGAACCCTGTACCATTCACAACACACCTTCACAGCTGTGTTTGTCATAGACAATGCAGCACAGAGAGCCTAGAATAAAATTCATGAAAGTCAGAGACAAGGTGTCATCAGCTGAAGGCCCCTCATTATGGAATAACCTACAAGAAGAGAGAAGACTGAACCCACACCTGGCTATTTTCTATGACCATTGCAAAATTCACTTTTGACAAATGTCTTCCCACATTACCAAATAGAAAGGATTATAACAGCTATAAAAGGAAAAGAAGCAGAGAAAAACAAAACAACCCTTTCCCCAGATCTGGAATAATGGAGAGCAGAGTCTGCTGTAGATAACTCTATGGGTATCATAATTATTGTATTTGGTGTTCAGCTACTACAGCGAGGGATGCCCCAGATACAAAAAATGGAGAGGGAAATGAAGGGGAAAGAGAGAAAATGGTGAAGGGGGAGAAAGAATGATGGAACAATGAAGGAGAGAGAAGATGTGGAGATGAAAGAATGAGTGCAAAGAAGTTTAACAAAGAACAGAGAAGAAAACCCAACCACAGGATTAAAATATGTGAAAAATAATAGAGATGGAAGGGAGAATGACTGTCAGAAAGTAAAGGAAGGAGAGCACTAGAAAGGTTTAGAGACAAACAAACAATCAACATTTTTTAAAATGGGAAAGAGTAAAAATAAGTATGAGGGAAAACACGGCCCCTGAAGAAGAGTTGTAGAAAAGATTCACCAAGAAGAAAGGCAGAAGACAATAGCCCTGATAATGCAAACAGTCAGATAGGGCTTCTCTTCACTGCCGAGTTAACTTACTTGTGTGTTGTCCCTAACCCAGCTCCCATTCGCACACAAAAACCTCTGAGTGGGTGGTGCTTTATCCCTGGGTTTGCTGGCCCGGTCAGGCTGCTAATACTGGGGCTGGTAACCAGCCCACTTTGCAATGTGGATGTAAACTAAATCACCTGAGTGTAGATGGTCCCCCATTTCCTTCTCCCAATTCCCTCTGCACGTGCGCCATCCCCATGGAGTGACTGAGCATGCTCTAGTCCAAGGCTCTGGGTCTTAGAAGGAATTTCCATGTAATGGCTTCTCTCAGATGCTCCAAGGAGGAGTGGGGCTGGGTAGTGGAACTGATCGCCTCTCTCTCCTGTGCCGTCTATGACACCCCTGCTGATGCACGGGCAGTGTGGAGCAGGAAGATACCTGAGTCGACAGCAGAGGGGTCACACCCAGACTGGAGGGAGAGAAAGGAGTAAGTTGGGAACAGTTGTCTGGTGAGACTGGGATTGGGAGTTGGGCAATGAATGGAACTGGTTGGGTCAGTAAACTGGGGAGAAAGAGGGGGAATTGGAACATGCAAGGTAAGGAAACTGGGACTGGATGTGGGGATGGAGTGAAATTGGGAGAATGAAGGAAGATTGAGACTCTGACAATGACTCCAGAAGATTAGACTAGGACTGGCTGGAAAAGAAATTATGATGTGGATGAGGAGCCTGAGGAGTAGAGACTAGGACTAATCAAGGGGAATGGGAGAGGGACAAGGACCAGGAAACTAATGCTGGTCAGGACCAGGTTGGAGAGTACAGAAGCAGGAACTTCAGACTCGAGGGCAATGGCAAGAAGAATCTGAGCCGATTAGAACACACTCCCCTCCACAGCCTGGAATGGAACCCACTGCTGAAGTGTCTGCTTCTGGTCCATTTAGCAATAGTAAGTTGTCATCCTCTATCAGTTTCTGTTATCTCAACCAGCAGAGGTCCGTGCGCTCATGAGCCCTGTGTATGCCAATGTGATACTACATGATAGAATTTGTGTTTTCAGTTTTCTTTTAAAAGAAAAAAAAACACCTAGGAAATAGCACACACAAAAGCTCTGTTAAAAGAACATATTTAAGGTTGCAAAGTCAGTCACTCAAAAATAAGGAAATGCCAAAATTAAGGCTGCCTGTGCTACCTTAATTCCCCCCTACCCTTTTGCATATGCAGGTATAAGCTGTGTCTACCCTAAAGGTTTTGGCAGTGTAGTTATGCCAGCAAATTTTTAAGCTTAAACTAGGCTTTAGAATAAAAGGGGATGGTGGGAGACGAAACTGTACCATGAAACAGATTTATTTAAGGGAAAAAATAGCAAAAGTACCAAACTTGCCAATTCCATTTTAAACTGTCCCTCTAGAAATGATCCGTTAGGAGCCACTCTGTAAATAGAGAAGAGAATGGAAATCTAGAAACATTAAGGCATGTTGTTTCCTTGATGCATGAAGAACTCACATTAACTTTAATGGAAATTACCCCATGTCTTGCAGAGAGAATACACTTAATATTTAAATTAACTTTATGGCAGATGCTAAGTATAAAGAGAGTTGCCCAGGAACTCGTGATGTGAACTAATCTCAGTCTCCTTTATTTATTTTCACTATGACCTCTAGTAGCTGATAGCTTACCTAGGAGGAAGGATCTCCATGTTCTTTCTTATATACAGGTATTTATCTTCTGTATGCCAGAGAATAAAGCAATATTCACCTTTCTTTAAGGACAGGGGCCTGATCCAAAGCCTACTGAAGTAAACGGACAGTTTCCTAGCATATGGAGGCTGAGGATAAAGAATAAAGGGCAACTTAGGCCAACATATATGGTACAGAAGAAAGCGATACCGAAGAGCAAGATGATTCAAAGTCTTCCAGTGTTGTTTTTTGTTAGAACACAGTGGCAGCTGTGAAAGTAGAATGAATTATGTTACAAAATAGATAGGATTAAAGAAATGCTGTCTGTACCTTTAAGGAAAGTCGCTGGAATGCTGGAGTCCAGGTGTCAGGAAAACAGACATTAACATAGAACAATTTGCACCGATTAAGGGCAATTGGTAAAGCATTAGCCTTAGATCGATAGGAGTTAGTAAGGAAGTAGGATATGCATGCTATGCCCCAGGTGAATTTTGCTGTTTTCTCCTTTGTCCCTTTGTTTGATTCCCGCTCTTTTATCTGTATAAATAAGACTGTTTGGGTCTTGCATGGCCACTCACATTATCTGAATGTTATTGGCGGAGCGCTTTGCTAATAAAAACAGAGTGGTCTGACAAATTGTGAGTCTTGATTTTAACTTTGACACAGCCTTTTCAAAAACAAGATAGGAAATTTCACTGCTAAGACTACTACAATACAATTGATCAAATATCTAGTGCAACAATTTTCTAGTTTAGGAAAACCAAAACCTTAAAATGTTCTTATTTACAAACTAGTCCCTTTCTCAATGCATCCTGAACCCAAGCCTCGTGTTCCGTGTCCAGAAATCTTTCCCTATTGAATTATGGTCATTCTGCAGAGGACATATTTTTGGTACGTTTGTATGGAACAAAAGATGGAAAAATGATGTAGATGATAATTTTTACCTCATCAAGATATCTAGTCAATTAACATGCAGCTCCTACTTATTGCACATACAACCTGTTTTAATTGTACTTCCAATAAATGTTGATTGTCTGCCATTGTCATGTAAATGTAGCTGACTTTTTAAACAGAGTTATCATTTATTTGCTGGGTACAATCACAGTTTTGTATGTATTTGTCTCAATTTTAAAAGTACTTTTGTTTTATTCTCCTTCAGTATGGCTTTAATACTTGCAGATGTAAAGCATGATATCTGCTGTACACAAATAGTTAATAGTTTATATATTCCAATGTAATGTTCAATATATGTGACAATTACACTAAGACATTGTAATTATTTCCTATATGAGGCCCACATTGTCAATTCTTTACTCCTGTGGGTGATCAGAATACTCACACAGGTTATTCTGTTACCCGGGGTTCTTTCAACCCAAAGCTCTTGGTAACTTTTACTCGGTGCGAGGAGGTGTCAGGAAATAAATCAGGGGAGACACGGCCGTCTAACCGATAGATGGCCGGCAGAAACAGGACAACACAAGAGTGCTTTCGCTTAATGCTAAACTTTACTTAGTCTTAAGCACTTACACACGTCCGCAACAAGATTAGTAAAACACTCCCAACCCTTGATAATTACCAAAGCTGAGTGTGGCTTTCGAGTGACACGGCAGCAGGCTTCCAGTGGCCAAATCTTCTGTCTGCCGGTGGGGACCACAAGATGTATCCAGAGGGAAAGTCCAAAAAGAGTCCTCAAACACATCCAATTATCTCAAGCTTTTTCCCCTTTTTTATACATTAGTAATAGAATGACATGTCCCTTAAAGAAACCTTGTTAAGTAAGCAGTTTCAATGATCAAGCAAGAGGTTCCTTCCAATTATTGATTAAGCAGGTGTGGGTTTTTCCAGAGTTTGCAGCCTTGAGACCCCAATAGACATTCCTGGGACACAGCCTACTCTTTTAAAATGCATGTATCAGCAACTGCAACACAATTCTTATCAAGAAGGACATGGGGTCAAGCTGCCCTTGCTGTGGCACCCCAAAACTCCCCCCCTCCCCCGGCCTTGGTCAAGCTGAGACTGCTGAATGGCCAATTTACAGCTTGCTGACTAGGCCACCTTTAATAATAAGCCATAGTGGTTTCAAGGACTTTACTGGTTTGCCAAAGTCTCCCTGTACAATTCCATTGACTTAACTGGGAATTTGTCAGGTAAGGAATTTCTCATCAACGGGAGTAAAGGGTTTAAAATCTGGCCCTAGAGTAATAGTCACTTTCACTATACCTATTGATCCTTGTTTTATATGGATTTAATATTTTGGACAAACCCTGCCACCCTTGCTCAGGAGCAGGACCGCCCAGAGGATTCCGGGGACCCGGGGTCTTCGGCGGCGGGGGGCCCTGCTTCGGCGGTAAGTCGTCGGCGGGGGGTCCTTCCGTTCTGGGACCCGCCGCCAAATGCCCCAAAGACCCATGGCGGGGACCCCCCTCCGCCGAATTACTGCCGAAGTGGGACCCGCCGCCGAAGTGTAGCCCCCACCATGGGTCTTCGGGGCACTTCGGCGGCGGGTCCCAGAACGGAAGGACCCCCCCGCCGCCGAATTACCGAAGACCCAGCTACACTCCGGCGGCGGGTCCCGCTTCGGCGGTAATTCGGCGGCAGGGGCGTCCTTCTATCCCAGAGCGGAAGGACCCCCCGCCAGCGAAGACCGGGAGCGAAGAAGCTCCGGGGGCCCGGGCCCCGCAAGAATTTTCCGGGGCCCCCGGAGCGAGTGAAGGACCCCGCTCCAGGGGCCCTGAAAAACTCGCGTGGGGGCCCCTGCTGGGTCCGGGGCAAATTGCCCCACTTGCCCCCCGCTGTGGGCAGCTCTGCTCAGGAGAGTTGTTCCAATGAATTCAGAGAGCTACTTGTATACGTAAGGCAATCAGGGTTTGGCAATTTCTGTTTTCTATGTGGAAACACACATTGTCTAGAAGACACAGCTTCATTACAACTTCCTCCCACTTTCATATTTCTTACATGGATGTAAAATTGAATGCAATCTCTTGCAGTTACTTTGCTCTTATTTAGTCATAGGAAACGCAATTCCACAATAGATACATGGAAATTTAAATTAGGGCTGGCTGGAAAAAAACAATTCCATTTCATGAAAAAAGTCAGTGTATTGAAATTTGGTTTGTTCCAACACAGAATAAAAATGAGACCTTTTGAATTTTTTCCACAGGGAAAATAAATAAAAAAAAAAAAAGTAGAGAGCACAACCCGTCCTAGGATGGACAATCACCTGGTAGTTAAGGCACTCACCTGGGAGATGCAGGTTCTAGTCCCTGCTCTGCCTGATTTAGGGAAGGGGGTTGAATTTAGGATTCTTACATCCCAGGCTATTGGCAAGGCTAGACTCTTGCTCCCCATTTCTGCAAAACATTTTTGTTTCAATGAAACAACATTTTTGATGGCATAAAATTGCATCAATTTTTTGTGACCTCTTCTAGTTTAAAATAGAAATCTATCATTGAAACAGGAGAGCTATTCCGTACACTTTTTATTGTAAGTCTGTCTTGCTATGCACAGCGCACCAGTCAAATTAACTTAATTTCTTTACATGAAACAAAGAGGGCAATGACACATTGCCTTGGGAAAGGAATAAACTGTTTCTCATTTTTTGTTTGCTGATAGCAGCTTTAAACAGATTATCTGGATTTTATTAGAGGACAGATTATTCCTCTTTTTCTCCATCCCTAGTCATTTTATCTCAGATTAGAAACTGACTTGAATCTGATCTCACTTATATCTGTTTTAGATTGGAATGACCATCAACTTCAATAAAGTTACTCATGATTTACACCATTTTAACTGAGATCAGAATCAATCCCAGTAACTCTAGCCTTGTTATTAGTTCTATTAATATTTGTATAACAATAGCATGTAGAGATCATAAATGAGATCAGGGCCCATTGTACCAGGCACTGTAGAAACACACAAGTTACAACATCCAACCTAAAATCCCGATCCCGCAATTAACTATATGTGCTTGCAACTCTGTATCCTTGCAGAACCCCATTGAAGTCAACATCCTGCACAAAATCACATGCAGGACTGGCCTAAAGGGATGAAACAGAGGGTGAGAGAAAGGTAAAACATTATTGCCCAATTAGATCATTCTAAATTTTGTCTGAGATCATAAATATATGAGAATACTAAGTATTTATAATCAGGGCCGGCCTTAGGCAAAATGGTGCTCTGAGAAAACTTGTATTTTGGTGTCTACACTATATTTAGTAGAAATAAATAAAAATAAATAAAATCTGCTTAAATCTGCTTACTTTCTCTAACAGACACACTCATTGTTACTGCCATTATCTAACTTTATTTTAGTCAGTTGCTTTTCACCTCACTAAAAACATATTTACTTGATTTTAACATATGCAATTAAGAGTTCCTTTCTCTTTTATTAAGAACAAGAATTTATTTTTCTATTTATTTTGGCATTTATGTTATGTTTATGATCACAATCATGCATGTAACTCACTAATGTTTGACTCCATCATTACTATTAGTATCAGACTTTGAACCGCATTTATTTTTGTACAAATTTTAAGTTATTTTACATGTATAACTAAAAATATCATTTGAAAATAACTGACCATCTGCACAGTGTCTAACATTTTGTGTTTAGCCAATTTTTTGAAACTGGCACAAGTGAAATTTACATTCTAGAAGGATACTACTATTTGATTGTACCACTTTAAATAATGAATGACAAAGCACAATAAGGTAATAAAAAGTAATAATGATAATTACTCCAGCCAGGACGGGTTAGGCATTATAGAACTCACTTGTTAGGATACAAATATTCAGGCCTGTCTGTAAAGGCCTATACTTTAAGAACTTAGGTATATGTTTATCACTTAGCTAGTTATAGAGGTACAAAGCAAGAATCAAAATCACAGTCTGCCTGTTTATAGGCCTTCTCTCACTATGATAATCTAAGGCTGTGTTCTTAGGCTGAGGGTGTGTCTACACTACCACCGGATCAGCGGGCAGCAATTGATCCAGCAGGGGTTGATTTATCACATCTAGTCTAGATGCGATAAATCAAACCCTGAGCGCTCTCCCGTCAACTCCTGTACTCCACCACTGCGAGAGGCACAGGCGGAGACGACGGGGGAGTGGCAGCAGTCGACTCACCACAGTGAAGACACTGCGTGAGTAGGTCTAAGTATGTCGACTTCAGCTACATTAGTCACGTAGCTGAAGTTGCATAACTTAGATCGATCCCCCACTCCCTAGTGTAGACCAGACCTAATATCTTTGGCTAAACAGCAGAGGCAGCCATAAGCTGGAAAGTATATGGTCACATCCTTACATTCCAAACTAGTTACACTGAAATAAGGTGCTATTGGGAATACAATCCTATGCTAATAAATGTCTATCACCTCTAGATAAAGGGAAGAGCCTAGAAGATGTAAAAGGAAACTTAGCTTGAAAGCATACTGTCTGGCAAGAACTCACTTATCAATAGCTGGGATATAAAATCCTCATTTCTTTGTTGGTCTATCACTGTAGTCCCCACTTCCCTATTATTTGTCTGTATAATCTCTGTCTGTATAATCTCTGTCTGGTTCTGATATTGTTTCTGTTTGCTGTATAATTAATTTTGTTGGGTGTAAACCAATTAAGGTGGTGGATATAATTGGTTAGATAATCATGTTACAATATGTTAGGATTGGTTAGTTAAATTTCAATAAAATGATTGGTTAAGGTATAGCTAAGCAGAACTCAAGTTTTACTATATAGTCTGCAATCAGGAAGCAAGGTGGGGAATAGGAACAGGGAATGGGGGTGGGGGAATTGGAATTCTGTTTTTCAAAGGGGGGAATGGGAACAGGGACACAGGCAAGGCTCTGTGGTGTCAGAGCTGGGAAGGGGGACACTAAGGAAGGAAATTGGAATCGTGCTTGCTGGAAGTTCACCCCTATAAACATTGAATTGTTTGCACCTTCGGACTTTGGGAGGCAGTTCAACACTATTCATATCACATCTCATTCATTTTAATGATTCAAATGTTTCTTTAATTGAAAAATAGCTCTAGTGCTGCAATAGTACCAGAAATTTTTACTTTAAATATTTAAATTAATTACTAGCTGAGGGCCCATTCACATGGCAGGGTATAATTAATAAATCATGTGCTGACTGAGTTTGTTCTCCATGGTCCTAATCCTGCAAACACATAGGAGATGAATTTACAGCATTTGGCTAGTTCCACTGAGTTGAATATGCTCACATGCATAGATAACTCACATACGTAAGCAGAGGTGAGCTGGAGCCGGTTCCCACCAGTTCGCAGGAACCGGTTGTTAAATTTAGAAGCCCTTTTAGAACGGGTTGTCCCGGCCCCAGCTCACCTCATTCCGCCTCTGCCTCCTCCCCTGAACGCTCCCCCGGCTTCTCCCCCCCTCCCCGGCTTCCCGCAAATCAGCTGTTTGCATGGGAAGCCTGGGAGGGCTGAGAAGGAAGCAGCGGCTTCCCGCAGGTGAGCTCAGGAAGGGGGGCAGGGGTGCGAGGAGGGCTCCAGGTGCTGCACGGCTCCGGCCTGGCCCCTGACCCCAACCCCAATCCTGTTCCCGTCCCCGGGCGGCGCGGCTCTGGCCTGGGCCCAACCAGCCGAGCAGTGTGGCTCTGGCCCGGCTCCGGTCCCAGGCGGCGCAGCTTCGGCCCGGTGCCCCAGCTTTGGCTGGCCTGGCACCCCGGCTCCGGCCCCCAGGCCCGGCTCCGGCCCAGCCCCCACCTCCAGGCAGCGCAGTAAGGGGGCAGGGAGCAGGTGTTGGATAGAGGGCAGGGGAGTTGGGGGGGTGGATTAGTGTTGGGGCGGTCAGAGGGCAGGGAACAGGGGGATTGAATGGGGGCACGGGTCCCGGGGGGGCAGTCAGGAAGGAGCAGGATGGAGCGATGGGGGGCAGTCAGGGGTAGGGATTCCAGGGGCAGTCAGGGGACAGGGAGAAGGGGTGGTTGGATGGGGCAGGGGTCCTGGTGGGCCATCAGGAATGAGAGGAGGGGTTGGATGGTGCTGCAGGGGGTAGTCAGGGGACAGGGAAGGGGGGTGGATGGGGCAGGAGTCCCGGGGGGGCTGTCAAGGAATGTGGGGGGTTGGATGGGGCAGGAGTCCTGGGGGGGGGGAGGGAAACATCCTCCTCATGGGGGGAGGAGGAGGGAACGAGTTGTTAATATTTTGGCAGCTCATCACTGTACATAAGTGTTTGTGAAATGGGGATATATGCAGCCAGATGTCTACATCCAAACACAGAGATTGCTGGGGAACAGTTGTATCTTTGTTGTTGTATCATGCCACCTCCTTAACGCCAGTTTGGGTGTCGATATTCTCAGTTCATAGCAACTGTCAAAAAAATCCAACTGTCTTCATCAAAAGAAGGGAATGGAATGAGGGAGTTGACAGACAATACTGTTTGTTAGAGACACAAAGTGGGTGAGGTAATACCTTTTATTGGATCAACTTCCATTGGTGAGAGAGAGAAGCTTTCGAGCCATACAGTGCTCTTCTTCGGGTCTGGGAAAAGGTACTCCCAATGTCACAGCAAAATGCAGGGTGGAACAGATTGTTTAGCATATGTAATTAGCACATATTGTAAGGCACATAGTCAAGGTAAAGTGGCACGTTAACACTCCTGCAGTTCAGTAGCGTAGCTAGAGGGGGAGCTGAGCACATTCCCCAAATGTGGCACCTTTTTAACTCACTCACAAAAAAACACACCCCCTGCTGTGGCGCAGTCTTCAGCAGCAGGATCTTCGCTCGCACCTGGAGCTAGTGAAGGGCCTGCTGCCAAAGACCCGAAGCGCCGCCCCGTCAGTAAAAGTGCCGCAGAATGCACAGCTGAGGAGGAAGGGGCTGGAAGGAGTGTTACTTTCCCTTTAAGAGAGCCCCGCCTCCCCACCCACCTCCAGTCCCCAAACCAATAGGAGCAGCCTGGAGGGGAAGGCGGGAGACTACGAACCCCTCACAGCGCCGTCAGCCACACCTTATTAGGGCAGGGCCTCACCCATGCGCGAAGTCCACCATCCAGCCAGGGGCGAGGGCTCCAAGTGCTTTGCCTTGGCAGTGGCTATGAAGCCAGGGCGGGGGGAAGCCCAGGGACCCCGGGACCTGCCCACCCCATGGGGGCAGCGGCAGGAGCAGAGCCGGAGCCAGCCAGCCCCATGCGCAGCCTGCAGGGACCAGCGGCGAGAGGGCCCAGGGGCACCCCCAGCGGGCTGTGAGTGCCGGGAGGGAGGGGACGGCCGGGGGTGCAGAGAGACAATTTATGAGTAAGTTTCTCCTATTCTTCATGTCAATTGGAAGAATTGTAATGCCAGCAAATTAATTATTGATGCCCCCCCAATCAGTTGTCTCAGTGCAAGAAACCTCCATTTTTGGGCAATTATGCACAATTATTTCATTGCAGCTTTGATTTCTATTTCCAAATCCATTACTAAGGAAAACCTCCTAATAAAAGGTCAGATCTATATTTTACAGAAACTGTAGTTCATAATCAGTTATAGAGCTAGAAATCACCCCCACCTCTGGACCTCCCTCCCCCGACATTGCATTTTATCTACGTGACTATCTGTCCCATATTCATTTTTTTCTGGACTCTCATTGGCTGAAATAACATCCCATAATAGCTTTGTTCCATTGCTTGGGAAAAATGAGGCAATACTGATTTCAGCTACATAGGTACACCATTCAAATGTTCACCACAATTTCATTGACTTTCTTATCGTTGTAGCAAGATTTCACAATTCTTGCCCTCAAAACCTGCTGCTTTTTATGGGATAACACATACACATCCTTTGCGAAAATGAATCCATTTTTTAGGAAGATATAATTACAAACTTCCTCCCTCAAATATTCATTTGAATTCCAATCCCACAGCATGTACAATGCACTAGCCCCTTTGCATAGGTGTCCATGACTATACATAGTGCAAGGCAGTGGAGAATCAGACATATTGTGCTTATTTTAAATGATGGATCAACTTATATCATTTAGGTTTTCATTTTAATTTAGGATATTTCTATACAATCCCCCCCCCCCGAATATAAGAGATGTAGCAATTTCATCATCCCCTATTCACCTTGTTTCAAACACACTTACCGTACTAATTTTAAGAGTGTGGTGAGCTTATATTTTTTCTTCAATTAATTCATAAATGGAAGAATGTAAAGGTCTGATCCAAAGTCTGTTGAAAAGGGAAAGATTCCCATTGACTTTAACAGGCACTAAATCAGGCCCCAAAGAATGAGAGGTATAATAAAGGCTTCTAGAAAAAGGTAAAATTTGCTCACTTTTGGGGAGTGGGGTAGGGGAGGGAAATAACATTGTTCATAATCATACTGCATGCACTATACTCTGTTCTTAGCTATAGTTTAGTATTCCCTGCAGACGGACTACTGCCCTTAGCATTTATCGGAACCGTTTGCTGGAGCCAGAGTCATTCACTTTATCTACAACTCTGATACCTGGCCATTTGGGAAGAATGAATTTCCAGCTCAGGGGAGAATGTGAAGATTTCTGCAATCTTTTGCCTTTTTTTTTTTTTTTTAAAAAGTCATTATAGAATGAGGAATAATGCAAAGCTCTGTCTGTTTTAAGCAGGCACAACAATTTAAGTGATGAGGATAAATAAATGCACTTTTATATTTCTTGCCTCTCCCTAGATTGCATTAGAATGATATGCAGGCATTTGAAAGAAAATGACAAAGCATTTTTTAAATATTTAATGTAATCACCTTGATATTTATCTTCATCCTAATTCCTAGCACATAAATGAAAAAAAGTATTTGAAGACAAGAATCCATTGGATAGTGAAAAAGATAAGTGGCACCCACTGTATCTTTGTCAACTGCCCCCATTTTTATTCACTGTGGATGGTCAATGTATTTACTGATAATTAACAGACAGTAACATATAAGGTGATTCCATTTTTTCCTATTCTAGGTATGGTGGAAACAGTGATTCAGGATGAAACCAGATTTCCAAATCTCAATCTTCCATAGGATGGAAATTCCAAATTTTGATCAGTACTACAAATTAGTAAATAATTTACCATATTAAGAATCAAATAAAATCCATAATATTTGAAAATTACAAATTGATCAAAACTACATTCTTTGAATAATCATGATCCTTCAGGGCCAAAGCAAGGTGGATACAGGGATAGTTTTTCACGCTGAGTGCATTATAAAGCATTTAATGAATCATAGAATATCAGAGTTGGAAGGGACCTCAGGACGTCATCTAGACCAAGCCCCTGCTCAAAGCAGGACCAATCCCCAGAAAGATTTTTGCCCCAATCCCTAAATAGCCCCCTCAAGGATTGAACTCACAACCCTGGGTTTAGCAGGCCAGGGCTCAAACCACTGAGCTATATTTGGATGCACTGATCAGCTGTGGGTGTGTCATACCATTTTCTCTTTTAATCTCAAGAAGACCAGTTCCTGCTCTATATATTTCAAGCAAATTTCTTTTATCACCTTAACTTAAACAAGTGCACTATTATTCATGTAACCATCAGGGCATGCTAGATAATGTATACTTATCTTACTTTAGAGTAGATCCTATGCAAATGTGTATATGTAGGGGGATTCTAAACAAACACTTATTTACAGTAGTGTTAGCAAGTTCAGAATCAGATCCAAAGATCTACATGGTGCTGCACAGTGTGCTAGCCAGAGTCAAACTTAGCCACAGTGTGTACATAATAACCAGCAACTGGAAAGATCTTCACAGCCAGTCAAACTTTACATTCAACATTTTTTTCCAGTGAAAAATAGCTTTTTCCTCAAAACTGAAACTTTTCACAGAAAATTGGTTTAATGTTTTCTGATAATTTTTTTTGATGCCCCACTCCTGCAAGCCTGTAAATGTATCAGATTTTGAAACAAAACATTTTATGGTTATTATTCTCCTGCCCCATGTCTTCCTTTTCCAGTGACAAAATGTAAAGAGGAAAAAAAAATGGAACTCCTCCTCCACAAATTTTTATTTTGCAGGGTTTTTTTTGTTTAAAAATGAAACTAGACATTTAGGGGTTCCCCCCCCCCACCAAATGTTCAAAATCAGAATTGTAATTTTTCATCCAGCTCTAGTCATGACTTTGACATCACTGGGGTTACACAGTGTATATCTCATGACAGAACTTGGCCCTCTGAACTGAAAGTATGAATAGCATAGGCCTCTTCATTCCACACCCACCAAATGCTAGAAAGATAGTTTTGTGTGTAAGGTTGTAACGGGTTCGGTCACAGACACACCCTTGGGACTGTCACCTGATGTGCTGAGATTACCTCTAAGCCCGTTTTCCACGTCAGCTTGGGACTTCAAAACCCTGCCTTGTTGAGCGAGACACGCTAGCCTGCTGCAACCCAGACTCAGGGTCTAGACCACGCCCCCAAAGCTGCAGGCTTTAACCCAAAACAGCTCAGCATGGCACTTATCTCCAGCACCCAGACATCAATGGGATCCAAACCCCAAATAAATCTGTTTTACTCTGTATAAAGCTTATACAAGATAAATTCATAAATTGTCCACCCTCTACAACACTGATAGAGAGGTATGCACAGCTGTTTGCTCCCCCAGGTGTTAATCACTCTGAGTTAATAAAATCACTTGTTTATTGATAAAGTATAAAAAGTAGGATTTAAGTGGTTCAAAGTAATAACAGACAGAACAAAGTAAGTTACCAAGCAAAATAAAACAAGCAAGTCTAAGCCTAATACATTAAGAAACTGATTACAGGTAAATCTCACCCTCAGAGATGTTCCAATAAGGTTCTTTCACAGACTAGACTCCTTCCTAGTCTGAGCCCAATCCTTTCCCCTGGTACAGTTTTTGTTAGCTCAGGTGGTAGCTAGGGGATTTCTCATGACTGCCACCCCTTTTTATAACTTTGGCACAAGGTGGGAATCTTTTCTCTCTCTGGGTCCCCACCCCTCCTTCTAAATGGAAAAGCACCAGGTTTAAGATGGATTCCAGTATCATGTGACATGGTCACATGTCACTGTAAGACTTCATTCTTCATTACCCATGGGCTGGCACACACATATAGAGGAAGGCTTGCAGGTAAATAAACCATTTACAACCAATTGTCCTAGTCAATGGTAGCCATCAAGATTCTAAACCACCATTAATGGCCCATGCTTTGCATAATTACAATAGGACCTCAGAGTTAGGGTATGGCTACACTTAGAGCTGCACAGCGCTGCTGCGGGAGCGCTCCCGTGGCAGCGCTTTGAAGTGCGAGTGTGGTCACGGTGCCAGCGCTGGGAGAGAGCTCTCCCAGCGCTGCAGGTATTCCGCCTCCCCGAGGGGATTAGCTTACAGTGCTGGGAGCCGCGCTCCCAGCGCTAGGGCACTGTTTACACTGGCGCTTTGCAGTGCTGTAACTTGCTGTGCTCGGGGGAGGGGGGTTTCACACCCCTGAGCGAGAAAGTTGCAGCGCTGTAAAGCTCCAATGTAGCCAAGCCCTTATACTTCATAGTTCTAGCTTCAGATACAAGAATGATACATTCATACAAATAGGATAAACACACTCAGTAGATTATAAGCTTTGTAAGGTATCATTAGAAGAGACCTTTTGCATAAAGCATATTCCAGTTACATCATATTCACACTCATAAGCATATTTAAGGTATTAGCCCAAGCCTCAAGAGACAGGTGTTCAAGGTCCAACTGAGTCACGTATGACCTATGAGATTGGGCAAGTCACTTCCTCTCTGTGTGGCACTTGTAAAACAGGGGAGTGGAGTCATTTTATAAGTAAGGCCACAAAGAACTCTCAGTGGAGTACTATAAGCATACGTTCATTAATGCTTGCAAGGTAATCCAATGCTAGTGGGCTCATTCCAGTACAGAGCTAAAGCCTGACCTACACTGCACTGAGTGGCATATCTTTCACTAGCATCCTCTCCAGTAAGTTGCCCTTCTCTGAGTACACTTGCTTCATTCAATTGTCTTCTCATCCCCAGCTGGCATCCTCTAGCTGTATGTAAAAGCAGTCTAGTACAGCTTCAGATAATTATGCATACCTTTTAATGCCTCTTTCAGCTACATCTTAAGAGGCTAGAAGAAGAGACCGCAATGTTAAAGGTGGCTTTTTTTCCCCCCTTTGGTAGAGGAAATCTTCCTACTGACAAAATTATCCTGGCTCTTAGTTTCTCTCCCAGACTATTACCATTATGATTTTTTTAAAAAAGCATATCTTTAGTGCAAGAGCAAAAGAAGGAAGCCAGTTTAGTACCTGAGATGCTGAGCTTTCTACTACTGCAAGAATGAACACCAACATCTCAGCAACCCTGCTTAAAAGGAGCAAGGTGAAATGGTCATAAAGACCAAACAGCCGAGTCAGCTTAGAGAGAAAAAAGGCGCAGTCAAGGTAAAAGAAAACACACCTGATTAGTCTTTCCCTCTCTGGCAAAAGGATCCAAAACAAAAAACAGCACACAATAAGAGTTGTCATAAATAATAGCATAGAGATCTTAGCCAAAAATCATATTAAGCCCTAACCCAGAGCTTCCTTGACTAAACCCCCTGCTACTCACATTTCTGGGGTTTTCTAATCCTGGCTCCTGTGACTCAGGCTCCCATTTGCTAACCAGCTGCACCTATGCTAATCTGGCTGCTGTAATTAATAGTCCAGCCACTATCCCCCTTAGATCTTTACTCAGGTGTATGTACTTTCAAATTTGTCCTTTTTCTAGGAAGGGTAAAAAGAAAGAACTAATATTGCAGTGACTAGCAAAAAAAGGAAAGATAACAAAAGAAGAACATGCTTTCACTGTTCTTTCATATCACATTTACTCATATGCTCACACCAGACAAATCAAGGAAGCTCAGAAGTGAAAATCATGGGGGGAGAAAAGGCTCAGCCAGTCTCTTACAGAGACAGATCACATTGTCATGGAAATATTGAACACAGTAAGGGAAACATACTCAGCTTATGTCAGGACAGAGATGCCAGTTTCATGAAAAAGTGAACTTTTTTTGTAGCCAGCAGTATCAGTGGACAAAAAACCACAACATTTTTCTAATCACAGGGATGTCACACACAATTGTTATTCTTCCTCCTACTACCATAGCACTGCAGTAGGATAAACTTTTGTCGTGCTCACAGTGTTATGGAGACCCCCTACACAGCCTGGCACACTAGTCCGGCAGAGACACCACATGTCAGATGAGACTGGGCATTTTGCGGGAATGCAAGTCCATTCCAGACTCAACACATAAAAGCATTAATATACCTAGCTACACTCTGCACCCAATTCCCAGTCTTCCTGGAACAGTGTGATTCCTTGAGCGTCAAGGGTACTATCAATACTCAGCTAAGTTCCCTTCTTTAAATCACCACAGAAGTAGAAGAAGCAGATGGACAGTCTATAGCCCACACCTATTGCAGGCATAGCTGCTGAAGACAATAACATGCACTTTCATTATAGCAGAGAAATCAAAACACAAATAGGACATGAATAATGGTGGAGAAAATAGGGGAAAGATAAGGGCCAAAACCAAGTAGAATGGGTAAATGCTAATGAAAGGGCTCTTTTCATAAAAGGGAAAAGAGATTCTAGGGAGAAAGCAGACCCACCACTAAGTGGGATGAATTATTAATAATAATGACTCAATAATAGCTAACTCAACACTGAACTCCTTTTAAATATCTGCCTTCAGCAAGAACAAATAAGGACAAGAAACTCAGACAATGATGAAGCAATGAAAACTTTGTATGAACAGTTATTGATAAAGAGCGGCTTAGGGAACCCTAGGAAAAATGGGAACAAACAAGTTCTGTGCTTCCTCTGATGTTCTAAACCAGGAGGATTGTACTCTCAGTTGCAGCAGCAGAGCTGGGGAGCAAGAACTGGAATTTCTGTTGCCCAGAATATTTTGCCTTTCCAAAATTGTTTTCACTGGAATCCAACATGCATTTTATTTTATTTATTTTTTTGCAACATTCCAGGCAGAGAGCTGGCTAGCCAGCAAGCCAGCTTCCCATTCGAGGAGCTGGCCATCCAGGGAGCTGGGCGGCCCAGGAGCTAGCTTGCTGGTGAACCCAGGGAGCCAGGAAGCTGAGAACCTGTTTAGGTAGGCAGCCAACTATCTGGAGAGTCTGGGTAAGTGGGGACCCTGGGAGCTCGAGGAACCACGTGGCCCAGAAGGTAGAGAGCCAGGAAGCCTGCCCACCTGACAGGAAATCAGGCAGGTAGTTTGGCTGGCTAGCCAGACTGTTCAGTGGAAGCCATTTTGAAGGAATCTACATGTACCCAAAGAACATTTTGATTCCATCTAATCAGCATTTTCAGACAGAAAACTGTTCCATTGGAATTTTTTTGACAGCCTTTCTGCAGTAGTGTCTCACTGCTCTATTTGGAGATGAGCAGGCTCAGCCAGTAAAGAGGATCCTCCTTGTAATTGTGAAATCAGATTTTTCCCATGTGTTTTCCTTAAATAGTATTAACCTCGTAGAGCTACATGCACACAGGTTCCTCCCTTAAATCCTGTCAACTGGATCATCACTGTGACCCGCTGTGCCTGGGGCAGCCCTCAGGGGCGGGTTAACATTGAAGTTAGACTCACCAACCAGTCACAAACTGTGCTCCTGATCCCCCACACTGGTTATCAATAAGCTAAGAAAGAAATCACACAGCCCCCTTTATTGCCTTCCAGTTCTCTGACTCCCACTCAGCACCTCGGTCCAGTTCAGTGAGAAGCTATTTGAAACTCTGCTCACTATACAAAGGCTGCTACATTACCAGGTCAATATCGGTTTTGATCTTACCCAAAATACCACACTGCCAATCAATCCTTTAGTGTCTAAAATTAAAGGTGTATTATAAAAGAAAGAAAGAACAAGAAGAGAGATGTTAAATGGTAAAGCAGTCAGATACATACAGAGACTCCAAAGTCCATATATCAGGTTCTTAGCAGTATTGGTGAATTTGCTGGCTTGAAAGCACATCCAAAGCTTGGATGGGTCATTCAGTCCTTTGTTCAGAGCTTCAGTTTGTAGAAAAGTTACTTCAGAGGTAAAAAGCAGGAATGAAGACAAAATAGAGATGATGCAGCTGCCCTTTAAATTCCTTTCGCCATGTGGCTTGTATTTTCCTGTGTCCCAAACACAAGCTTCACGGCACATTGCATGGAAAAGCCTTAGATTTCTCTGTCCATAGGCATGCCCCTACAATCCTGCTGACTCATAAGGTGTATCCGCTGGCTCCTTTCAGTGGGTTCATTGTACCGCTGATGATCCTTGATGGGCCATTGAACAGGCTAGGCAGTGCTGATGCCAGTCTGTCTGGGGGCATCAGCCAGAAACACAGCACAAGTTTGGAAATAGAGATATACCATACATATCTATAACTTACAATACAAAGGTGATACAAACAAGATCATCATACTTGGCAAGTCATAACATTTTCACTATATGGCATATCTGGAAAGATTCCTTGCAGTTTTATAATATTGCTGTTAACAATATCATAAAATGTCTCTCATATTCCATACAGCGTCACAATCATTTTATTTATTTAACCATCGCTGCTAAAACATACACCTACTTCCCCTGCCCCCCAAAGGGAGGCAGTGTTGCCTTGGGGAGAGAGAACTGGACTGGGACTAAGGACAGCTAGGTTCTATTAATAAGACTCCAGAATTACATATCTGATAACTGTATTGTCATTACTAAATGACAATGACTATGTTCCAACTTATATTCACTAATCTGGAACTGCATTTGTGATGATTCACTAAAGGCTTTGGCCACACTTGCACTTCAAAGCGCTGCCGCGGCAGCGCTTTGAAACGCTAAGTGTAGTCAAAGCGCCAGCGCTGGGAGAGAGCTCTCCCAGCGCTGTCCGTACTCCACCTCCCTGTGGGGAATAACGGACAGCGCTGGGAGCCGCGCTCCCAGCGCTGGGGCTTTGACCACACTGGCGCTTTGCAGCGCCGCAATTTGCAGCGCTGGAGAAGGTGTGTTTTCACACCCTGCTGCAGCGCTGCAAATTTGCAAGTGTAGCCAAGACCATAGTCAGTGTTTCTCGAGTGGTGGATTATGACTCCTGGGGTGGTTGTGTAAGGAAACTGAAGGGGGTGAAATATTTGCAAAGTATCATAATGAAATGTTCAACTGAAAGCAAAGGAATCTTGCTCCCTTGTTCCCATACACCATTACTCTTCAAGGTCAAGTATTCTTTCTCAGTTTATCAAAAACACACCCACACAAGTCAAGTATATCGGTGTTTCATTGTTGTCACTGAAAGGATACTGAAGAACCATTTTGTGGAAACAAGAAGAAAGATAAATCAAGAGCTAAAAGGCAACATGGTGGCAAAATTGACAGTCTTACTCATACTTAACAATGAATGCAATATATTAATTTCAGTAGCAATCAATTCAAAAACACATAAAAGGCAACCAGAAACATGGATCACTGACAACTGAAAACAAACATTTCGTCTTCTTTGAAGAGATGGAAATCTCAAGCACAGTAAATAATATATTTCTGCATCCCATTACAATATACATTTCCAATAGTTGTTCAGTTTCTTCTTTCAAAACAAATTAGCAGTGCAGTGATACTAATATACGTTCTTCAGAAAGTTTTTGGTACGAGACACTCCACCAGCTAAACCATCTGAAATTTGTTTTTTTTAAGTCCTCTACAAACTTTTCTCACATCTGAAAAAAGAGACGGTAACACAGTATGTGTATGCTTGACAGTATGCTCGTCATGAACAACTACATATCCTCTTTCATCTATATATCATGCTACCTGCAGGAAGAACTCATGGAATGGGCTGTTTGTTTTACACAAAGTAGCCCACATTTCATGGCAATTCTTTGTAAAGAACAATAATAGACACTGTTGGAAAGCTTGGAGTAAAAGCCTCTTCCTTCCCATATCACTAGTAATCTTTAAATCACCATCCCATCCCCATACTGCCTTCCAGTTGCTGAGGCTATCAACTAAAGTACAGTCTGCTGCAGTTTCTGCTCTCCTTCTATTTGTAAATATGCACAAAGTAGTTCACGAAGATAGGTGTTTGGATGCATCTTTCAAAATAAGGCAAAAAATGTTAGACAGGGGTCGGCAACCTATGGCACGCGAGCTGATTTTGCCTGGCACGTGGCTGCTGGCCGGGGTCCCGGCCACAGGCCCCGCTCAGCATCCTGCCGGCCTGGGGTTCCGATCACTCAGCCGCAGGAGGCTGAGCGGGGCCGGTGGCCGGGACCCCAGACCAGTGGCATGCGCACCCCCCCGGCTCCGCCCCTCACCGCGCTCGGGTTCTGCGGCTCCTGGGAGTGTGAGCTGCTGGGGCGCGGGGCCCTGAGCCTGCTGCAGGAGGGGTGGTGGCAGTGGCTCACACTCCCGGGAGCTGTAGAGCCTGAGTGTGGCGAGGGGAGACCGAGGGGCACATGAGGACCGCCACCCGCATGCATCCACTGCAGGAGCTCCCCAGGGGGGACACTGGGCCGCAACCCGGGCAGGCACGCCCCCCGGCTCCGCCCTCACTGCGCACGGGTTCTGCAGCTCCCGGAAGTGTGAGCTGCCGCTGCTCCTCCTGCAGCACCCCCTCTCCGACTGCCTCAGCACTCCACGTGGAGTTTTGTCTCCATGTGGAGCCAGCGTCTGACCGGCATGGGCATGGTAAGGGGAGTCCCGGGGGGCAGTCAGGGAGCAGGGGAAGGATTGGATGGATCGGGGTTTCGGAAGGTCCTGTCAGGGGCCGGGGAGTGGTTGGATGGGGTGTGGGAGTCCTGGGGGTCTCTCTGGGGGCAGGTGTGTGGATAAGGGTTGGGGCAGTGAGGGGACAGGTAGAGGGTAGGGTGCTAGGGGGGCAGTTAGGGTGGGGGGTGTCTCAGCAGGGGGCAGTCAGGGGACAAGTAGCAGGGAGGCTTAGGTAGGGGATGAGATTCTGGGGGGCAGTTAGGGGCAGGAGTCCCTGGAGGGGGCAGTTAGGGGACAAGAAACAGGTGGGGTTGGCGGTTCTGATGGGGGCAGTCAGGGTGGGAAGTGGGAGGGAGTGGATGAGGGCGGGGCTAGGGCAGGGCTCTCCCCTCTTTTTGATTGTTGAAATATGGTAACCCTAGGCGAGGGAGGAGCCCGGGGGCGCATGGGGGCTGGCGCCCACATACATCCACTGCAGCTTGCAGGAGCCCCCTGGGGGGTGCCAGGCTGTAGTCTGGGCAGGACGGGCGGGGGGTCACAGCTGCTCCCCATTTGCGGCACCGCTGCCTTTGCAACACTCCTGCCCCCCTGCCCCGCGCCGGCTCCTCCATAGCTGGGGCTCGCTGCTGCCGCAAGCGGCAAGCTCTGGCTCTCCAGTGCCTCCGGAAGGCGGCTCCTCCCTGCCAGCTGCTGCAGCAGCCCAAGCCCGGCAAAGCCAGTGAGTGGACTCGGGGTGAGGGCCACTGGGGTGGGGTGGGGTGGGGAGGGCTCACGGCGGAGGGGGGCCTGTGCACCCTCCAGAGGAGTTCAGGGGGCGGGGAGGGGGGAACCTGGTCTGGGGAGCAGCCCCTGGGCACTGCTGGCCCCTGGGGTCTATAAAGGCTCGTTGGGATTTGCCCCTCAATGAACCAATGTGTGGGGGAGGGGGCCACAAGGTGGAAGTTTTGCCTAGGGCACAATATATCCTTGCACCGGCCCTGCCCCAGTGGGTGTGTGCACCCCAGGTTAAGAACCACTGCACTAAACTGATAAGATCTGCATTTTAATTTAATTTTAAATGAAGCTTCTTAAACATTTTAAAAAACTTGTTTACTTTACATACAACAATAGTTTATAGACTTAGAGAGACCTTCCAAAAATGTTACAATGTATTACTGGCACGCGAAACCTTAAATTAGAGTGAATAAATGAAGACTCGGCACACCACTTCCAAAAGGTTGCCGATCCCTGTGTTAGGGCTAGTCTACACTTACCTGCCGGGTTGACGCAGTGAGTTTGACTTCTCGGAGTTCGAACTATCGCGTCTAATCTGGACACGATAGTTCGAATTCCCCGCGCGCTCCGGTCGACTCCAGTACTCCACCACTGCAAACGGCGGTGGCGGAGTCGACCTTGGAGCCGCGGACTTCGATCACGTGGCTTCTGGACGGGTAAGTAGTTCGAACTAGGGTACTTCGAGTTCAGCTACGCTATTCACGTAGCTGAACTTGCATACCCTAGTTCGACCCCCGCCCTTAGTGTAGACCTGCCCTTAGACTTTAGTATTATTCTAAGGGGAGTTGCCATTTAAGAAACCTCAAATGTAGTTTGCTGCTATAAGGCTGTGTCACACCTGTTTGGCACTGACCCATGGCAGGGCAGTGTGGCACTCCACAACCTTAGTGAGACCTGCAGGTAGAATTCATCCTCATGGCGTCAGAATTCCTGCCAGAGATCTCCAGCTTGCAGGATGAGTGCACCCTTCAGGGTGAGCAGCACACTACCACATACGTGCCCTGCCAGCTTTGCTGACTATTACAGAGGTGGAGTCGTGGTCCTGCCTCCTCCCTGCACCCACAGCATGTTTTGAGGGAGGAGCCGGGGAGGGGGGCAGGGCTGCAGTTGCGCTCAGCTATTGTACAGGAGCATGACAGGGGACTTCTTGTGCCCTTTACCCCCTCCCCCCTTGCACAGAAGACTACTGGAGCATTCAGGCACAATATGGCCCTTACGGTTAAAAGGATTTTTGTTGTTGTTGTTTGTTCTTCAAAGTACAGTACATCATGTGCTATCTTAGCAAACTGTCTATGTCTGTTTGGAAGGACACATTTATTCTTCTGCCACTTACTCAAATGTAAATCAGGAGGAACTCCACCTAAGTCAAGCAATATAAACTGGTGTTAAACGGACGTAAGTAATTACATATATACCCAGGCCTATTATCTATACAGAAAGGTAGTATAAACTTAATTAATGCCTAGTACTGGATTTTATTGCAATTACATTTTTAAAATTATGCAAGTCTTATGATGGTGCAGAACAATCTGTTTTCATTGCCTGTAATTCAAACGCTGCGATATATGCGACATTCCTAATTAATATTAAATCCCACATTGTATTCAATGCACTTTAAATCCCACATTTAATTCAATGCCCCAGAAGGAATAGCAAAATGATGCTGATCTTCAAATTTTCAATAATTTGATTGTAGATTTGTTTTCTTTATGGAGCAAAATAAGCCATGTGGTAGAAGGAGGAGAAACGGACTTGTTAGGCAGGTTATAGCTAGGCTGAACAGCAGAGTGTGCATTGCAGGAGTGATGACAGTCTGCTCAGGGGTTTTGCCCAAAAACCTTTGACTTAAATGAAAGCTAAAATATCAGCCTGTGAGTGAATGTTCTGGTGGTTGCTGACTGAGTTTGTCTTGAGTATCTGTGTGAACAGAATTAAGCTGGAAAAATTATCCAGTCACATAACCCATAGGGGCTTAAATGCCAGGAAGCCAGGAAATGGTCATTGAACAAGGGGGAACGGTTTCAGGGAGTTTGTCAAAGAAACTGGTTATGACATTGCTTTACATTACAGTATTTTGACTGAAACACCACAAGTACAACATTTCCCTGCTCTCTTCTTTAAAACCATAGCTCCCTCTCAGATTTCAATTGCGTGCACAATTTAATTCTCTTTTTAAATTAGTTTTTTTTTCAAGACAGATTGGCTGACGCTGATTGACTGATGTACAGAGAGGAAGGTCTCAAGGGGTCTCTTCTGCAAGGACTGGACATAACTGCAAGTTGTGCATTCCCATGGGAACAATGTCTAGCCAACAATGCTGCCAGCCACCCACTCCAAAAAAAGGTTGAGATGGTGAGAGAGGAAGGGTAGCCACATGTCTTGAGACCCTCTGCATGGGCTAGGAGTAACAGTGGGCACACATATGACACAGTGCTTCCTAGAGCTCCTGCTCTGCTTTCACTGTGAACTAAATAGTCCTGCTTCAGAAGAACACTCTTCAGCACATTTAGCTGATGAAATAACTGGCTCTTTACTGTACAATTTTTGGGTTTGGGCCAAAAAGTTTTCTGGTTTTGGCAGCTGTTGCCTGAAATTTTGGTGGTTTTAGTAGTTCTCAGCTGAAAATTTCAATTTTTGACCAAAACAAATTTTTCTGTAGAAGAAACCTCTTTCTGACCAACTTTAGATAAAACCAGTGGGACTTTGCATGATCTTAAAAGTAAACGTGCTTTCTGAACCAGAGCCCTAATGAATTGAAAGCAGTGGCAGCTTTAACTGGGGTCCATGGGTCCCATTGCAGAGAGCTCCCATATCAGGTTTAGCCCAGCCATCTCTCTGTCATGATAAGAACATAAGAACATAAGAATGGCCGTACCGGGTCAGACCAAAGGTCCATCTAGCCCAGTATTCTGTCTACCGACAGTGGCCAATGCCAGGTGCCTCAGAGGGAGTGAACCTACCAGGCAATGATCAAGTGATCTCTCTCCTGCCATCCATCTCCATCCTCTGACGAACAGAGGCTAGGGACACCATTATCACCCATCCTGGCTAATAGCCATTTATGGACTTAGCCACCATGAATTTATTCAGTTCCCTTTTAAACATTGTTATAGTCCTAGCCTTCACAACCTCCTCAGGTAAGGAGTTCCACAAGTTGACTGTGTGCTGCATGAAGAAGAACTTCCTTTTATTTGTTTTAAACCTGCTGCCTATTAATTTCATTTGGTGACCCCTAGTTCTTGTATTATGGGAATAAGTAAATAACTTTTCCTTATCCACTTTCTCCACATCACTCATGATTTTATATACCTCTATCATATCCCCCCTTACTCTCCTCTTTTCCAAGCTGAAGAGTCCTAGCCTCTTTAATCTTTCCTTGTATGGGACCCTCTCCAAACCCCTAATCATTTTAGTTGCCCTTTTCGGAACCTTTTCTAGTGCTAGAATGTCTTTTTTGAGGTGAGGAGACCACATCTGTACACAGTATTCGAGGTGTGGGCGTACCATGGATTTATATAAGGGCAATAATATATTCTCAGTCTTATTCTCTATCCCCTTTTTAATGATTCCTAACATCCTAACATCCATAGCCAGGCAGCTGGGCCACATTTGAGTGAGTGGCACTCTGATTGCATCCAGCAAGTCACCACGCCCAGAGTGGGGAGCCAGGCCCAGCACCTTGCTGTGGGGTGGAGTGTAGGGTGGACTCACTCTCCGAGCCGCACCCCCCAGGCTCTCCCCTCTCCTCCAGGTGCTGTGGCAGAGGCGGCTGCTGCCAGTGGTTGGTGCCAACCTTGGTAGGGTGAGCAGGAGGAGGCACTGTGCACCCACTGATCTGGGACACCTCATCCACCCCGGCTGAAAGAAAAATAAAAAGATTATAAGCCATATTTTCAAAAGAGCCCAGCTCTCACTGGAGGCTGACTTTACAAAAGAGCTCAATTCCAATTTAAGCACCAAAATAAATGGTGATTTTTTTCAAAAGAGCTCAACAAATCTAGTTATAATTGTCATAATGGGAGCAGCAGGGGGCTGAGCACTTTTGAAAATCTGCCTTCAAATGCGAATGCTGAACACCTGAAAGTCTGCCCCTGAGGTCATTAAAAAATCTGGCCATTAATGCTTATATCATGCCCCAAAGTCGCACACTCACTGAAACCTATGTTCACATTTAAAAATGCCTGGAATCCCTCACAATGTAACTGCATAAATCCAGGACAGGCTACTCATTCTTTGCCTTTTATCCCATTTTGTTATCCCATGGCTTGTATTCCAGCTTATCTCCTTAACTATTTATGGAATTTCCAGCTCATCCATTCAATTGGATCTCGGTGTTCTGTAGAATATTTATAACACAAATCATGTCTCTTATAAGCTTGTACAACTGGCGAGTCTGCATCATTTTCAATATTGATGTTGAGCCTACTTTTAAAGATTAAAGAGAATTTCCAGATGTTTAGTAAACCAGGTTACTCGATCATCCTTTTTGTTTATCTAGGTGTGTTTTCCAGTCACAAAGGGCCGTAGGGTCAATGAGAGTTGAAAGCCTATCTGCCCTTTGAACTCTTCTCCTTATTTATTAGAAAAGAGACGTATCCCTTTCTACAATGATAATAACTTTGTGGTTTAAGGGGGCAGGAGGATCTTATTTTTTTAAATAGAAATAACTTTGTTCAACATTCGGTTTACTTGGAAGATGCCTATGAAAAGAAAGAAAGAACTAGCTCAGCAGAGAGCTCTTCCAAGTTCTTCTAGCTCTCATACAAACATGTCAAGAGTGCGTGCATGCGTGTTCAACTATAAATGCTACAAAGAGCACAACTAGTGGCAGTAGTTTTCATGCAGCCTTACAGAAGACTAAGGACGTGAACTAAGGACATGACCCAAAGACCACTGAGGTCAGGGAGAGTCTTTATGTTCTATGGAAGGGGTTCTCAGACTGGGGGTCATGACCCCTCACAGGGTCACAAGGTTATTACATGGGGGGTCATGAGCTGTCAGCCTCCACCCCTAAACCTGCTTTGCCTCAAGCATTTATAATAGTGTTAAATTAAAAAAAAAGTGTTTTCGTTTATAAGGGGGGGGGTCGCACTCATAGATTTGCTGTGTGAAAGAGGTCACCGATACAAATGTTTGAGAAACACTGTTCTATGGGGAGATTCTTCAAACAGGCACCTAAGTCCAGATCTGGGAGGTAGGCACCTAAATACATCTGAGAATCTGGGCCTGAACTCCAAGTAACTTTTAATTGGAGTTGGATGCCTCACTGCTATTTGTGCCTTTCCAAATCGCCCCTAGATGTTTAGGAGTAGCTCTCATTATCCCCACAGTGAGGTTGACAGAGCTCGCTGAAGCTGAACCATTTTTGGCCCCTGTGCTCTAGAGAGCTTTCCCACTTGTGCATTCCTAGGCTGGGGGTATATTGCTAATTACATGTAGTGGGTCACATTGGGATCTCATGTATACTAATGAAAATCCAGAGTCACTCCACTGGCTTCAATGAAGTTACACTGGGATGAGACCGGCGTAACAAAAATAAGAACATGGACTATTATGTTTTTACTACGTTACTGTTGGTGACTCTCACTCACTGTACAGGACTATAACATTACATGATTCATATCAGGGTTGGATAACAGATTTCAGAGATTTTTATTTCACAGATTTTAAGGCCAGAAGGGACCATTATGATCATCTACTCTGGCCTCCTGCATAAACACAACATAGAATTTGGCCCCGTAATTTCTGGAGGATGGGGGAAATGAGTTCTAGAGTCAATGACCCTTCCCTGAAAGCACCGTATTGTCAGTTCCTTTCCATTTAAACCAAGACACTATTACTTTGTGTACCTCAGCTGATTCCAACTGTCACCGTATTCAACAGTAACAGAGATGAACTCTAAGTTATCATATGCAGTCATCCATTGCCAATCATATACATGCAATCCAATCACTTAAACATTCTTATGCCAACAAAGCGTTATAAAAAATCAACATCCACTTCTATAAAATGACAACTTTAAAGACACACTATCAGGGCAATGGTGAACTCAAAGATAGGTAAATATATAATTTCACAAAACCTAATTTAAGATGAATAAAAACCTAAAAAAACCCCATATCCAGTTGAAGCATTTTAAAAACAAATTAAACATTTCTATGCAGTACTGACAATCCAAATATTGTGTTGTTGTGGCTGTGCTGGTCCCAGGATGTTGGATAGACAAGGTGCATGAGGTACTATAAAAGCTGCCTTTACCAAACATGGACACTCCACCAGATAAGTAGATTACACCACAGAATGGGCCACACAAATACCTCGAGAGAACGTGCTTCAATACAGAAATAAAACCCGCTCTGACTGCACATCACTAGTTGTCACCTCCCACTCCATACTGGAACCCATGTGGGATATCATTAAACAATTACAACCCATACTAAATGGGGACTGTAAAAGCAGCAAAGGGTCCTGTGGCACCTTATAGACTAACAGATGTTTTGGAGCATGAGCTTTCGTGGGTGAATACCCACTTCGTCGGATGCAGGTAGTGGAAATTTCCAGGGTCAGGGTCATGCTCCAAAACATCTGTTAGTCTATAAGGTGCCACAGGACTCTTTGCTGCTTTTACAGATCCAGACTAACATGGCTATCCCTCTGATAAATGGGGACTGCATCCTGAAATAAATCTTTCCTGAACCCCTTCTTCTGGCCTTCAAACAACACCCCCCCACAACCTCACCTCACCAAGCTCATCATCAGAACCAAGCTCCCCATAGACCAGGACACATCAACTCAAAGCAGCACCAGACACTGCCAGAACACCTGAAAAACCTGCAGACATATCGCCACTGCTACAGTGATCAACACCCTCCACCCAGGGGTCCTACAGTTGCCTATCACAACACGTAGTGTACACCATCCAGTATACTAAATGCTCCAATAGAAACTATGTGGGTGAAAGCAGACAACCACTGTGCTCGCGAATGAACTCACACAGGAAAACGATAAAAGACCAAAACATCTTATTGCCTGTGGTGAACACTTTTCACAAAGCAATCACTCTATAGCTGATCTCTCAGTCTTCATCCTCAAAGGAAACCTGCACAACACTTTCAAAAGGTGAGCCTGGGAGCTTAAATTCATAACTTTGCTAGACATTTCAAATCATGGACTGAATAGAGACACTGGATTTATGGCTTATTACAACAATCTGTCCAAATCCGAATCAACCATGGTAGATGCAGACAGCTAATGCACAAACGGAAAATCAAGGACTCCCCTAGCATGTGAGTATGGTTCCCCATGACAGGCTTTCGACTACCTACTACCCAATTTATAAATATGAAGGAGGCATTACTGCAATCAGTTCTGCTAGTCCTGATGCAACCATTTGATTTGATCAGCTTCAGGTGAAATTGTAGTTGCTGCTCTACACCAGCCATACGAAAGAAGACAACAATCTGTAACCCACGAACAACCTCCCTACAAATGCTGTCTCCCCTTCTTTTCCTCCTTATGACTGAAGGGGTGTTAATGGACCACTTCATCTTGACTGGTCCCTTGAGATATGTGTTAACTATGTATGCTAAACTCTCTGTTCCACCTTGTATTTTGCTGTGACGCTCTGAGTTAGTTTCCTAGACCTGAAGAAGAGTTCTGTGTAAGCTTTAAAGCTTGTCGCTCTCACCATCAGAAGTTGGTCCAATAACAGATATTACCTCACCCACCTTGTCTCTCTAAAACCCACATATGACGCCATTGGGCTAGTGCATGGAGTCCTGAAAGTCAAATTTATGAGACTGACTATAAATAAAAATGACATGGTTTCATCTGAGGTACGTTGTCCCAGCCATGAGAAAAAAAAGTATCTGTACAACATAAATAAGAAAACATAAACTGGAGCTTTAAAATTCTTTCAGTTTTAATAATTGAAGGTGTTGTTTATAACCTAAGCTGGAGAATTTGTTATAGAAAAGTGCATGTTTTTTAATCTCACAGTGTCCCTATAGCAACAGGAGGTAACATGGTCTTGTTGTTAAGGCATTATACTGGGAGTGAGGAGTTTTAGAGTCTGTTCTTGGTTCAGCTACAGCCTTCTTGTGTGACTTTGGGCAAGTCATTTAATCGGTTCCATGTCTGTAACACGGAGAAAATACTTTCTATCTTTCATCCTTTGTCTGTTTACTCTAGTTAAATTGCAGGCACTTCAGAGCAGGATTTATGTATTTATACATTGCATAGAGTAATAGCATCTTGACCCCCTGAAAAGGGCCTTCAGGTATTACTGTAATATAAATAATAATAAATATCAATCTGAAGTTTGAATGACAGGCCATGCAATTTATCAAAGAGCAAAAATAGGGCCTGGTTCTTCAATCCTTTCTCATGAGAGAAGTCCTTATTCACACTAGCCTTGTTGATTTCCATAGGACTCCTCCTATGAGTAAAGACCCTGGAGAAAAGTGTGTCGATCTGGGCCCATGTACAGAAACTGAAGTAGACAATACTTTGCCCCCATTTTATAGAGTAATACTTGCAGTCACACTTTACTCTCATGCTACTGCTGCTGTATATGATCTAAGAGACAACTCGCACTGGGAATGGTTTTCCTGGGAATAGCACTGTCAGGTTCATGTTGTTTTTAAAAAGCCTCTTGTCTGAAAGTTTATAGATTAAGCAGAGACAGGGTTAGCCTATGGCTACACTATAGCTTAAGTCTACATAAATTATGTCTCTCAGGGATGTGAATTAGCCATGTCCCCCTGAGCAATGTAACTTATGTAGGCTTAAGCGTCAGTGTGGACAGTGCTATGTTGACGGGAGAGCTTCTCTCGCTGACGTTGCTATTACCACTCACTGAGGATGGAGTGAGTAGGCTGATGGGAGAGCTCTCTCCTGTCATTTTAGTGTGGCTACACTAGACAGCTTGCAGCTGCCCCGCTGTAAGCTCTCAAGAGTATTCATAGCCTTAGATCAAAAACCTGAATCCATGAGAACAGGGAATTAAAATGGGAACCTTGAAACTTACTTGCAGAAGTGCCAATGGGACCCTTAATATAATCCCTAAGGGTCTGAATTTTTCAGAGGTGCTGGGCACCCAGTGCTTTTGCTGACCTCCTATTTAGGGAGCATGACTGTTTTGAAAATCAGACCTTAAGGGCTCCTTCCTATTAGATGTTGATTGCTCCTGTGAGGTGCTAGGTAGAGCAGAGGGGTAAGCTGTTTTTCCATCCTGTGAACATTTTCAATATGTCAAAAAAATTTCCCATCCTGAATGGGACAAACTCAAAATTGTGAAAATATCTGTGAACCAAAAATCTGGAAAAAAATAGGCTCAGGTCAGTCGAAATACTTTGATAATTTCAAAGTGTTTTATTTCAATGTTGAACATTTTAATGATTTACTATAATTAGCTTTAATTTGGAAACAAAAAGTCATTTTCAACAGGAAAACAGAATTTTCCATTTTGAAAATGCCCAAACAAAATGATTTGACATTTCAAAACTTGTTTCAAAAGGCAAAAAATTGTCAAAGCCAGCTCATACCTGCAAACAATTTTGGTTACACGAATCAGCATTTTCTGACAAAAAGCAGTTCACTGGAAAAGTCCCAACCAGCTTTAGTGCTGAACACCTTCCACTCCATCTGAAACCTGAGTGTTGCACTGTGGTAAGCACATTGGTAAATTACACACTTTCCAGGACTGAACCATAAATATGTATAGCCCTAATTCAGCAAGGTGCTTAAGCACATGCTTAAAATTAAGCATGAATAGTTCCAATTGAAATTAACGTGACTACTCAATGTGATTTGTGCTTAAGTACTTTGATGAAGCAGGGGCTAAGTCCTCTATAATGTCGTATTTGTTGTGTTTTCTTGTCTAGTTTTGTTCTTTTAGATATGTTTTCATTCTCTTCAGATGAAATGAAAGAAAAATTGGCTTCAAGCTGTTTTATAATCCTCTCAATATTTCTTGGCTTGATGGTCCCAAAATATGATAAAGTTATACTTTAAGCATGAATCAATGATTTTACTTTTCATTCATTTTCTGATAACTTTCAGTTCTCCTGAGTGCTAGACTAGTCCCCTAATGACCAGACCATCCTTTCTTAGCTACAGAGATATATTGAAATCTATCAGCGATTTCAAACAGGGCCCAAACAGATTAGGGGGAAAATAAAGTCAACAGCACCTGGTAGTATCTTTACCACTCGTCTGCAAGTTCTCCGTACATGAGTAGGTTTGTACTGTTTATTGAACTTAGGTATGTATTCATCCAGCTTGCTTGCCTTATTTATATAATTAGTCCCACTGAAGTCCACAAGACTACATTTCTGAGTGGGGTGAGAAGGAGTTGAAGATTTGGGGTGGGTAAATATGGCTCTGAAGATCTGACACTAGATCGTACCTTTGAGATTTGGCTTTGAAGAGCACTGCCAAGGGCTGACTCGTGGAGTTACTGAAATACCGGGTAAGTCCTAGAGTGGCTCCTTCCAGGTAACAACTGAGGCACATTGGTTTGGCGCTGGGGAATCTGGCACTATTGATACTGCATTTCTTTAGTGGATGTTCTGACGTTGTACTCTATATGATTTTATAAAAATATGCTAACGTAACTGGAATATGCTTCATACAAAAGGTCTCTTGTAAGGTATCATTTCAAAGCTTAGAATCTACTGAGTGTGATCATCCTATTTGTATAAATGTACCACTCTTGTATCTGAAACTAGAAATATGAACTATAACTTTGAGGGCCTATTGTAATTATGGAAAGTGTGGGCCATTAATGGTTTGAGCACTGGCCTAAACCCAGGGTTGTGAGTTCAGTCCTTGAGGGGGCCACCTAGGGATCTGGGGCAAAATCAGTACTTGGTCCTGCTAGTGAAGGCAGGGGGCTGGACTCAATGACCTTTCAGGGTCCCTTCCAGTTCTGTGAGATAGGTATAGACAGGTATATCTCCATATTTACCCTCACAACACTGGTCCTGTGCCAAAGTCAGCTGAGTCAGACCAGAAAAATCTGATCATGGCATTTAAATTTCCCTAGACATTGACATTTATTTTTTCCTGCTTCAGCATGTGGGGTTAGACTGGATGATCTCTTGTGGTCCCTGCCAGCCCTTCATTACTATGCTCTAAGAGCCTTAATTTTATAAAAAGCCATCATTCTGACAACATTTATTTAAAAGATATTCAGCATTTCCCTAATTTTCACAAGGCAAAAATTATTATATAGCATATATTTGTTTTGCATTTTTTAAAGTTGCAATATGGAAATGTTGTAATATGGGGATGTTATTAGCACTTAATCAAGCAATAGCCTGTCTGATATTTGTTGACTCAATCCTTTATAAAATAACTAAGCTATGTTCAATAAAAGCCGCTCTTGTTAGCATCAAACATATCCTTACTGTTTAAATTATTCCAATGTGCCTTCGGTGCTCATGAGCGTGCAGGATTAATAAACAAACTACAAGGGGCAAACACAGTACTGGTTGGTAATACAAAAACATCTCCATACAGCTCTGTCAACACAAGCTTAGTCTTAAAGGCCATATATTGCTCTGAATTCAGAGCCCCCACTAACACTAATGGGATTGGACACTGAATTCCAAGGCCAGCTCACTTGAAATCAATGGGACTAACTGTGTGAGCAAAATTATGTTATTATTATTAAAGCACTGGCAATTTCACTGCTTCACTAAAGCACACAGCAATTTCAATTACTAAAGCACTGGTTTTCGGCACAGAGAGAGAGTCTGCCCCAAGAACTTGTAATCTAAAAGACAGACTCAGAGAAGACAGGATATTTAGAAAAGGAAGTAACATATTTGTTGTTGTTGTGCTTATGTTTTTAGCTCACATCTTGTGGACAGGTGCAAAGGTCTGGGTTCTGAGTGAAGAAAACAGCTCAACATGCCCTGTTATAGCCTTTACCTTGTCCACAAGAAAGGAACACAAGGGAACATCACATTCTGAACCTGGTACTCAGATACCAGAGATTAATAATAGTCTCCTATGCCAGGGAGTTCTTCCAGAGAGCACGACTTATTTCCTGAATTTAAAAAGCCCTTTCAGCTCATTAAGGGCCCAATCCTGCTACCATCAAAATCAGATGGAGTTTTGCCTTAAATAGGAAGACCAGGCTCTAGAAGAGTATTACCCTTAATTCCACCTATAAAGGGAAGCATTCTTTCCTATGCGATCAATATTCTACACGCAGAATTTAAAAAACAAAAACAAACCAGAGTTCAAGTTGGTTGCCCATAACCTCATGTCTGTGAGGTTCCGCTGCACCCCAGAATCCGATCTATTTATTTCAAGCAGGTCTAAACGCAAACACGGTGCATTTTTAAAGAACAATTATAAACCACCTTTCCAATGAATTCCAGCTAGAGTGCAGAGGGAGCGGCAAACTTTGGTTTTTCGGGGGCGGGGGGGGGGGGAAGCAGCATGCTAGATGTACAAGGCTTAAAACGAAATCCCGATAAATAAAAATAAAGAAATCCAACCCCCCTTTGCAAGGTCCTACAAACTGCCAGCGCCTTTCATGTTACTCACATAACACACAGCTGGGAGATAAGGTTCCGCTTCACCTCCCTAGGCTTTCTACCGCGAGCTGCCGTGGGATGGGCATGGTCAGAGCGACCTCTAGCGGGCACGGCATTTACCGGCCGGTTCACACGGCAGCGCCGTGATAATAAAAGACAATAGCAGCGAGGGCTGATTTTGAATCGGCGCCAGGAGCCCGCTGCCCGGCCGAGCAGACGTGACGAGCAGACAGGGGCGTCAAGGCTGGGTGCAAAGTGAAGCGGAAGTACAGGGAGGGGGGGACCCAAACAAAAACCAACCCAAGGCGGGTCCGCGCTAGCTAGATGGAGGGGCCGCTGGATCGCAGCCGCGCGTCGCCCTCCGCCCGCAGCACGGGGCGGGTGAGCGGTGCCTAGACGGGACAAGGGAGCCGAGGCGGGCGCGGTGCCACCCGGCTTGGGTGGGGGGCTGCAGCCCGGAGCAGCGAGCGAGCGAGGGGCGGGTGCGGGGTTCAGGCAGCGGCTGGGACGGAGCATGCTCAGATCGCTCGGGCAGGCAGCGGATGGGGAGCCGCGTGTGAGATTACAGCGGAGCGAGCGGGCAGCTGCTACTTCGCGCCGAGCTCGCTCCGGCGCGGGGCGAAGGGAGGAGGCGCCGCCTGATGGGATTGCAGCCGCCGCCGGCTGGGAGCTCTCGGTGCAAGGGGCCAGCGGAGGGGCAGCGAGCCAGGGGCGCGCTCCGGAGCCGGGCGAGCGGCGCGGAGAGGGGTTACCTGCACCCCTGGGCGCCTCCGCTGTCCCCGGCAGGATTACAGGAGCGGGGGGAAGGCAGAGTCCGCCCGGTGCCGGCCGTTCCTGGGCTCGGCCATGTGCCTGGGTACTTAGCAAGAAGGAAAGCCTGCAACGGGGGAGGGGGCCGGATATTTTGTTGGGGGGGGCGGAGGGGAGCCCCACTCTCCAGCTCGCTGTGTGACAGAAGGAAGCAGCCTTCTCTCCACTGGTGGGGATGAAGGCACCAACTTGGAGAGGCAGCCCCAGTGGCTTGGTCTCTGGGGCTGGGAGGTTGACTCCCATGGCTGTATAGGATCCTCCCACTACCACTATGGATCTGCTGGTGCTGATGAACATCAGTGTTGGCACCCCCAATGGATCCCTTGCCTTCCCCTCCTCTTCCTCCTCGCCCCTACAGCAGCCTCCCTCTCACTACTCCCCTGGGGCTGTGGCCAGTTTGGCAGCCGTGGTGGGTTTCCTGATCGTCTTCACCATCGTGGGCAACGTGCTGGTGGTGATCGCGGTGCTGACCAGCAAGGCGCTGCGAGCCCCCCAGAACCTCTTCCTGGTGTCCCTGGCCAGCGCTGACATCCTGGTGGCCACCTTGGTCATGCCTTTCTCCTTGGCCAACGAGATCATGGACTACTGGTACTTCGGCAAAGCGTGGTGCAACATTTACCTGGCGCTGGATGTGCTGTTCTGTACTTCCTCCATTGTGCACCTGTGCGCCATCAGCCTGGACAGGTATTGGTCTGTCACCCAGGCGGTGGAGTACAACCTCAAACGGACTCCACGGAGGATCAAGGGGATCATCCTCACTGTCTGGCTCATCTCAGCCATTATTTCCTTCCCACCCTTGATCTCCGTGTACCGGGACCCCGAGGGGGACCTCTTCCCCCTGTGCAAACTCAATGATGAAACCTGGTACATCCTCTCTTCCTGCATTGGCTCCTTCTTCGCCCCCTGCCTGATCATGGTGCTGGTCTATGTCCGCATCTACCGGGTGGCCAAGCTGAGGACCAGGACCCTTTCTGAGAAGCGCACGGTGCCCGAGGGCTCTTCCCTGTCTGAGAATGGGCTGAGCCGGGCCCGTCGGGGCTGCACGTCACTGAGGATGCAGCCAGGGGAGAATGGACATTACTCGGTTCACCAGTGGCGCAAAGCTTCAGAGCTGGAGGACATTGAGCTGGAGGAGAGCAGCACCTCAGAGAGCAGGCGGAGGCGGAGCCGGGATGATCACCCCCGCAAAAGCAGTAAGAGCCAGTCCTTCTCATACTCCTACTCCTCCAAGCGCTCCAGCAATCGCTCCAGGGATCTCTTCTCCTCTCACCGCCGCAAGAAGCGGAGCAGCGTCTGCCGTAAGAAGGTCACCCAGGCCCGGGAGAAACGCTTCACTTTTGTGCTGGCTGTGGTCATGGGGGTCTTTGTGGTGTGCTGGTTCCCCTTCTTCTTCAGCTACAGCCTCTATGGCATCTGCCGGAAGGCATGTGAGATCCCTGAGACTCTCTTCAAGTTCTTCTTCTGGATCGGGTACTGCAATAGTTCCCTCAACCCGGTCATCTACACAATCTTCAACCAGGACTTCCGCAGGTCTTTCAAACACATCCTCTTCAAGAAGAAGAAGAAGAATTTTCTGCACTGAGCTGGAGTGGAGGGGAAGTGTCTGCACTGAGCTGGAGTGGAGAGGAGAGGGGACAAGTGCTGGAGTAGAGTAGTGAAGAAGTGGGGGTGTGGGTAAGGGGGTGAGTTCACTGACCATGGCGTGGAGTGGGGGTGGGGGAACCAGTGTTAGAGTCAAGAGGGATAAATTACAGAGGGGAGGGAAGATGAATTTGCATTTTGACCTTGGAGGGGAGGAGGGGAAACATAAAGAAGAGGGTGGGACATTATGTGTTGGGCATGATGACCACTGTAAAGGACTCTGAGGTCTAGAAGCCGAGCAAAGCTGGGGAGAGGGAGGGATGGGCTGGTGTTGAAGTGGGAGATTTGGGTGTTTATTGGCAGTTAGAGAAGCTGGGACTTGTTTCTTCCTGGGATGAGTCCAGCACCAGGTTTTACTGGTGAGGTGGAGGACAACTGAGGAGGATGCCAGGTAATAGCCACTGACAATCTTTGATATTCTGAAAGGATTTAAGTGTTTGCCCAAAAAAAAAAAAAAAAGTCTAAAGAACAATCCAAACTCTTTTCTAAATAAACCTTTGTACTCTAAACTCTTCTGAATTGTGGTTTTACATAGGGCTTAAGTGAAAATAGGTACTTGGAGCTTTCTGTCCTCTAGTGGCCCTTGCATATTCCCCTGAGAGTTTCTCTTCCTTTCTCCCTCAATACTCCTCAAAGGGGCTAATCTCAGGGGCTGAGTTTGGGTTCTGGTCTCATTCTCACATGTGGAGTTGACGGCACCCTGCTGTGCAGCTGTTCAAAGGAACAGCAATCACCACACCACAGACACTTTAAATCCTTCACATTTACAGTCTTAGGGCAAATTAAACCCATTAGATTTATTTTTTAAAATGAGAAACAAATGCAGCAGAATATCACTGAGATACAAGAACACATTTCTGATGGATGGCTAGCTGTTCCAATCCTTAATATTATTCTCTCATTTTTCTATTTGTCCTTATAGTTTGAGTCCAAATTTGTTTTTTGAGCAATGATTAAAATAACCTTCCCCCCCCCGGGGGATTTATTAAATCCCATAACCACTGACGGGTAGGATGAGAAACAGGGTGGCATCTGTGCATTCATCAACAGAAAAAAACATTTCCAGTTTTCTGTAAGACCCAGCTAACATTTAAAGAATCAAACAGTCCCTCTCCAACTGCACTGCTGCAAGGTGTATCTGTCTGATGGAGGAAATGCTGCTCTGTCTTATTATGCGTATCATTCCCTCCATAGGCAGTAGGATTTGGCATCTGCCACATAAACCTTTCCCTAGTAAACAACACTTTGAAATGGAATGAGATCTAATCTAATACGGCAGGCACCTTGAAGCGTCCAAATCAAATCTACAGCTTTGACTCACTAGATATCCACTTCCTTGTCTTGGCTGTTTTACAGGAAGGTGTCGACAGACCCTCTTCCCTTGGAATCCCTATGTTAGCAGTAGAAATGATAAACCAGTAACTTAGGCTGTTTTATCTGCTTTATACTATTATTGCTCAGTTCACTTAGACTCATCCTGGGCATAGATGCAAGCAGGTCTTCAGTGGTTCAGGCTTAGGTGTTGATTTAATAGACCGTTTCCCTTCAGGACTAACTCAAATGGCAGTTTTGCCGAAGTAAAGACTGCAGCATGTGGCCCACTTTGAGTTTGAATGGTTTAGCCGAAAACCAAATTGGGACATTTTCAAATTCAGGCTCTTTAACCTATAGCCTTTTGGGGGAAATAAGGATTCAAGTGATGAAAAGATTCAAACTTGGTTTAAACGTTCAACACTCTTGAAAGAGGAGGCAGTAAGACTTCTTCTGAAGGTGTGTCCCACCTTTGCAAACTACTGATGGTTAGATGAAAGCAGCCCTCTTGATCCAGTGCACACACACGGCTGTTAATGTTAGAAAATAATGGAAGTAGCTGAGATGAGAAAAAATATAAGCCATTTTCCCTTCTGTAAAATGGAGAATTCATTTTAAAATGGCATGAAGGAGAGGTGAGGCAAACTCAGGTAGTTTGAGGGCAGCATGAGATGGCAGTGTGGGGCTAAATAAGTCAATAAACTGTATGATTGTCAGAACAACCAAAGCAACACATGGTAAATGTGCTACCTCGGAGATGCTGGAAAGCTTCATTAAAATATCCATTCTCCCCACCAGAAAGGTTTGTATTTGTCACTGGGTGCTCAGGTTGGAGTGGCTTCCCACTCTGCAGACACACATTTCACTGCTGCGCTCCTCATTTTTAAATCAGATTGGCGTGCTGTAAACAGTCATTTCCCTGTGTTTTCCTTTGTAAAAACAGACGGAGTCTGTGAAAGAGAAAAGATGATTGACAGTTAAATTCGAGTGGGGGTGAAGTATGGATGGAACAGATGACATATGCCTTAAAAGTAATTTCTTTGCCATAAAATCATTTTTAATTGCTTGGAACATGTAACAAACTGTGGCTTTATTTTCTGGGGTTTTTTGCTATTACATAATTGAATAGGGAAAGATTTCTGCAGATGCTGACCATCTGATCTGTACGGCAATGCACTTGAAAACACGGCATTTCCCTATGGTTTTATTTTACTTTTATTTACAATTACTCATCTGACTGAACTCCCCCAAAGAATATGAATTTTTTTTCTTTTGACTGATACATAGACTAATATTCACCCTGACTGGCTTAAAGATGTACTGCATACATCCATTTGTAAGTATATTTTCCTACAAATCAGTCAATAAAGTGGATTTCTATGAAAGTATTTTTAATGTAACTATTGAATATGTTTCAAATAATTACAATAGGAACCAATTTATTTTTTTACGTACGGTATTCTGTTATCACTTGTTATAATGATGATCAGCATATGCCTGTTAACATATGGTGTGTTAATATTTCATAAAAAGTTTACAGCTTTACAATTCATCCTGTAGTTGTGCTTGTACTGTAAGAGGATTTGTGTCCTTTAGCCTTGCTCAGAGGAATCTTTGATCAAATCTGCTGAGCCAGTTAAAACGTTCACACTCAGTTATTCAATAGGAATTAAATGTTCCTATAAAGCCATAATGATTTTAACAACAAGCACCTGACCAGTGACTTATACTTGTTCATTTTCACTTTGCAGAAAAGTCCCCTCCAATCTAGGGTGAGAAGTTTATATGATGTTTATAAAAAGTCTGTTTCCTGGCCAGTGCAACTATTGCAGGATGGTAAGTTACCACCACAAATATCAAACAGACCTGGTTAGGATGAGAACTCAATCCTGCAGTCCTTACTCAGGCAAAACCCCCATTCACTTTGGAGGGAGTTTGGCTGAATGAGAACTGCAGAATCAACCTCCATTTGCTACAGTGGGGGCTTTATGCACAGGTGGTTCCTTACATCATAATTTAAAATAAGAATCTGACCCTTAATTCATCTGTGTGATCTCCATTTAGGATTTGATGCAAAGACTGCTGAAGTTAATGCAGTCTTTAAGGTTCAAGATCAAGACTCAGGGTCAGATTCTGATAGCCTTACTCACATTGACTAGTAATCTCATTGACTTCAGTGGTGCTACCAGTGGATGAAAGACCTACTCAGCATGAGCAACCTCTCCATAGGTTGCATCTGCTCAGTAGATGTGGTTGAATTGTGTAAATAATTATCCATGAATATTTACTTAATTATTGATGCAAAAATTCCTCCAATAAATCACTGTTCAACCCTGGGATAGAGAGAGTCAGATAACATGAACCAATGATTTACTTCATTGGTTGAGCAACAGACTCCACCACACTTTCTTCAATAAGCCATATAAAGAATATTATTTGATCCTCTCTACTTCTCAGGGAACTAAGATCATGCATGCCTATTGGTTACTTTCTGGCACTCAGTACTGTTTAGAGCAGCATCATATAGGGGGAGTGGTTTTGTTCTGTTTGTGGGGCACTGTTAGTAAAGTCAGGGTCATGGCATGCGTTCCAGAAGCACATTATTAATACTGGATGCCTTACATTCAACTTTCTGGTTTTACTAACCTTAAACTCTGACCACGCATGACTTACAGTATTAGTGTAGACTATGCCTAAGTCGATGTAAACTAGTTAAATTACGCAAGTTAAATAACTTAAGTAGATATAATTTACAGCGACTTAAAGCGGTGTCTACCCTGCACTATGTCGATGGGAGACGCTCTCCTGTTGACTTAATTAATCCACCTCAATGAGAGGCGGAAGCTATGTCAACGGGAGAGCGCTCTCATGTTGACTTACTGCGTCTTCACCAGACCCACTAAATCGACGCCGCTGCATCAATCACAGCAGTACCCATTTAGCGCATAATGTAGACAAGGCCTTGCAAAGATTTATGTGATCCGAGGAGCTAGAGTGAAAAAGGACAAAAGGGTTTGCAAACCAAGTGCAGCATGATACTTGTAATATCCTTTGCAACAGACATGCATCATGAGCTAAATTGTGACCCAGCTATGAATATGAGGTCGTGAGTAGCTGAGATGCCCTAGGAGGAGCCCTACGGCAGGGAGCAAATTACTGCAGCCCTGTATAGATTGTAGTTTACTTCCTCCTCCTTGCACCAGTTCAGCTCTGCTGGCCAACACTGAGGGGAAGACTGAGGGGAATGCTACTTCCTCTGCTTCCTGAGGAGGAAGTAGCATCTCCACAAAAGCTGCTTTCCCCTACACCCAGATTTGTGATCCTGCCATGCCACACTATAGCTGGGGTGGAGACTCACACCCATTTTACTCCCCTGCACAGATGCATGAAGGCCAAACTTGCTCTATCTACCTGAAATGAAGACAAAACCAAAATGTGGTGCCTAGAGTTTCATGACACACCAGTCCATCAGAGTCAGCAGTGTTACACCAGGACTGAACTGTTTGCAAAACATCATTGGTCCATATGATGGCCTGTAAAATCTCTGCTGTGAGACAAAAAATAGAAGACATTTCCCCAAATAGGTCAAATCCTATCAGAGAGAGGAAGACTGAACCTATACAAGTGTCACTCTGCAGTGTGGGGGGGGGGGAACATGGCTAGATGAGGAAGGGTCAAGGGAGAGCGGCTCACACTGTGTAGAGATTTCCCCGTGTAAGACAATACTAACTGTGTCTGATATAGCATGGTTTGGAACCCACAAAGGTAATCACTTCACCCTCAAGGAAGTGTTGGGGGCATACACAGGCAGGGCACCAATGGATATATGGCTCTTGAAGGAACCAGGCTGCTATAAGAAGGGAGAGATGATAGAGAGTCCCTAAAAAACAGGAAACAATGGGCCTTCATGTGAATGCCCGACACATGCCCACTCCATAAGAGTGGACAACTGTGCTACTATTCTTAATAGGAAGGGGTGGGGTTTCTTGGACCTTCTGTGAGTTTTTCATGCTTGGGCACAATCTGGGTACATGTTTACTGTGAGACGTACTCAGTTAACTCCCTTTCAAATCAAAGTCCTTAGATTACAAAAAGACCATTTAAGCCCTTTACAATATTGTAAAGGGTATATTTTTCTATTTAATTATACAAACCTATCCCCATAGTATCTGAGTGCCTACCACATGTTTATGGGTTTAGCCTCGCAACAGCCCTACAAAGTTAGGAAAGACTATTCCTATTTTACTGAAAGGGAAACTGAGTCACAGAAAGACTATGACTTGTCCAGGGTCACTTAGGTGATCAGTGGCAGACCTGGGAATTGAAGACTGGTGTTCCAAATCCTAGGCTAGTGCCCTGTCATAAGACAGACTTCCTTTCATTTTTCAGCTTTTATTAATGTATTTTGAAAAAACTGAAATTGACACAAAATAGCATAATTTTTTTCTCTCTAAAATATTACATTTATGCTATTTTTTACACAGGAACAATGGTTTTTTGTCAGTATAATTCAGCTTTAACACATTTTCTCTATTCTGCAAAATTTAATGAAAAGTAACAATTGCTTATTCAGTTTGTCTTAACGTATCAATTAAAAATGCATTTTTAAAGATTTTAAGGTATAGCAATAAAGGTATTTCCCTTTCTTCTGCCTTAATGTCAGTTAGTTGCATGAGTTATCAGCACTTCTGGGAACAGCATTTTTTCCCCTATGTGCTCTGTTGATTCAAAGAAAGATATACGTCAACACAATGAGAACAGAAAATGAGGATATGTGTTTTTCTGAATTAGTACCATTATATCGTCCTTCTGTAAATTAAAACTCAGACCAATAGGAGTAGCTGTTGTGGAATATTGTCTAGAACAGGGGTGGGCAAACTATGACCGTGGTCCGGATCTGGCCCGCGAGCCGTTTTAAGACGGCCTGCAAGCTCCCGCTGGGGAATGGGGTCTGGGGTTTGCCCTGCTCCAGTGCTCCAGCCAGGGCGCCAGGTCGGGGGGGGGGGGGTTGGGGCGGGGGCGGGCAGGGGCGGCTCCTGAAGCAGCTGCATGGCCCCGCTCCGGTGCTAGCAGGGTCAGGGGCTGCTCCACGTGTAGGAGCTGGAGAAGGCACATGCCACTGCTTCCGGGAGCTGCTTGAGGTAAGCACCGTTCAGAGCCTGCACCCCTGATCCTTTCCCCACGCCCCAACCCCCTGCCCCAGCCCTGATCCCTGTTCCTGATCCCCCACCCTCCTGCACCCCAAACCTTTCATTCCCAGCCCCTCCCCAGAGGGCCCCCCCCCAATTGTGAGCATTCATGGCCCACCACACAATTTCTATTTCCCGATGTGGCCCTCGGACCAAAAAGTTTGCCCACCCCTGCTTTAGCAAGTGACATGGTCAGAGAAACAAAAATCTGAATGGTTCTGGCAGTCCTGCTGAGAATTTAGGGACCTTCATATAATAAGAAGTACCACAATATTATGGATTGTATTTTAAAATTAAATATCACTACACTAAGAGTTGTTCACATTCTCTTCAGTGTTTGGGATATGTTTGGTTTTAGACTCAGAATACACTTACTGTCATTGAATGTTTATCCACCAAGAGGCAAACTGACCAACTTGCCAGTCAAGTTTTTCTGGGTGGCAAAAGATATGTTGCTTGTCAAGCTAAAGACCCCATAAACTCCCATTAAAGTCAGTGGGAAAACTCCCATTGGATAGGATACCAAAAGTGCTTCAGGGGAATCCCGATTTCTGATTCACAGCTGAAGTGGTAGTAATAAAAATGTGTTTTTCATGTATATAGATTTGTTCATATGAGAATTGTAAGGCTTCTTTTCAAAAGTGCCTACATTTTTATGAAATTTCATTTTAATCTTTTAAAATAGGTAGATTACTTAGAGCAGACACTTGGTCAGATTTCTATTCTGAATTGTTAATTTAGGGTAAAATCCTGGCTCCACTGAAGTCAATAACAAAACTCCCATTGACTTTGATGGGAACAGGATGTCACCCTTAGGGTTTTGTGCAAATGTGATTAGTGCAATGTCATGTATGTTTATTTGTATAGATCTAACAGAGAACTAAATCTACTGAGAGGGAAGCTGCAGCACACAGGTTCAGTTACTTGCAAAGCAGCTTACATTCTGAGGTGTGGCTGCAGCTCATGTAGACGTACTCTTTGTTCCAGAGAGCTTTGATAACAATAGCTGTGAAGCCATAGCAGTGAGGCCTAGCTGCTTGAGGACATACGCAGGATCCCAGGCTTGTATGGTCCTTGCTCCTGTGGCTTCACTGCTCTACCTGTGGTGCAGTGGCACCTCAGGTTGCAGCGCAGACATAGTGGCAGAGAAGGGAATATAATCCTGTCACTGACTCCCAGGCCACTATTCTTAATTATTATTTGTATTATAATAGCCTCAAGGGTTCCCAATCTAGGATCAGGGTCCAGCTTTGCTAGGTGCTGTACCAACGAGTAATAACATAGTCCCAGGAGCTCAGAATCTAGATTTGCTACAAGATGCAACAGGGGACAAACAAGGACAGGACAAAGTACCAATAAAATGAACACATTTTTGGACACTGGGCAGTAGTCTCTGCTCACTGCCTACCTAGCCATTGGATCATGCTGCCTTTCTGGTGAGTTTAATATTTAGCAATAAGGCCCATCACACTGATCTTCTATTAATTAGTCCAGTAAAGAAAAGTAAAGCTACTAGAGGGATGGGGAACTCCGAGGTTAAGGCATCAAACTAAAACTCAGATAACCAAGGTTCTGTCCTATTTGGGCACAGACTGGCTGTGATTTTACCTTGTGTGCCTTGGTGCCTCATTTGTAAAATAGAGATAGCACTTTTCTTTCTCCCAGGTGAATTGTGAGGGTAAATTCATTGGTTTTTCGAAGATGCTCAGACAGTATGATAAGCTATGCAAGTACCTAGACAGTGGAGTGGCTGTGAGGATGCTAAGGGCCCTTAATTCACTCTCAGCCCTTATTAGATTACAGTGGAGTGTTTTATTACCATTATACATTTGTTGTATAGGGTTTTAAAGATGTTTTATAAATATGTTTGTGAGTGTGGATTCAGTGAGCTCGGTGCTTGTTTGTTTATACCCAGGTCAACCCTGGGAGGTAAAAGACCTTTAGTTAACCAGTCAGTTTCCATTGTACCACTTGGTATCTCAGATGCATGGTGCATTAGTGTGGCAACACAACTAGGAGTATAGCTGGTTGGAATTTTCTGAGGGCATGTTTTTCTGCTGCAAAAAGCTGATTCAGCAAAATTGAAATGTTCTGCTGGAATGTGTCCATTTTGCCAAAATTCTGATGGAAACCAAGCAGATTTCCTGCCTGCTCACCTGCCCACCTTCTGTGCAGCCCATCCAGCCCTGGGAGAGCGGGCTCCCAAGTTCCCAAGCTCACAGCTCTTTAGCAGCCTGGGCTCCCGCAGCCTACAGGCTCCTAGCTCTTTGGAAGTCTGGACTGACAGGGCTTCCATGCTCCTGGCTCCAGAGCATCCCAGCAGGTAAATTGGCCCACAGTCAGGGCTCTCAGAGCTCCCCTGCCTTCCTTGGTCCAAGCTCCAGGACCAAGCTCACCAGGTGGACTGCCAAGGAGTCAAGACTCCCAGAGCTTCCCAGTTGATGGGCAGCCAGGACTCTGGGCATCTTAGGGAGCCTCGGAAATGTTTAGAAAAGGTTGATTAGACAGACAAGGTGGGTGAGGTAATATCTTTTACTGGACCAATTTCAGTTGGTGAGAGAGACGAGCTTTCGAGCCACACAGAGCTCTCTCACCAGCAGAAGTTGGTCCAAAGAAAGATATTACCTTTTTCACCTTGTCTCTCCTACATCCTGGGACCGACATGGCTACAACTGCCCTGCATACACGGAAAAGGTCGAAACAAATGTCACCTTGACTTTTTTTAAATGAACTTTTGAAATTCTGGGTCTGTGGGAAATGCTGAAATTTTGTTTTTTGTTCCATTTCAGAATTTCCCCCGGAGCAGAAATTCCAGGTTCTGGCCAGCCCCAGTGATGAGCTGGGAGCCACTGAGTTCTAATCTCCCCCTCCACTCTCTCCATGGGGCCATGGACAGGCCTTCAATCATGCTTCCAGAACTGCCAGGTCTGATTTTTGTCTCAGACCCCTATTACCATAGTATCTGAGCACCTCACAATCTTTGATTTATAACCCTCCTAACGCCCCCGGTGAGGTAGAGAAATAGTAGTATGCTCATTTTACAGATGGGAGGCTAAGTACCTTACCCACAGTCACACAGGTAGACTGTAGTGGAGCAGGAACTTGAACAAGGTTTCCCAAATGCCAGGTTAGTGCCCTAATCAACTGGCCATCATTCCTCTCAGTTGCCGGGAGGGGACTAATTCCCTTAGTTATACTCAAGCCACTAAACCCATGCCTTCTAATGCTTGGGATTTTCCTCTAACCGCTAAGAAACACTGCCTCTCTGGGGATGTGGAATTAAACAATACTGCGCAAGAGAGTGGTTGTTAGTTTTGCAATGGTCAGTAGAGCAAGCTGAGTGAGCTAACAAGAGGGTGCTCAGTACGTCATGCACCCAAGCCGCTGCTGTGTCCTGAATTTTTACATAGATGAATGTGTCTTTTGCCCAAGCAGCTTTGTCAGGAAGCAGGATGGACGCCCTACAGGCAGCAAGCAGCAAAAAGAATCTTTGTGCACTGACATTTGGCCAACTGTGCAACTCTGTGTGGATTTCAGATAAGGAGAACAGAAATTTCTCCTTTCTGACCATATAAGGGAACCCTTCAAATCTTGAATGTCAAGTGAACATTTTACACAGAGGAAATTTCCTAGCAGTACCCACTGCCCTCAGATATGCACAGTCAACTTCCATCAGATTCAGTGGGAGTCCTGTGCATGCAACTGAGAGCAGAGCTTGTCCCTAAATATGGTTATTAAAGGGGAAAACACCAAGTAAAAATAAAAGTCACGCATGGTAAATGTTGAATGGAAGCAATCTGTCTGCGACTAGCTCACTGGAGGAAAGGCTCAACAGTAGTTCATCCTTACGTAATGCGGCCATCTCCAGTTTAGCCTGCTTGTCATATAGATTGAAGCTGCCTTCAAGGCAGTTGCAAAGAGGGTCCTACGTTCTGTATTTTGTTGTTGCTAATTCAGGACAGACCCTACCATTTATTTGCTCTCCCATTCGCCTCTGTACCCTTTCCCTCAGAGGAGGAAAAAACTCAAAGAATGATTTTACAAGACCACAAAACATGTATTTTGCCTCCCATTTTGAATTATGTGAATCTGGACATTAGACGTGAACGTGATAGGAATCTAGCCATTCAAAAATGAGTGGTCACAAATAAATCTAAATGCCAACTAATTAATTCACTACTTGGTTAATGGAGCGCAACACCACTGAAGTCAGCATGCCTGTGAATCCCAGTGGTGGGTTGGGCTCCAAGCCTTTTTTCTTATTTGTTTGTAATGCACCAAGCACACAGTTGGCACTTAGTAATTAATTAAACCAAAACCAGTCAAAGGCACCTACTGGTACTAACAAATCTGTCAAAACTATAGACTGCTGCTGATTCTCTGCAGAGATTTTTATTATTTGTAATTACCATAGCATCTACGAGCTCCAGTCATGGACCAGTCACAAAAGTGAGGAGGAGGAATAGGTAGTGGTGTCCCCCACCCCCATTTATGCCCAACAGCCAGGACACTTACCTAGGATGTGGGCAACCCAGGTTTGAATCATTGCACTGGAGCAGGGACTCAAACCCATGTCCTGTACTGTTCCCAAGGTGAATACCCTACCAGCCAGGCTACTGGGTATTCTGGGGTGGGTTTCTCTCAACCTCTCCTGCTGAAGCAGTTCCACTTGATAAATAAATTAAATATTCTCTGGGTTAAAGAGAGAGCCAGCATGAGACTGACTCTATAGCCTGGTGATGAGGGCACTCACCTGGGAGGGGAGACACCTGGGTACCTATCCCTGCTCCAATTAATCCCATGTGAGTTCCCTGGGCTATTGGGTATAAGGGTGACACCACCTTTTCATCCCCCATTTTGTGAACAGCACCTAAGTCCTCTTGAGAATCTGTCCCTTCGTTTCCAAATTTCTTTTGCTGCTATTAAAAAAAACAGTTAAAAATGCCCCAAATCAAAATGAAATGTTTTGTTCAGAAAAAGTGAAATGTTCTGGTCGACCCAAACCAAATTTTGATTTTGATTTTTCAGAACATCCAGCAAACTGAAAAGTTAATTATTCATCCAGCTCAACTCAAAAGTAGTGAGGAAATCACTACGTTTCCATGCGTACATCTAATTAAAGGCTCAACCATGCTAAGTTCTAATGGGAACTGAAGGCACTCAGCACCCCTAGATTTCACTGCTGAGTTCCTGTCTCAGGAAGCGACAGCCTCTTTGCAGGATCAGGTACTTACTCCCCACATTCAGAATGCTTCCTTCCTTCCTGAAATTATGGCCCTGTTGTCACATCTGGAATTGCAAATTCCCTTTTGCTATCAAATCATCAACTCATTTTTTACAACTTCAGCATCGGTGGTGCTCTAGGACACGACATCATGGTAGTATTTTTCTAATGAGCTATGGCTGGCGAGCTGGCTGGCAATAAATATGTTGAGTTAGATGACTGTAAAATAACCCTAAAGAACGGATATAATCTTTCATTTAGTTTGCAGGAGCCAACATATATTTTTATTAACTATATGTTAGTACTCAAGAAAAGCAATGATTTACAGGGCCAAAGGTGCTGTGAAGTCTGAGAAGAGCCACTCTGCAGCTGCTACTGCAGCCTCAGGGCTGTAGCAGCTTCTGTGGAAATTGAGCTATGCCTATGTGAGGGATTTGGCCGGCGAATGAGCATAATCATGGTTCCTTTGGCTAACCCTTTCCCTGACCCCAAGATTCCTCCCTTTAAATCCTGATTTGTTCCTGGAATGACCACAGTACCTATCCCAAATTCCATAACTGCTAGCAAATATTCTTTAGCCTTTTCATCACCACCAGCCATTCCTCCTCTCCAACATCTCTATATTGCTTTTAATAACCTGCAGTGGTGCTTACAATGATTCACAGCCCGGCCTGGCTTCTCCCCGCCTCTTAAATGGGTCCGTCGTCAGAAAAATCTTGGACTCTGCCACCATTATTAACACCAAGTAGTACCTCACACCACAAATGGTCCTATTTATTCCAACTGTACTAATGATGGAGCAGGCACTACTCAGAGCGAGTAAGGGTGCCGAAACTGGACCCAAAGTCTTTAAGCCTTTGTAACATACACCAGCAAGCCAGAATGCTCTAGTCAGACTCTTCAGCCATTGCTTGTCAGTTAAGAAGCTGTATGAAGGCTGGAATAAAGTTTCTCTCTTGCTTTTGAGCCACTAATTCAAGTTACCTTAATTCTGTGGCTAGGGCATTGGACTGGGACTCAGGAGATGTGGGTTCATTTCTTGAATCTGCTCCTGACCTGCTGTGTGACCCTGAGCAAATCACTTTACGTCCTGGGAATTCTGTGAGGTAGGGACAATGATATTTCCTTTCTTTGTAAAGCACTGGGAGACCGATAGATGAAAAGTGCTATATAACAGCCAATAATATTATTAGTATTTGATTGGATATCAAGGTATTATTTATTTGTAAAGAGTAAATCTGTCTCTCTTCCTCCCCTTTCCAGTTTCCTTTGGTTTTGCTTTAAGTCAAGTACACATTTTATGCCTGGAAATCTGCTTTGAATCTTGCAGGAAGTGAAATATTGAAATGAAATGAGGACAATAGGACAGGGGCAATTTTAAACCTAATTCAGGAAATTCAAGGTCCATTTTCAAACATGATGCAGCCATTACTTAACTAAGTTTACCTGAAGTCATATATTCTAAATGTCTTGCTTAATGCTCATTATGAGTCAATTACCCTGGGTATCTTTAGTCTTGAGAGTCTCTCTAGATTATCTGAAATTACTGGTAGTAAATTATATGTACAAGGAAGCTAATGTGACAGAGCCAAACCAGCTCAAACCCCTACCCGGAAACTTGGAAAACTTAATGCAGCTTCCTTAGGTGTCCTTAAGAGGCAGAACTTTCCCACTCACAAGCATCCTGGGACAGTGTAAAAACAAGGACATTTTTATTATGGGGTGAATGAACAGTCATAAACTTGGGAAAACTCAGCTCCGCACTCAACTGGTCCCAGCAAGCTGAGTTATTTTTCTAATCATATGCCTGGGTGAAAGTGTGTTATTTTAAAAAAGGAGATATGAAAAATGGGGTAGCTCACCACTACTGAAGCAAAGGTTTGTTTTATATTTTTATCTTCTAAAACGCAGTTGGCAAGATGAGAATTAAAAAAAAAGGAATGTCATTTTTCAAAAAGAATCTGAAGGTAATAACAGCTAGGAAGACATTTATGTTAGACCCAGAGGGAATGCCTGCTTTTGTAACATAACAGAGATGGGTTCAGGTCACAAAATTCAGATCTAGATTCTAATAGTGAACTCATCAAGTTCAAGAGTGTTTACCCCTGGGGTTTTGTGTAGGTCTTTCTCTAGAGTCTAGTGACATTTATTGAGCCGATTTGCTAGGACATGTTTAGTAGAGAATAGAAAGATGGGCACTATGGCTCAGACGGGTAGCAATATGGTCAACTACTACACTGATGGGCACAGAGCAAGATGCCACACTGATGGGCGCAGAACAGGATGCTCAACAGATAGAAAATAAATTGCGAAAAGTGATGGAAAATTCACATGGAAGAAAAAGCAAACGGGTTCTGTCCTCAGGGTAGAGTATATAGAGCAACCACATGACAAAGGGCGTATCAGTCAAGGCCTTGGGAAGACTTTGTTCCAATTGCTATGTCAGCAGGAGAGATGATTTAGCTTGAATCACAAAGGTATGTGTGTGCTTCAAGTGAACTAAGCTAAATGCTAAAATACTTTGAAATGCATCTAGTTGCCCCAGTAATCACAATCTTAGATTTCTGTTTATGTATGTTCAGTATGTTTCTTTTATCAACACTGATGGATTCTGCTATCAAAGACAATTTACCGCTAGCTGCAGAACAGATAATATTTAATTGCTCCCTCTAAATGCATTCTGTCCCTCAATAGAAGTTTCTGGATTCTCTTGTATTTAAATAGACAGTGGGCCAAATTCCCTGCATGGGTAACACATGGACTCCTGCTGGCATAACTCTATTGGCATAATTCCCAGTGTATCCCATGGCCATTGTAGAATTTATTAAAAATTTCCCATTGTCATTGTCTGAATCTGTAAAAACCTTCATAAAAATAATACAACATTGAACTGTGATGTCCTGGCTAAACTCCAACTCAAGTAATTCCATTCTGTTACCCAAATCCCTCCTGCAGGTTTAGTTGGATAGAGTATTCTTTACCTACTCTCCTAAATTGTTCAGAAGTGTTACTTTGAAAGACGGCAGGACTGGACCTACAGCCTAGATTGACACAGCCTTTACTTGGCTATACGGGAGATAAAGCCTCTCTTAACCCTGGTCTACACTACGAGTTTAGGTTGATTTTAGCAGCGTTAGATCGATTTAACCTTGCACCCGTCCACACAACGAAGCCATTTTTGTCAACTTAAAGGGCTCTTAAAATCGATTTCTGTACTCCTCCCCAATGAGGGGATTAGCGCTGAAATCGACCCTGCTGGGTCGAATTTGGGGTAGTGTGAACGCAATTGGACAGTATTGGCCTCCGGGAGCTATCCCAGAGTGCTCCATTGTGACCGCTCTGGATAACACTCTCAACTCAGATGCACTGGCCAGGTAGACAGGAAAAGCCCCACGAACTTTTGAATTTCATTTCCTGTTTGGCCAGCATGGCGAACTGATCAGCACAGGTGACCATGCAGAGCTCATCAGCACAGGTGACCATGGAGTCCCAGAATTGCAAAAGAGCTCGAGCATGGACCGAATGGGAGGTACAGGATCTGATCGCTGTAAGGGGAGACGAATCCATGCTATCAGAACTCTGTTCTAAAAGACGAAATGCCAAAACATTTGAAAAATTCTCCAAGGGCATGAAGGACAGAGGCTATAACAGGGACCCACAGCAGTGCTGCGTGAAACTTAAGGAGCTGAGGCAAGCCTACCAAAGAACCAGGGAGGCAAACGGCTGCTCTGGGTCAGAGCCCCAGACATGCCACTTCTATGATGAGCTGTATGCCATTCTAAGAGGTGCCCCTACAACTACCTCAGCCCTGTGCATGAACTCTGTCAATGGATTCTCACGCAACAGGGATGCGGATTTTGGGGATGAGGAAGATGATGAGGAGGAGGAGGTTGAAAATAGCACACAGCAAGCAGGCAGAGAAATCATTTTCCCCGACAGCCAGGAACTGTTTTTCACCCTGGATCTAGTACCTTCCCAACCCACCAAAGGCAGGCTCCCGGACCTAGAAGGCGGAGAAGGGACCTCTGGTGAGTGTACCTTTGTAAATATTGTACATAGTTTAAAAGCAAGTGTGTTTCATGATTAATTTGCCCTGAAGACTTGGGATGCACACAAATGGGGGGATAACTGCCAAGGTAGCCCAGGAGTGGTCAGGGAGGAGGGCAGGACTGGGTGGGGTGGTGGAGGAGGGGAGGAGGGAAAGACAAGGCCACACTGCACTTCAAAACTTATCTATTAAATGCCAGCTTTCTGTTGCTTGAGCAGTTCTCTGGGGTGGAGTGGTTGGGTGCCCGGAGGCCCCCCCGCCACTGTGTGCTTGGGCGTCTGGGTGAGGAGGCTATGGAACTTGGGGAGGAGGGCGGTTGGTTACACAGGGGCTGCAGTGGTGGTCTGTGCTCCTGCTGCCCGTCCTGCACCTCAGCAATACGCCAGACAATATCAGTTTGATCCTCCAGTAGCCTGAGCATTGCTTCCTGCCTCCTCTCATCACGCTGATGCCACCTATCATCTTGATCCTGCCACCTTTCCTCTTGCTCCCGCTACCTGTCCTCATGTTCATTTTGTGCTTTCCTGAACTCTGACATTGTCTGCCTCCATGCATTCTGCTGGACTCTTTCAGTGTGAGAGGACTGCATGAGCTCAGAGAACATTTCATCGCAAGTGCATTTTTTTTTTGCTTTCTAATGCATGAATTTGAAACAGCAATGACTTTATTGCCTCTGCAAGAGGTGATCAAAGGGGAGAGGGGAGGGCGTTTGGCTTACAGGGAAGTGGACTGCACTCTCAGCAAGTTTGCAGATGACACTAAACTGGGAGGAATGGTAGATATGCTGGAGCATAGGGATAGGATACAGAGGGACCTAGACAAATTAGAGGATTGGGCCAAAAGAAATATGATGAGGTTCAACAAGGACAAGTGCAGAGTCCTGCACTTAGGACGGAAGAATCCCATACACTGCTACAGACTAGGGACCGAATGGCGAGGCAGCAGTGCTGCAGAAAAGGACCTAGGGGTTACAGTAGATGAGAAACTGGATATAAGTAAACAGTGTGCCCTTGTTGCCAAGAATGCTAACGGCATTTTTGCCTGTATAAGTAGGGGCATTGCCAGCAAATCGAGGGACATGATCATTCCCCTCTATTCGACATTGGTGAGGTCTCATCTGGAGTACTGTGTCCAGTTTGGGGCCCCACACTACAGGAAGGATGTGGAAAAATTGGAAAGAGTCCAGCAGAGGGCAACAAAAATGATTAGGGGGCTGGAGCACATGATTTATGAGGAGAGGCTGAAGGAACTGGGATTGTTTAGTCTGCAGAAGAGAAGAATGAGAGGGGATTTGATAGCTGCTTTTAACTACCTGAAAGGGGGTTCCAAAGAGTATGGATCTAGACTGTTCTCAGTGGTACCAGATGACAGAACAAGGAGTAATGGTCTCAGGTTGCAGTAGGGGAGGTTTAGGTTGAATATTAGGAAAAACTTTTTCACTAGGAGAGTGATGAAGCACTGGAATGGGTTACCTAGGGAGGTGGTGGAATCTCCTTCCTTAGAGGTTTTTAAGGTCAGGCTTGACAAAGCCCTGGTTGAGATGATTTAGTTGGGAATTGGTCCTGCTTTGAGCAGGGGCTTGGACTAGATGACCTCCTGAGGTCCCTTCCAACCCTGATATTCTATGATTCTAAGGGGGCGGGTTTTCATCAAGGAGAAACAAACAGAACTTTCACACTATAACCTGGCCAGTCATGAAACTGGTTTTCAAAGCTTTTCTGATGCGCAGCGCGCCCTGCTGTGCTCTTGTAACCACCCTGGTGCCTGGCTGCACGTAATCAGCAGCCAGGCGATTTTCCTCAACCTCCCACCCCGCCATAAATGTCTCTCCCTTACTCTCACAGATATCGTGGAGCACACAGCAAGCAGTAATAACGAAGGGAATATTGGTTTTGCTGAGCTCTAACCTAGTCAGCAAACAGCACCAGTGAGCTTTTAAACGTCCAAAGGCACATTCTACCACCATTCTGCATTTGCTCAGCCTGTAGTTCAACAACTCCTGACTACTGTCCAGGGTGCCTGTGTACGGCTTCATGAGCCATGGCATTAAGGGGTAGGCTGGGTCTCCAAGGATAACTGGGCATTTCAACATCCCCAATGGTTATTTTCTGGTCTGGAAAGTAAGTCCCTTTCTCCAGCTGTTCAAACAGACCAGAGTTCCTGAAGATGCAAGTGTCATGTACCTTTCCCGGCTGTGATATAGCATGGCCAGAGGACAGCAGGAGAGTATAGATGGGAGATATGTAAGCCCCAGGATGATGAGAGCCTTATTCCCTGTAGAGGGAAGAGAGGCTGCTACAGATTAATTAGAGCACCTGAAACCAATTAAGCCAATTAGAGCATCTGAAGCCAGTCACCTGATAAAAAAATCCCTGCTTCAATCAGACAGTTGGAGGAGTTGAAGCAGAGTGGTTTGGTGTTGGAGCAGAGAGCAGTTTGGAGAAGTGCTGTGGTGGGCCAGAAGACCAAGACCCTAGGTAAAGGGAAACCCGGCTTGTGCAGAGCAGAGGGACTCTACAGACACAGGCTATCCCTAAGCCCCCTGGGCTGGGACACGGAGTAGAGGGCGGGCCCGGGTCCCTCCCTCTCCACTCCCCTTTTCTGGGACACTAGTGGGACAGTTGATACCCCAGTTCAGGGGTGAGAAACGGTGCCCTGAACCCTCACAAGAGGGGAAAGTGTGGGACCCATAATAATAGTGCTGGCAATTGGCCACACTGGCCATCCCACGTTGATGTTGATGAAACGTCCCTTGTGATCCACCAGTGCTTGCAGCACCATTGAAAAGTACCCTTTTCGGTTTATGTACTGGCTGCCTTGGTGGTCCAGTGCCAAGATAGGGATATGGGTTCCATCTATCGCTCCACCACAGTTAGGGAATCCCATTGCAGAAAAGCCATCCACTATGACCTGCACATTTCCAAGAGTCACTACCCTTGATAGCAGCAGCTCAGTGATTGCGTTGGCTACTTGGATCCCAGCAGCCCCCACAGTAGATTTGCTCACTCCAAATTGATTCCCGACTGACCGATAGCTGTCTGGCATTGCAAGCTTCCAGAGGGCTATCGCCACACGCTTGTGAACTCTGAGGGCTGCTCTCATTTTGGTATTCTTGCACTTCAGGGCAGGGGAAAGCAAGTCACAAAGTTCCATGAAAGTTCCCTTACATATACGAAAGTTTCGCAGCCACTGGGAATCATCCCAGACCTGCAACACTACACGGTCCCACCAGTCTGTGCCTTTTTCCCGGGCAAAAACATTGTTGCAGGTGGTTCTGGGTACATATCGTCAGCTCCCCAACACCCCACCCCACCCCCATGAAAGCACTGGCAAAAAATCGTTTCTCGCCTATTTTCCTGGGTTACCCATGCAGATGACATACCACGGCAAGCATGGAGTCTGCTCAGCTCACTGTCACCATATGTCTCCTGGGTGCTGCTGGCAGACGCGGTACTGCAGTGCTACACAGCAGCATCTCCTTGCTTTGCCCTGTGGACGGTAGATATTACAATACAACTGCTAGCCGCTGCCATCATCATCCCGTGGGTGCTCCTGACCAACCTCGGTTAGGTTGGTTGGGGGTGCCTGGGCAGACATGGGTGCTCCTGACTGGCCTTGGTGAGGTTGGTCGGGTGCACCTGGACAAAAATGGGAATGACTCCAGGTCATTCTCTTCTTTAAGTTTTGTCTCATGGAGATTCAGTCCTGCCCGGAATATCATGCCAGCTGGAGGCTTCTGCCTCAGGCTGCTCTCCCAGTCAGCAGCACCGCGCAGTCGCACCTACCCCAGCCTACCCCTTGTTCCCATGGCTCATGAAGCCTGGACAGTAGTAAGGAGCAATTCAACTATAGGCTGAGCAAGTGCAGAATGGTGGTTCACTCTATTTCCCTGTAAGCCAACCGCCCTCCCCTCCCCCCTTTGATCTCTGCTTGCAGAGGCAATAAAGTCATTGTTTCAAATTCATGCATTCTTTATTAATTCATCACACAAATGGGGGGATAGCAGCCAAGGTAGCCTGGGAGGGGTGGGGCACCCGCTAGAATGGCATGCAGCTCATGACATAGAAGCGGGATGTCTGGGGCTCTGACCGGAGAGGCTGTTTGCCTCTGGTTCTTTGGTAGGCTTGCCTGATATTCCAGGCAGGACTGAATCTCCATTAGACGAAACTTAAAGAAGGGAATGACCTGGAGTCACTCCCATTTATATCCAGGCACCCCCGATCGAGCTCACCGAGGCCAGCCAGAAGCACCCATGTCTGCCCAGGAGCCTCCGACCGATCTCACTGAGGCCGGCCAGGAGAAACCAGGAGACAGCGGCAGATGGTACAATACGGCTGCTAACCATCTTTGCTAACTTGCAAAGGCAAGGGGCTGCTGCTGTGTAGCAATGCAGTACCATGTCTGCCAGCATCACCCAGGAGACGTACGGTGACAGTGAGCTGAGCAGGCTACATGCTTGCCGTGGTATGTCATCTGCACGGGTAACCCAGGAAAAAAAGGTGAGAAACGATTTTTTGCCATTGCTTTCATGGGGAGAGGGGGGCGGGGCTGACGACATGTACCCAGAACCACCCGCGACAATGTTTTTCCCCATCAGGCATTGGGAGCTCAACCCAGAATTCCAATGGGCGGTGGAGACTGCGGGAACTGTGGGATAGCTACCCACAGTGCAACGCTCTGAAAGTCAACGCTAGCCTCGGTACTGTGGACACACTCCGCCGACTTAAGTGGGGACACACACAATTGACTGTATAAATCGATTTCTAAAAAATTGACATATTAAATCGACCTAATTTTGTAGTGTAGACATACCCTAACATGGCTGACTAAGGACTGCTTTGATTACTGGAGAGAGGAATGGTGCTCCTCTGGCACTCTTTCTATGAGTGAGCAAGAACTGGAGGGGGTGGGGAGTGGGAGGAGCCCTGTCTCTGTCCTGCTATTCACAGTCAGAAGAGCCGGCCTGGTGTATGGCAGGGAGTAAGTTACTCCATGACAAGGGACTAAATAACTTACTCCCCTCTCAGACCAAGCAGGGAGCAGTAAAAGAAATGAGACACTGAGTCACAATTCATTCTCTGGTCTGCTCCAGAGGTAGGGCAACTTCTACCTGCTGCCCATTACTCACGCCAGATTGCAAATTTACAAGCCAGCCCTAGGCTGGTAGATCAGGCGATGTGTAAAAAGATGTTGTTTAAAAACCATCTGAATGGATAATGGTGATGCAAGATGATAGCTTGGCATCATACTTTCCCTCGTCATAGAACTTTGGCGAATCACTGATATTGCTGATGATTTCTCAGCGTGGGGAATTACTTATAACGCCATATGGAAGAAAATTGGTAATGAGGAATTGACTAACTGACCTATCAGTGCACTAACACTTCAAACTCCATCCCATAGTTTTTGGGGATTGGTGGTGGAAAAGGTGGCATTTTCAGAGCTTACATATCGTTTTAGAACACAAAACAATATTAGAGAGACAAGATGGGTGAGGTAATATCTTTTATTGGACCAACTTCTGTTTGTCAGAGAGATGAACTTTGGAGCCACATATTGCTCAGCTTCAGGTCTGGGAAAGGTATGAAGAAGAGCTCTGTGTGGCTTGAAAGCTTGTCTCTCTCACCAACAGAAGTTGGCCCAATAAAAGATATTACCTCAGCCACCACGTCTCACTAATATCCTGGGACCAACACGGCTATAACTACACTGCATGCAAGACAACTTATTCGTGTACTGTACCCACACAAAATATTAAAGAGACCCTGAGTAAAATGAGAGGAACATCCATTTGTGCTTAGCAAAAGCAGAACACTACATGTGAGTGGGTGAAAACTACATTCAGATGTTGTTGTAACCACTCTCAAAGCCACAGGAATAATTGTTCTTGACTTAAAAGGAAATGAAAAATAAACACAGGAGGGATGACATCAGAATATTAAGGTAATAAAGGGTAAACAAGGTGAAAGCTTAGACTATTTCACGGAATATTTTATCTGACAATACAATCTAAACTTGACAGGCCTTTAGAAACACACAGAGAGACCTTTGCATTTCTAAATATGTCAAATGCTGAAGAACTAAATTATTTTCTTTATAAGGTCTATAAGACATTTCTAAGCAAATAGCTTCAGAGACTTACCTATAGGCAACATCACCATTAAGAGCTGTATTCTGATCACTTTTGCATCAGTGACTTACTTACATCATAGAAACATAGAAATGTAGGACTAGAGGGGATCTTAATAGGTCATCTAGTCCAGTCTCCTTGATAGGTCATCTAGGCAGGACTGAGTATTACCTAGACCAGGGGTGGGCAAACTTTTTGGCCCGAGGGCCACATTGGGGTTGCAAAACTGTATGGAGGGCCAAGTAGGGAAGGCTGTGCCTCCCCAAACAGCCTGGCCCCCACCCCCTATCCACCCCCTCCCACTTCTTACCCCCTGACTGTCCCCCTCAGAACTCCCAACCCATCCAACCCCCCTTGTTCCTTGTCCCCTAACCACCCCCTCCCGGGGTCCCCTGCCCCTAACTGCCCCCTCCTGGGACACCGCCCCCATCCAACCCCCCTGCTCTCAGTCCCCTGACTTCCCTGACCCCTATCCACACCCTCGCCCCCTGACAGGCCCCCCGGGACCCCATGCCTATCCAACCCGCCCTGTTCTCTGTCCCCTGACCCCTATTTACACCCCCACCCCCTGAGACTCCCATGTTATCCAACACCCCCCTCCACGTTCCCTGTCCCCTGACCGCCTTCCAGGACCTCCGCCCCATCCAACCGCCCCCTGCTCCCTGTCTCCTGACTGCCCCTGGGGCCTCCCCGCTCCTTATACAACCCCCCGGCCCCGACCCCCTTACCATGCTGCTCAGAGCAGCATGTCTGGCAGCCGCGCTAGACATGGTAGACACGCTGCCGTGCTGCTTGGCAGGAGCACGCGACCCCACTGCCCAGAGTGCTGCCTGCGCAGCAGCATGACTGCAGGGGAGGGGAGCTAGTTGGGGAGGGGCCGGGAGCTCAAGGGCCGGGCAGGACGGTCCCATGGGCCAGATGCGGCCTGCAGGCTGTAGTTTGCCCACCTCTGACCTAGACCATCCTGACAGGTGTTTTTCTAAGCTGTTCTTAAACACCTCCAGTGACGGTGGAGTCTCCCTCAGTACGGTAATTTGTTCCAGTGCTTAACTACCCTTAAAGTTAGGAAGTTGTTCCTAATGTCTAACCGAAATCTCCCTTCTTGTAACTGAAGTTCATTGATTCTTGTCTGTTCTCAATGGATAAGGACAACAATTTATCACGCTCCTCTTTAGAACAATCTTTTACATATTTGAAAACCATTATGTCCAGGGCCGGCTCTAGGCTTTTTGCTGCCCCAAGCAAAAAAAAATTTGGCTGCCTCCCACCCCAGCCCTGGGCTCCCCCCACCCCCTGCACTCCCCTGCTACCCCAGCCCTGGGCTCCCTTCCCCCCCCACGCACCCCCGGCCACCCCAGCTCTGGACTCCTCCTTTCCCCACCAGTGCCTTCCCCCACCCGCACCCCCTGCCGCCCCAGCCCTGGACTCTCCCCCACAACCTGCATCCTCCTGCTGTCCCAGCCCTGGGTCACTGGTAACTCGTTCCCAGGGCGGGTCATTCAGCAGGAATTTTGGATGTGCACAGAACACAGGCAGGATTGATTCCCATATGGTTACAGAACTGCAGTAAAGTTGAACAATTTTCAGCTTGTGTGATTGGAGGATATCTAGATGCATATTATAAGACTGTCCTACATAAATGAGGAGAAGTTGAGATGCCTTTATTATTCTTTCGTTCCACTCTTTGTTTCTATGGGGAATTTGCCAATGCAATAGCACTGTCTTCCTTTTAAACAAATAAAACTTAAAAAAAAGGCAATAGCTGTTGAAAATAGCAATTCCATTCCTAAAAACCACTGGGAAGCATTTCTTGCTCAATTTTATCTTACTTTTTCTACAGCAAATTACAGTGGATCAGTATATTTGATTTGGGAGAAATGAAGTTACGGCTGCCCAAATTGAGCTTGAGCACTCCTGAATTTTGAGGGTGTTCAAATCTGGAAGGCAGGTGCTAGATTCCCTTTCTGAATATTAGCTATATCTGGAAAGGAAAAGTCAATTTCTGCTTCCATGGCTCAGAAGTGGAAATCCTCCTAAGTGCCTGGTACTGTATCTAAAGCTGCCGAAGTCCCCTAGCAGAGCCTCCCCTCCCTTACTTTTCATTTTAAATTCTAGTGGGATCCACATACCTTCCTTGCTAGGCTTCAAATAGAGAGAGGCACTGTCAATTTAGTCCACCCAATTCCTTCTTTGGGGGCTGCAAGGTGAGGTCACACCAGTATCCTTAATCCAGTCTGGGGAAGTCTTCTGAAGGGGATATCTGAGGCAAAGCCTACTCCTAGGGCACACTTGTTCCCCATTCACACTGCCAGCCCCTTCTAGCAGCTCTCAACTCACAGCAAGCTGCAGCATGGCTCAGCTACCTCACTCCCTCCCCCTCCCTTTCCTGTTGATAGCTGCCAAGGGATTGCTGGGAAATGTAGTTCTTTTCCTGCTCCAGGGCTGGCTCTATAGACAGGGAGCTAGGCAAGGAACTAGAGCTCCCTGGGTCCCGTGGATTCTCAGTTCCCATACTGGATCCCCAGCTGCTCTGTGGCTCTGCTTCTGCAGGGTTGTGAGAGGGGAGGACGTGAGTTTAAAAAACAAAACAAAACAGGATGGTTCGAATGCTGCCCCCTGCAAATGTGCTGCCCCAAGCACCTGCTTGTTTTGCTAGAGCCGGCCCTGATTATGTCTCCCCTCAGTCTTCTGTTTTCCAGACTAAATAATCCAAAATTTTTCAATTTTTTCTTGTAGGTCATGTTTTCTAGACCTTTAATCATTTTTGTTGCTTTCCTCTGGATTTTCTCCAATTTATCCACATTTTCCCCAAAGTGTGGTGCCCAGAACTGGACACAGTACTCCTGATGAGACCTTATGTGCTGTTACATGCCTGATTTCTGCAAGTTCAAGATTGCATCATCTGTCCAGGGTCAGATGCATCCCCACTGAAGATGGATTCAATTAAATGTGTACTTATTGCATGTTTAAAAATGATCCCAATGTAACTTTCACTTTTTACTGTCTATGGTGTCACCTATGTAATCTTAGTAAATTAGTAAATAACATACAATTGTTCATTTTATACTCTAAGGGTCCATCTAACAAGAACAATCTGAATGATGGATATTGTCCTTAAAAAAGCCAACTCACAGTGAAAACACCAGAGTGTTTGTCTTCACTTGGGACCAGTTTGTGCATACTGCACATAGCTCACAGGAAGGGCAGTGCAGAGTCACATCACTGCTCCAGGAGACAGAATGTCTCTCCAGTACCTTGCTCCGCTTCTTCAGTGGGCACAGCATACTCCACCCTGCACCTTTGCTGGCCAGAATGTTGTGAAGGAGTGTGGAGCCATGGATCTGTCTCCTCCCCACTTCACTTCCACTGGGTTCCTCTTTGCACCTAAGAGAGTAGGAAGGGAGCAGTCCCTGTGCTCCCTTCAGTGTTGCAACTGGAATTGAGTCGTAAACTGGTCCCCATGGGCTTGACTGCACTACCCAGACTATGAGATGGAGCCATGCTCCAGTTCTCCTTTCTTCCTGCTTGCCAGTAGGAGTTGTCTCCCCCGTACCACCACGCAGTTTGTTTGTGATGCAGTTGAATAAAGCAGTGACATTCCCAGCCTACAGTCCTGTGAATAAAGTGTAATTTTTGTTGCAGTGAGAAGTCCCTTTACAAAAATCCTACCTTGCCCTTCCTTAGTCCCTGCCTTTCCCCTGTCTTTCTATGTACAGGTCAGGCAGGATCTGTCCTTTGCTGCCTATTATACAGCTATCAGTATAGTAAATTTGCAATAACATACAATTGTTCATGCACACAAGGTCCTGTCTCCCATCCAATGGCAAACGAGAAGCAGGCTCAGCCATCCCTCATCACCAAATACATTCATAGAACCAAACAATTGGACAATATGAAACTGAAAAGCAAAAGTGTCTCATATGATACATTAATTCCCACTTGTATATGAATAAAAAGAAAGCATGCAAGATCACATTTCCAGAGGGGCCTCAGCCTGGCTTTCACGTGCACTTTTGTGACGTCCCGGTGCCTGCGGGCACATTTGATAGAATCTAACATCTGTCCTTGAAGGCAGTGGTGAGCTGGAGCCGGCTCCCACAGGTTCTCAAGAACTGGTTGCTAAAATTAGACCCCCGTGGAGAACCGGTTGTTAAAGGGCCAGGGAGTGGGCAAAGAACTCTGGTCCGCGGGCCGGACCATCCTGTTGCTCCCAGGATTCCCAGCTGGGAAGGCTGAGGTTCCCCTGGCCCTTCCCCCACTTCCCCCCAGCTGCAGCATGGCCAGCCGCCGGCACCAGCTGGGCAGCTCAGCTGAGCTCCGGAGTCGTCCTGCTGCTTTGAGCTGCCGGCAAGGTAAGGGGGGTGGGGGCTGCAAGCTCTAGGGCTGCCGAGGGGACAAGTGGGTCAATTTGCCCCAGGCCCTGCAGGGGCCTCCGGCCCCACAAGTATGTCTCCGCCTGCCCCGGCCCCTCCCCCGCTCCCCACCCTTAAATCAGAACTTTTTATGGGGAACCAGTTGTTAAGATTTTGGCAGCTCATCACTGCTTGAAGGTGAGAGAAATTTGTCCAGTTCCTCATTTGTCCAAATACTGTTTCCATGTATAAATTGTATCATCTGCAAGAACAGGTGCCAAGTGTCCAAAAGTGCTAGTTTTGGAGGCTTTGGCCCACAGTATTCACTGTATTTTCAATACAGCCGTTGCAGGAAAGAACAACCCTACATGAAATGGCAAAGCCGAGTTCTAACAACAAATAAACTATTTCACACCCTACATTTTCCTTCCTTTGCCAGCGCCTTTTCTCCTTTGTCTTCCATATGCAGAGCAAAGACAGTCATGTACAGTCGGATCTGTCTTCTTAAAAAAATAGTACACTCCTACTTCATGGCCTTACTGTTGATGTTTGCATCCACACAGCCTTCGCTTACTGAGGTAACGAACTAAGGACATTCAATATTCTTTGGTTTTGAGATTATTGCCTTGCACTGTTAGTGAATTTATGCCGAAAGGTCATTTTCCAGTCTTAAGCCTAAATAATTCATTGCCACAGGATCAAAGTATGTGTAATACTGCCCCCAGTTTTCCACACACTTTCCCTTTGATTTGATAATGCTCAGAACAACAGTTGGAAGTCAGCATGGGCAGCATCCCAGAGGGCTCGTGATCATGTTTATTGTTGTTTTAGTCCACCTCCCTCCCCCGCATGGACCCATTTTCATTTGAAGAGTAAACACTATACTGCATATATAAATGCAGGAGAAATCCAAGCTGTTCTATTCATGTAGCAGCATATACAACAAAATTATGCAATATGGAGTCACTTGTGTGGTTCTAAAGTAAAATTTGTTACCACAATATGCTGGCAAACAGGAGTATGTACTGCTGCACCTTGCTAAAAATTTAGATCTCCCATAGGGTTTCATTTGTTGCCATCTAGTGGCAGTGTACAGCAGCTATAAAGCTTAAGTTTGTTTGGTGAACTAGAAACAATAGCCCTGATTCACCAGTACATTTTTCTTTGAAGTCAGTGGCGTTTATATAGACATAAAAGTGGTTTACACAGCAGTGAATAAGGCTTAAATTCTGTCTGTACATAATGTGCAAAGAGAAAAGAGCATAATTAATTGAATTCAGTTCAATAATTTTAGTTTCCATCGACCAGATTTTTAAATGTACTCAGGCAGGTAGGTACCTAATAGGATTTTAAAAAACACCTAATTCCCATTGATTTCAGTCCCTAAACGCTTTGAGGCAGGGACTGTCATTTACTGTATGTTTGTACATGAGGCCCTGACCTGGCTGAAGCCTCTAGACGCTAATGCATTAAAGATGATTCAGAATAAGAATGCAGTATTTACTATGAATGGTTCACACAGACCTACTCATTCTGTAGTTGTGCAATACTGCATGTTGGAGTTGGAAACATTTTCTGCTGTCACAGAGGTCTTCAGCATACACTTTTCTGTGAGATGTGATTACCCCTTTAATATTATTGTACCTTTTATAACCGTAGGGATCATTAATGCTCATAAAATTATCCACTTCGTCAAAATTCTGTGGAATACAATGTATTATGCCACAAACTCTAAGGTTACATACACGCTGTACTTGCTTGGCTTTAAGATACACACATAACAACCTACTCCAAAGTTCTATGTACAACCGTAGAGGCCCGATACATGCCTTGTTTTAGTCATTTTCTCTCTGACAAATACATAAAAATCCCACTCTGAGGAATATTTTGAAAAACTACTTCTCCAGTGGTTTAGCTAACTATGTTCTCTTCTTAAAATGTAGTTTCTACTTTCTAAACAATACAGCCAATTAAAAAACCCCAACAATTACTTGTTACAAAACATTTAGCATACCATATTTAAACAACAGCTTTCATTAAAAGCTCCCTCATTATGTTCATTCTCGTATTTTAGTGTGTAGCAGCAGCTCTTTTACTGAGGTTATAATCAAATCCCTTATGTTAACCCTTATAGAAAATATACAGCTTTTAAACTACTATTTATACATATTTTAAAGCTTTCCCAAGTATAACATTTCCCCCCACTAGCTACAGTGCTTCTGGGATGTTCAAAAGGTTTCTTGGTACAAAGGAAATTTCCCAGAAGGTTATTATTTTCTTGTCTACAGGACCTCATGGTCCTGCAACTCAGCCTGGCTTAACACAAGGTAAATCTTATTCTGCAAGAAAGTAATACATAGAACAGACTGCTATCGTGATTAGAGACAGATAACAGTGTCTCCATACTTCATGTCACAACCCTATTTTTAGACCCCAGCCTCTTAGAATTTTGACTGTCAAAACTAGCTTGAAAATTACCAGGTCAAATCTGCCGGAAGAGCTCTCCAGTCTACTGGATTTTGCAGGGCAGTCTGCATTGCAGCTGAGCCAGGTTGCCTCCTCCACTGCACTGCCAATTCTGATCTAGTGACTGGCCAATTTAGATCAGGGGTTCTCACAATTTTTTGGTGGCCTCAGAGTGCGGCCACCATCTCTTGCTGGTGGCCGCTCTGATAATTTTTCCAAAAATATTTAATTTATGTTAAGAAAAACAAAAATATACACATATACATGTCCAAATCATTGTAATTTATTTACATAACATTTTTCCCCAGACTCAATAATAAAAATAATGTACACTTGTCTATTCTTTACTGGACCTAAACAGAATAGAAACACAAATAAGGTTCTTTGTGCGTTCTTGTCTTTTTTCTTATGTCTTTTGCTTTTTTGGTTGCTTTTTTAAAAGATGTGTGAGTTACTAAGTCTGCTGTGAAAAGTGATATTAACAAACATACAAATATCATTTTCACAGCAGACTTACTCAGCCCCAGCAAGCCTGGGGACAAATTAAGCCCTGGATGGGGAGGTGGATATGGAGGCGGTGGGGACCAGGGCGACTGGAGTGGGGGGGTGACCTTGAGGCCAGAGCCCACCACTGTAAGGCCAGGGAACAGAAAAGTCCCTGTTGGCTGCACTTGAGAAATGCTGATCTTGATAATGTTGATAAATGCAATGCAAAGTAATGCACATTGGAAAACATAATCACACCTCTACATATAAAACAATGGGGGTCTAAATTAGCTGTTACCACTCAAGAAAAAGATCTTCGAGTCATTGTGGATAGGTCTCTGAAAACATCCACTCAGTGTGCAGCGGCAGTCAAAATGTTAGGAATCATTAAGAAAGAGATAGATAATAAGACAGAAAATATCATATTGCCTCTATATAAATCCATGGTATGCCCACATCTTGAATACTGCGTGCAGATGTGGTCTCCCCATCTCAAAAAAGATATATTAGACTTGGAAAAGATTCAGAAAAGGGCAACAAAAATGATTAGGAGTATGAAACAGCTTCCACAGGAGAAGAGATTAATAAGACTGTGACTATTCAACTTGGAAAAGAGATGACTAAGTGGGGATATGATTGAGGTCTATAAAATCATGACTCATTTGGAGAAAGTAAATAAGGAAGTGTTATTTACTCCTCATAACACACAAACTAGGGGTCACCAAATGAAATTAATGGCAGCAGGTTTAAAACAAACAAAAGGAAGTATTTTTTCACAAAACGCACAGTCAATCTGTGAAACTCTTTGCCAGAGGATGTTGTGAAGGCCAAGACTATAACAGGGTTCAAAACAGAACTAGATAATTTCATGGAGGATAGGTCCATCAATGGCTATTAGCCAGGATGAGCAGGGATGGTGTTCTTAGCCTCTGTTTGCCAGAAGCTGGGAATGGGCGATCACTTGTTGATCACCTGTTCTGTTCATTCCCTCTGGGGCATCTGGCACTGGTCACTGTTGGAGGTCAGGATAGTGAGCTAGATGGACCTTTGGTCCGACCTAGTATGGCCGCTCATGTTCTTAGATAACAGTCAGTATTTCAGTACAAGAAGCAGTGCCTGTGCTAGGGTTATGAAAGTTCAGGATTGAAACCCTGCAAAAGACTGATGTTGTCTCTAAAGTTACATATGATGGAATGTGTTTTATATAGTTCATTATTTAAAATAGTTTATTTAAATTCGCAGCATGAGGAACCATCCTTTCTGTACAGGGTTATGATTAAGTGCTAGCTGTCAATGGCTTGCATATTGTAAGTCACTGACATTCAGCTATCCCGATCACCTTAAAGAGACTGTCTGGGCCAAAGCATTCACCGTTAGCCGATTTCAAGGTTACTTTGTAGGTAAAATAGCTGTACTAAAGGAAGGTTGACACTCAGGTTCATCTTTCAAGGTTGTGTTGCCCCAAGTGAGGAGTTACAAGCTTGGGGGTTTCCCAGGTCAAGGTCTGGAGCAGGAAGAGGGAGCAGTGTGTTAAGCAACTAGATTGGAGTGACGGACCAAGAGGCAAAGGGACCAAGACAGCTGCTCTTTGGTCCCTGAGGTGCTGTGGCTGAGATGTCTGCAAAATGGAGCTGTTCATGTGCAGTTTGTAGCTGCCTTTGTTGGAGGAAGCACGGCTTGTGCAGATTTTACAAACAAACAAATCCCAATAAAAAAATACCCTGACTCTGCACATACTAGTTCACCTCCAAATGGGAAACTGACCTGTAAGGACACATCATCCGCTACCACTTGGCAATGAGTCAACAATAGTTAAAATCTAGTCCAATTTGTAAATTGTGGCACCGTGCACCACAAACCCAGCTTTTAGCCATTTCAGACCTTTGCCATTTTGATTGCTTGTGTCACATGTCAACATTTGCTCCAACCATGTTCCAACCACACACCTTATTATTATTTGTATTAGGAGAATACCTATGAGCCCCAGTAATGGAGCAAGGCCACATTGTGGTAGGTGCTGTAGAACCAAGGAATAAAAAGTCCCTGACCTGAAGAGCTTCCAATGCAAGTATAAGACATAACTCTGTCAGGATTATACAGCTGGCCTGTAAAGACAGTGCCTGAAGGGGCTGATATAACCTTCTGTCTACTACTGATTCCTCCTTTAAGCAGTGATGAACTGCCAAAATCTTAACAACCGGTTCCCTACTGGATCTTTGGCAGCATTTCGGCGACAGGTCCTTCACTCGCTCCGGGTCTTCAGTGGCTGGTCCTTCAGTGCCGCCGAAGACCCAGAGTGAGTGAAGGACCCACCGCCGAAGTGCTGCCAAAGACTTGGAGCACCACCCTGTGAGTACAAGCCCCACGTGTTTTTTTACGTGTTTTTTTTTAGTCATCCCTGCCGGGCCCCATCGAGACTGTTCAAATCAGGCCCCACACTTCCTAAAGCCGGCCCTGCACATCAGGGTTGCAAAATTGTATCGGGGGCCAGGTAGGGAAGGCTATGGCTCCCAAAACAGCCTGTCCCCCCATCCAACCCCCACCCACGTCCTGCCCCTGACTGCCCCCCTCAGAATTCACAACCCATCAACCCCCCCGCTCCTTGTCCCCTGACCACCCCCTCCCGAGACCCCCGACCCTAACTTCCCCCCAGGACCCCACCCACTACCCAACTCGCCCTGCTCCCTGCCCCTGACTGCCCCAACCCCATCCACCACCACTCCGACAGACCCCTGGAACTCCCACGCCTACCCCACCCCACCCCGTTCCCCATCCCCTGACCGCCCCCCAGAACCTCCGCCCCCTCCAACCGCTCCCTGCCCCTTATCCAATCCCTCCTCCCAGCCCCGGCCCAGCCCCCTTACCATGCTGCTCAGGGCAGCATGTATGGATGCCGTGCGGCCCACTGGAGCTCGCAGCCCCACCCAGCCCCACCATGCCACTCAAAGTGGCAGGAGCTGCAGAGCTGCCTAGGAGCAGTCCAGAGTGCTGCCGCTGGCAGCGCGGCATGCTGAGGCTCTGTGAGAGGGGAGAAGGCGGGCGAGGGGCCGGGAGTTCAGCTGGGACCGTGGGCCGGATGTGGCCCTTGGGCCGGAGTTTGCCCACCCCTTTAAAAACTGGTTCTAAACCGGCTTCTAAATTTAACAACCCATTCACGTGAACTGGCTCAAGCTCACCACTGCCTTTAAGCCTTGTTGGCCTGTATGCCTTTGGAGTGGTTTAAATGTTACTGTAAAAAGATGAGAGTGAATGATTCTGTGAGTTGGTAGCATGTGGAGGAGTTTCTGTTTTCCCCTGAGTATGTGTACCTAAGTGACTGATTTGTGAGTCATGTTGCCTCGCGTTGCATAGGTTTTTTATTTCATAAATCACAGAAGTATAATTTAGTCAGGAGGAGATAGCACAGCACATTTTGTATCCATATTTCATGGACCTATATGAAGCAGAAGGATATTTTAACTATTTTTTAAAGTAAACCATGTCTATCTTCTAAAATCTGATTGGCTCATTCCGTATGCTCAGCCATATACCCCAGAACAACAATCATATAATATGACTCACAAACAGTCTCAGGTGTTGACTGAGAAAACTCAACTGCCAGTGCAGATGCAAACTCCACTCTGGGGCTATTCGTTCCCAGGATGGCCTGTGAGCTGATGGCATGCAGCATGAGGAAGACTGCTTTTGTATCCAGATCTAATGGATGAAGGAGAAAAGCCAGGCAGAGGAGGGGGATGCCAAGGCTGAGTACATGAATCCAGATGAAGAGGATCCAAAAGGCATGTTGACTAAAGATGTAGCGGATTTTTTTCCTAATATAGACTGAGTCACCTCATGCATAACTCAGCAATCCCATGATAATGACTTGTCCCAGCTGCCTGTATCAAAATCAGAAATCGAAGTGTCCATAATGTGTGTTTTTCTGTGCTGATGATGTGATGTTCGGAACATCTACACTGTGTTCAGAGGTAGCAATATTTGGGAGACTAGTCTGTAACACGTGAGTGTTCACTGGTAGGCAATTGGGTGGAATTTGTATATGAGCTCACATTGCAGTAAAATATTAAAAGATGCTTTAGCTATGAATATCAATAATCAGGAATGTGATGTAAGTTTTTTTTTTTTTAATTCTCAGATAACAGCATTAAAATGACTTCTCAGAGTGGAGTCTATTTTCTTTTAAATATTAGCAGCTACAAATCCGGAGAGCATCATTGCCTATATTGCCTGAAAAATTAGCATAATTTTATTTGCAGATTATTCCGGCAAAAGGTAACAAGGAAGTAAAGGATCTGTAATTCCTATTCTTTATTGTTCAGCTTGAACTACCAGTGGCTGTAAATATTATAGCTTTTTGATGTATCATAGCCTCTTGTGATCTATGGACACTACCCCGCTTCCTGAGTTACAGACTATTTTGTAATTAGATAGAAGTATAATAATTGTGATCTGTTATAGCATATTTATCTTGAAGTGTATAATATGTGGGGCTGATAGCTCTGCCTATTTTTAAGGTTCCCCAACACTTCCCATTATAGAACCCTGTTTTTAGTTTCTTATAGTTTTGCCAAACTTTAACAATTGGGGCTGAATTTTTTGATTCTGGGTGTCTGCCACATGCTAAATGTGTTTAGAAAGTTTAATATAGAATGGTTCAGCCATTTCTGAGAATAAGATTAGGGGGGGAAATGTTGTTTTCCCTATGTTAACTTCTTGAGACCTTTTCTTTGTGAAGCTCGAGGCCCATGCTTTGGTGCAGGGGCTTGACATTTCACAGGGGGATGTACATATCACAACTGCACCTGTATTTCCCTCTATAGTCCAGCAATAGTACTCACGCTCAGGTTTCCAGCTCCCTGGATGTTGCTTCTCTTGGGCAGAGGCCAGCATCTCCCTCCTTCCTAAATGAGGTATTTCCAGGCTGCACTGCCTACACTGTGATCTCCCCAGCAAACTCAGAATGCTTAAACAGGCTTCCTTTACTATTTTCCTCAAAGGTGATAAACAATGTAACTGCCACAGTTAACTTACCACAGAGGTCTTTCTAAGCAAGCACATTTATTCTTAAGGTAAAACCATTGCAGAGAAAACATACTAAAATAAAAAAAGAACCTACCCACATTCAACTAAGCTTATCAGAGATCGACTGGACTCCAACAAGGGATCACTGCAATGAACAGTCCTTCAAATCCCACAAGAGGTTTGCCTGTGGTTACAAGTTCATAACCCCTTTTGTTCAGAACAAGAACGCTCATGACTCAGAATCATTCCTTTATCTAGTCTGGGTGTCTGAAGAGACTGTGAGTTGGTCGTCAGTCAGACAATAGATTTCTGCTCAAGCTGCAGCTTCAGGAGGATGGACCCATAGGTGGGTAATTTGCATTTCCCTCCTCCCTCTCCCTCCTAGGAAACCTACTCAACTAACAGTTCATTCTTGTCTTAGCCTGTTGTTTAAGATTTCTTTGAAGCTCATTACCCTTCCCAAGGTTTACATTAGTCATATCTCCTACACAAATTACATACAATATCACAGTAACACAAACATTTATATTTTTAGTACAATGAGCTCCTCAGATACTTAAACTTAATTCAATAAGATTTGCCTAGAACAGTGTTTCCCAGACTTGTTCTGCCGCTTGTGCGGGGAAAGCCACTGGTGGGCCGGGCCGGTTTATTTACCTGCTGCATCCGCAGGTTCAGCCGATCGTGGCTCCCAGTGGCCATGGTTCGCTGCTCCAGGCCAATGGGAGCTGCTGGAAGCAGCATAGGTTGAGGAACATACTAGCTGCCACTTCCAGCAGGCCTCTGGCCAATAGGCACAAACCCATCATGTCTGACCATGGGAAATAGTTTTTGAAACTCAGGAACTGGAAAACCATATGAATGAGTAGGGTGACCAGACATCTTTATATATGCAGCTGTACTTCCAACCCCCCCCCCGCCCCCCCCCCCCACAAAGATTTTTTACACTTGCCATCTGGTCGCCCTATAAATGAGTCCCAATGCAAAACCGTCATAAATCCATTTCAGATGGCAGTTGGAAGGGATCACGCTCCTCTTCTTAAAACCCACTGATCATTTTGAAAGAAGGGCCAGAAGCCAGATAATGATAAGAGTTTGGGAGGGAGAAGAGAAGGGACTGGTGGGTGGCAGTTCAAGAATTTAACATACACAGGATGATTAATGAGCTGCTCTCAGTGTTTAAAAGCTGTAGGTAAAAGTCTGTGTGAGGCTTTTTAACATTTCTGAAATTTCAAGATTTTAGAAAATCTGTAAAGTAGTTAGAAATTATCCTTTCATTTTTATCCTCTGGTGGATTTCCATTGCTATTTTCCTCCTTTCATCCTAGGGCACTAGCACTGAATAGTAATGACAGATTTTGGTGCAAATCCTACCGAACACCTTCAGACAATTCAAAATACTTGGTATATTTTGGGAGACGGGGGATTCAGCATTTTGACTCATGCAGTTCTAGCCACTTTTAATGTCTCTCTTAAAAAATGTAATCACCGGCAGCTGGGTCATTTGACTTCAGAATGCTGAGGACATTTTAAAGGGTTTTTATTTTAAGCAGAATTTCAGGGACTAGCTGAACAAAGTAAGGCCTGATTCAGGGCAGAACCTACGCATGTGTTTGTGTCCCACTGAAGTCAATTGAAGACTGCGCACCTCACTGCAAGAGTGCAGTGTGCTGATAATATACCTCTTCAGCCTCTGTAAGAAATTGCGTTATACATATTGATTGTGACTACTTTGCAAAGTCAGATTGACTTTGCTGCCACAAACAAATCGTAATGGAAGTGGTTAATTCAATCTTTAAGCAGCAATGCAGCATTCAGAGAAAGCTTTTAGTTCCTAGGTAAGTTGACAAATTTAATTTGGAGGTTTCTGGCTTAGGGAGATGATATTTTGATTCCTGCTATTAGTTCTATATTATGTTTGTTTCCCTGGCATTCATTTTACTGACAGACTTTGTAAATTGTGGGGGTTGATATTAATGTGGTGAATTTGCCCCTAGAGTCATGATACACTGAACTACTTAAGGAAGGATGGTTGTATAGTTGTAGCACAAGACATGGGGCCTGAGTCTCTTCTCATGTATACTGGTGTAAATGAGGGCTAACTTTGCTGAAGCCAATGGAGTTACACATGTGAAAAACCTGTGTAAGTGGGAGCACATAAGACCCCATTGAGTCAAGGGTTCTGAGCTCTATTTCTGGCTCTGCCATGGACTTGTCATGATACCTTGAGCACCTCTTGTCCTTTTGTTTCTCCCTGTGTAAAATGGAGGACAAAACATATCTTCTCCCAGGAGAAGGATTAGAAGGAGAAACACCTCAGAGATGGAAGCGTGGATGAGACTATGAGGGTCTTAAACGTGGAGGTAAAGAGCTTGATGTGATTCAGCGAAAGACAAGAAACCAGTGAGGAGTTGAACTGGAGGAAGGGGTCTATCAGAGTGATGGGAAAGGGAGATGATTTCACAAGGTTCAGAAGAAAAGGATACAGGACCTGTACATGTTCAAGGGTTTTTATCAATGGGGATAGAGGGGAAGATAGATTTTGTGATATTATAGAGAAGGAAATGACAGGACTGAGAATCTCCATTAGCTCTAATGGTAGGTCCTTGTGCTTGTACTAGGAGGATTTGAGTTCTATACCTTAGAGTTTTGAAGTTACAAGTGGCTATGATGGTGTGTAGCTTATCCTGTTCCTCTTTTCTCTCTAGTTAGCATTATAGCAGGTCACAAGTTGAGCAGATCTGATTTCACCCACTAGAGGGCAATACCACACATACACACCAGTGGTTTATTACTCTATTTACTGCAATGTAGTTCTATACTGCCTTACATTTTCAAATCACACCCGTACATTCACATTACCTAATACATCTTCTGAACACCAATAGGGAAGTAGGCCAGGGAACACTCTATCTGAGAGCTTGGGAAATGGACATTGAGAAGCAAAGACTAGTCAGGTCTTTGACAGCGCTGGGACTAGAACTGTTGCTCAGCCCACTAGGCTGTGCTACCTCTCCAGTTACAAAAACAAATCGGAATTAGAGCTGGTTGAAAAATGTTGATTTTTTAACAACTAAAAGGACATCTTTTCATAATAGTTTTCACCAAAAAAAGTCCTAATTTTGGCCGGCTGTCATCAGAATTCACATTAGTCTATAAACTACAGTCGAACCCATTTATCTCGACCTCGGTTAACTTGCCAATCGTATTAAATCGACGTTTTAGAAGTGGAACCGCCAAACTCCCTCTTTGTCTTATCGGTTTCTCATCGGTTATGTCGATTCTTTAATCTCGCCGAACCCTAATATCTCGAGCACAGAAGAGCGCCGAATTTGCCACTTACCGGTAAACTACTAACTCCGGCGGCGGCCCTGCCCGGCTCCTGCCGCATCCCTCCCCGGCCACGCGACTCCTGCCCTGGCCCCGCGTCCCCAGCCGCGCAACTCCTGCCCTGGCCCCGCGTCCCCGGCCGCCCGGCTCCCGCCCCGCGTCCCCGGCCGCCCGGCTCCCCGCGTCCCCGACCCCCCGGCTCCCCAGCCCCAGCCGCCCAGCTCCCCGCGTCCCCAGCTGCCCGCTCACCGGCCGCCCAGCCCTGCGTCCCCAGCCGCCGGCCCCCCGGCCCCGGCTCCCCGTGTCCCCGACCCCCCGGGTCCCCAGCCCCCCGCTCCCGCCCCCAGCCGCCCCCGCGTCCCCGCCGCCGCCCGCCCGTCCGCCCAGCCCGCCGCGGTCCTCGCCGCCCGCCCGCCCGGCCCGCTTCCCGGTCCCGCCGCGCCCGCCCGGCCCGCTTCCCTGGTCCCGCCCGCCCGCCCGGCCCCGCATACCCGGTCCCGCCCGCCCGCCCGGCCCTGCTTACCTGGTCCCCGCTTCGCCTGCCGCGAAGGATAACATGCTGTAGCTATTCTGTTTATTTTTTCCCTTCTAAAAATGTCTGGAGGTGTTAAGAGAAAACTGGACACATCATGTACATAAAGAAATTTCAAGCACATGTTAATGTATTGCCGCCATATTGGTTTTTGTTTATTTCGATCATCGGTTATCTCGACGCTTTTTGGCAAACCCCTAGGCTGGCGACATAACAGGGTTCAACTGTATTCACAAAAACAGAAGAGAGACCCAGAGGTCAACATGGCCCAGTCCCAATCCTGATGGCTGATTGTAAGATTGCTTTTCGGAAGTTTGTCCTTTCTGGGTGAAATAATTAATAGCTTGTTGGAGTGCCAAGTTTTCTGGTCTGAATTATTTACATAGGCCATACTTTACCCAATTAATGCTGTTTCTTAATATTAGTTATTTTTGATGAAACTGTACATTAAAATCAGTAGTTCAATTTCACTTGCTCACATAGGGATAGGGTTTCCTCTAGCCGTAGGTGAAATATTAATGAGATATCAATGAGCACATGGAGAAAAGAAAAAAACGACAAGGCCAAGTCATTAGCTGGTGTAAATCAGCTTAGCTCTGTTGATCTGGCCTGACAGTCTGTAAGATGATAAAAACGAAAACAAAGGGTTCTGCAACATGTGGTGTCAAGAGAAGCTCCAACAGAATGGGCTTGATCTTGCGCCCATTAAAGTCTAAGATGAACGCCCATGGGAGCAAGACTGGGCCAATGTGCCTACATATCCCAGCTCTTTAACTGCAGGGTTATAGTGGTGCACCACTGTCACAGATCTACCTGAGCTCACCCTATTTGCTGTGAGGGGATCCAAACACCGGATCCTGTGTGCCTTAAGCCTCTGGAGTCTGAATAGAGTCCAAGCACTGTCCCTGGCTAGGGGTCTCTAAGCACACCCATGGGGTGCAGATCTGTCTAGCACTGTCTTCTGAGGACAGCTGGACCGGCCCAACCCCTGGGACCAATGCTGACTATGCAGGCCATGCATCCAGTTCTAAGCAGGGCAATACTTTTTCTGTGGTTTTGTCTCCTGTCTGGTACTGAGACAAAACCAGACGTGCTGGCATGACCTTGCACACATTATCCTCAGTGCGGTGTGACCTTGCATGCAAGCCATGTTGGCAGTGTTAATTTCATGCAGGTGGGGGCAGGCCCATGCCATTCCCGGAAGTACCCAAATGTCCGGTATTCTGGGGATGCAGCAGTGACCATGCTAGTGCTGATTTCCCAGATTCCCCTGTAACTTGAACACCTCCTCCCACAACTCCAGCCATGTGAGTGCTCTGGATTTACAGATTACCTCTTGAGGGGCCCATGATACATGTATGACAAAACACACATGCAGTCTTTACACAGGATTCTAATACCATTGCTCTTTACTTGTTAGCATGAGAGCGACACAATCTATATCAAAACAATAAACCATACAAACATTTCCCTGCCTCAGTTTTCTCACCACGCTGGAACATTCTTTAAGGTCCTCTGAGGGGGTACAGGATCTTTTTGCCTCATGGCTGAGTTCTGAACCATACAGCCTCTCCCGCCCCAGTCAACTTTCTTTTTCTGACCTCGTTGGATCTCACAGATAAACTCAGCCCCTTGCATCTATGAAAGCCTGCCTGCCTGACCATCTCTTCCCCACTCATGCCCAAATGTTTTTCTTGTCTCTCTCTCTCTCTCTCTCTCCAAAGATTTCCCTTGTGACTCCTTTTAAAACCCTTGCTTTGCCACTTCTGTTCCTTTGTTCTGCTGGGGTATTTTCTGCTTTCTCCTCCTTCCCCTTCCCTCCCCCCCACGCAGACAAGTTGGAGAAAATAACTTCTTTCAGCCTCAGCTAACCCATTGTCATTCAGGTGTTTCTACCTGAGTAGCTGAGCAGTTAATGTCTAATGACAAACCATTGTCCCTGGTCTGACAGATGTGCTTACAGCCCTGTCAGCACTTATACAGAGGCATTCATGATACAGCAATTTTCACAGAAATTACTTTGTAATATCATAAGTTGTACAGAGTTCCCAAATAATCACAACACTTTGGGGTTTGGTGGAACTTTTCTCCATACATAAAATATATCACACTTGCTCCAGCAGTCCCTGGATTCTTCCAGTGTGATGCCACCTCACACTTTATTGCTCCTAGTACCATAGGTCTAGCACTCTTGTATCTATTCTGAATACAACGCTAGAAGTACACATGGTAACTGGAGCAATGTAATATTACGGGCAGGAAGTCTTGACACTAGGGTAAGTGTGATGAGTTAGGACTAGTGAGTTCTAGTCCCATCTCTCATAATCATTATATGTGAACTTCCACAAGTCACATAGGGGCTTATCCTGCAAAAACGCACTACTATCAAGAGTTCCATTGAAATGGCAGTAAGATATGTGGGACTATTCACAGCAGCAAACACTACACACTGAAATAATTACTCCACTTCTCAATGTACTCAACTCCAAAATGGCTATTGTGAGGTTTACCTGCTTCACAAGGGTATTGTGAGGCTTTAATGAAACATCACAAAATGTTTTGGGATCTTTGCATAAAAAGTTTGGGTATGTTGTGTACAAAGTATTTTTCCTTCTAGCAAAAGCTTGTGGTATAATCAATTATCTGTATTATAGTAGCTCCCAATGGACATAATCAGGATCTGAGCTCCGCTGCATTGGCTGCTGGACAAACACACCAATAAGACAATCCCTACCCCTACGACTTATAGATGAGACAAGATGAAACAAATCAGTGTAACAAATAATTGGACAATGAGTATAACAAATAAAAAGGAAAGGACAGGCAGGACAAGGGAACAGTAAAAAAAACATGCATTTACAGAGGGCGCGGTTGTGCAGAGTTAGATGGATTTGAGTTGTTTCATTTGCTTTTGGTATGCAATTTGGTAAAACCTATAGATTGCTTTTTGCTTTTCCAGATGTGATTGGGCAACAAAATGGCAAATGAAATTTAATGTGGATAAATGTAAAGTAATGCACATTGGAAAAAATAACCCCAACTATACATACAATATGATGGGGGCTAATTTAGCTACAAGAAGTCAGGAAAAAGATCTTGGAGTCATCGTGTATAGTTCTCTGAAGATGTCCACGCAGTGTGCAGAGGCGGTCAAAAAAGCAAACAGGATGTTAGGAATCATTAAAAAGGGGATAGAGAATAAGACTGAGAATATATTATTGCCCTTATATAAATCCATGGTATGCCCACATCTCGAATACTGCGTACAGATGTGGTCTCCTCATCTCAAAAAAGATATACTGGCACTAGAAAAGGTTCAGAAAAGGGCAACTAAAATGATTAGGGGTTTGGAACGGGTCCCATATGAAGAGAGATTAAAGAGGCTAGGACTCTTCAGCTTGGAAAAGAGGAGAGTAAGGGGGGATATGATAGAGGTATATAAAATCATGAGTGATGTGGAGAAAGTGGATAAGGAAAAGTTATTTACTTATTCCCATAATACAAGAACTAGGGGTCACCAAATGAAATTAATAGGCAGCAGGTTTAAAACAAATAAAAGGAAGTTCTTCTTCATGCAGCGCACAGTCAACTTCTGGAACTCCTTACCTGAGGAGGTTGTGAAAGCTAGGACTATAACAGCGTTTAAAAGAGAACTGGATAAATTCATGGTGGTTAAGTCCATTAATGGCTATTAGCCAGGATGGGTAAGGAATGGTGTCCCTAGACTCTGTTTGTCAGAGGATGGAGATGGATGGCAGGAGAGAGATCACTTGATCATTACCTGTTAGGTCCACTCCCTCTGAGGCACCTGGCATTGGCCACTGTCGGTAGACAGAATACTGGGCTAGATGGACCTTTGGTCTGACCTGGTACGGCCATTCTTAAGTTCTTATGTACTTAGCCAATGTTGCTTTTATCTTTGGCTATTGTGGTCTTTTATTTCAAACCCCTTCAGAAGTGATTTTTCTACAAATGTTATCATCTTGGCCATTCATGAATAAACTGGATACTTGTAATACCAAGATTAGATTTCCATCTGTCTAATGTCAGTGAAGCCATAGCTATCATACCTCCGGAACAGCATGATCCATATTGTTTACAAATTGGGCATTGAATTCCCACCCTGACTCATTGATAAAAACCACAAATTACATACCTTGTTAAGGAATGCAGCTCCAAGGTCATAAAGTAGATAGACATCATCTAAATATTAATTATCTTATCATCATCAATAAGATTTATGGCACAAATATCCTGGTTTGCTTAGTTTTGATGACTACCTTATAAATACAATACTATATCATTGTTACCAAGCAAAAACAGGATTTTAATTTCTATGAAAAGTGTGTAGGAGAATCTCAATTTGCATTTTCTTTATCATGTTACCTTTTTTCATTCCTTGCAGCTTGCGCTAACTGTGTTTTCTTTCATCGTTGTACACTTCCTATTCAACAAGAACACTTTGCATTTCTCTTTAACGCACCAGATCTGAAACAAGAGACAATGCACTGCAATCGCTAAACCAGAGGATAAGAGATGGTACTTGAAGTTTAACGTTATTAATGTTTTAGAACCAAAACCAATGTCACTAATCTCCTATTAGTATTTGCTTACATCTTTTTTCTTATATGGAAAAAACCAGGCTCTCTGGAGGCACAGGGGTCTCTTTGTATTAATGCACTGAAGTCAGTGTAGCTTCACACAAGCATGGGGGGCTACGTATCCAGAGCCCTGATTCACTTAAACCCCTTACATCAGTAAGCAATTTGTCTCATGCTGATTTGATAATTACTTGATAATAAGTCCAAGGTGAAATCCTGGCCCTATTTAAGTGAATGAGAGTGTTGCCACTGATTTAAAAGGACCAGGATTTCAACTCATGGTTCCATCATTTTATATTTAAAAGAGGGGTGGGGGGGAACCAAACTAAAAACCCACAACAGCACCTGTAAATGAAGTCTTCTGTAACTGAATAGCAGATTCCACCCACATTGGCTAAATTGATGTTAATTTTGAGAGTTCCAAATTATGTCAGAGAATGATGACAAACCCTTAACAAATTTTCTTGCTTCAGTTTGCCAGCAGTGTTACTTGTTTTGAAGTGTAAGCATCATGTTTCCCTGGCTCCTGCACAAAAGCCAAGATGCCAGCTAATGTACAGATGTTTTCCAGTCTGGTTAGAGCAAGTGACAGCTGGGTGGGTGGAAAGTGTCAAGTTGTTGGCTCCTTTTCATATTTCTGTTTTAAGAGATTTGGAAGGATGTAGATTCAGATCCTATCAGGAGGTGGAGATTGGAGGAGACAATCCAGATTCTGTCTCCCCCGTAGTGTGGGGAGTGTCAGATTACGCAAATGGCAACCAAATAGTTTACTACATTCACAACAAACCCAAGAGATGAAAGTGACAGAATATTATTTTCTAGCAGCATGCAAAAACTCAAGTGTTCACACAGCCCAGAATGCATTCCCCAAGAAAAAGCAACAAGACTAACTGCAAGAACCTAGGATAGAAAATTTGAAATGAGACAGTAATCTAAAGCCCCTTCAGAAGGCAAGATTTTTTTTAAAAATGATAGGCTTTCAGGCCACTCTGGTTCTATCAAAAAGCACAGGAGTACTTGTGGCACCTTAGAGACTAACAAATTTATTTGTGCCACAAGTACTCCTTTTGTTATTTTTGCGGATACAGACTAACACGGCTGCTACTCGAAATCTGCTTCTATCAGACTCTCAAATGGCCCTGACCTCAGGGGTCAGGAAAAGAACAAAACAAGGGGTCTGATTCTCCTCTCCCTTACACCAGTTTTACATCTATGTAAGTCCATAGACTTCAGTGGAGTTACTCCTAATTTGCTACAGTGCAATACAGACGAGAATCAGGCACAAGAATATTAGGAAGATTAAATAAGTATGAACCCTTCATTCTACTTCCTAGTTCAGACTTTGGTGTTAAGGACATAATGGACAAGCTTCATCACAGGGGATCTTAGTCTTGTATATGAAAATTTCCATTCCCGTGGCAGGACTCTTTCTTTAGATTGGATACACCATGAGCCAGGTTCTCAGCTGGTGTCAATGGACAAAATTCCATTGAGGTCAATGGAGCTGTGCCCATATACAAAAAACAATTATACACAATCTTAATATTTATTTAAACTACTTAATATTGTCCCTTTAACTTGTTTTTAATGGGTTAAGATATTATTTTTGGTTGTGAACTATACCATACTAGAATCTAGATAATTTTGTCTCTTGCAGGCAGGCCTAAGCAGCTGGGCAGCCAATTAATTTGTATAGTGTTGTGAGTGAGAAAGCAAGAAATTCACAGAATGGATTTGGGCCAAAATATGTTTTCATTCTACACTAGATATTTTTCCTTTAGCTATTATTCATCACGAAGCTAATGGCTCTGAGATCTTGTTGGATAAACTCTGTAAAGCAAGTCATTTTGCTTTCCTTGTGCCTGGGACAGTTGGTTCACTGATCAGGAGAATTTTTGGAATTTGTACTAAAAGTGATTAATCCATACTGAATGCACTATCTGAAGCAGGATTGTGCATATATCCTATTTCAGCCTAGAGCCATTTCTATAAAAGTCCCTATGAAATGCAGAATCATGTCCTCCTGTTTTGTGTGGAATTCAGCTCATACCCCAAAAAGGATTTTTCAGAAACATTCTGTGTTGCATAACCAATTTTGTGTTGTATAATCATAAAATACATTGTTTTTTATTCATAATGAGCTCCAACCAAGACTAGGTCCCCATTGGACTAGTCACTGAAGAGGCTGAGTAAGGGAGAGACTCTGTCCTGAAGAACTTGCAATCTAAATAGATAAGACCGACAAATATCACTATCTCTATTTTAAAGATGCACAAGCAAGATACAAAGAGATTAATCATAGAATCATAGGATTGGAAGGGACCTCAAGAGGTCACCTAGTCCAGTCCCCTGTGCTCATTGCAGGACTAAGTATTATCTAAGCCAGTGGTGGGCAACCTATGGCCCATCAGGGTAATCTGCTGGTGGGCTGCCAGATAGTTTGTTTATATTTTCATGACTGCCCGCAGCTCCCAGTTGCCGTGGTTTGCCATTCCCGGCCAATGGGAGCTGTGGGAAGGGGAGCGGGCAGCAGGGATGTGCTGGCCGCCGCTTCCCGCAGCTCCCATTGGCCGGGAATGGTGAACTGTGGCCACTGGGAGCTGCGGGTGGCTGTGCAAATATAAACAAACTGTCTGGCAGCCCGCCATTGTATTACCCTGATGGGCTGCAGGCTGTCCACCACTGATCTAGACCATTCCTGACAGGTGTTTGTCTAACCTGCTCTTAAAAATCTCCAATGACAGAGATTCCACAACCTCCCTAGGCAATTTATTCCAGTGCTTAACTACCTGGACAGTTAGGAAGGTTTAAGTAATAAACAAGGTCACTCAGCAAATTCGTAGTAGAACCAGAAATTTAACTCAGGTCTCCTAAATCTCAGGTCAATGCCTTAATCATAAAGCCACCCTTTCTCGCTAATAAAATAATCCTAATAATAATAAATAAAATGGCTGGGGAACAAAAAAGTGCTTGTATCTTTTCTAAATGTATTAAATGGCCACAAAGTCAGTTGCTCTGATTTGCTTAAGTTCACTGTTGCCCAGGAGGTGCCGGGAAGACATCTTTTTAAATTCTATAACCTCCCAGACCCAGCAGGAGATCTTGAGTGATGCCACCTCTGAAGATGAAAATTCTTCCTTTCACACACTCAGCAGATAGTCACTTATTCTGCCTCTCACTTCAAGAAGGTGCTCAGAGACTATGATGATGGGCAGCAGTACAAAACCCTAAGATAGGTCACTTCTACGGAGTGATATAACCATATACAAGAGGAAGAGGTTGAATTGGTTGGTTAGCTCTATCCAGGTATCAGAAAAACTGTTTCACTGCTTCCTCTAAACCCTACTGAACACAACTGAAATATTACAGAGAGAGAGGGTGAGTGAGGTAATATCTTTTATTGGACCAACCTCTGCTGGTGAAAGAGACAAGCTTTTGAGCTACACAGAGCTCTGAGTAGCTTGAAAGCTTCTCTCTCTCACCAACAAAAGTTAGTCCAATAAAAGATATTGCCTCACCCACCTTGTCTCTCCAATATCGCAGGACCAACATGGACACAACAGCACTGCAACCATGACTGAAATGTGTCATTTAAATCAAACCATTACTTTTATAAATTCATCAGTCTTAAACTTTGTTTTATGAAGTAAATATTTTGTTGCAGCTTCATGTGTTATGATAGGCTACTAAATCCTCAAATTATTATACTGAACTGTTCAGACATCAGTAATTCATTGTCGTGGCAAGGTGTATTGATATGCAGTTCCTGGAGCAGAATCTGCCATATTAATGTGAAAAGAGATGTAACTTTATTCAAATTAGGATTTACTTGAAGGCATATTTATATTTACATTTTGTTTTTCATAGTTATTCTCAGAAAAAACATGTCAATATTAATATAAAATATTCACGCATTTCACATTCTGGAGCTTTTAATTATACCACACAAAGCCTGTACAGTTACTTATTCATTGTTTGTAGGACAGCAATATATAGTAATAATGGAAAAAACTCATCTTTCACCCACACACTGGAATGCCAGCACCTCTGGGTTGGTACAGGTGTTTGTTTTACAGAGAACAAAAACTTCTACACAACAATGCCTAAAGAATATCTCCAACTGAAGCAATTAGCTGAAAAAAATGTAATTATCCAAACTAATTTGGCCAGACACTCAAGCTAACTAATAGCACTTGCTTAGATTAGTACTTAGGAGCACTGGGTATTTAATTCTGTATTCAGCTTTTAAAAATATACTAATACATACAATCCTCCCCACTTCTGAACCTTAAATGGATCTTATTTAGGTTGCACAGTGAAGCATATGAAAGCTAGGTAATGCCAGATTTACCATGACCCATGCAACTTTAAGTCTGTCCCCTTCTGTGCCCATTCTGTGCACTGAATGTTGTCATGGTCTCATGGAAAAAATAGTATCTGATTATGTATTTTGAGACAGTATGCCAATGCCTACGCAGAGAGGGGAAGAATTAAGTGTTGCCTGGGCAACCCTAAATCTAGCATTTTCCCTTACTTTTGAATGTTTCATTTTCCAATCTAAATAAGATTATTTTAACAGGTTGTTGTTGTTGGCAATTTCCTAGATTTTCTAGGGAAGGAAAAATATAATTTTATTATTAGTCCAGAGGGAACTCTGTGTCAAAATATTAAAAAATTCATTGCAAAATATTTTAAAATTCTAAAAAATTCTGCATATGTTATTTGTTGAGATAACACAATATAATCACGTCAGTTTCAATTATTTTGGTGATTTCTTTCAAAATATCACCAAGTACGTCTAAAACAAACAAAAAAGATTCAGGAAATGTTTTTTGACAAATAGATTCCTTACTAGCCATATTAATACAGAACTTTGAGTAATAATTCATTTAAACTACAACACAGAAATATATTTCCTGCACCCCTCAGAAGCAGTGCAAAGACTTGGGGGAGTTGGGGTAATGGAGGAGCTGAGGGAGAGGGAAGTGATTGCTTGGAAGTAGCCTCGGAGTGAACATGGAGGATTGTTGGGTGTGGGTGGGAAAAGTATGGAATAGTTTGTGGGGGGAGGGGGGGATTGTTAGGGAGTTGGGGAGCCTCCCGCATGCAGAATCTGTTTGAGCCATAGTCTCTCCTATTCAGTCAGCCACCTGGTGGGTGAAAGGTGTAACTGCAACTTCCCTTCACCTCTCCCTCAGAATCATTTACTCGGCGGTGGTGGGGGGGAAATAAATCTGTGGGGGACATTAATTCTGTGCTTGCACAGTGGCACAGCATTCTTCCAGGAGTATATTATGTACTATTGCATCAACTTCCCATCATGCATCAGCAGGGCAGTAAAGAGTCCTATAGCTCAGTGGTAGCAATAACAACATTAACCGGTAGCAAGCTCTCAGAATTAGGAATAGAGATGGGGAAGGGGGATATGGAGGGTGTAGAAGGCTCAGCTCTGCCCAGCCTCGCCCTCTCTCCAACCCACCCTGAGAACTGGCAGAGCCCCAGGCCTATGTGGTACCCGAGAAGGGGGAGAGAATGGGATACGGGTGATCAGTGGGCTGCTGGGGCCAGGGGGCTTATGGGAAAGAGGAGAACCCATCCTGGGTTCCCCCAGAGAAGGCATGGGCATGTTCTGAAAATAAGAGAAGGGGAATGGTGACTTTTTAAACATTTAATATTTCAGCAAAAACTGAAAAGAATTTCACGGGACAAAGAAAAGGCACTTCTATAGCTGAAGGTGTTCTACCTGCCAGATAGCAAAGTCATGCAGCAAACAACAGAAGTGTGACAGCTTTTAAAGAAAAGGTTGTAAGAAACCTTTATAATGGAAATGGTTAGACAATCTAAATCTAGAAATTGCTACTAGCTCCCAAATGTAATCTATAGTGTATGGAAATAGAGTAGTGGTGACTCTCATCTCTATGCTTTTGAAGACAGCAGAACGCAACCAGAGCACCAGTGTTCAATGTAGCTTGCAGTCCTTGAACGATGCCTATCTTCGTTACACACTGTTATTTGGACCCCAGCAGGCCTCTATGGTTCCTTCATATTAAGTTTGTTGTGTAAAGAGCAAAATACACAACAAATCCAGACCCATCTTTTACCCTACATCAAGTCCAATAAACCTAAAATAAACTAAAACTTCCATAGCATCTTTGCTTGTTTGTAGTTTGTCAGTATCTTGATTTTACACCTCATCCAAATGATGGGGGGCGGTGTGTGTGGAAGCTTTCAAAAGTACCCATGAGATCTGAACTCCTAAATACCTTATGCAATTGTTAAAATTTCCTCTAGGAACGCATTGCTCTGCTCTGCCACCTCACCCCTACTGGGCATTGATTCAGTACAAAAGCAGCCTGCTTAATGGTAAATCCTTCTTCCTGCTGCCAATTAAAATATCCAATTAAAATATCCTCTTTGAAAATAAGCTTAAGTGTTAAGTTATTTTGCAATACAGGCAGGTGTATTTAAATACACTTTTGAAAGTTATAGTTTAGGCCTCAGATCCAGAACTGATGTAAACAGGCATAGCTCCATTGGATCTGATTCTGTGTGTAGATAACCTGGGCCATTCAATAAATATCCTAGGGCTATTTAAGGTATAAAAGCAGCGTCTAGCCAGGTCTAAATGAAGCCGACATCACAGTTAAGTCGTAAAACTTATTTACTTTTACAACTAAGAAAGGCAAATCAATATAGATTTCAGAATGTGTCTAAATCCTATGAATTATGCAACTAAGAATAAAATCAGACACTTAATGTTGATGGAGAACCTCTTGCAGTTTAGTGTCTATACAGTATGCATCTTGGAGATTGTAAGGGATCAGCATGCCAGATTATTGTAATCACTGTTCGTCTCTTACTCCCCAACCCCTCTTGTCTGTCACTAGCACTTGTTATGTAATATCAAACTTAAGGCCCAATCCTACCCTACTGAAGTCCGTGGGAGTTTTACCACTGAGGGTATGTCTACATTGTGAGAAAAGACCCAGGGAACAGCTGCAGCTGGCCCAGGCCATCTGACTTGGGCTCTTGGGGCTCAGGCTTTGGGGCTATAAAACTGCAGTGTTGATGCTCGGACTGGAGCCCAGGCCAGGGAGGGTTTCACAGCCCAGGCTCCAGCCTGACCTGAACATTTACGCTGCTATTTTGAGCCCCACACAGCCTACGCCCTTTGAGCACAAGTCAGCTGACCCAGGCTCCGAGACTTGGTACTGCATATTTTTTATCACAGTGTAAACATATCCCGAGTTTGACAGAAGCACAAATACTTATGGTGCTGTAAAATAGTAGTAACAGAGCTTATGGATTGCTCACATGTACCGCTGTGAAATCACATTACCACAATGCTGGTATAAAGGCAGTTCATGGTAGGAGGTTCATACATAGATCCATTCTTAGGCATAGAACCCAGCTGCAGTATCTCCACAGCCTATAATGCCTCATCCTGTGAGGCAAATTGATTTTCATTCTTGCCACCGGAAATTGCCACAGGTGGTTTAAGTATGATATTCTTCTATCACTACTGCAGCATGGTTATTGCCCCACAGTTCCTGTGAGGTGCTGAGCATCCTCCCACAGAAATCGCACATTGCAGCCCAGCTTGTCAGATCACATTTTGGTAGGAACGTAAGGAGCTGGCTTGAGCCCAACCCACAAAAGGAACCAAGGTCTCTTTCCAGGCACAGTTTTATGTTCCAAACATAGGCCAAAAACCACAATGCCAGTTCCTCAGCCCACCCGGGAGCTACAGCTCCCAGGGTTTTTTCCCCCCTTTTCTTCAATCTGTCCTTCCTCCTTCAGGGTCGGCTGCAGGATTCTTCTGTGCTCTGAGCACTGCCTCCCCTCCCAGGGGACTCCCTACTCCTGCTACTTCCTTACTGACAGCCCAGATCTCTATAGAGAACACCAGTTCCTTCCTCAGCTGCACCTGATTAATGAACAGGGCCAGCTGGCCTCAGGCCTATGGCCCTTAAAGGGGCAGACCCCCCTATTATAGGGAAGTTATCTGGTTGTAATGTCTTGTACAGACCCATGGGTGCATTTAAATCAATCAGCCATGGTAAGCTAGAATGATGGTTCTCTAAAAAGTTAACCCAGTAAGTGAGGATAGTACAATTGTCTAAGCGTCTGCTGTGAACTATCTGAAGTACTGGTAACCACAGGTTTAAATCCAGTCCAGTCCAGTTGACTCAAAAGTTCTTCCTTCCAAGACAGAGAAAACAAATATATTGTGGAGGGGGCCTTTCAGATGAGATCTTAAAATGCAAGATCAGCTGTGGGTCTGCTTTTCCTGGGTATCAAATTCTGCCCTTCCTTAACACCCTTGGCAACTCAACTGAGTGCAATGGGGTATAAATCAGGGTAGGATTTGGCTCTTGTGTGTTGTTTGCATGAGTGTAAATGAGGGAAGATACAACTACATAAATTCCCACTAAAATACTAGGTAGTGGAGTGCCCCTGTTCTTTTACTCCGTGATTTTTGGTCGTATGTTTTATACACAGTTTTAGAAAGCTGCCCTTATTTGTCAATGCAGCTGAACAGAAAATGGGAAAACCTGTTTACAAAAATATTTTCTGACCAGCTCTAGTTGCCAAGATGTCATCTTAAAGTCACATTTGTCTGTATTGTACCTCTTCCCCTAAATATACATGTACATCACTGCCTTAGGATACTTGGGTCACCCATTCCAGCCAAGAGAAGGGTATTCATTTCGCCCTCTGTGGCTGCAGATTATAACAAATACTAGCCCTAATATTGCTATCCAAAGTAAGTGCCACTAAGCTTTACTCACTGTATTATGCATAGCGTACCAAGCTTTTCTTGCTTGCTTCTTTGCTAGTTTGTTTGTGTCTTTATCTGAAACCAAAAATAAATATTAGTATATTTGTACTCTATGTACACTATCAATATATTTATTTTGTACCAAAACAAAAACATAATCATTCATCTAAACAGTCTACTTCAGTTTTATTGCCTTCATAAAACAAACAAAAACCAACAAACAAAGAAACCAACAGCAACAAAACCAAGTGTAATGTGTTCATCATAAAATAGGATCTTGTAGGATTCCAGTAATTTTATGAATGAACACTAAGTTTAAACAAACAAAATAAATTATATATACACCAGTAGTTCAGCTTTCAGAACTTGCTTCAATTATGAATATTTCATCCTTGATCTTAATGTTCCATTTATAAATAGTTTATAAGAGGTTAATATTGTTAAATGTATCAGAGGGGTAGCCGTGTTAGTCTGGATCTGTAAAAGCAGCAAAGAATCCTGTGGCACCTTATAGACTAACAGACGTTTTGGAGCATGAGCTTTCGCGGGTGAATACCCACTTCGTCGGATGCAAGTAGTGGAAATTTTCAGGGGCAGGTATATATATGCAAGCAAGAAGCAAGCTAGAGATAACGAGGTTAGTTCAATCAGGGAGGATGAGGCCCTGTTCTAGCAGTAGAGGTGTGAAAACCAAGGGAGGAGAAACTGGTTCTGTAATTGGCAAGCCATTCACAGTCTTTGTTTAATCCTCAGCTGATGGTGTCAAATTTGCAGATGAACTGAAGCTCAGCAGTTTCTCTTTGAAGTCTGGTCCTGAAGTTTTTTTGCTGCAGGATGGCCACCTTAAGATCTGCTATTGTGTGGCCAGGGAGGTTGAAGTGTTCTCCTACACGTTTTTGTATATTGCCATTCCTAATATCTGATTTGTGTCCATTTATCCTTTTCCGTAGAGACTGTCCAGTTTGGCCGATGTACATAGCAGAGGGGCATTGCTGGCATATGATGGCGTATATTACATTGGTCGACGTGCAGGTGAATGAACCGGTGATGGTGTGGCTGATCTGGTTAGGTCCTGTGATGGTGTCACTGGTGTAGATATGTGGGCAGAGTTGGCATCAAGGTTTGTTGCATGGATTGGTTCCTGAGCTAGAGTTACTATGGTGCGGTGTGCAGTTACTGGTGAGAATATGCTTCAGGTTGGCAGGTTGTCTGTCTGCGAGGACTGGCCTGCCACCCAAGGCCTGTGAAACTGTGGGATCATTGTCCAGGATGGGTTGTAGATCCCTGATGATGCGTTGGAGGTGTTTTAGCTGGGGACTGTATGTGATGGCCAGTGGAGTCCTGTTGGTTTCTTTCTTGGGTTTGTCTTGCAGTAGGAGGCTTCTGGGTACACGTCTGGCTCTGTTGATCTGTTTCTTTACTTCCTCGTGTGGGTACTGTAGTTTTGAGAATGCTTGGTGGAGATTTTGTAGGTGTTGGTCTCTGTCTGAGGGGTTAGAGCAGATGCGGTTGTACCTCAGTGCTTGGCTGTAGACAATGGATCTTGTGGTGTGCCCGGGATGGAAGCTGGAGGCATGAAGGTAGGCATAGCGGTTGGTAGGTTTTTGGTATAGGGTGGTGTTAATGTGACCATCACTTATTTGCACCGTGGTGTCTAGGAAGTGGACCTCTCGTGTAGATTGTTAAATGGTTAATCTAGTTTTAGATTTGAGATTGAGTGTGACAGATTTTTATAACCGTCTGTAACACCTTCTATGGGCGTGCTTATAAACAGCTACAGCGCATCTGTAACATTCACATATGTCTGTGGCATCCATTAATCATCTGTTAACCATTTATAAATGGAAGCTTAATATGCAGTGCGAAGCAAGAAGGATGATTTAGTTGGGGTTGGTCCTGCTTTGAGCAGGGGGTTAGACTAGATGACCTCCTGAGGTCTCTTCCAACCCTAATCTTCTATGATTCTAAGTACTGTGTATCACTTTGCCTACTTCATTCGTGGTGTTTTCCAGCCTAAACAGTTCAGTTTTATTGCCTTAATGAAGCAACAAGATGTGATGTGTTCCTCATAAAATAGGAGTTCTGTGTAAAATTTGTCAGTGTAATCTTCAGAAGCACTCAACATTGATTTCAATGGGGGCAGAGTCAAACCAATGAGAGCAGTGGTAAGCCAATGCACAGTGCTTATGAAAATCCCTTCCCCCAAGCATTTTCACCAAACTTGGGCACTTAGCTAATATAGCAATATTACCCAGTCCATATTCACTTTGGAAATCCTACTGCTGCAATTTATATAGACACAGCTGCATTTTAGGAGATATTATTATGCACTGTGAGGTCTTCTGAATTTTAAAACCCCTTCCATTAAAATAATCATGGAAGTAATCAGTTGCCTTGAAAATACTTTATAACTATTTGCTGATAGCAGAATAGTGTATACTCAAGATCCGATTCTAATCATTAACTCGCATGTGTATTTGGGATAGGCGGACTTCAAGGCTGGTCTTGAATGGTTAAATGCATTTTACAATATCTTGCTCAAAGCTGTCCAAGATATTTTTAATGGATGCTTGTGAGAGGGTGGTAAAGCTATTGGAAAGGATCCAACTGGAATAAACAAAACGAAAGGATTTTTAAAATACATAGTACCAGATTCAGTGCTGTTGCTCAAATGCCACTGAGACACCATGTGTACACACCCACCCACCTCTAAAGCAACATTAATAAGCACCCCTATTCTGGCTGGCAACAGCCTAACAGTCTCACTCACAAACCACCCCCAATTAAATGACAGGAGCATGAGTAATTTATACAAGGGTATGTGCATGAGTCATTGATGATGTGTGATTATATAGTGACTCCCCAAAATAACCACCCCTAGATTTGCCCATCAATTGCATTATAATTTACAATATACAGTTATAGATTTAAGTTAAATCCACACTGCCTTTTCTATATTTTAATCTTAGCCGCACATGTGTGTAGGGTACAAGCATGTGCTTAGTGGAACTACGCAATGGTTGAAGGGAATGCAGATGACATGACGAGCCTGATCCTGGTTCCACTTACACCAGTCTAAATCAGTCTAAATCAGTAGCTTCACTGATCTGAGACGTCAGAATGAGGCCCAATATATTTGGATTTTTATGAAGCATTTGAAAAAGTTTTGATCTATTCAAAATTAATTCAAATTAGATTGGAACAGACTAAATTATCAATAATATACAGAGGGCTTGATTCTGCAGTCTATACAGTGAGTAGTACTTACTCTCTTGGGTTCAATAGGACTATTTACATGAGTAAATACCAGTTAAAACAAGGAAGTATTTCAGATTTGGGCCAGGCAGAGGGGCAGCAGAAGCACAGGGCAGAATAAGGAAGAAGGTATATAGTGGGGGTACTTCAAGAATTGCTATTACATGTGCATTTATATAATAATCTAAAAAGAGGATTCCTGACATCTGCAAAGGACACTAAACTGGAAGGAACTGCAACCACCACTAAGGCCAGAAAAATACAAAGATGACAGAGAAAAATAGTCTGTTTTGTGGAAAGGAAAACTGGGAAGGCAGATTGCAAAACAAAACTTAGGAGAAATATTATATATGGGTGTGCAAAAGTGCTGGTTGGAGTTTTGAATTTTGATTTTCAATTAACTTTCTTATTCGCTTTTTCATGTTCATGTACCTGTTTTCATTTCAATCGGAATTTTGAAGACTTGCCCTGAAAATTTTCAACAAAAAAATCCTTTTGTGTGTGTGTGTGTGTGTGTGTGTGTGTGTGTGTGTGTGTGTGTGTGTGTTTTTCAGCAGCTCTAGTTTGCAATAGGAGGAAAAATGTTTTGGGATATGTATATTGATAATCTTATAGGCAATAAATGAACCTGGCTGGGCCACCATGGGTGTCCTAATACCCAATTGGAGAGAAGGTATCATATATTAAAAGACTCTTTAATCTAGCAGAGAAAAACATAACAAGATCCAGTGTCTGGAAGCTGAAGCTAGACAAATTCAAATTCAAAATAAGGCACACTTTTAAAAACAGTGACTGAAATTCATAGATTCATAGATTCTAGGGCTCGAAGGGACCCTGAGATGTCATCGAGTCCAGTCCCCTGCCCTCATGGCAGGACCAAATACTGTCTAGACAATCCCTGATAGACATTTATCTAACCTACTTTTAAATATCTCCAGAGATGGAGATTCCACAACCTCCCTAGGCAGTTTATTCCAGTGTTTAATCACCCTGACAGTTTGAAACTTTTTCCTAATGTCCAACCTAAACCTCCCTTGCTGCAGTTTAAGCCCATTGCTTCTTGTTCTATCCTTAGATGCTAAGGTGAACAAGTTTTTCCCCTCCTCCTTATGAAACCCTTTTAGATACTTGAAAACTGCTATCATGTCCCCTCTCAGTCTTCTCTTTTCTAAACTAAACAAACCCAATTCTTTCAGCCTTCCTTCGTAGGTCATGTTCTCTAGACCTTTAATCATTCTTGTTGCTCTTCTCTGGACCCCCTCCAATTTCTCCACATCTTTCTTGAAATGCGGTGCCCAGAACTGGACACAATAGGCCACAACTGAGGCCTAATCAGCGCAGAGTAGAGCGGAAGAATGACTTCTCGTGTCTTGCTCACAACACACCTGTTAATGCATCCCAGAATCACATTTGCTTTTTTTTGCAACAGCATCACACTGTTGACTCATATTTAGCTTGTGGTCCACTATAACCCCTAGATCCCTTTCTGCCATATTCCTTCCTAGACAGCCTCTTCCCATTCTGTATGTGTGAAACTGATTGTTCCTTCCTAAGTGGAGCACTTTGCATTTGTCTTTGTTAAACTTCATCCTGTTTACCTCAGACCATTTCTCCAATTTGTCCAGATCATTTTGAATTATGACCCTGTCCTCCAAAGCAGTTGCAATCCCTCCCAATCTGGTATCATCTGAAAACTTAATAAGCGTACTTTCTATGCCAATATCTAAGTCGTTGATGAAGATATTGAACAGAGCCGGTCCCAAAACAGACCCCTGCGGAACCCCACTTGTTATACCTTTCCAGCAGGATTGGGAGCCATTAATAACTACTCTCTGAGTACGGTTATCTAGCCAGTTATACACCCACCTTATAGTAGCCCCATCTAAGTTGTATTTGCCTAGTTTATTGATAAGAATATCATGCGAGACCATACCAAATGCCTTACTAAAGTCTAGGTATACCACATCCACTGCTTCTCCCTTATCCACAACACTCGCTATCCTATCAAAGAAAGCTATCAGATTTGTTTGACATGATTTGTTCTTCACAAATCCATGCTGGCTATTCCCTATCACTTTACCACCTTCCAAGTGTTTGCAGATGATGTCCTTAATTACTGCTCCATTATCTTCCCTGGCACAGAAGTTAAACTAACTGGTCTGTAGTTTCCTGGGTTGTTTTTATTTCCCTTTTTATAGATGAGCACTATATTTGCCCTTTTCCAGTCTTCTGGAATCTCTCCGGTCTCCCATGTTTTTCCAAAGATAATAGCTATAGGCTCAGATACCTCCTCTATTAGCTCCTTGAGTATTCTAGGATGCATTTCATCAGGCCCTGGTGACTTTCAGGCATCTAACTTTTCTAAGTGATTTTTAACTTGTTCTTTTTTTATTTTATCTTCCAAACCTACCCCCTTCCCATTAGCATTCACTATGTCAGGCAATCCTTCAGACTTCTCGGTGAAGACCAAAACAAAGAAGTCACTGAAATTAACCACTGGGGCACCTTGTCAAGGACTGTGGTGGGACCTCCATCATTTGAAGACTTTAAATCAATATTGGATTGCTTTCTAAGAACATAAGAATGAACAGAACAGGTAAACATCAATTGATCCATCCCCTGTCGTTCATTCGCAGCTTCTGGCAGAGACTAGGGACACCATCCCTGCCCATCCTGGCCCATTGGTGAACCTATCCTCCATTAATTTATCTAGTTCTTTTTTTAACCCAGTTCTAGAAGATATGATATAATTCCTCCAGCAAATTCAATACTGTGTGGTGGAAATTAGGCTACATTCTATGTCCAATGTTATGTAAATGGTAATTTCAGAAAAATCATAATGGTACCTTCTGAAATTAAAAATCTATCCACATGACTCTCAGAGCATCTGCAGAATTAGCCTAATTTCATAGGTGCTGTGGGTATCAGGGTAAATTCTTTTCACGACAGTAGTAGTAGAAAAAAGTACTATGAGTGGAAACTACACAGAATTTCCTACATGCTATACAGGCTTTTTCCTACCTAGCCAGCACTAAAATGGAAGTAGAAAATTATCATCATTAAGACTGGTCTTAATGAGTAGCAATTCATTGAAAATATTTGTAAAGGGATGAAGTTGCATAATATCAAAGATAGGGCTGGTCAAAAATTTAAAACAATTTTTCTATGAAAAACTGAGTTTTTGACCAAAGGAAATTGTTCACAAGGAGTGTCTGTTTTTCACAAAAAAACTTTGATTTTTTTGTTAAAAACCCAAATGCCAATATATTGGCCTAAACCCAAACTATTTCAGTTTGGAAATGCGATGGGAGTTGTGGTTTGGTTACCTCATGTCACCACTTTCTATGATGCTGGGCTCCCTTTCTGGACTACACCTTCCATAGTGAATGACAAGTAGGGGCTCCCATGATAATCTGCGTCCCTTTGCCAAAGGGAAAAACCCTGGTGCATCATGGGAGACATAGTACAACCAGAAAGCCTGGCCTATAGAGGAGACTGAGAGCTTGAGGTACCCAAACTACAACTCCCTGAGGCGAAGCAGCAGTATTTTCAAATCAAAAAGTTTTGTTTTCCTGCTGAAATATTTCAGTTTTCCAATTTTGAATGAAAACTTAAATTTTCTCCCCAGTTCTAATTAAACATGCACAGGAGTAAAAAAGCTAATGTTCCTGAAAGGATTTAAATGGTATTGTGCCTACTAGAAATAAAACATCTGAGTGGAGAAATGCTGTAAGTTTTCAGGCTTCACAAATAGATAGAGAGGGAAAAGGAGATAAAACTTTGAAAATAAACCTCAGAACATAATCGACTTAAAAAAAGTAAAGGATATTAAGCTAAATATTTTAACCTTGTGTGGACTTCCCTACTATGTGCATAATAAAAACAAAAACAAAAAACCTTACCTATATTCAGAAAAGAATTGCACAAAAAGTAAGCATGGAAATCTATTTAGGATTAGAGTAACATTTTCGAAGATGTCAAGGGGATATAGTCCAACGAATCCCCTTTAAGGTAGAGATTAAATCCCTTAGTTGTTTTTGAAAATCTCAACCAAAAGGTTTACTTAGGGAGAGTAGCTTGACTGGACTTATTTGTCTTCTTGGTCTCATGTCAGCTTATATTATATCTCTGTATTGGACTGTCCCTCCACACAAAGTTTTACCTTATGAGATGAGTTTGCAAAAACCAGTCATAAGGAACCCCATATACATCACGGAAATAAATCTGTGGCGTTCTCTAACAATGCTGAGGCTTGGCCAATTCTGTACTCTCTATTTTTGTTCTGATCAACAGGAAATCCTCTCATATTAACCTAGGTCCTGATTTTCAAACGTTCTCAACTCCCATTCAAGCACTGAAATAAATAATCAGATTTTCAATGTTGGAGCTGAGTGCTTTTGAAACTCTGGCGACAAATGTGTCAGAGTAGGAGGTGCTGCGTGGTGAGGACTTCTGGAAATCTTTTTCCAATAGTGGGTTCTGAGTAGAGCTAGTTGGAAAATGGTTTCCCCAGGCCACAAACTTAGTTGCAATTTCAAAAATTTTCTCGCTTCTGGAAAAACTTTTTGAAAACATTTTGCAAAACATCAGAAAAAGATCAAGGTCCATCCCAGAAAAGTCTGAAATAGAGATTTACATCCCAGGGGAGCACCCTGACCACTGCGCTATTGGCTATTGTGGGGAGGTGCTCTCTGAGACCAGAAAAGCCTTTTTGATGAGTTGACATTTTTCTTATGAAAAAATACAGTAGAAAAATTCCCAGTCAGCATTAGTTCTGAGCACTTGAAAATCTGTTGCTATATCACAGACTGTGTATGCATATGTGTATGTCTGTGTCTACACCTACCCTTCTCCACGCCCCCCCCCCCCCCGCCCCCAATAATGAACTATTTGGAGTCCATAGGAAAAACAGGTTCAGAATTGCAAACAGAGATTTAGTGTGTATTTTAATACCAGGGTTGTTGGGTTTTTTTTGAGTACTCAAACTGATCAACATACAACGCCTTATTTTAAATCATTCCATGAGTCAATCCACAAATCACTGTTCCCCATTGATTCTCTCCCTCTCAAAATGAGTCAGTGATTGATCAAGGAGCAAGTGCCTATTATTCCTGCTTCATCTGTTCTATGAAGCTCTACTCCACTTAATCCTGAGGTCTCCATCTCCACTGTCACATGTAGGCAGAAGAAGAAGAGACATTGGCAGCATCTGCTGACAGAACAGTTGTTGAGAAGTGACTAATGAATTTCAAGACCTTGAATCATTTATGTAGAATAGCTTGGAGAACGGGCTGTGATATAACAGATGTTTACTGGACTTATTCCTGAAACAACTTACACTTTTTGCATTGCAACTTCAATCTGGCTCCTATTAAAATGTGCTTGACTGGATCTGAAAATCCTCTGAATAGGAGCCCAAGTGGGCAAGGTAAAGGCTTCAAAACTAAACTGATTTTCAGTTAATTTTTTTTTCAAGTTCCCAATCAGACAATGCTGATTCATCTGAAGAGTTTCTCAGGTCCACAATGGAATTTCTGGGTGTGTGAGAAAGAGCAACTGTCTGTCTGTCTTACTTTCTTGTTTCAACACTTCTCTTATTCCATCCTGAACCTGAGAAACTTTCCCAACAAAAGTTTTATCAGAACCAGATGAGGCGGTTTCAAACAAGTGCTCTGTTGGATTTAGAAGAGAGACTTAAACGTTGGTCTTATTACATGCTATGTGAGTTTATTAACCATGGGGCTATAGAGTCAGTCTTGCTGGCTCTACCCAGTTAATATTTACACAAAGTGGAACAGATCCAAAGGGAAAAAAACAAAGACTGATTTTATAACCTAGGTTCAAATCACTGCTCCAAATCAGGAAAGGACCTGAACATGGTTTTCCCGCATCCCAGTTGAGAGCCCTAACCTGCAGGTTATCTTTCGGAGGTGTCTCTTATTCTCTCTTGCACTAATCTTTTCACAAAAGAATTTCAAAATGTTTCCATTTTGTTTCACATCAGAATGCAATTTTTTTGTGAAATAGAATTTTCATTTTCCAGACAGTTCTATCCAAAACTCTTCTCAGTCTTTGTATTATACCAGCTGAAAGTTAGAACTAAAGTTTTCCTGAAAATTCTGAAATTCCCACATTTTATTTTTTAAAGCAATGATTCTGATTTTGCCTTCATCTTGATACTGTACCCATAAAAATGACAATACTGGATCAGACCAATGGTCCGTTTAGCTCAGTGTCCTGTCTTCTGACAGTGACCAATTCTAGATGGGTCAGAGGAAATGACCAGAACAGGGTAATTATCAAGTGATCCATCCCTTGTCATCCTGTCCTAGCTTCTGGCAGTTACAGGCTCAGGACACCCAAAACATGGGTTGCAACCCTGATCACGTTGGTACTAGCCATTGATGGACTTATCCTCCATGAACTTATCTAATTCTTTTTGGAACCCAGTTACACTTTTGGCCTTCACAACATCCCCTGGCATTGAGTTCCATAGACTGAGTGTGTGTTGTGTGAAGTAGTACTTATTGGCTTTTTAAAATCTCACTAGGCACATGTTTGGAGCTTTAGGAAACTAAATACCTTTGTAAATCTGACCCTTTGTACACCAAATAAGCTACGTATTTAACTCCTATTGACTTTCAATAGGAGTTAGGTACCTAACCTGCTTAGGCACTTTTCGAAAATCTATTAGGCACGTATCTGCATCTTTAGGTGCCTAAATACCTTTGTAAATCTGACCTTAAGTCTTTGCAGGATCAGGGCACAGGTTTATGACAAGAAGCAACAGTAGGTAAAACAGACAAGTTGGGTGGCAAAGGAGTAGGATGAAGCAACAGAAAAATGAGCATGTGTACTATCTAATAAGCAGTAGACTCAGCTCACCACCTGCTCAGCCATTGTCAGATGGCATCAGTTCATTTAGTTGCACGTTAGCATTTAGTGATCCAATGTCCTAGCAACTTCAGATTATTATTCCTGGTTTTGATCTGCTGAGTTCCTGGAAAAACAGCAGCAGGAGCAGTTAAAGTACAAGAGCAGGTCAAGGAGTTTGTAGAGCAAAATAGGAAAGTTTCTCAACAGGTTTCTATAGAGCTTGTGCTGGGATTTATGAGATACTGGATTTTGAAAGTGACAGATCTGAACTGTCTAATTTCAGAGGAATCTATTACGTTTATTCAATTTTAAAATACATATAAATTCCAATGGTTATGGCCTGATTCTCCAAAATGCTGAACACCCTCAGTGACCTGAGATACATTTTGAGAAGCAATGGAAGGTGTGGGTGGCTGGTAGCCTGCAGGATGAAGCCCTAAGTAGTGTGTGTTGGTCATTAGATGCTGAGAACGAGTGATTTTTTGGGGGGGGGCCAGAAACCAGATAATCTGGCATTATGCAATAGAGGCCATTACAGAAAATATGTAACTACTCTGCAAAATTTTCTGAATGTTTTCTAATTGTGAGAATCATACAGCAGCTAAGAAATCAGCCTTTTTTTGGTTAGTCCTGTTTTCTGCATTCGATGAGTCAGACACATTTTTGAGACGCCGATCCCCCACATCACTTCCCTCCCTCCCATTTGTTGATTGTGGAATGTTTTTGGTAGAATTCTAGCTGAAGAACTTCAGCGGGGGTTACTTTTTTGTGTACTTTTGTAACGTCTCTCTACCATCCAGCCCAGAGCAAGAGCAGCTCTCAGCTGTTAACAGAGATAGAGGTAAGGAGCGCTGGATTCTCCATTCCAGAGAAGTTCCACTCTGCCCATGAATGAGATGTGGGGCAAAGACTGAATGAAGCCATCTTTGTGCTTCCCCTCTTCAGTCCAGCTAAAGTTAGAACAGCCTCGGGGCTGCTCAAACTTACACTGGTGGAATGGCTGGTAAGGGGCTGGTTTTTCAGCTAGGGTCAGCAAGAAATATCCTCTGTGTTGTGAGTTAAGAAAGGGGATAGCAGAGAACACTTAAATTGTCTCTGCCTTGTAGGCTGGGGCTATTATGTAAAAGGACTACAGTATAGAGAGCTGGGCCTAGAGACGTATTTTGGGGTGAGGATAGTGGAAGAAGAGGGAAACTGGGAGATCAAACCTTATTCTCTACTTTCACTGATCTGTCCATTTGAAAACTATTTTATTCATTCAAACACTTTTATTGGATTTTTCACATTTACTTCTCCCTTGTTTTCCATTCCCTGCCCCTCTTCCCTGTGCCCCCATGTAAACTACTGTATAATACTTGAAGAATCCCTGTTCTCCTAGGTATTACCTGACAACCATGAAATGTGATATCTGGCAAATTATCCCTCAAATCCAGACTAAGGATTTTATAGACTCATAGAATATCAGGCTTGGAAGAAACCTCAGGAGGTCATCTAGTCCAATCCCCTGCTCAAAGCAGGACCAATCCCCAACTAAATCATCCCAGCCAGGGCTATGTCAAGCCAGGCCTTAAAAACCTCTAAGGATGGAGATTCCACCACCTCCTTAGGTAACCCATTCCAGTGCTTCACCACCCTCCTAGTGAAATAGTTTTTCCTAATATCCAACCTAAACCTCCCCCAATGCAACTTGAGACCATTACTCCTTGTTCTGTCATCTGCCACCACTGAGAACAGCCTAACTCTTTGGAACCCTCCTTCAGGTAGTTGAAGGCTGCTATCAAATCCCCCCTCACTCTTCTTCTCTTCTGCAGACTAAATAAGCCCAGTTCCCTGAGCCTCTCCTCATAAGCCATGTGCCCCAGCCCCCTAATCATTTTCGTTGCTCTCCACTGGACTCTCTCCAATTTGTCCACATCCTTTCTGTAATAAGGAGCCCAAAACTGGATGCAATACTCCAGATGTGGCCTCACCAATGCCGAATAGAGGGGAAATGATCACTTCCCTCAATCTGCTGGCAATGCTCCTACTAATGCAGCCCAATATGCCGTTAGCCTTCTTGGCAACAAGAGCACACTGATGAGTCCTATCCAGCTTCTTGTCCACTGTAATCCCCAGGTCCTTTTCTGCAGAACTGCCACTTAGCTAGTCAGTCCCCAGCCTGTAGCAATGCATGGAATTCTTCTGTCCTAAGTGCAGGACTCTGCACTTCTCCATGTTGAACCTCATCAGATTTCTTTTGGCCCAATCCTCCAATTTGTTTAGGTCACTTTAGACCCTATTCCTACCCTCCAGTGTATCTACCTCTCCCCCCAGCTTAATGTCACCCGCAAACTTGCTGAAGGTGCAATCCATCCCATTATCCAGATTATTAATGAAGATGTTGAACAAAACTGGCCCCAGGACCAACCCCTGGAGCACTCCTTTTGATATTGGCTGCCAACTAGAGATGGAGCCATTGATCGCTACCCATTGAGCCTGATGATCTATCCAGCTTTCTATCCACTTTATAGTCCATTCATCCATAAAAACTAATAAAGTCATTTAAAGTCAAGCTCTATCATGCCCACTGCTTTCCCCATATCCACAGAGACAGTTATCTCATCATAGAAGGCAATCAGGTTAGTCATTCATGACTTGCCCTTGGTGAATACATGTTTGCTGTTCCTGATCACCTTCCTCTCCTCCAAGTGCTTCAAAATGGATTCCTTGAAGACCTGCTCCATGATTTTTCCAGGGACTGAGGTGAGGCTGACCAGTGTGTAGTTCCCTGATTCTCCTTCTCCCCTTTTTTTAAATCAAATTTTTTGATCGAGACAAGGGCCGAAGCCTATCAGCAGGCATCACAGGAGTGCAGCAGAGGTCCGAATGTGGCTCTAAGGGTTTGTACCTGTTGCCCTTAGAAGGGCCTCTGATCTAAATGAGGGTTTTGCTCTCAGAAAGAGGAACCTAGTATGGAAGCTTGTAAATATCAGTCAGAGATGGCCACAAACACAAGGAAACTGAATAGAGTATAGAATACAGAGTGTGGTTCAAGCAAACCTGACCTGAACGCAGAAGCTGTTGGCGTAAACATAGTCCGTTGCCTGGAACATACAAAGAATGTTAATCAGCTCCCAGTGGCTTACTAAAAGCATTATATCTGACCCAACAAGATTGTAGTTCAAAAGGTAATCCGGTCCAGTCCACTGCTGCTTTTGGAATCTGTCTAAAATCCATGTGGAATGTTATCTTTGATGTAGTCCTGTCTGAGATGACAAGGGGGCCTTTTGACTGACAAAGCTTTCAGTGCTTTGGGCAGCTTTACAGAATATAACAAGATTCTAGTTAGGTCATGTTCTTAAAGTTTGTTTTTATGAAACTTCCTGACCTGAAAATACTCAACTCCCAGCATTTTTTTGAAAAGTTCAGCTTCCAGCGAATCTAGTGAGCATAGCCCGGTGGGAAGAAGCACTAAAATTCACAAGTTTGGAGCACAGCTTGAGAATTCTAAAATACATTATAATTAAGGTGAAACAGACTTTTAGGGCCTTAAGCTAAGTTTACACATATCAGTGCAGCTAAATGACTTGTTTGTATTACAGTAGCTCCTGAACACCTCAAACAAGATCAGGGACCATTGTGCATGGCCCCGTACAAACACACAGTAAGATAGGCCCTGCCCCAAAGATCTTATGATCTAAATAGACAAGATAAAACTGGGCTAGTGGCTTATTATCCCCATTTTACAGAGAGGGAAGTGAAACATTGAAACCTTAAATGACTTTCCCAAGGTCACACAAGAAGTCTGTGGCAGAGTGAGAAATTGAACCCAGATTTCAGTTCCATTCTAATGTCTTAACCATCAGCTACTGCAATTAATCCAGCTGAAGATCTGGCCCTATTATTCTTGGCGGGGGGGGGGGGAATGCAAAGAGTAAGAGAGAGTAAGGGAGAGCTTGTTTCACAAGCTTCAAAAAGATATAAGGCATGAAGTACCCTGTACTGCTAGTGAAGAACTGGAAATAAACCAAACAAAGGTACAGTAAATCAGGTAAGGTAGGTGGGGAAGAATTAAAGACAATGGTGTGTAGCAGAGTGAGTAGTTTAAAGAGAAAATGGGCCCAGCAATTATAACGAATTATAGGGATGACAACTCCACAATGACTGAGTTACTGATCGGCTTTTTAAAGATTTCCTTTATCAAGGAAGAAAGGGATGCGTAGACAGGCAGCAAAGAAAAATAACTGTTTTCAATAGTAGGTAATTTCATGCTTAGGAAATATAAGCCTATCCATGTTTTGAGCCACAGCCTGTGCTTGCATGTGTAAGTGGGCAAAGGAAGGGAGAATCAAGTGCTACACAAGAGGAGGGTGTCCCGGCTTCTGTGTGACTCATCCAGAATGATCTAGGATGCTAGACGTAATTACTATCTGGAGATGAAATTCCAAAACTTGTATAGTTTGTAGCTTATACCACCACCACCACCACCCAGTGCCAGTTCAGCTCCTGAAGGGAGAAACTAGGCCATAAACATTCCACTTCCTTTAAGTAATCTAGTACTGGTGGCAACACTACACTTCCCGAGCTAGCCAGAGGAGAGCAGCAGGACTCTGGCAATGCTTCTTGCCCACCCTCAAAGCATAACTGCAGTGATTACCTGCATCGACACTTATTCTCACTCATCCTGATCACATACGTTAGTAAGAGTAGCGACCTTCAAAAGTTTGTTTACTTCAGAGGTGGGTGAGTCTCCAGGTTAATTAAACCCAGGATGCAGGCAGCCACATTTGCACAATTCTTGACTAATTTTGTGTGCCCAACTAGAGCCATCATGGGCCCAATTTTCAGAAGTGCTGAGGACCTGGAGTGTCCTTTGACTTTGATGGCATCTGAATCCTTAGCATCTCTGCAAGTGAGACACAAGGTGCGTTGGGGGCATGCAAAAACCTCTCACACAAAATTACTCAGCAATTCTAAAAATTTTGGCATTAGTATTAAAAGATGATGCAACTGTCACTTAGCTATGGGTTAAGATCAGAATACTATCTTAGGATACAAAGCCAGGGAAAATGCTTAAGAGTTTCCAGAGAAATATAAGTCTCACTTGATTTTCATCCATTATTTACTGAGCTGTCTTTTTTCAAAGAGGAGTAAAATTCTCAGGAGTCTCATCCTGCTCCAATTTAAGTCAATAGGAGTTGTGTCATGGTGTAAGATTTTTCAAAAGTGCCCAAGTCCCATTTTCTAATGTGATTTAGGCACTTGGGCTCAGACTTTTAAAAAGTATTTAGGTGTCTGAGGTTGCAAATGGGCGCCTAATGGGATTTTTAGAAGTGTCTAAATCAGTTAGACACATAAGTCCCATTGATTTCAATGGTAGTTAGGCATGTAGTGGGATTTTCCAAAGCACCTAAACAGGTTAGATGCCTATCTGCCTTTGTAGGCACCTAAATACCTTTAAAAACTGGCATCAAGTGCCTAAATCACTCTGAAAATGGGAAATGGGCCCTTAAATCACTTAGGTGCTCTTGAAAATTTTAGCCCTGGACTTCAGTGAAATCACACTTCCATCAAATCACATTTCCTCCTTATTGAGTATTCAGACTATAAGTTATTGTTGTGACTCTGTTCCTGATATACTTGCTCATAGTTATCTTATACACCACTACCTCAATATAATGCCACCCGATATAACACGAATTTGGATATAACGCAGTAAAGCAGTGCTCTGGAGGGATGGGGCTGCGCACTCCGGTGGAGCAAAGCAAGATCGATATAATACGGTTTCACCTATAACGCGGTAAGATTTTTTGGCTCCCAAGGACAGCGTTATATTGAGGTAGAGTTGTGTATATATATATATCCTATTCAAAACTAGAGTTGGGTCAATTTTTTTCCCCTGGAACAGTTTTCCATTGGAAGATGCTGATTCAATGGAATCAAAACAGTCTCCAGGATGTTCCAGGTGCCAAAAGGGCTGTCAGGAAATCAAAATATCTAGGTCCCTGAACTCCCTCCTAGCTAGTCCTGGCTTGCCTGGCTCCTTAGATTCCCTGGGCTCCCAGGCCAGTTCTCTGGTGACTTGGTGTGTGGGCGGACTCCCCAGCTAGCTCCCTATTTTCTATTTTAATTTTAATCTTCTATTATAAGTTACAATAGAAAATTACCCAACCAACTACCAATTAGAACAATTTAAATGACCAGTTAGAATATCAGTTTAGCAAACCAAGTACCAGTTACCATATTATGACAATGTAATATTCAAAATGTTTTGATTTATGTACTGTATACTTCCAATTATCTGAATTCCCCTTATCCAAAGTCCCTAGTTATTCAAATCCACATTGTCCTCCCTATGTAGTTCTATGCTAATTAAATAGCACATCCATTTATCCAAATGCCGTGTTATGGGAAACTTTCAGATGGACTCCGGGCCATTCAGATAAATGGGATTGTGCTGTAATATAATTTATAATACAATCTAAAATATAAATTGAAAATATGGAATGAAAAAAATTCTAAAATTGCCCAAACATTAGGAATTCCAGGTTCTGACTAGCTCTGTTCAAAACTTTAGCATTCAGATGTTACCTATGGGAGCCAATTATTTTTATCTTAGGTATTTGGAAGATTTATATTACAAATTATTTTTTTTTCTTCCTTGTGAACCTGCATCTCCAGGTAAAAAATCAAACTTGGCATCAGATAAAGTATCTCTCCATTTAACTAACATATGAATTTCTTTTTTTTTAAGTCCTCGATAGGCTCTCTAACTAGCAAATATATATATATTATATAATTATAATAGAAATAATAATAATAATAAATCAAGCAATCCTGCACCTTGCCTTTCAGAATTGTTTGAGAAATTAATAATAGTCAGGCAAGTAATTTGTGTTATGGTAATCTTTTGAGTTGTTTTGTGTATTAATTGACTAAAATATGTACTTTCTGCATCACTAGCTGACAGATTATTTGATTTAATTACAGTATCTACTTCTTGCAGATTCTTACACAGACCCAAAGGGGCCATTCCATCTGTTCCAGAATAATGAAGCCTGAACAAAACCCAACAATTCTGGGCGGCAGGATTTGATGCAGAGCAATGCTTTCCTGAATCAGGACCTGTTCCGGATGGCACTCCAGCACATGCTTTCCTGACTTAAGCGATTGCTTAAGTGTGTTCCTGAATTGGTGACCTACTTATTAATGGATTTACATAGGCATCTGATAGCGCTTTTCCCATGTAATCTGTACAGTCTTTCAAAGGCACTGACACATCTAACAGCCACATCAAAAATGTACAGATCTTAGCAAGAGTCTTCTGTTCATTCACATTACCTTTTAGTCTGCAGCTGACTCCACTCAAGGAAACAAGGATGGGAGTGAGCCGAAGGTTTTCCATTATAAATTTCTCCCACAAGGGAGGGTCTGATGTGTAAGAATCAATACAAGAGTATCTCATTGCAACATCAGGCTCCAGCATTTCAGAGCAATTAGTTAACTCTGCCCCAGCAGTAGAATTAGTAAGAGTCAGGGGCGGCTCTAGGCACCAGCGGGCCAAGCGCCCGGCAGGGCATCCTGGGAGGCGGCATTTGGCTCGGTGGAGCTCCGCCCGGCATGCCTGCGGCAGGTCCACCGGAGCCCGGACGTCTTCTTCCCGGGCTCCGGTGGACCTGCCGCAGGCATGCCGGCGGGAGCTCCACCGGAGCCAAATGCCGCCCTCCCCAGGATGCCGGAGCCGCGGGAAGAGGGGACCCGCCGCGGGACTGGGGAAGGGCGGCGCAGCGCTCCGCGCTGCTTGGGGCAGCCTACTTTGTAGAGCCGCCCCTGGTAAGAGTAGAATAATGTCAAAGATGCACATATACCTGAGAGGGTCAGATGGGTGCTCCCTGACCTCCAATATACCAATGGAAGTTGAAGATGCTCAGTCCTTCTTACAAAGTGCTAAGTGCCTCACAGGATCAGACCTTTAGTAACTATTCATTTGTGGCAAAGTTATTCTACTCTATTCAGTATCACCTCTGTTTAAGCAAAGTAATCAAATGCAGCACTTTATACTTTCATAGTGTAGCTATTAATACATTTGCATCTGAATTCTCAGATAATGGTTCTGCCAGTTCTTCCCTTGTGAAAAAATCCTACTGAACTGAATGAATTATTATATCCTTTCCTCTTGTAGGTTCTTGGAACTAGCCTATAGAATTTAATTAGAGAATTATATTCCTGTTATAGAATTACCTCCTGTTGGACGGTTCAGGAAATCTAGAGAAAGGATATCATTCTCTACTAATTCAATATATTTTAGAGCAATTTCTGCAGAAGTCTAATGGTTGTATACTTAAGTTCTATAGGCCTTTCTCACAGAACAGTTTTTGTCGAATTGCAATATTATCGATAGATAGTTCAATTTATGTATTCATATGCAAGCTGTGCAATACAGGTTTTGACTTGAAGGAAGTGAAAACTCTCACTAAGCTTAATTGTCTAATTCTTGCTGCTGAGTGACTGCCTTTATTGCTGATCTTTTAATTTTATTGCTGAACTTTTAAAAAGTATAGCTAGTTTAAAAAACTCTAAGTAGACGTGTGTGCACCTTAATTTCCCGCCCCCCCCCCAAGACCTTGCCTTGACTGGCATACTAAACCTGCTACGGTCGCAGTTGGACCTTCAAATGCTTACCAATAAGTTATGGTCAAATACTCGGCAAAATACTAGACTACAGGAAATGAATGAAGAACAGAAAATGCTTCATTTGGTCCCATTATTGTTGTTGAACTGACAGGCCAGAATCAAAGCAGCAGCAGCAGCAGCCAGCTTAAAAAGGATTGTGCCCCAAAACAAACCCAAGCAGCATCTTTCTCACAGCTCTCCCCCCCCCCCGACCATGTTTCTCAAGTTGCTTTAACCCCAAAGTCCTCAAGAGGTTCATATGGACCTTAGAGGTTCTTCACTAAGTAAATAAAGCTAAGTCATAGCCTGAATTTCCACTCCTCACCCACAAATCTATCAGCTTAGACTCCTCTGACATCTCTAACCTTTCCTTGAAGCCCTCCCCTGCATCCTACAACACCCTACTCCCATGCTGTGAGTGAGCAGATAGCCTCCTGCACCTGGGCCATCTCAGAAGGCCTCACTCTCCCCATTGCTTGATGCAGCCTCTGCTCTGCACTATCATGTGTGTGTGTGTGTGTGTGTGTGTTTCAATAAGCAGACTTGGTGGTTCTAGATCTCTTTTTTTGATCTGTACGAGTCTCCCAGAATCCTGAGAACCTGTCTTATGGCCACCATTCTCCTCCAGCTCAATAAGAATTGATAGGACTGACTCCCTTTCAAATTTCTTCATTGACTGGACAGGATCCTGTAGGTGCTTGAACCACTGTCTCCACATGCAGAGCTACCAGCCTCAAGAAGCCTCAAGAAGGTTATAGTAGAAAAGTTTAGAAAACAAACCTTTCTGGTTCTGAAATCTCCACTTCACTTGACTGGGAAGTCAGAACTGTATTTTCTGCTGAATTTCTTGCATCCGTGTGAAGTCGTTGGGTCAAATCTCGAGCAGTATTCAGCACTCATATTTCCCACTGTGATTACAAAAGAAAATGATAAGTGTTCAGCACCTCTCAGAATTTGGGCTTTTTATCATGAAGGCTGCAGGACTTTTCAGACTGAAGTACCCAATTCTCTGTTATAAATACACCAGCAACTTGTATTTTCCTATTTCTACAGCATTGTATGGTTTTTACTTTCCGGAAGCTGAAGTGCCAATCTCTAGAAAAAGAGAATGTTAGTGCTTTGTTTTAAAAACACTTTTCTCAAGTTCATGGCTATGAAATACTGATACAGCTATTACTACATGTACTAGCACATTTCAGAGAAGTTTTTTGAAAGGAACCTCAGTGGCCTTGGATTGATCTACATCAGAGACTGTATGCAGCAGTCAGTTTTCAATTCTCACTGCTAGCTTTTCATTTGTCCCTCCTCAGCCCCCTGCAGTATGGTAGATTAAATAAAGGACCTGCTAACTGGTGCTGCAGAGTAGCTGTTCACTTTGGTTCAGACTTTGATATTTTAGGACCTAATCCTGCATTTCTTTCACACTTAAGTCACCTCTTAGCTATAGCTCTAAATGCTTGGTAGGGTCACAAGGGGGAATTAGGCACCGAAATCTAACATTTAGGAAGCACTGGCATTAAAAAAAATACCACTTGGCTGCCGCCTATTCCAGAAGGCACTTACGTATCTGCTGGGAGACATATGCACCGACACCTAAGTCCTAACACTGCTAAGCAGCTCGGTGCTTAGCTCAAGCCAAAACCCTGGTCGGATTCACAAACAAGGCATTTCCCCACCTATCTTGCTTGTGGGATTGATCAGGCAGGCATTCATGCCTACCCTGCACAAAAGACAGCTGAAGGGGAGGAGGTTGTGGGTCTTAGCATAATTCAAAGAGTGCAAAATCAGAAGGGACCATATCATCTAACCTGATCTCCTATATAACACGGGCAATAGAACTTCCTCAGAATAGTCTTGCCCCCAGACCCACTAGTTCAGTGATTAGAGCACTCAACCAGGCTGTGGAAGACCCAGGTTCAAATTGCCACTTGGCCTAATTTGGAACAGAGGCTTAAACCCATGTCTTCTACCCAGGGGCGGTTCTAGGTATTTTGCCGCCCCAAGCACGGTAGGCAGGCTGCCTTTGGCAGCTTGCCTGCGGGAGGTCCCCGGTCCAGCGAATTCGGCGGCACGCCTGCGGGAGGTCTGCCGAAGCCGCGGGATCAGAGGACCCTCCGCAGGCAGGCCGCCAAAGGCAGCCTGCCTGCCGCCTTCATGGTGACTGGCAGAGTGCCCCCCATGGCTTGCCGCCCCAGGCACACGCTTGGCGTGCTGGTGCCTGGAGCCGCCCCTGCTTCTACCCCCTAGGTGCAAGCTCTAACCACTGGGTTATGGGATAGTCAGGGGCAGGTCTCACCTGTTGAAGATATTTCACTGTATGAAATATTTAAATGATAATTGGAACAGAGACAGCGTGAATGACACTGTAGCCTAGTGGTTAGGGCACTCACCTGGGAGGTGGAAGTCTGAGTTTCATGTCCTGGCTCTGAATCAGGCAGAGTGGGTATTTTGTTTCCCAAAGCCTGGGTGAGTGCACTAGCTATTGGCTATAAGGGGGCCACAATTCTCTGTGGCCACCACTGTACTACTAGCTTTTAAGCAGAATTCCTGTTGTATTCATTTATATGGAATAAAAAGGCCCAAAGAGTCAAAGGTGTTAACATGACCCTGAAACTGTCCATCACTAACCAAGACTTGGTGTTTGGTATACAAAGACCTTAGCCTGCTTAGTACCAGGGGACTCACCATTAAAATCATTTAAATTTTGTATTAAATATACAGAAAAACAAGGAAAAACAGTTAAATGTAAAATATTAAGTCAGGCTTTTATTTTAAGAACATCCCTTGCTCCCTTTAGCTGGAGAGAGATTTTTAGAAGGAAACATTCCCCTATGCCCTCCTCCTGCCCCCCTCCCCCACCCATTGTAAAGTTTTTAGATGGTATTAAAGATAATAACTGTCCTTTTGGGGAAAGCAACAAAGAATCCTGTGGCACCTTATAGACTAACAGACGTTTTGCAGCATGAGCTTTCGTGGGTGAATACCCACTTCTTCGGATGCATACCGAAGAAGTGGGTATTCACCCACAAAAGCTCATGCTGCAAAACGTCTGTTAGTCTATAAGGTGCCACAGGATTCTTTGTTGCTTTTACAGATCCAGACTAACACGGCTACCCCTCTGATACTTTTGGGGAAAAGAGAAGTTAGTTGAGAAGGACTGGAGTTCCTGTTGCTGCTGTTAGTATTAACGTCCTATCCAGTTTCCTAGAAGATAAAACAAAACAAACACACCCAGAAGGGGAAAGAAAAGAACAGCGACATAAAATGCTGTTTCTGTCTTTAGTGTTGATTTTCACTTCTAACCTCACTGCTGGAGAAACACAGGCCCAGCACACAGTCTTATTAGCCACCCTAAAACCTTGCAAATTTGTACCAATGTCAGACTGTTTAGGGAACCACTTTTAGTGGCCTTTTTGGTCACAGGCTTACAGCAGTCAGAGGCGACATGTATCTGTGGATGGGAAGGGGAGTAACAATTGACCACCCCACATGTTGCCTCTGCCACCACACCCTGACTCACCTCAGTGGGCGGTCTGAAAAGTAGGCAGAGGGAAGTGCTGGGACTCTACAACAAGCCACAAGCCAAAAACTAGCCAACAAGCAACTCACAAACCACTTAAGCCAAAAACAAGCCAAATTTCTGCATTTTTTTCATGAGTTTGGCATCTCTGCTTCCAACCCCAAAACTCACCATGGCTCAGAGATACCTTTTGACCACCATGTGTATCACTTTCGTCCATTACAGCCACTCACAGGCTCCTACAGCTTGTAGGGTCCTGAATCCATCTCTCAAGGAGACCTTCTTTCTCCATCTTAGGGTACGTCCACACTACCCACCGGCTCAGCGGGTAGCGATCGATCTATCGGGGATTGATTTATTGTGTCTTGTCTAGATGCGATAAATTGATCCCCGAACATGCTCCCATCGACTCTGGAACTCCACCAGGGCGAGAGACAGAAGCGGAGTCGACGAGGGAGCCGCGGCCATTAATCAAGCACCATAAGGACAGAAGGTAAGTCAAAATAAGATAAGTCGACTTCAGCTACACTATTCCCGTAGCTGAAGTTGCGTATCTTACATCGGACCCCTTCCCCATCCCAAGTGTAGACCAGGCCTTAGTCTCTGATTGCTAGAACTGAACTGTATCTGCAATTGGACCAAGCTAGCCCACTTTCTGTCTCTCCTTGGGCCTCAGTTAACCCTTTCTTTGCCTTCATGGATTGTGGGGGTCTATACATCCCACAACAGCCACATAGCTATTTTAATCAATGTGCCCCGAATATCCATAGTACCTCAAAACATTTAACATATGACAGCATACTTACATCTCAAGAAAAGAGAGAGCCTAGTTTAAACAAGTAGGTAAAACTGTCAGAGGACTATAAAATCAATCAAAGCCTAGGGAAATATAAACATGCCTTTATAAAGTCTGGATAAAAAGGGTAGACTTATCATTTATGGTGATGAGTACCTGGCTGCTGCAATGACATTTGTCTCTTTGCATTTCCATCATACAAAGTGTGTTGTTTTAAATGACAATTTAGAAGGAGTTGTTTAAGAGATTGAATAAATCTGTTAATTGAGGTTTGTGTATTACTTAGGAAGGCTTTGGGCTGGATGTATTACTTCAGTGGCTTCAGCACTGCTAGATTGCTTCACATCCATGCTGCAATAAGATGGACAATTTAATAACATCCCATAATTGATTTATTACAACATTTGGAATTCTAGCTATCTGAGACTGGTTACCCGCTTCAAACATTTTGGGGGGCAGAGGAAATACAATAGACACTTGAAGAAATGTGATGGATAGTTTGATAATCTCTCAATCAAGCCATCATGTGCTTTTGCTTTTAAGTGTCACTTTTGGAATAAATATTTCCCACTGGCAGCATTTCTGTTTGCCCTTTAAAGCTCTGCTTTCACGTAATGGCATTTTTTCAGTTGCAAGACAGGTGTTTCGAGTTTAAAATGTAAGCCTTCAGTTCAAATTGGGCTGAAATATCATCAGTGGGTTTTTAAAAAAAACCCAAAACTATGTATGTGATTGCGTGCTACTTCTCTAATGGAAAGGAAATGAGAGCCTGCTGTCTCATGAATATGTATGCTCCTTGCATAAACAGGGAAGTTAATTTATAGTTTTAAAAAGAAATGATAGATTTTTTAAAAAATGAGCTTCTAGTGAGCACAAATAGCAGTGGGAGACGGTGGTACAACTTAATAATTGTGATTACAATTTTTCTACTCTTCCTAGAGAGATTTTGGAACAAAAAGACCCCCCTCGCCATTTGCTGCTGTGGCTATTGTGCTTTGGATTATGTGTGTTTCTTTGTTCTAAGTTCTCAACCTTAAAAAGCACTAGCTGCTACAGAAAGTAACAACCTCTCTGCTAGGCAAGGCTGGTCACCGTGACCCATTGCTCCACTCTGTACATTGACTTTCCAGTGCTTAGTGAGCCTAATTCAAAGTCTCTGACTTCATGTTCAGAGTCCTCTTTGGGACTGACCCTATCTTTCTCAGGGAGTTTTTCTCCTCTGAAATCTCCACCGTATATTCTATTGTAACAATGAACCTATCAACTAATCGGGGAAGATTTGTGCAGCCAGGCTGTGGGACTCAATCCCAGAAAACATACTAATTAGTGTTGATCTTGGCAATTTTGGAACTAAGTGCAAAACTCATTTTTTTTAAAAAAAACCTTAGCTTTCCCACAATAATTTCTTCATTCGGGGCGTGAGCCAACTCCATCCACGTCAATAGAAGCGTTCCTACGGACATGAAAGGGAGTTAAATTTACCCTTTACCTAATAACTATAAGCAAAACAAGTTATTTTCTTTTACTAATGGCTAAGAACAAAGCAGAGAGATTACTTCAGTTTGAAATACGTAAGAAGTGTTCAAATACTAGTGTCATGGGCACAGTGGGAAAACCTAGATCAACAGACACAGCATACAGCAGGAGCTTGATTCTCCCTCTGATCAGAGGATTGTGGTTTACAGAAAGGGATAAAGCTGCACTCAATCCACTGCAGCCCTGTGAAATTCAAGAGGAGTCTTGCATTTAATTTCCATAGGACAGAATTTGGCCCTACATGAAGTTACAACAAAAATAAATCCTACCCTGCTTTCCCCTTGTGAGTAGGGAGTGCCCTGGCAATGTGATGCAAAATGGTTTCCTCACTTTTCTTGCACTCTGTAGAAAAGTGGGCATGGTCTGAAATGCTCCTCTCTGCATGTGAGAATACAGGCAAAGTCAGCATTGGTTGGTGGCCATTGCTCCATTATGGACAAAGAGTACTTGGGAAATGGACCAATAATAATAAAAAAAAGAATGTTAACTTTCTGGTAATAGGGAAGTCCAATTAATTTCATATTGGTAATATGAATCCAGTAGAAACCTTCTGCCAATTGGTTCTAGGGAGAGGTTTTGCTGCTTTGAGAGCCTATAAGGTACCTAGGATTTCACATAACCTAGCAAAGGACTAGATACTACAGTAGGTTGTGTAGTAGAAATAACCCATATTGAATCTGAGGAGAAATCACCTGTGCTCCTTTGGTTTCTCTGTCAGAGCAGTGGGTATAGTGCTTACATGAGGTTAGATTGTTATATAGGGGATCTTCTAATCTCACACTGCGTATTACTTTCCACTTCATTTTCTTCCTGTGACTTGCTTTGCCTTTTTATCTAATTCTTTCATGCAGCAGTGCTTGACAGTGTCACTATAATTACAGCTGTACTGGCATTTCCATTAAAAACTCAATTTTGAGTCTCTCATAACTTTGGCAGTTCTAATTTAAATTTTGCTAGGCTATGGAATGCATTTTTCTGCCTGAATTACAGTTTTTGTTTATAGAACATACCTTACATCAACAGTTTTCTCTAGCTCTACAACTGTCAAAAAATTTCTCATCTTCCATTGACAGATAATTTGTCATTCTCTTGCTTTGGAAAAAAAATCCAATGTATTTAGAAAGTATTAATTATTACAATAGTGTTATGATAGATGTTCCTTTAAAGATTGAAATTGATCCTGTTATTGAACTCTGAAATGTAATTAATATATTTGTGGTAGTTATTTTTCAGAAGCATTATTTTACTAATCAACAGATCAGACTATGTAAAGTTTAATGGACGTAGGTCCAAATTCTGTTCTCTCTTATACTGGTACTCGAATAACTCCAGTGAGCTCCAGTGTAACTGAGAACAGAATTTAGACCATATCATACTTCAAAATAGTTCCATGAGCCTTTGAATAGCAACATCTGGAGTCCCAGGATAGTGACATTATTATCCTATATTAATAAACACAGCTATGGAGCCATAATGGTGCCCAGTTTTCAGGAATGCTGAGCACTCAGAATTCCAACTGAAGTCAATGTGCAACACCTCTGAAAACCCAGGCATGAGGTGTCTGAAGTTAGGAACTTCAAATGGAAGCAGCAAAATTATTGGACATATTTGGAAATCGGAGTCTAAGGGTATGTCTGTACTACAGTCATGGGGTGTGATTACAGCTCATGTAGACATGCCTGAGAGTTTTAAACTAACTGATATTGGTAGCAGTAAATTTGTGGCAGCAGAAGTTTCAGCGTGATCTAGCTGCCCAAGTTATTACTGAGAGTTCCAGGCAGGCTTGTACAGCCCACACTGTACACTGTCCTGCAGCTTTACTACCGGTGCTCAAACTAGCCAGATTAAAGCTTTAATCTAGCTACCTCATATATGTCTACATGAACTGCAGTTATACCCTATGATTGTAGTGTAGGCCTACCCATAATCTTAAAGGCCTTGTGATTCAAATACATTGTCAAGGCAAGTTTGGTTTTTTTACTTTTACTGTGCTAAAGTAGAGCCTCGTTCGTTCACATGAATGATTAGGAGACCCAGTGTGAAATTACTGCATTTTGGGAATTGATCACTGATCTAGCACTTGACATAAGAAGTCAGTAGGATTAGTCACATGATTAAAGTGAAGCATCTCTCTAATGTTTGCAGGACTGGGGTCAGCCAGACATTTACTCAGCAACTTCCAAAACAGAAGTATGTCGGAGGAAAGTTATTGTACAACCAGGTCAAGGTAACTTGACAGAACAATCAGTGTGACGTAGCAAATGATTAAGATTGGAACGGTGATCATCTGCATAACAATGGTATCCAGCTGACAGCTGGGTTACATTGTGCTAGGTGCTGGACCAACACATAGTGCTAGACAGTCCAGTAATTCCATTTAGTTTAAAAATTGATCATGAATTTTTAATTTATTTTAAAAGCTGCATTTTCCTGCCATTCTCAAACAATATTAGAGACTAAAAAAAACCCTGCACTGAAATAAAAACAACAAACTCTGCTAGCTGGTAAAGGACACTGACTTCTCTCTTTTTGATGTTACAAGTGCATGTCCAGTGCATTTTATGCCATGCTAGTTGTCGGAGAAAAACTCAGTTCTCGCTTTTTTCTTTGGGTGCAGCAAAATCAAATATTTTTATTATTTCTCCAGTAATTACAATTTGACTTATTTTTAAAAATAGTCTTTGTTAAGGAACCAATAAAGGGGATTTCAGGCAATTGCCTTAATGGTCCTGAACCTGCTGCCACTTACCCCTGAGTAAATCAGAAATAACCCCACTCAAATCTGTGGTGTAAATGAGTCAAATCAAAATCAGGCCAATTGACTTCCAAGGACTTTTTTGCCCAAGTATTAGAATCATAGAATATCAGGGTTGGAAGGGACCTCAGGAGGTCATCTAGTACAGCCCCATGCTCAAAGCATGACCAATCCCCAACTAAATCATCCCAACCAGGGCTTTGTCAATCCAGGCCTTAAAAACCTCTAAGGATGGAGATTCCACCACCTCTCTAGATAACCCATTCCAGTGCTTCATCACCCTCCTAGTGAAAAAGTTTTTCCTAATATGCAACCTAAACCTCCCCCACTGCAACTTGAGACCATTACTCCTTGTTCTGTCATCTGCCACCACTGAGAACAGCCGAGTTCCATCCTCTTTGGGACCCCCTTTCAGGTAGTTGAAAGCAGCTATCAAATCCCCCCTCATTCTTCTCTTCTGCAGACTAAACAATCCCAGTTCCCTCAGCCTCTCCTCATAAATCATGTGCTGCAAGATCAATCCTGGAGTCAGTAGTGGTAAATGATTAAATGGAATTTATCTTCTGGAATTTGCCATTAGAGAATGGCATTTTCCATTTGGGTTACATTCTTGCATAACCCTCCAAAGTCAATTTTAACATACTCCTCAAGAAATGGCTCCTATATCAGCCTCCTCTGATTGCAGAGTGCAGGCTATGGAAGGTATGCTAAGTTTTAAATTTTGGAGGAAAAATTACTTCCACTTTTCCCAGGGTGAAAAGGCTCATGTTACAAATTTCCTCAATTTACCACTGCTATTTGTGGGCCTGTGGCTGTGGTCCTGCCGCAAGAAAAACACCCAATGAAATTCTTACTCAGTGTGACTTCAGGAAAGGACTCTGTTAAAAGTTACCTTGAATCTATTCAATCAAGGTTCTTATACCATACCCATCACCACAGTACATGAGCGCTTTAAAAATAAGAAAAAAGTGATAAGGTGAAAACACCTGCCATTCTTCTCTCATGAGTTACAAGAAGTCATTGGATTCCCCTCCCCCATCCTAGCTTGTTAATTACTGTGAAAGCCCAAGCGAAAAAAAGAGGTGAAAGCCGGTTTTTGGCCATTCACCACTTGTTTGGGAGGGAGTTCCAGAGCCATGAGCTCTCTCCTGAAAACAAGCTGTGCCCAGTTTTTATGAGTCTCCTCATTGTTGCTAATAGTTCCATAGTAACTTCCCCATCAATCTCTTAACAAGTTTAACCTGTGAAACATGTCTTGTTTTCTGCTTCATCACAATGAGGGCTGCAAGTTACTCTTCTTGACAGACACAAGACAATGTGCCTATAAACTACTTGCAACATATACTCTGACTTCTTGACAGATTTCACAATTGGTCATCATGACCAGGCAAAGTTCCAGATACTTTGTGGTATTGCACTGTATCAATATCCACAATTACCATTGCTACACCAACTACTTCTTACTTTATATTTTCTAATTTCTACCCTTTTCTTTTAAAGCCAACATTTGAAGGGTTTATTCCTCCTCTTCCACAATAAAAAAATAGTACAGAATTTTAATATCTGTATATATTAAAATAACCTCCTATAAACCATTTTTCATCTATAAAACATACATTGCCATTCTCACTAGGGTACTGTAAATTGTAAATAAAATGTTATCTAAGGCTCTGATCCTGCAATAGTACACTGGCCCAGTAATCCACCTGTATATGATCAAATACAGGTCTGGGACCCAGGGTATTTCTAGAATACCCATCACCGCACCACCTGAGTACCAGTATGTTCTGTTTCAGTCGCACATTATACACACACGCAAATCACATATACCGTGAATAAATGATGCTGTTCCTCCCATTGGAATATAGTACATAGCATGGTTAAAATATTTATGCTGTACTGTTTTTATGACTGGTATTTTATAATTCTCTCAATGAAATGCATGGTGCAAATAAAGTGAATTAAACAGTAATTATGTGATGCGTTTCTTTGAGATGACATCAATGTTATGGGTGTGATACACTATGTCATGATGTAAATATGTGATCATTTATTTTAAATAAATAATTAGATAAAAATAAATGTGTATTTATCCAAATAGAAGCAGAGTTTAAGGCCAGGAAAGACCACCGGATCAGCTAGTCTGACCTCCTGTACATCACAGGCCATCAAAACCAATGAGCATCCAAACACTAAACCCAAACACCAAAACTAGACCAAAGCATATCAGCCCTCAGGAAACTAGTCTGTTGTATGCCAGAGACAAAGAACAAAAAGGATCAAAGTGAACCAATGCCTGAGGCCTTTGCAATGGCAGGGAATTGATTCATTGAGATATAGCCAAATGATCTCAGCATGTGACCTGGGCCTCATGCTACAGGAGAAAGTGTGTGTGTGGTGGGGTGGGGACCCTACATCCCTGCCAATCTAACTTGGGGAAAATTTCTGCCTGACCCCACATATGGTGATCAAATATGGATTCATACATTCTAAGGCCAGAAGGGACCACTCTGATCATCAACTTTGACCTCCTGTATAACACAGACCATAGAACTTCTGCAAAATAATTCCCAGAGCATATCTTTTAGAAACACATCCAATATTGATTTAAAAATTGCATGTGGTGGAGAATCTGCCATGACCCCTGCTAGATTGTTTCAATCGTTAATTACTTCCACCATTAAAAATATATGCCTTATTTCCAGTCTGAATTTATCTAAATTCAACTTTCAGCCATTAGAACATGTTTTACCTTTTTCTGCTAGATTGAAGAACCCATGATTAAATATTTGTTCCCATGTAGATACTTATAGGCTATAATCAAGTCACCCCTTAACCTTCTCTTTGTTAAGTTAAATAGATGGAACTCTTTGATTCTATCAGTATAAGTCATGTTTTCCAATCTTTTAACCATTCTTTTGGCTTTTCTCTGAATTCTCTTCAATTTTTCAACATCCTTTTTGAACCTTGGATGCCAGAACTAGACTTGGTATTCCAGCAGGAGTCACACCAGTGCCAAATACAGAGGTAAAATAACTTCTCTACTACCACTTGAGATACCCTGTTTATGCATCCAAGTATTGCACTGGAAGCTCATGTTCAGATAATAATCCACTATGATCCTCAAATCTTTTTCAGAGTCACTGCTTCCTAGGATGGTGTTGACCTGTAACCCCTGATCTGATCTTAGGGTGCAAGATCAAATTATATATCATGTGCTAAGATAGTAAAATGGAAGTCATTAGACCAGTAATACATGTTGAGTTAACAAATGTAAAATGTTTTATTTAAAATACATTATCTATTAAAGTATGAGGCCTTGATAGTTAGCCTAAAGTGCTTGATTTAAGATTATAAGATTTAGCAACATACATCTTGTTATACAAGTACACTATAAAGGGTTGAAATAATGGGTTTCTATAGAATTTGGAGGTACATGTAACCATGAGAAGCCACATTTATGTATCGAAACCATTGGGGAAGATCTGATGTGAATAGCTTATGCAAGCAATCAGAAATCTTAGTTGTGGTCACCCAGAGCTAGGCAAGGGTCTGAGAACTAAAATATGGTCCTGGAGATGTGGAGGGTGTAAGGAAAAAGGACATAAGAAAAATAGTCAGACCAACTTCTAGTTAGAACACTGGGACCATGACATGGGGCAACTATGTAGGAAGCCTTGCCCAGCACCCATCTCTAGGAATGATTTCCACTCACTTTTTCTTCCGTCTTTGTTTCTAACGATCTCCATGAAGTTATAAGTATGAACAATACAGGATAACCATTTTACTGCACATCTGTATTAACTAAAGCTCAAAAAGTTTCTGTATGTGTGTGACAGAATGCCATTATCTTTGAAAATTTGTGGCAATTGGGGGAGGTCCTGGATGATTGGAAAAGGCAAATATAGTGCTCATCTTTAAAAAAAGGAAGAAAGAGAATCTGGGGAATTACAGACTGGTCAGCCTCACCTCAGTCCCTGGAAAAATCATGGAGCAGGTCCTCAAGGAATCCATTTTGAAGCACTTGGAGGAGAAGAAGGTGATCAGGAACAGTCAACATGGATTCACCGAGGGCAAGTCATGCCTGACCAACTGGATATCCTTCTATGATGAGATAACTGTCTCTGTGGATATGGGGAAAGCAGTGGGCATGATATAGCTTGACTTTATCAAAGCTTTTGATACCGTCTCCCATAGTATTCTTGCCAGCCAGTTAAAGAAGTATGGATTGGATGAATAGACTATAAGGTGGATAGAAAGCTGGCTAGATCATCAGGCTCAATGGGTAGTGACCAATGGCTCGATCTCTAGTGGCAGCCAGTATCAACCCCTGGGGCACTCCAGTTGGTCCCAGGGCCAGTATGGTCAACATCTTCATTAATGATCTGGATGATGGGATGGATTGCACCCTCAGCAAGTTTGCAGGTGACATTAAGCTGGGGGGAGAGGTAGATACGCCGGAGGGCAGGGATAGGATTCAGAGTGACCTAGACAAATTGGAGGACTGGTCCAAAAGAAATCTGATGAGGTTCAACAAGGACAAGTGCAGAGTCCTGCACTTAGGAAGGAAGAATCCCATGCACCACTAGAGGCTGGGGACCAACTGGCTAAGCAGCAGTTCTGCAGCAAAGGACCTGGAGATTACAGTGGATGAGATGCTGGATACGAGTCAACAGTGTGCCCTTGTTGCCAAGAAGGCAAATGGCATATTGGGCTGCATTAGTAGGAGCACTGCCAGCAGAGCGAGGGAAGTGATTATTCCCCTCTATTTGGCACTGGTGAGGCCACATCTGGAGTATTGTGTCCAGTTTTGGGGCCCCCACTACAGAAAGGATGTGGACAAATTGGAGAGAGTCTAGTGGAGGGCAACAAAAATGATTAGGGGGCTGAGGCACATGACTTATAAGGAGAGGCTGAGGGAACTGCGCTTATTTAGTCTGCAGAAGAGAAGAGTGAGGGGGGATTTGATAGCAACTACCTGAAGGGAGATTCCAAAGAGGATGGAGCTCGGCTGTTCTCAGTGGTGACAGATTACAGAACAAGAATCAATGGTCTCAAGTTGCATTGGGGGAGGTTTAGGTTGGATATTAGGAAAAACTATTTCACTAGGAGGGTGGTGAAGCGCTGGAATGGGTTACCTTGAGAGGTGGAGGAATCTCCATCCTTAGAGGTTGAAGACTCGGTTTGACAAAGGCCCTAGCTGGGATGATTTAGTTGGGGTTGGTCAGGCACGTTTCCTGTATTCTTGTAGTCTGTGTCCCACACTCCATTTATCTCATATTTCTTGTCTCTGCATTGATCATGTTCTTTTCTCCTCCAGCCACAGTTGGAGGTCAGACTCTGCCAACCATATCTCTGCACAATATAAGCTTTAAAGGCTGCAAAGAGGGAATTTAAATTTCTTTTTTCAATCTACTTCTAAGACTTTATTTTTTTCCAGTTAGCAGAAGGTGCCACCATTCCAATTCAGTTTAATCCTAGATAATAAAGTGTTGTTTAACAAAGATGAGGATTTTTTTTTAGTAAACATTGGGGCATGATTGGATTGCAGTATGGAATTGAAGACATTGTCTTTGGAAGTTTAATCACACACAAAATCATTGATGCAGGGAAGCAACCCACCAAATGTCACAGCAAGCAGCTCTAACTTCTGTTTTCTTTCACTTGTCTGTCTCGTCTCCTTCTTGCCTTTGGCTACTACTCTGTTCTCCAAGCTGATAGCCTCCATATCTCTTTCAAATCCTACAGGGAAAGAGAAATGACACTTTCTTCCTTTTTGATGGAGGGTACACTTTAATGTATTTATTTGTGTAGGGCCTACTCTAATTGATATTTAGGTGGCTTCACCAATACGCTAAAATTATCATCCATAACCCTTGGCATTATTTTATTGCATCCTGCAGGAAAGATGCTTTACAAAATAAATGTGCTAGCTCTGCTACTGACTAACATGAAAATGCATACCCTTATTTATTTCCAGAGGACTCTAGGGGAGGATATCATTCAGCTGACAGACCATTCCATGACTAGTTGAGTCTTTTCTCCTCAACTATCAGTGGATTGTCCCCATAGGGCTTTTTCTCCCCTGGTTTTACTCTCATGGGCAAGTCACTGTGATTTACAGATGGCTTGTGGAGGAGAAGGCAAGAGATGAGATTATTAGAGTGTTGGTGCTGACCAATTGATATTTAAGTCTTATACAGCCATGACTATACAAGAAATGAAGGAAAGTTTCTTTGCTTCCAACACAACATCTGCAAAGTCCTATATACACCGATTAATGTTGGCTGTCGCCACTCAGAAACAGAATCAGGGTTTCAAACGTGGAGGAATTTTCACGTTACTTTGCACGTAAAGCTACCCAAACGCTGTGATTCCTCAGGAACATCTTTAAGTTGGTGATCTAAGGGAAGTGGATAGTGAGACATGGAGTTACTGGGGATTTTGGTTCTATTAGCAGATATTGCTATTTCTATGGACAGTCTAAAATATACCTGTTCCAATTTGATTACCTTTATTTTTGATACACTTATTTATCTATCAGCTAGGATGGGAGCTTGGAATTAAGTCAGAATAAATAAAATATCATAGGCTTGCAAAACTATCCTTAAAATTTGTTTGAGCTGAGACAAAACGTACTCACCTGCCTTTTAAAATGATTGATAATAATGGGGAAAATATTTTATTTTCCTTTAAAAAAAATTATTTGCCCTGGGCAAGTAGGAGAGTAGAATTTTTTAAGGATGAAATAAACAAATGGGAGTATAAATTATGAATAGATACTATGTTTAATAATACATGTCTTTATTAAATCATGCAAGTGCTCAGTCTCTTCCATCTAGAATATACGAAGCAAACATAAATAGTTTTTCCACACAGGTGCCTGAACTCATTGCTTTCCTTCCCATGGGTCTGATTCCACACTCACTCACACTGGTGTCAATAGGCACTAGCTCCATAGAAGTCAGTGGAAAACACACAGGTCTATACCTATTGAAATAAGAGGAGGATAAGGCCATGTCTTTATAATATTACACACACATTTGGCATGTAAAGATCAGATCTTTGTTGTGGGACAGAATAAATTCCACTTACTATGGCTTTGTGTTTTGCAGTGTCAGCATATCTGTGCAAACTCCTGTCCCACAGACTCAAATTCCATAGCTTATAGACTTTTCCAGTGCTTCTATTACTTACAATTTGTATGTACTGCCCCGCATAAAGATGTGTGAGAGAGAACATTTACATGGCAGCAGAGAGGGTCTCTCCCTCTGTTTCAGTCAGACCCTATCCACACAGCAGCGGGGCCATAAGAACATAAGAACAGCCTTACCGGGTCAGACCAAAGGTCCATCTAGCCCAGTATCTATCTATCGACAGTGGCCAATGCCAGGTGCCCCAGAGGGAGTGAACCTAACAGGCAATGATCAAGTGATCTCTCTCCTGCCATCCATCTCCTTCCTCTGACGAACAGAGGCTAGGGACACCATTCTTACCCAGCCTAGTTTACTCACCTCCATTGATTCCAAGATCATAGACAAGGCACACAGAGGACTTAATTGGACTTCAAACAGGAATGTGACTGTAATGGAGAGTGGGGGGAGCCTACCACTTAGGGAAGCTGTTCTAACTCCTCCCTGCTTCTCTGAGCCACTACCCCCATTTCTCTGTGGCACTTCTGCCACATTGAATTCCTGAAAAAATAAAGCGGCAACTATATTGGGGATGGGAGAGGGGAGATATTTGACATAGCTGCAGACACTTTGTCCAATTTTCATGGTAGGCCCATAGTTTTGTCCTCCCTCCCTACCTAACTGTTGGAGATGTGTAATGCTGATCACTTAAGCAGCAGATAGTGACCGGTCTCATATCGTAACAGTTATTTGCCTATGGAACCGTGGCCCAGGCAGGTCATGTGACTACAGCCAGGGACCAGTTTCTTACCAGTACTCCTCTGTGTTATGCCAATATTAAAGGGAGAACAGAGACCTATTTACCTACTTCTCTAGATGCGGCTTCTGTGATATAAGCTAACTTACTCAACTAAGGATGTCAGACTGTAGTTTTTGAAGTTACAACGAAAAACACATTTATGTGTATACTGCTTTATTTTTCATTGTCGTTACATCTTTGTCATTAGAATAACAGCCAAATCTGAATGCAGTCAGTGGAAGGCAAATTATATGGTGCATTGCTTCAACTAGATTATTCCCTTATCGACTACCCAACTGTTTCAAGATTTTATAAACTTTTTTTTTTGCAAGGAAAAATAGAAGTGGGAAGCCAGTAAAATTACAGAACATTAAAATGACAAAAGTAGCTTTTCACATGAACTACAAGGGATTGGAAATAAAAAGAAAAACAGAAAACAAGTAATTCTAAAAGTAATAACAAAACTGGTAAACAATGCCAAACTTAACAATGCCTAACTAAACAAATGCCTCAAGCACAAAGGTCACTTTCCGACTCTGACCCTCATGTTTTGTTGCCATTGGACAACAGGACCAGAACTTTCCCTAATAATTCAGTGTCAAGTGATTAGCAAATATTTTCACATATGTACACAGCAGACTTGTTGCATTATTATTTGTGATATTATGTTAGTTCTTTGTGAAATCTTGCAGGTCCATGAATTTTAGCACAAATGATTTCTTTGAATGAAAACAGATACTAAAAATGTGTGCGACTCCTGGTGGAATATTGTGTACAGTTCTAGTGTCCACCGTTCAAGACGGATGTTGATAACCTGAAGAGAGTTCAGTGATGATGCATGAGAACAATTAAAAGATTAGAAAACATGCCTTATAGTGAGTCTTGGCAGGATTCGATTTTTATCTGTAAATGTCCAAATGTTGATTTCACAATACACCCAAACAGACAAAAAATTTCCATTAATAATAAATTGAAAATTATAGCTAGGAAAATTAAGAAAAATGCTACTTGAGAATTTCAGTTTGATCTAGGGATATTTACTTTGTATATTTTGACCTGTGATGTTGACAATCTCTGTGTTAATGGTTATAAAGCTTTGACTTTTAGAATCTCAATGTTTGTCATTAAATAATTGTCTGACCCCATCCCTCAAATTTCCCACAACCATGAAAATTTATAATTGATAGACAAAATTGCTTTTTAAAAAAATTGCTTGTACCTCCTTTTAAAAAAATAAAATCTGTCACAATTATATAAAAATAAATTGAATGTTGCCTTCAGTCTACTTATATCAATAGACTCATTGAGCTCTATTTAGCTTAACAAAGAGAAGAGTATGGGGTGAGTTAATTATTGTACTTACATGGGGAACAAATATTTGATAATGGGCTCTTCAGTTGAGTAGAGGAAAGGTATAACATGATCCAAAGGCTGGAAGTTGAAGCTAGGAATAAGGCATATATTTTTTGACAGTGAGTAATTAACAACTGGAACAATTTACCAAGGGTTGTGGCGGATTCCCATCCCAGGACATTTTAAAATCAAGATTGGCTGTTTTTCTAAAAGTTATGCTTTGGGGATTATTTTTGGGGAATGCTATGGTCTGTGTTATACAGGCTGTCAGAGTAAATAATCACAATGGTCCCTTCTTGTGACACTTCCTGGGGATCCTCAGGGTTATGAGGCACCTCTCTACCACCTGCTGTTAGCATGAGGAAGTCCTGTCTGTGCCTGCCATAGGTCAGCACCCCAGTTCCACTAACCATGGACAACACAATCACTCCCCTATAGGCCTCATAGGCTCTGCTGTTACTCTGTAGGTTAGTGATAGGCATGCTCCAGCCCTCAAGCCTTCTGAACATCTCCTTGGGGTGTCCAGCCCCAAGTCCACTGCACACTCTTTGGAAGCGGTGAATTTGGGAATATTGTGAAACAGCACACCCCAGCTTATCAGTTTCACCTCAGATCACTGCTCTGCTTAATACCCAATTGTTGTAGCAGGGTCAGTCCTCGGATATTAGAGAGACAAGGTCGGTGATATACTATCATTAATTGGATCAGCTTCTGTTGGTGAGAGAGAAGCTTTCGAGCCACATAGAGCTCTTCTAATGAAATCAAGTGGATGTTTTATTTAACAAAGCACAGATACTCAAACAGATATTCAAGTAATAGCAAGTAATAATAAGAGATATACCAATCTCCTAGAACTGGAAGGGACCTTGAAAGGTAATTGAGTCCAGCCCCCTGCCTTCACTAGCAGGACCAATTTTTGCCCCAGCTCCCTAAGTGGCCTCCTCAAGGATTGAATTCACAACCCTGGGTTTAGCAGGCCAATGCTCAAACCACTGAGCTATCCCTCCCCCCTAGAAGTAGAAGTATTGGAAACAAATGGTTCCATGTAAAAATAGTCATAACACACATTCTAGAGCCTAGACTTAATTAGCAAGATATGCTCATGTCCTGTAGAGTTTGGCTCACCCAAAAATCCTTGCAGCACTTTTCAGCCAGGCCGGCTGTGACCCAAATACGCTGTTAGCTTGCCTCCCAGGTGAAGGCTCCAGTGTGTTTTCTTGAACCCCAAAGATATCATAACAACCCTTTGTCTTTAGTTATTATCAGGACACTCCCCTGCTATTTGTTTTATCCTGTGAATTTCATCTCAAAGATTTCACCATCTTTTTTTGTGCCTGTGGCTCAGTATGGAAATAGGCTTACATTGTGGGGCATAGAATACACAGAAGACCAGCAAAGGAGATAGGTGTCTGCTGCTTCCCTCCTGAAAGGAACATTTCTGAGGTATGTCATCTCCTGGTGATCTGCTTTAACTCCGTGACCTTAAGAACATAATTTTGGTATAAATACATAACTCCTTAAACATTATCCAGCCATCCATTTTGAAATGATTGTGATGACCAGTGGGCTACTTGCTCTTGGTAGACACCTGACCTGCCACCCTTTGTTTAACTATTGTGCATACATCCAACCCAGGGGATCTCTGTAAAAACTATGCACCCAACAGCAAGAGGTTTCTGGGTCATACTTCTGGCCTTGGAATCTATAACAGATGGCTTTGTTATTCTAATGTTTAAAATGTTCCACTCATCCAATCATGAAGCAATAATTTATAACTGAAATGACCAATTACACATCACAAATAGCTAGTCATTGAATTCAACAATTTACAAATCACCCATAGGCTGTATTTTGTTTGCATGAACTATTCAGTGACTATTTATGAATAATGAATGAAGAATACATTTGCAGAAATGAGTAATCTAATATATCTACTCCTATGGGCCACAGCATTACAGTATCTGAGCATTATCAAATGATTCGCAATCAGATAAATACGCAACAAATAATTCAACTTGCTCTACCTGCAAGTGATTGTTCATCATCATTAAGCAGAGGAGAAAAGTTAATATGATTGTTAGTGTTGGTGAAGTATCTTGTGGCAGAATCTGAATAGAGTGCAAGCTCAGTTGCTATGGTTAGAATTACAATGAAAGCTAGATTCTACTTGTTCCATTAAAAATAAGAGTTGAACGTTGAGCTATAAGATATGATATTTGCTCAGGGTCATCTCTAAAAGTTCAAGGACTCTATTCACAAGGTGTGCTACAGCTTTATACAGACTTTAGCAACACACATATATGCTTGTGAAGAACTGGAGGAAAGATTGGCTATGGAAAGAGAACATAAGAACAGCTATACTGGGTCAGACCAATGATCCATCTAGCCCAGTATTCGGTCTTCGAACAGTGGCCAGTGCCAGGTGCTTCAGAGGGAATGAACAGAATGGGCTATCATCAAGTGATCCATCCCGTTGCCTATTCCCAGCTTCTGGCAACAGAGGCTAGAACACTTCAAAGAAAGCCAGGATGGACAGAGATGCAAAACCAAATAGCCATTGATGGACCTATCTTCCATGAACTTATCCAGTTCTTTTTTGAGCTCTGTTATAGTCTTGGCCTTCACAACATCCTCTGGCAAAGAATTCCACAAGTTGACTATGGGTTGTGTGAAGAAATACTTTCTTTTGTTTGTTTTAAACTTGCTGCCAATTAATTTCATTTGGTGTCCCCTAGTTTGTGTGTTATGAGGAGGAGTAAATAACACTTCCTTATTTAAATTTCTCCACACCATTCATGATTTTATAGACCTCTATCATATCCCCCCCCATTTGTCTCTTTTCCAATCTGAAAAGTCCCAGTCTTATTAATCTCTCCTCATACAGAAGCTGTTCCATACCCCTAATCATTTTTGTTGCCCTTTTCTGCACCTTTTCCAATATATCTTTTTTGAGATGGGGCAACCACATCTGCACGCACTATTCAAGATGTGGGCGTACCATGGATTTATATAGAGCCAAGAAAATATTTTCTGTTTTATAATCTATCCCTTTCGTAATGATTCCCAACTTTCTGTTCACTTTTTTGACTGTGGCTGCACATTGAGTTGATGTTTTCAGAGAACTATCCACAATGACTTTCTTGAGCGGTAAGAGCTAATTTAGACCCCATCATTTTATAGGTGTAGTTGGGATTCTGTTTTCTAATGTGCATTACTTTGCACTTATCAACATTGAATTTCATCTGCCATTTTGCTTCCCAGTCCCCCTGTTTTGTGAGAGTGATCAGAGCATGTGTTACTGGAGGGGTGGGAGGTCCCAAGCTTCATCTTTCAAGGTGGGTGAATGTGCGCACACAGGGGTGAAGAAAGCAAGACATTGCAGGCCATCTGGCAGGGAATGTGGCAAAAGGGCTTGCTGGGAAGAAAGCACCCCAATAGCGTAGAGCCCTGTGCAACAGCATGCTTGGCACATGCCTAGGTTTGGATCTAAATATTTTTACACAGAAAGTCAATATTACAGTAGTGGAATGAAGCAGATAAAGGGACTCTTTTGGGGGAAGTTATTTTAAGTTAATTTCTTGGACAATTAATGTAATTGCTTGGACAATTAATGTAATTGCTTGGACATTTTAATGTAATTGCTTGGACAAAATGCTGGATAGAGGGCAGTTCAAATGGTCTATTTATCCACAGACTAGATTCATGGCAGACTGTGCACAGTGCTACATTTCTCTCACCACCCTTCCAATGCACTTCAGCTTGGGATGGGCAAGTCAGTTCAGATAAAATAAGAACAAACTATTAACCACTCTGCTAACTCTCCCCACCTACATAGGTCCCCCTGCTACCTCTACCAACTTATATAAACAAACAACTCAAACCTAGTTGGTGAAGGTCTGAAATATTTGGATAAGGTCCCCCCCACCCACCCATTTTCTAGATTCTGACTGAGACCATGATTTGGAGTACTAAACACCACCAGAAAGGATGTTTTCCTTGCAGTCTTCAGCCAGGACCAGAAGAAGATAGTAGCAGGAACACCATGAGACTGCCTGTTATTGTAAAATATACAATCCAGCTTTTCAGACAAATTTGACATGTCAAATAAGAATCCAAGCCTTTGGAGGCTTATCCAAGCCAAATCCCAGTTCTGAACCTTCTCAGTTTCACTCCCTAGAATAATCAACTATAAAGATGGGCATTTCAGTCTCCATGGTGACTCATGAAACCTTTGAATCTCTGCTATGACAGCAAAAAAGGGGCATCATCTTGCAAGCTTTCCTTCTGGGGGACACCTGTTGATTTTTATGAGGTGGAGATTTATAGGAACAGGACACAATTTCCTTTCACATAGGCTACTGCCTAGAGATTGGATCCAGTTCAGTGAAGCCAATGGGACAGACTCTTTCCGTTGATTTCATTGGACATAGAATCAGGTCTTAGGTGTCAGGTGGAAAGGAATTTTGATCACTATCAACTTACACTAGGTATAACCTATTAATGAAGAGACTAAACAGTTCTCTATGCCATTACAAGTGTCCTGTTACCTTCTTTCTGGCATGATTTGCATTAATTGCTGTCTGCATGAGATTAGGATATTAATATACTTTCATTTTTGTTCAGACTGACATCATTTACAAAATTTTGATTGTTCTACATTAGTGACTAGGACTATAATACAAATGTAGCATTAACTTCTGTATTAATAATATTGCCTGATATTCTCCTAGATGTCAGGTATGATCTTATTAAAATATATTATCTGGGAAGGAAAGAGCTCACTTAGAATTTTCAGAAGGCATTTAATTTAATTTCCCATTACAACCACCATATCATTTCTGAACTGAAGAAAAACAACTGAGGTTGATATGAACACTATTTTAAAATTGCATAGCCTACAATTACTTTCCTGCTTCAATTGCATCTCTTCCAAGCAGAATCTTAAGAGATGTTAAATTAACCTTTTCATATCAAGTATACCCCCTGGCTAGCTCTACCATTTTTCCACAAAACAATTTGGTGACCAGCACTAAATATGAGAACTCTGGGATTTTTCATCTAAGCCTTTTGTGATTTACAGGGTGGTCATTAGCAACAAATTAATATTTTCTTCTAGAAAAGACTCCCATTAACTACAACAGGAATTAGAACAGGCCTCTGATTACTTGAGAATAGAAGTAATAATTAAGGGCCAGACTGCCACTCTGCCGGGTTTAATAGCTTATTCCTCAAAGGCCCACTAAAAATAAGAAACAAAGTACTAGCCCATGAAGGTTAGTACAATCTGATCTTAAAAGAACAGCTTGAGCAACATACATTCTCCTGAACAGTTAGTGATCCAGATCCAAGATTGTGCCATGGAAACTTTATACTGCACCTTGTTATTACAGCTTATCAAATTTAAAATCCACTTCCCGTGTCACCCAACCTCCTCTCTTTCATCTTCCAACCCACAAGATAGCTGTGGGAGCAATTCCTGAGTTCAGATAAACATTTGTGGGAAATTTAGGATTTGCAGCCATTTTCTTGAATAGTCAAACATTAATCTCCTCAAGAATCACAATAAACCAGTCTCTGACTTTCACTCAAATATTTTTGTGAGTGTCGTTTAAAGTATCTGACCATCTCAATTCAGAACAGCTGCACCATGCAGGATGAAGCCTGCATGGATTATAATACCTTCAATCATGATTTGAACCAAGACGCAAACAAAGGACCCTAAAATCAATTTCTGGTGGGGTAAGAGTGGAAGCCTATTTGAACACAGAACCCACGAGTGGGAGATGTAGTGGTGATAAGGAAGAGATCAGGAAAAGAAAGTCTGTATTTGCTATTGACAAAAAGCATGCTTGGAGGCTCCATTTAGAATGTGTTCTGTTCTATTAAGCTGCAATCCACAATTCCATAACTCCTCACTGAGTAGAATGTAAATTTGTGGGCTATTGAAAACTGAATTATGTTTTTGTACTTCTGCCATACTGAATAACTACTAAATATCGTTGTGATGAACTACCACTATGAAAACTCTGCTCAATTGTCATTGAATCTCATTCACGGTGAAGTTACTATGGGAGTTGCAAGTTATGCAGTAGAATACAGTATTTTGAGAAATGGGCTCAAGATATCTGACAACACTTTAATATTATTCCTCATATTAGGTAGACACGGGCTTCTTTATTTATAGACCGTGGGTGTTTTTTTCTGAATATATCTTTAGCACATCAAGCTGGTGAAATATTATGCTAATGAAACCATTATAAGCACATGCAATGGACAAGTAAAACATGTAAGTGAAAAGAAAGAGAGAGCTTACTTGTGGGAATGACATTACAAAGTTAGCACTGATTTAGAGAATCCTGAAATATGTTGTAAAAAAGTAGGATGCCAGCAAGAAACTAGTCAAATCATGCTTTTAGCTATTTGATTATGTTAAGCACATTGAGACTAAAGAAATCCATAACCATTTCCTAGGGGAAAGAGTGCATAATGAACATATTGCAATCATATGCAATCTACATTTTTAAAACAGTGCTTTTCTGCTGGGGTTAGCATCATTCACCCAACCTAGAAAACGCTAGTGATTTCTTATAGAAATAATGAAAACATCCCCAGTGTGCTACATTTCCCTCAGCCAAAAATGTAACAGCTAATATTGATAGTTCCATCTCTCCAATATCTTTGCTCATTTTTGCTGCTAAGTACAAATTTCTTTTTCCTACTGCAGCCACCCCAACCAGCCAAAAAAAAAAAAGACTTTAGATTAGGGATAGAAGATCTCTCACCTTCCCTAATTTCAGACTGTTGGTAGCATCCTGAATACAAATGTTTGACTCAGAATGGAACATCGTTGAGTTATTATTCTGCTTAGCAGAGAGAAATCCAGTGGGGGGAAAAAAAGAGGGTGGAAGTATATCAGAGTGGGCAAAGAAAAACAAATCTAGAGAGATGGTGAAAAAGGGAGCAGAGAAAGGGGGAAAGAACAATTCTAATCAAGTTTTGAAGTATAGTGCACTAGTCTGAATTCTGCTCCTTAATGCTGCCTTCCTGCCAACGTAACTGAAAACTGATTTTGGCTCACTATGTATACACAAAGGCCTCTTTACCCTGTTCTAGCAAATAGGAGCTCCACTGTGCAGAAACACAGGTCAACATATTCCCTGCCCCAAAGAGCTTGCAGTCTAATTTGAAACAAGACAGAAGAAATGAGTAGGAGAAACAAGAAAAAAATAAGGGATTTGTTTATGTGGAGGGATGAACTCAGTGGGTCATAACTAATTTGGGGCCCAATCTGACTCCCACTGAAGCCAATAGGGGGCTTTCCACTGACTTTGAAAGAAGATGGATCAGACTTCTGAAAGGGAAAATATATTTCTGACTGCTCTTCAGTGGTAAGTAGAATCATAGAATATCAAGGTTGGAAGGGACCTCAGGAGGTCATCTAGTCCAACCCCCTGCTCAAAGCAAGACCAATACCCAACTAAATCATCCCAGCCAGGGCTTTGTCAAGCCTAAACTTAAAACCTCTAGGGAAGGAGATTCCACTACCTCCCTAGGTAACCCATTCCAGTGCTTCACCACCCTCCTACTGAAAAAGTTTTTCCTAATATCCAACCTAAACCTCCTCCACTGCAACTTGAGACCATTACTCCTTGTTCTGTCATCTGCTACCACTGAGAACAGTCTAGATCCATCCTCTTTGGAACCCCCTTTCAGGTAGTTGAAAGTAGCTATCAAATCCCCCCTCATGCTTCTCTTCTGCAGACTAAACAATCCCAGTTCCCTCAGCCTCTCCTCATAACTCATGTGCTCCAGCCCCCTAATCATTTTTGTTGCCCTCTGCTGGACTCTTTCCAATTTTTCCACATCCTTCTTGTAGTGTGGGGCCCAAAACTGGACACAGTACTCCAGGTGAGGCCCCACCAATGCCAAATAGAGGGGAATGATCATGTCCCTCAATCTGCTGGCAATGTCCCTACTTATACAGCCCAAAATGCCGTTAGCCTTCTTGGCAACAAGGGCACACTGTCAACTCATATCCAGCTTCTCATCCACTGTAACCTCTAGGTCCTTTTCTGCAGAACTGCTGCCTATAGCCATTCGGTCCCTAGTCTATAGCAGTGCATGGGATTCTTCCATCCTAAGTGCAGGACTCTGCACTTGTCCTTGTTGAACCTCATCAGGTTTCTTTTGGCCCAATCCTCTAATTTGTCTAGGTCCCTCTGTATCCTATCCCTACCCCCAGCGTATCTACCACTCCTCTCAGTTTAGTGTCATCTGAAAACTTGCTGAGGGTGCAGTCCACACCATCCTCCAGACCATTAATGAAGATATTGAACAAAACCAGCCCCAGGACCGACCCTTGGGTCACTCAACTTGATACCAGCTGCCAACTAGACATGGAGCCATTGATCACTACCCGTTGAGCCCGACAATCTAGCCAGCTTTTTATCCACCTTGTAGTTCATTCATCCAGCCCATACTTCTTCAACTTGTCAGCAAGAATACTGTGGGAGACCATATCAAAAACTTTGCTAAAGTCAAGGAATAACACATCCACTGCTTTCCCCTCATCCACAGAGCCACAGTACACACATTTCAGCAACAGTGGTGGCTGTGTTGTGATTTCTCACTTAACAGACCTTTTCAAGTGCCCCTAGCTTGCCCCTTTTCATTTCTCCTTCTCCTCTTCTCTGCTTCATGTGGCTCATTCTTTCTCCTTCTTGTCCCCATCTTATAGTTAAATTAGAGGTTGCTGTACTGTTGCAGAAATATCTAGACACTCCAGTCAGGCACCAGGTTCCCATTGTATTAGGTGCAATGCACATTTATATATATATATATATATGAGTCCCTTCCCCAAAGAGCTTATAATCTAAATTGTGACTAGAGGAACAGATGGAGAAAACCAAGCATAGGAATGACATGGTAGAAGCAAAATGAGTATATTTGGCACAGTAAGCAGCAGTCACAAAGGTCTGATGCACAAAAGGAATTAGTTAGGCATCTAGAAAAATCACCAATTCACAAAGCCTGAGTTAGGTACCTAGGATCCCTCCACAACGAATAGAGAGACAGGTGCCTTAGGATAGGTTTCACAAAAGCCAACATACTAGGCAGGGAGCTGCCTAACCTAGCCAATGGGAGACGCTGTCCAAAGGGACCAGTACATACCCTATGGCTGTCTCAGATAGGTGCCTCAATCCAAGCTGTAGGGAAGCACCTAGTTCTGCTTGGGATTCTCAGCTGCAAACTTCTTTCGGTGTTAGATGCTGACGCTCTTTTAGCAAGAAGCTAGGGGGTGGGGAGGAGGACCTCCTTCATAACTTTGATCCGAGTTATTTAGGGTATTCATCTGGGATGCAGGAGAGCCCCTGTTCAAGATCCCCCTCCACATGAGGGGAGAAGGGATCTGAACAGAGGTCTGCCACCTTTCACATGAGTGCCCTAACCACTGGACAATGGGAAACTCTGATGTGGGGCTCCCTAGGTCTGTCCTGTTGAAGGTGTTGCATTATGGACAAATAACTCCCTAGAGATGAGTGCTCTAGCCACCAGGCTATGGGGTCACTCATGCCTGTGCGTGAATGCAGAAACCCAGTCACTCAGGCCAGAGAGGGAGTGGGAACACACCTACTGGAGCAGACTCTACAAGCAATGTAGGCAGCCAAATGCCTATCTTCCCTGGTTTGCGAAGCACTCTGGAGCTTAAGTGGGAGATATGCACCTAGAGGGAAGCAGCAGCATGCTCAGAGGCAGAAACTTTCCTGCAAAAACTTAGGCATGGAGTGAGTTCAGATGCCTACAGGGTTCAGCAGGAGTTTTGTGCATTGCAGTGATCCCAAAACTGTGACTTAAGTGCCTAACTCATTCTAGTATCAGAGGGATAGCCATGTTAGTCTGGATCTGTAAAAGCAGCAGAGAGTCCTGTGGCACCTTATAGACTAACAGACGTATTGGAGCATGAGCTTTCGCGGGTGAATACCCACTTCGTCGGATGCATCATGTTCATGCTTTAACTCATTCTATGCATTCAAGCCAAAGGTCTTCCTTTCTTGTCTCACTATAACAATATGTGCATAAATCTCCTCTTTTTTCCAAATCCATCGGGGGAAGGGCCTGATCCTGTGACATGCAACACTTCACTGAAGCCAGACACCACTTCAATATTGGGCTGTAAATCAAGTGTGAAAATGCCATTGGATTATGTGTATAACAGGAGTTTTAAAATCAGGCCTTGTTTGAAATAATTGCATTTTACTCTTGTCTTAAACCAGAATATTGGTTGTCTTCACTGGCATATGTTGTACAAGTGGATATTTTTTCTGCCACATTTAAAATATTTCCCCCATCTAAATCTCATGTTTCTAAAAATCAAATGTTAGCTGTTATATTCACATTGCCCCTGGGGCATGTCTGGCTTGTGGCTTGACTGTGTTACAATATTTTCCATTAACTTTCATTGATTCAAAATGTATTAATACTTTATTAAAGCTGAAAAGCTTGGATTAATGATTTAGAATATACATATGGGATTTAATAGCTACACATGAAAGGATGCAAAATATAAAGATAGGAAAGGCAACAAAACTGTTCTCCTGGTGAACAAGAGTTCAGTAAGAAATGTTCACTATTGAGAGGTCTACTCCCACCCCAATGAGCCCATGATGTCAGCCTTCACGGTCCACTTCTGTTCCCAAACAAGCCCCTGTGTGCTCTCTCTCATGCTGCCCTTCACTCATGGGTGGAGCGCCCTATATACATCCATTAAGTCACCTCATTGTCTCCTAAAAATCCCTACCTAGTGAGGTCTACAAAAATACCAAACCAAACCCCCTAACACAGCACTAGTTAGGCAGCTGTTGTGTTGCGACCACTGCCTGTCATGCTAAATAATACTCCCTCATTGCTTCCTTGTGCTCCCCCATCCGTCTGTATCCACCTGTGGTCTCTTGTCTTATACTTAATTATATACTCATTGGGGTAGGGACCATCTTTTTGTTCTGTGTTTGTCCAGCACCTTGCACAATGGGGTCCTGGTCCATGACTGGGGCTACTAGGTGCTACTGCAATTGGGTCCCGTTTTGTTTCTTTATGATAGACAAAAATCCTATGAAGCTTCCTTTATCTGTGTGTCTTGGGGGTGTGGGAGGAGGGAGAAAGAAGAGTGTCTGATCATTTCTGAGATTAGTTTAGAAATTCAGGTATTGTCTACCCAGGAAAACTGGTAGTTTTAGGTCACTGCAGATTCCAAGGAAATGAAACCTCCTCATTAACTGCAATGGGAAGTGATTTTAGAGAGAGAATGTGGGGAAATATAAATCTTAGTTAGGTACTACAGATCTAGGTAGCCTGTGAATAATGACAATTTTTTCTGAGTTCATTTCTTGCCCATTCAACCCTACCTCCGTTCCCTGTCTGTCTGCATTATAATATGGATTGTGATTACAGGTTGGATGGTATAGAGTGAATGAGTTAGCTATTCCATTTTTATTTTTATCTTCACTGTTCAATGAACAGACCCTTGGCCTTCTTCACTTTTTACTGCCTGACGTACATAATGACTGAGGCAAACAGCCTTTAGACTCTGCTCTTGTCTTTATTTTCATGTATTAATTATTCCAGCTTCTCTCCTCCCTTTACAGCACATTGACTTCTAATGGTGAGTGTCCTCTTATCAAGGATCTGCCTTGGATGTGTTGATTTTGTAGTTAGAAATTAGTTTGACTTCCTGTAGTAAGGCTGTGGCCACTGAAGTGTCTTGTTTGGGAACAGAGAGCAGAATGTTGTGAAGAGATTATTTGTATACCTTTTGTATATATAGATGCACCTGGTGTTTGAGAGTTAGCAGTGTATTATATTGGCTAGAAAATTCAATTTAAGTCAAAGCTTTAAAATGGAAGACATAGAATGTGAATCTCGGAGGGCTGACAATTCTACTTCAGTTAGAAGACACAGCAAAACACTGATATTTAGACCTGGCAGATGCTGAGAATGTAGATTTTAGAGCCAGACCAGAAATAGTGATGATTCCTAGTCTATGTATGTACAGAAGCTAGATTGTGTGGGCACAATCATGTTCCAGAGTGAAGGGATTTAAATGCCAGGGTCAAAATATTAGGCTGAAAGCCTAAGATAAAATCAGAGAGCCATTGAAGACCTTTAAATAATATGGTTACTGGAGAGAAACAAAGGCAACAAAAGATCAAACAAAATGTCTGATTTTGAGAAAATTGCAATATGAACAGGGCATATGCTGGTAATCAAACAGGGTGGCTATTACAGTTGTCCAAACAGAGCACACACTCAGATTTTAGATGTGATCTTCAGAAGATGGGCCTGGGTTTTTGTTTTGAGCTCTTTAACAGATGAGATGCTTTCATGAGATTTCTTGCACACATTACATTTGGATATTGTCCATATGCTAGGCACTTCAGTTCCTGCTTGGAAGCAGAAATGGATTAAAAATAAACAAACAAGAAGTAATCCAAGCTTTTCAGAAGCTTGCTATGTTACTGACCCAGTGACAGCTGCACCTCCTGAGTAGTTAGGATCACAATCCTGATTTGAATACCACAGTTATCTGGTTACATATCTTCACTTCTCTCTCATGGTTATTCAGATACTGATTTAAATAGATTAGGTTTGCCACAAGTCAAGAAGTACAAAAGACAGCAAAGAAGCATGAAATATACAGCATAAAGACTGCAGTCTCTGATACCATCTCCCTGACAGCCATGCATCTTGACTTGCAGAAGAGAGCAGAGGATGTGATCTAAAATTCACAGAAGGAACACAGCAAATGCTCACAGAGTGGCCCAGTAGAATCCAGAGATACACCGCAACCCTGAAAATCCATTATCGCCAGACCAATGCACTAACTTGGACAACCCTGAAACATCTCTGAGCCTTCAGTTGCTTACCCCAGATCAATTGGTACCCTCGAACTTACGTCAAAGACAATGCAGGTAGCTAGTTCTGTAGCAAACTAACTAAAAAAAAAAAGAAAAGAATGAGAGTTATTAAGAGGCTAAAGCAGGTAAAATATATGTATAGGTGAGTCACAGTCTGTAATTCCAAATAGTGGCAGAGATATAATAAACTGCGTTTGCCAAAAGTCTTTTCAGCAAGACTTGTCTCTGGGGATTTCCACTTTGCATCTGATAGGTACCCTTCCCTATAAGAGTCCAAATGGGCCAGAGATGAAGGATCTTTCCCTGAATCCATACTTACAGCTTCTTCTCACAGACAATAAGCTGACAGGGTCACTACCCACATGGGCTCTTCCTTTGAGGACAGAGACTGAGGGATGTACTTAGAGTCTTTGATCTCCGATCATCACACACAATGCCCACTTGCTTTGAAATTAGCGCTTTTCTGTTAAATTTCTTCATTTGCATTCCACGCGGCTTCTTTCTCATTTAATGGGTTATTTAGTTACAGGGGTACATACAATGTAAATGTAGGCTATTACATTAGACCAGGATACAGATACGTGAAAACAATGCAAGTAACCTCCCATTAGTTTCCATGAAGTTTAAATACCAAATACACTCAGACATCTAACAATCACTTTGAGCTGTACTAATACACAAGTGAATTGGCCTGGCTTTCACCTATGCCTTTGCAAGCATTCAGGGAGGCCCGGGGCTTTGGCATGGGTGGCACCTGGTCTGCCAGCATCACAGCAACTCCTGGAGCAGGAAGTTGGGCATGGCCCAATGGGACAGAAGTTTCTGCTGCAGGGAAAGTGTGAAGCAAGCTCACTCTCCAAAATGTCCTGGGTTTCCCCTCAGTGGTGACTATTTTGAAGGGTGGGAAGTCTCAGTTTCAGGTTTTGCCCTGGGCCTCCAAAAATCTTTGTGCAGCTCTGAACACAGGCTGGGACCATATTTGTTCCCTCTTCCAACACCTATCAGGGTCCCAGGCACCCTTACAGGAGTAAAATGTTACAATTTCCAACTGTATATTAGTATTATAAAGATCTTAAAACGGCTGTCTGGCCTGTCAGTCACTTAGTCGTCCTACACCTCAGGTCCCCTGTCTGTAAAACAGGGATAAGGAAATAGAGCTTTGTAAAGCATTTTGAAATTTTTAGCTGGAAAGCACTATTTAAAGACAAGATTGGCACTTGCTCCATGTGTCCTGGAGGGTGGGGAATGGGAGGCATCAAGCTATCTGAATGGTCATTCATAGCTCCAGGTCAGAGAACAATCTAAGTGGAGCCACTCACGACTTCTTTCTACACCACACACAAACACACATGGGGTGGAATAGTGGCAGCAGGAAGTGTATGGAGCATTGGCTCTGCCCCCTGCTCCCATGTACTAATCAGCAGAGCTGAGCTGTCACAGCAAGGGTGGGAGAGAAATAACATGCTGCTGGTCAAAAGCACCAGCAAGTTTCTTCTCTTTCAAATGAGTCACAATTCCTTGGTCTGCATCTAGGGCAGCTAACTAATTGTCCCTTACTCAGAGCAGACTGGAACAATAAAGCCTTAAGTGTTTAACATTATTTTATTAGACATGCAAAATGTAAAATAACTGGGGAGATTAAGTCACATCTGCTGTTGTGTGAAGAGAAGCAGAATTGTAATTCGTTATTTAAAAGTCATCAGGAGAAATGTAATATATATTTTGCTAGGGAAAAAAATTCTGCACTGTAAAAAAAAAATTAAAAAATTAATTACAAACACTAAACTGCAATTCCTGTTGTAAGACGTGCCAATAAATCTAAACAAAAAGCACATATGGTTCAATTGCAGTACAGACAAAGGATGACAACGCCTACTAAACTGTACTGACAGATGGCAATGAAGACATATATAAAATAAACAATAAACCTTTACCAAATGCTTCACCAGCTTTTCTATTCTGTAAATGGGGACTGGTGAGAATTCAAACAGGTACCGCACACATGAGAGAAAATGTGACTTGAAAATGTAACACCAGGTTCAACTTCACTGAAGTCCTAGGCACAGTCAATGGGGGTTGAAAGGGAAGAAACCTTTCAACCCCCATTGAAACCAGGTCAGCTAATGATGCTGTGCTCTGGACAGCAGATTTTTCCTTGGAAAGGCTTAAGTGGTGGGTTCTGGGTACTGGGGTAAATGTCATCTGTGTCTTATGTTGGGTCTGGACTTAGCAATAAACCTACTGTTTTATGCAGTCTAACATGGCTTCTGTTTCTGAACAAGGCCAAAACCGGGAAAAATAAAGAACAAATTAAATGTTTTCTCTCCATACCACGTCATCATTGACAAGCACTAAGGTTAGTTTATGCTTAATCAAACTGCCCTGTGTATGGCACAGCTAGACCACCCCTCTCAAGGAATGCCCCTGAGAAGACACGTTCAACTCCACCAGAGAGGCACCACTCCTTCCCTGCTCCTGAGAGCATTAAACTATTGGCCCATATCAGTGGCAATTTACTAAGCACAACTGTCTCCCTCCCTCCCCCATGCTGGCTGAGGTGAACCAGCTGGTGCATGGGAAGAATGTGGAGATAAGGCTACTCCCATTCTTTGCTCCCCTTTTCCCACCACTCACCCACCACCTCCTCCAGGGAAGGGAAGGAGTAGCTGAAACAACTGGTTTCTCTCACTGCAGCTGTTGTGGAGAGTATGATATTCACAGCACGCAGACAGAGAAGTTAGACAAAAGCATAAAAATACTTGTTCTAAAGGCTGCAATGTAACACTACTTTATTTCTTAAACTCCAGAACCCTAACTCACAAGAGCACAACACAGAGAGACAAAGAAGGCTGCTCCCTAAGGCAGAGTGGCACAACTCACCTTACCTTGCTCTAGGCTGGCTCATTGCAGACTGACTGCTTCTAGGATCAGCTGGTTGCATGCTTTCCTACAAACCCCTCTAGCCTGAAAGCAGGACTAGGAACCACCCCACACACACCCCAAAAAAAGGATTTAATGTGATAGATCACAATTTTAACACAATTTTCAATACATCACAGAAGCAAAGAGGCTGTATGGGGCATGCCTTCTTCTCCCTTACTGGGCCATGGAGGCCAGACCCCAGTCTTAAGCATAGTTTAAATTTAAGTAACTGAAGCTACCCATGATTGTATTTCCTTCCTGGTTGTTCTTGCTCAACTGTGCATTCAGAGCATTGCTGCTCTGCTCTAGAGGCAGTGTAACCATTTTGTGTTGTCAAATAGCTTTTCTTTGCTTAGAACCGTCTCCAGATTTCAAAGTTTATATATTACTCCATTAGCCAGTCAACTGGAGTGTCTTTCCCTTTATTCTGATGGTTTGAAGTCCTAGGATCCTTTCACTCTAAATACAATAATGCGGTCGTATAACTAGTGTTTCTTGAGTGCCTGGGATCGGATTTTTCTGTGTACAGTTTTGTGTGACGTCGTACAAGTCTCTCAGGTAAATAGACACTTGAGGCTAAATGCTCAGAGGTGAGCACTTGCCATCACCCAATACCTGTCAGGCTTTGGCTTTAGTGTGGTATTCTGGATTCAGATAGCCAGGGGCGGCTCTAGACATTTCGCCGCTTCAAGCACGGCGACATGCCGCGGGGGGCGCTCTGCCGGTCGCCGGTCCCACAGCTTCGGTGGACCTCCACCGAAGCCGCGGGACCAGCGGACCCTCCGCAGGCAAACCGCCGAAGGCAGCCTGCCTGCCGCCCTCCCAGCGACTGGCAGAGTGCCCCCGGCGGCTTGCCGCCCCAAGCACGCACTTGGCGTGCTGGGGCCTGGAGCTGCCCCTGCAGATAGCAGCAATGCATGCTAGTCAGCCTGTTTTAATTAGTCCTAGCCTCCAGTCACAGGATGGAGAAGCTGTGAAAGTTCTTTTCTTTCCGTTTCTCTCTAATATATTACCATCTCACAATCTTTTATGTATTTACTCTCACAACACTCATCAGAAGCAGAAAAAAATAGTATCCTTATTTTACAGATGAGCCACTATATAATCCTTCCACTCAGTTAAATGGTGTCTGTAGTTGTTAATATTACTGAGCCTTGTGGGTCTCCATGTTGGGCGAATGTATCTCCTAAGTCCTACTTCAGTCTTTGTAAGGGAAATCCTTTTCCCCTGCCCACAGCGCCAGTTGAATTTCTGTATCTCAAAGTGGAGCTGTAAAGAATAGTTCATAATTTTTAAGACCAGAAAGGTGATCAGAATGGTCCTACTTTAACCTCCTGCATAATGCAGGCTACAGAATTTCACCCAATATTTTCTGCAACGGATGTAGTTATTCTTCTCTACTATATACTTAATGGGTCAGATTCATCCTTGCTACCATGGACAGGGGTTGTGGTGCCAGGATCGGGTATAGGAAACAGAACAGGGAGAAGATTGGAAGAGAAAGAGGACGCCCTATATCACTAAGATTACCCTCAGATCTGTGCAGCTCTTGATGGAACCAGCTGGCTTTGGCAGATGGAACTCTTGTTTATTTTGATGGGTAAGGGAATTTTGTTTTTTGGCCTGATCTTGTTCACATCAAACTCAATGGCAAAACTGCCATTGACCTCAATGACAAGATGATTGTGCCCTGTGTGCACCAGCTGTTAATTTTACTTGCACAAGGAATGAACCAGAAGGAATCAGGGGCGGCTCTACCTTTTTGGCCGCCCCAAGCAGTCATCTGCGCGGAGGCCCCCTGGGCAGCAGGAGCACCTCCCTCCAGCATGCACATGAGGACTGGTCGCTGGGCGCGGCACGGCTGGCGGATTGCCGCCCTTAGATTTTGCCGCCCTAGGCACCAGCTTGTTTTGCTGGTGCCTAGAGCCGCCCCTGGAAGGAATAAATACGCAGAGAATGGCATTAACACTTCTTTAAACATAGCTAATTGCCATCAGTAGTTTGCTACTTAATCCATTTTGCTGTAGTAAGAATGAGAATCAATTATGACCAATATTAATAAAGACATAAATTAGATGGAGTGCTTGAACCTGAGCTTTGTTATTAAAGAGATGACCTGGGAAGAAAATGAAGCAATGTTAACATGGATAAAATAAGCATTCACAAAACAGATCAAGAATGTTATGTGAACCATATATTCCACAGATACTTAGAATGCCATTTTAAAGTGTTTTGTTGATTACTACAGGGCTTTCAGGATGATATTAGAGGTTCCTGGAGGCCCAAACCCCATTGTGTTAGCACTGTAGAAATGAGAGACAACCCTTGCCTATAAGAGCTTACCTCCCTCTCACTCAATTGTGTTAGGAGTTCCATTTCTAAAAGACCACAGTTAGCAAGGAAAGAAATTCAGTAATTTGTTAGGTTAATTATATTCTAATGCACTTTTATATACACAAGCCTGGCTATTTCCTTTGCCTTACATTCCACTCGCGGCATAATGTTTTCTATAGGTATAATGAGCTTCACACAAAACTGGCCTTTCTTCTGCTCTCCCACTTTATTTCTTCTATGTGTAACCTGCTCTATACAGCATTCGACCCTGGTGTTTTGTTTCACAGTACTTCTACTAGATTTGCCATGTACCACAATTTATAGTGTTTCCTCATCTTTGAAATATTTCTTTTTGACAGGAATAAATTCTGTTGCTAGTCTCTTCTCTTCTAGCTTCAGTCTGAGAACCATGAGTACGTCCCTCCCAAGTCTGAATACTGCAACTATTTTAACATAGTAATTTGAATGAGCAGATTATCTGTTCCCTCTCTGAGCCACGGCTCCGCTCTCATTCAGCAACGAGAATAAAACACTTATTCAGTTACTCAGCATAACTACTGATGTTGTATAACAGACAAGAGGCAAAATCCTAAAATTCTAGCTGCTGTTTCTGCATAAGCACATACCCAGCCTAGTGTGGCTCTCGAGTAACATAGTGGCAGGCTTCCAGTGGCCAAATCTTCCGTCTGCTGGTGGGGACCACAAGATGTATCCAGAGGGAGAGTCCAAAAGAGTCCAACTACCTCAAACTTTTCCCCTTATTTATATATTTGTAGTAGAATGACATGTCCCTTAAAGAAAACTTGTTAAGTAAGCAGTTTCAATGGTCAAGCAAGAGGTTCCTTCTGATTATTGATTAACCAGGTGTGGGTTTTTCCAGAGTTTGCAGCCTTGAGGCCCCAATAGACATTCCTGGGCGGGGGCGGCTCTAGCAATTTGGCCGCCCCAAGCACTCATGCCTGCGGGAGGTGCACCGGAGCCGCGGGACCAGCGGACCTCCCGCATGCATGACTGCGGAGGTTTCGCTGGTCCGCGGCTCCGGTGGAGCATCTGCAGTCATGCCTGCTGCAGGTCCACCCGAGCCGCGGGACCAGCGATCCGTCCGCAGTCATGCCTGCGGGAGATCCGCTGGTCCCGCGGCTCCGGTGGACCTCCCGCAGGCATGACTGCGGAAGATCCGCCGGAGCCGGCTGCTGCCCTGCCGGCAAAATGCCGCCCCAAGCGCGCGCTTGGCGCGCTGGGGTCTGGAGCCGGCCCTGTTCCTGGGGCACATCCTGCTCTTCTAAAATGCATGTATCAGCAACTTCAACACAATTCTTATCAGGAAGGACGCGGGGTCAAGCTGCCCTTTCTCTAGCACCCAAAACCCTCTCCCCTCCTGCCTTGGATAAGCTAAGCCTGCTGACTAGGCTGCTTTTAGCAATAAGCCACAGTGGTTTCAGGCACTTTACTGGTTTGCCAAAATCTCCCCGTACAGTTTCCCTTCCCATGCCTAAGCTAGAAAATTCTTCCCTGCCTCACAGGAGTGTGGTGGGGATAGCTAAATTAGAGATTGTGAGGTGCTCAGATGCTACAATCATGGGGGGCAATAAGAGTCCTTTGTGAGGGAACAACTGAGGTCCCTTCTAGGATGCACTAGAAGGGCTCAGAGTGTGGGCCATTGTTTTAGAATGCCCCAGCCCTGTTTCACACACATTGTGACTGCTCTTGGCAGAAATAATCAGCATGGGAGGAATAACAAAAAATCATCAGCTGAGGTATCAGGCCAAAGCCTCCTATATTATGGTATCCCTGTAGTGGTCTCTAACTGAAACCCAGAGCTTTTTTTTGTGGGGGGGCGGGGGGGGAGAGAGAGTGTGAATGTGAGTGTGAGTGTGAGTAAAAATTAGCATTCTAAAGCACCCACCAGGCAAATATTTTGCAAAAAACAGTGTTTGTCCATTAGCCATTTTTCATGCTCATAAGCAGGCTGATATTACTACATGTTTCTTTGCTATCTGGAAGTTATTCTACTAAAGTTTTATGTGAATACATTTTAGCCTAGGAATTTTCCATCAAGTGTTTGATAGATGACCAGATATAAAACCCAAATATCATAGCTCCGCTAAGTCTGAGGTTATTATTTCTGTTTCCTGATTGAATTGATATGGATTAAAACCTTTACAAACTGAACTGCTTCTACTTTCACTGAAAATAAATGTTGGTTCATTGATTAAGGGTTTGGGTATGCCTGGTGCTAATACTTAAACTCCTGTTGGCTTGAATTATTATTTCTATTGCCTTCCAGTATTTAAGGACTCGAATCAGGGAGCAAGGCCCCATTGTATTAAGCTCTGTACAAACACCATAACAGTCCCTGCTCCTAGAGAGCTCCAGTCTAAATTTAGAAAGAAGTGGGAGTTTAACTGGAACTGACACCCACATTGAGGACCTCTCAGAAGTGCTCAGCACCTCAGATCTTGGGGCCCTACATGATTTTTGGCTCTTGGCACAATTTTTTGGTTTGGTTTGGTTTTTTTGGTGAACATTTGTACTTACACAATTCTAGTCCTAGAAGAACCCCTTAAAGCCGGCTGGCCAGAGGGTTACAGGAATATAAGGATTCTGGTATGTATATTCTGGTGTACCAAAGAATGAGGTCTTAAAGGAAAGCTGATGTCATACTGGTTACAAATATTATTGTGAAATAGATGTACAGATAATAGGTTAGGAGTTATGCATCTATACTGAAAATATGGTTTTAAAAAGTCTGTATCAAGGCAGGGATGAACAGGTTTTCCTCCAAACAGGAGGTCAGAAATGTGTGTCTCTGGTGGAATGTAAATTAAGCATTGCATGCTAACAGAATGGATGACAATTTACATACTAAGTCAGAAGTTAGCGAAGAGAGGTGAAGTCAATAGGAAAGGCGCACCCAGGACAAACCATGATGGTTATCCTGGCTGTGTACTAAGACGGTAAATTTTAGGAGTATATCTCTGAGGCAAAGAAGCCACCCCATCATACTGCACCTAGGAAGTAAACAGGGAGGGATCTTGCCCAAGCTTGGTTGAAAAACTGCAGAAGAAATTGGAGGAGATAGATCTTGTTTAAACAGGAGGTTAACCTGTTAAGTTTAGTCACTATGAAGCTTGTTGTGATTTTTTTATATGTAATCATTTGTTGCCAATATTCTTACTCACTATCACTTGAATCTTTATATTATATATATAAATAATGTAAATAAGAATAAGTTTATCTAAGAGCTGGGATAGTAAGCCAAGTGCTGATTCTGAGTTGAATCGTACAAGCTGGTGTGTATACAGTTTTGCTGGGGAGAGCAGATCTGGTATTTCTGTGAGTATTCAGTGGATAAGGAGCTGGATACTACAGGGGAATGCTTCAGAGACTTGGTAACTGGGGTGCACCTATTGTTAAACTGCAAGGCAAAAGAAGGGGCTGGCATTGCTCAAAGCAAGATGGAGTGGCTAACAGGCTGGTAGTGTTAGCTAGGCAAGCACAAGAAAGACTCCCTCACCTTGGAGGCAGGTGTAGCAAGATGACTCAGTCTTGGGTACCCAAGAAGCATCCCAGTAACAAAAATATGAGTCTATGACAGGATGGGTCTTCCTGGGTCAGCAAGTCCAGTCCCCAGCATCCGCAGGCAACCCCATCATAACCCATTCATAAACTCTTGTGAATGTTCACAAAAAGCAAACAGACAATGCAAATATAGTAAAAAATTAATTCTATTCAGAAGTCATAAAGTGACTGAATTTCTCATTGCATAGCCACAGTTCATACATATAGTAGATATTAAAACAAGCCTTTAAACGTTCAGGATATATGTTGTTGCTCTATTGATAGCTAGTTTAACGGTTGGCCAATTTCTGGATTATTGCCTAGCCCAGAAAGATAGTTCTTTTGTGGTGCTCTGCACATCATTTTGATTTTCGCTCTGCACTGTGCATCGTTTGATTAATGCCAGAAACTGTTGTCTGAAAAAGGATGAGTGTTGTACTGCCAATTATCTGGTGGAACTTCATCCTGTAGTCTTGGTGAATTGAGTGATAGCTTCCACATTTACTGCTTCATGCTATGTATCCGCAAGATTTCCTGAACAGCTATTGCTTATACCCAACCTGTATTTGTCTCCTATTCATTCATATATTGAAGCCTGGTTAGCATATTGTCTAATGTTTAGGGACTACACCACCTAAGCAAGAGTCTTCACTGCTGTTGGCACAACTGACTGACATGAGTTAATCATTGAGAGCCAAAGGGAAGGGCATACATCAGAAGGCACAGCCAGTCCTGTGTGCCATGCGGCCTCCCTGTTCCCACTTCAAAACCTGCTTCTTCCCACAATCATTACCTTAAAAAACAAAAACAAAACACTCGCCAAACATTGAAATCTATTTTAAAGGAACCCTTGAGGCCTGACTCAGTGTGTTATTTATATTACAGTACTGCCCAGGTGTCCTGACTGAGCCCAAGGCCCTCTTGTGCTAGTTGTTGTACAGATACATCAAGAGCAGGGAGGGACTCTTACAAGAGTGCGCCATCTGAACAGAGAAGATAGACAAGGGGTGGAAAAAAGAATGTATGATCATTCCCATTTTGCAGATGACTAAGGCCTGGTCAACACAAGGGTGGGGATCCATTTAAGTTACACAACTTCAGCTATGTGAGTAATGTAGCTAGACTAGATGCGATAAATTGACCCCCGCTGGATCAGTCGCTGACCGCTGATCCAGCAGATAGTGTAGGCATACCTTAAGGCTCAGAAGGACTAAGTGACTTGACCAAGGTCTAACAGAAGGGTTCAGGCAGTTTCTGGCTCTGCCACAGCCTCTAATCTCACAAGTACCCAGTCAGTATCTTAGCCATAAGACAGTCCTTCCACTCTTTCACTGAGTCCACTGGAAGTCTGCCTATGCAAAAATCTAAATGAGGACCTTGAGATTTGACTTCTGGTATATACTGTGCAAAAACAAGCAAGCAATCTTATAACCTTGTATTGTGTAAACCCATCTCTCAGATACAGACCTAAGACCACCCTCACCTTTCAAAATTGTTTGTAATTTAAAAGATTTGAACAGGGGCATCAGAGTAACATCTCATTCACAGCCCTCCAGACTTCGGTAGTGCTTGTTTACTTTAGGTGGCATAAGTCACTACCAAGAAGAAATGAGGATAGACTTCTGAATTTTTCCCCCTTTCCACACACACACTCACTTAAGTCAGAATGTGTGCTTACTGGATCCTACCAGAGACATCAGCAGGCATATGGAACCCTCTCTGCTGCTTAGGCTCAAAGCATGTTTAATTTACCCCCTCCCCCAGACAATTGCTTGCTTTCTGTCATCATCCTCTCCTTCACTTTGAGTAGCCTCACTCCCAACCCCACAGAGACAGACAATTTAAAATGAGCAGTTCCAGCATTGTCATATGTAAACATCTGAATACAAACCTCCCCTGCTGAACAAAATCTTGCTCATGAGAATACCCACCAAAAAAAAAAAAAAAGAAGAAGAAGGGGGCGGGGGAATACACAGCTGAATCTAATTTAGCTTTGAATTCAACAGAATGTTAGCAGAATTCCTGTTCCATCCCACCCCCTCCACACAGTGGAATCAGTGAGAATTAAGAAAGATCAAGAATTCACATGATCATCATTCAAACTTCATTTGTGGGCATGAACTAGTGTCTTGCATTCTGCTGGACCTAAATTGCTATTAGTTCATTAAGCAACACTAGATAGTGATGGGTGTCATGTGTAATGAAAGATGGGCTACAAAAATTCCTACCCATTTCAGGTTGCAGCCCCCATTCTAAACTACAGCCTTTAAGTTAATAAACCACTAGTTCCATTAAAATGCAGGGCAATTTATTATTAGTTCTCACAGACATCTTTATTCAAGTATAGATGACAGGATAATAGAATTGCTGTTTGACAGCTTGCAGAGAAAATTGTAGCTTTCATCATCCTGTATGATAAATTCTTCCTAAAATAAAATGAACACCCAGAGAAGATATTAGAATCAGATTCTTAGATGGATAGAGCAAGGATTGTGACAGCCACATCACTCAGCTAAAACAGAGTTTCTGTGATTTCACAAGAGATAATACTTTGGTTCAGATCTTATTGGAATTGTGAAAAGCAAATGCAGACACACTTGACAGACTAAATATCAGAAGCATGCATAATACCCAGTGAACTTAAAAGCACTCATGTTTTCCCTTACTTTTCAATCACATTGTACTTTCAATATACATATTTTCAAAGTTGCAAGACTTGTTACCTATATATTTGGGGAATTTCATGGCATTTTTGCTGAATTTTTTTTTTAAGTAACATCTTCTCCACTCCCTCTGAAAAAAATCATTAAAAAACCACTTAAGGCTTTCGAGTGACAACAGTATGATTATCTGTTACAGAATTTATGAGTCCTAAATAGCGAAAAGCAAAAGGAACAGGATCTTTTAAAACATCTCTCTCATTTTTTCCTTTGTGCAAGTGCAGTTTTAAATGGGGAAAGGAAATGTACCAGGAAAAAAGTATATAAACATTGTGCATCTACTACAATTAGTATAAGCTTTCCCTCATGAAGAGAATATCAGCAGAAATAATGAATAGTTATTTGCACATTATTTGTCTTGCAAAACAAAATAGACAAAATTCAGCACTACCATGGTGTGGGGATTGCCTTTTGTCTTTTCTGAGATAGAAGTGTCTCACTTTGGAACTAGTTCAGTGTTAGGAAATAGATACAGGGTTTTTTTTCACAAAGATCTCCCAAATTTATGTTACTATGGAGGAGGAAAAAAAGTGTTCTAATTTACTGAAGTTAAACAAAGCAGTATCCATTTAGAACTTTTATTATTAATTCAGCAAATACATTCCCTCCCTAAGATGAGGTTCTGATGCACTCTTCTTAGCATATGCGTAACGTGCCTCAGGCACGTGACCAGGATTCATCACTGAATTTGGTCTGGCGGTTGGGTCATTAGCATCCCTGGCTCAGCCCAAGTACTGATGGGGAGTGCAATGTGAACGCTGATCCATTCCCCCCTCTGATGCACTTACGGACCGTGAATAAATAAGTGGCCCCACTGAAGCTGGTGGGACAAATGGCTGGAGTAAGATGCTATCCAGCATGACTAAGGGTATCAGAATCTGGCCCTTGGTACTGCAAAAAGTTATGCCTGTATCAGTGAGATTTTTTTCTTCTGTTCAAAGATACTGTAGAGAAACAGAATGGCCTGCTGCCTTCATTAGGCTAACAGCTGAAGTGTTCGATGAAAGGTGGCTCAAATAAGATGAAATTATAGCTCATCTCAATTGATTAGACTCTGCCTGTTGGTATGCATACTTCCACCTTTTCATGTTCTCTGTATGTATAAATATCCCCTGTCTGTGTGTTCCATTCTATGCATCCGAAGAAGTGAGCTGTAGCTCACGAAAGCTCATGCTTAAATAAATTTGTTAGTCTTTAAGGTGCCACAAGTACTCTGAAACCAAAGATTTCCAGTGTAACTCATAACCTGTATTGTCCCAACTCTGCCATATTCCCTTACACATTCTGTTAATATTGTTAGAAGATCATTTGTACAATTAAGAATTCTGTTTAATAAGTAGTTAGTAGCCATGACCCCAATTCAGCAAGTCACTTAAAGCACAGGCTGGGCTTTAAGCAAGGGAATATTCCCCTTGACAGCTAAAGCTGGTGGAAAGTTTTCCAATTAAATGTTTTTCTATTGGAAAATACCGTTTCAACAAAATCTAAACTTTCTGTGGGAATGTGTTGATTTCAGTGAAATTTTGCAAACATTGTTTAAAGGGGGAAAATGGGGCTGGGGGTTGACAAAGTCAACTTTCTGTTTGGACCTTATTGGAACAGAATGTTTTGAAGTTTTATACGTCAAAAATGGAATTAAATGTTTTGATTTTAGCAAAATGAAATACTTTTCTAAAAATTTCATTTTGAGGAAAACTTCAAAATTCTAAGTTTTGTTCCAAATGGGAACAAAAACAAAATTTTCAAGTGTCAGAATTTTCCATGGACTTTGACCAGCTCTGTTTAATTTACAGTGGAACTACTTGCCTATTTGATGCTCAGCATGTGCTTTGCTGAATTGGGGCTTTAAGAAATGAAATAGATGGCTTGCTGGATTGTTGAATTAAAGCAGAGAGTGGTGCTGGCCAACTGATTAATATTATATTCCCTCTATGCCAAGGGGCATTTTGGCAAGGAATGAAAAAGTAATTTTACCTAATGCTGGAGTTTCCTTTCATATTTAACACCGCGGGTTTGAAGGTGGACAATGAAAATATTTTGTCCCGATGTTGTTGGTACAACATCATTTGTTTGTTTTAAAATCTCCATAGGCTTCTTTGGCAGAGAGTCATGTCTGAATTTCAGACAGTGGCAATGTCTTCGTCATTTTATTACTCCTGCCCTTGAAAATAGCCTCTTGCATAAGCCAGTGTCAATGTGGGTTTCAAATTGAATGGTATAATGAGATTTTACTGGGCAGACAGAAAGAAATAAAACCATTTTGACAATATACAAATATTTCAAAGATGAGCCGTTTGTCTTTTAATCTCAATTGACTATTACTACTCAATTCAATCAAAGCTTTTGGGAAAACATCTCTAGTCATCAATTAGACCTCACCTTAAAACCATTAAAACATGCGGTTTCTTTTCTTCTTCCCACCCCACCTGCCCCCCAGAGTTGCAAGGGGAATCAAAAACAGTCTAATGGTTAATGGTATTGTGGCTACAGCTTTCACTATGGGGAGATTATGATCTCATCTCCAGAATAAAACACACTTACAGTGCTTGGATCGGCCCTCTGGCTCCGGAAACACAAGCCTTCCGTCTGACAGTTCAAGGGGGTAGAGTTACCCATGCACTGTTATTTGTGTTACAGCAGCACCTTGGAGCTTTGATGTTGGTTGTGTAGTTTTTTGTGGTGGTCACTGTATAAAACACACATTAGACAGCCCATCCCTAATAAGTGTACAGCCTAATAGACAGGAAAGAGAAAGCGTGGAAGAGGATATACAAGCAAAGAGGTCTGCCCAAGATCACACTTGCCTTCTTCCTGATGTGCTGTGACCCAAATACCCAGATCTCTTTCCTGGGTTCCATCCTTGGACCACATTGCTTCTTTGTGGTCTTTTTAAGCTGCAACCAGCCAAAAGGGGGAGACGTGCTCAGAAGGACAGTACCCACTTCTGCTCCCACTGACTTCAGTGACAAAGAATTATGGGGGCAGGACTACATTTCTCCCACATGTGAAATCAGTGAGCAGGATTTGGCTCAGAACTACCACATTACAAGAGTCATTAATAATTGTGCTTAATTACAATCTGTTTTCTTCACAGAGCTGGTGCATCAGTTTAAAGTGGATTTAATTATAGGGGAAATCGGAAGTCCTGGTTGCAACCAATTTTTGAGCTGGTGGAAGACAAACGTTAGACATAAGTCAGAATTTCAGGAGAATTATTTCGCCATGGAAAAGTATTCCCTCCCTCCCCCCCCCCCCATACACCCTCTAGAAACTACTAGTGACAAGCTGTTATGAAATGAAGGAGAAACCTCAACAGCATAGATGTGGCAATTTCCAGGAAAAAATAATGTTCCAAGACATGATGTTAGTGAGGCTTTTATAAAGGAATTTGGTTGCAGCTTAAGCTATGGAGATGCTATTGCCTCTCCAGAGCCCCAAGTGGGTCAGCTGGTGTGAAAAACCTGCTCCATAGTGAATCTGCTGCCCTTTTCTCTCCTGAATGGAGGCTGATATTAATTTCACCCGTTTTGTTGAACTATTAATTTCTTACTGGTATGGGGGCCGGGTCTGGCCCCTGGAAGGGGTGGGGCCTCAGACAGAAGGGCGGGACTGGGGGCCAGCCTCCCCCAGCCAGCCAATCAATGCTGCCTGGTCCCCATTGCCCAGGGCTCTGGCGGTGATTTAAAAGGGCCTGGGGCTCTGGCTGCTGCCAGGGTAGCAGTGACTGGGACCCCCCAGCCCTTTTAAATCGCCAGCCCCAGAGCAGCTGCCCCTTTTGCCTGCCCCCATCAGCAGCCCGGGGGGGTGGGGGTAAAAGGGGCAATGATGTTAAAGCGCTCTCACGGTGCTTTCACGTGGCTGCCCTTTTTGCCTCCCTTGTTGGCCCTCCCGGTAGGGTCCCTACGGGCAGGACCGCCGACATGGGAAGAGGCAGCGACGTTAAAGCTTTAATGTGGGCTGCATACAGACCGGTACTGGCTTCTTACCGGCACGCCATACCAGCCCACTTTCACCCCTGCAACAGAAGGGAAAAGCTTCCACTGCAGATTAAGGACACTGGAGTAGCTTGCTGTGGGGAAGCCATTGCCTGAGTACTTACTGAGACCAATCAGATACTAGAAGTTATAGCACCCAGCAGCTGCAGAGCCTTACACTTTCCCCTGAGTTATAGTATAGTAGGTGCACTATCAAACCCTGTATCAGGGCAAAGGCTGATGTACCACAACACTCCAGCAACCCCAAGGGAGGCAATTGCATTAGGTCTGGTCTGGTCATGCAGCCTTGGGTCTGGTTTGATTGGATGAGCCTGTCCCATGTGCAGAAACCATAGTACTTTGTTTCTTTACTCTTTGAATACTGAGAGTAAAGAAACAAAGTACTACTCAACATCAGTCTTCATCTCGGACAGGTGATAACTGAGAAAAATTCCCAATTTAGAATGAAAAGAAACCCATATTGTTCCCTTTGCCACCTGAGATTTCATTTACCTTAACGCTGCTAGTTAATGAAGCAATCAAGATTCCTACTATATCATTTTATCAGCTTTTTTCATACTCCGTCACATATTGCAACATATTTGTGAAATGCTGATACTTGTATGCAATCATATTACAATTAAACATAATAACGCACCCATCATAAGTGCAATACAGTGGCATACATTAAGCCCGATTGTTCAAACAGGTGGTTGCTTTGTATGCAGTCCATATTTCCATTTATTGACAGACTTCATTTCCTCACATAATTATGTTGGTACATCTCTAAGGCTCATCTGTTTTGCAGGGAGCGTTACCACTTTGCTCTGATTATCACAGAATTAGATTTACTGCACTGTTTTGTGTGGTGCAATGCTAATTATTTCAAGAAGATTTGATGAAGTAATTAAATGGGATAGATGAAAACTGTGAAGAAAAAAAATAATTCTGTTAACTCTATTACGAGATCTACTGGAGGGCTGCTCCTCAAAACCCAGTGTGTCTGTGAATGGCCATATTTGTTTAGGAAGAGGTATGACCAACATAATCCCATGTATTCTTCTCACCATCATGTCTCACCTCAGTAAATGCAAGTATTGCAATGCACACAACCTTGCCGTGCCCAAAACTTTCTTGATGAATCCCACCAAGGCCAAACACTGTCATCTTTGTCCTCTAGTTCTCTCAGTGAGCTCCTGCATTGTCTATGTAGCAGTTAATAATGCCATATTGGTGAAATTTCTACGGTTTAATTGAAGAACCAATAGGTCATATTTGCCACTATGAGGCCAGGTTGTGCCTTTCTATATGAAAGGCATCACTGGAGGGCCTCTGAATTCCTCTCTCAAGGTTTGCAAGGTGGCTATGGGGTCCAGCCTACATGGATTCTCCCCTCCCCCCCCACACCTCCTAAGAGCTGTGTGAATCTTTAGGGTTTTCTTTGGAGACACAGAACCACTGGGGTTTGTTGCCTCCCAAGCCCTTGCAGCTCTCCTCTGGCTCTGTATCAGCGTAGACCTGATATAGCCATGTTTGGAAAGCTCCTTCTGGCACCAGCCCCTTCCTAGGACTTAATGCAATTCCTTTGGCTAAATTAACTCATGAGCAGCAAGTCTCTGGGGTTGGTGGGAACAACGTGTCCTACATAGGCCTGAGAGTCTCTGCTGCTCTCTTTCCTTTGCATCTAAGTATCCAGAAAATCCTCTGAGATCCTGGGACATAGGGGAGATGTTGCTATGCCCACTGAGCAGGGACAGATCCATGCATGGAGATTCTATCTACAAGACCTGATCTGGGCCATGGCTATTAAAGGAAACTGGTAATCACTGGATACTCTCATGGATTCTAAACTAGTTAAAACCAAAAAAGCAGAGTAGGAAAAGTGGCAATTCTCAGCCTAGAAAGAGGTTAATGATGGCGAAAGAGTTGTGAACAGACATCTGTATGGAGACAGGTTGTGTCCAGTAAATTTACTAGCAACCTGGGACAAGGGATTAATTGCAAAATTTGATGATGACATCAGATTAGGGAGGACTGATAGTACTTTCATACAGAACTAAATGAAATAAGAAGATTGGAGAAGATGATGGCAGAGAAAATGTAATGTAGGCAGAAGTACAAGCTAATGTGCATTAGAAGGCACATATATATATATATATATATGTTTGAAAAACAATCTGCACACGAATGGTTTCCTATTAGTGGTAACAGCTCAGTGAATAATCTAGGTGTTCATGTTGACAGCACAGTGAGGATGCCTGCTCAATGCACTGTGATAGTGAAAAAACAAACAAACAAACAAAAACTAAGAGGTTACGGCTGCATCAAGAAGGGAACAGAACAGAAAATATGCCATTATATAAATGCATGGTACTCAGTACCCTCCCCTTGAATACGCTAGTCACTGCCAGTTACTTTATTTCCAAAAGAACAACATCAGAAATACATAAGGTTCAGAAAAGGGAAACATTAGTGATTGGAAGTGTGTGGGGGTCACTAGTTTCACATGAGGAGCAACACTAGTTTTGTCGTTAAGCTATTAGACTGGGGCTGAGGAGAATTAGGTTCAGTTTCTGGCACTACCACAGACCTCCTGCATGGCCCTGAGCAGGTCATGTTATCGGTGTTGCAGTTGTGCTGTAATATCAAGATAATGCTGCTTCCCTTTCCCCTACACCTTTGTCTTCCATGTGTTTAGATCATAAGATCTTTGATGTCCAGACTGTCTCTTACTGTGCCTAGCGCAAGGACCAATCTCAGTCAGGGTCTTAGATGCTACTGTAATAGTGACAGACCAATGTCTCTTTAGCAGAACTGGAGAAAAACCTAAGCACATTTATCTTCTTAGAAAAGTGAATTTGGTTTGGCTGTGTTCACTGCCACCTTTCTCATATATCCAGGAAAATTAGTTTACTGGCAGGAATGTTTATGGAAACAACAACAAGTTTTCAGAAAATATTGAACATGTGAGAATATTTTGAATTAACAGACTTATTTGCACCAGTAAACCCTGATTCTAAGAATTCTGCCAGTCCTAGTAGGTAAACAGGAACAATAGCATATGGAGTACAGCCAAAAATGTCAAATATGAGGGCCTCGCTTGAGACACCTAAATCCATAATTCAGTACTAGAGAGATTAGTTTGTGGTAATTCTTAAATCTATAAAGTTATTGTGCCAGTTAAATTACTTCCTGTATCACCATATATCAGCTTTTTTCTGATCCCTCATAGTGGGCTCAAACCTGAGTCTTGCTGTATAGACATGGAGTGAGGGACATAAGAAGCTCCCTTACTGTGAGCATCTGTCACAGGGCTGCTATTCTTCCTCCTGTACAGGTGGGGAAGGAATGGGTGGACAGTGGCAGGAAATGGAGTGATCCAAGGCTGAGCTAGCACAGATGTGGACCAATAAGTGCGGAGAATAGCTGGGGTAGGAGAGCCTCCCTAGCAGGGGCGGCTCTAGAAAATTGCGCTGCCTGGAGCAGCCTGGTGTGCTGCGCCGCCCTTCCTCGGTCCCGCGGCGGGTCCCCTCTTCCCGCGGCTCCGGTTGAGCTCCCGCGGCAGGTCCACGCGGACCTGCCGCAGGCATGACTGCGGGAGCTCCACCGAGGAACAGCGGACCTCCGCGGGCACGGCTGCGGACGGTTCGCGGGTCCGGCGGCTCGCTTGAGCTGCCGCGGTCATGCCTGCGGCAGGTCCAGCCGAGCCGCGACGCCCCTCCGCAGTCATGCCTGTGGCAGGTCCGCCGCCCGTGGACCTCCCGCAGGCATGACTGCGGCAGGTCCACCGGCCCAGCCTGCCGCCCCCTAGATTTGGCCGCCCTAGGCAACAGCTTGGTTTGCTGGTGCCTAGAGCCGCCCCTGCTCCCTAGAGTGGATTCTGGCTCCTGGATCATGGAACCCAACTTTTGCCTTTGCTATATATTTTAACAGCTTAAGGAATCTCCAGAATGTGCTTGCCTGGCCTGTAAAGGCCTTGCTGGCCTGGGACATCTGGGGCTTTTGATGCTCCAACCCTAACCCTTCTTACCTTCAGCATGCATCAAGCATGCCATTTTTGCCCCAGCTCTTCCTGGGCCAGGCCTCTTGCACTGAGCCAATGGCTCAGAATTGGGGCTGCCAAATTTAAACAAGACTAGTAGCATGACTAAGGATAAATCATGTGTGTAAGATTTTACAGGCATGGGTCTGAGCTTTAATCTGTTTTAAATACTGTAGCACTGATTTATTTTTTCTCTTTACTGAACTGCAAAGGGCATGAGCTAAACATAAACCTAAGGCAAGGAGAATGAAACCCTAAAATAGAATAAAAGTTCCATAGCTGTTTTTATTAGAATACAATAGCTTTCTGTATTGGCTGAAAACCAAAAGCTCTTTTGACAGCAAAGAACCTTTCTGTTCAAACTAACAGCATGGCAGACAGATTCATGCTAGCTATACATATTCAATATAAAAGGTTTCTATATAGAAATATTTTGAGTTTTTTTTTACTCTGCTTTGTGTATTTATACTGAAGGGGTGTAGTGGTGGTGGCAGCCCCAGTTATAACCACCCTTTAAAGTCATGAAAGTGGCATTGTGGGGTCCAATTGTGACACTGGAAAATCCATTACTGGAAACCAGTGTGGCTCACCTGTGTGCTAGCATTATTAAAATAGGTATTCACTTTATAACAGTGGGTGTGTGTTTGGACTTTATGAAATGCTGCATGTATTAATCTCACTTATAATATCAGTATCACATAGTGCAAGGTATTCATAGAATCATAGAATCATAGAATTCAAGATCAGAAGGGACCATTATGATCATCTAGTCTGACCTCCTGCAAGATGCAGGCCACACATATAGATCCCACCCACTCCTGCAAAGCAAGCCCCTGCCCCATGCCGAGGAGAAAGAAAAAAACTCCAGGGCCATTGCCAATCCTTCCTGGAGGAAAATTCCCCGACCCCCCCAAATATGGCAGTCAGCAGAACCCATGCATGCGCGCAAAGCCAGCCAAAGCCAAACCCATAGGATTGATCCATATCATGACATTGACCTGTACTTTACCAGTGTGTGGCAATTGATTTAATTGATTGACTGATCCTTCCCATCCTATCCCATCCATAAACTCCATAAGCTTAATCTTATTAAAAGTCCAGTTCCATCCCCGCCCCCTTCTGTCGGTAGTGTTTCTCCCATTGCACTGTATTGCACTCCTGATGGTAGAAACCCTCAAGCCTTAATTCAAGCCTGAATGACTGACCTGACATCCAGTTCGTCCTCGTCCCGCTTTGAGCATTAGCAAGCTGATGATCCTCCTCTCCTCTGATTCCTATTATATTATATATATGTAAAGTGTAGAGTGTAATCATCTCTTTTTTCTTTTTCTTTTGGAAGGAAAAACAAACTCCTCAAGTCATTTCATCTTTCATACCCTCGGATCCTTCCATTCCTTCTATCATTCTAGTGGTGTCTGTGTTCCCTGTTCTTAAACTTAAACAACATGAAAGAAACAAACAAACAAAATGAAAAAATGTCTCACCTCCGCCTTATATATATAACGGGACACTTATATATCCCTACCTACTTTATCTCACTCTAATACCGCCTACAAGACCCCATTAGACCACATTAAACACATCACACCATTCATTGCCCATCATCCTGCATCACATCAGGACTCTTACTCCCTTCTCCTCCTCCCTCCTCCTCCTCTTCCAACTGCTTATTCCCAGTTCTATAACTAAAGTTAAAATCCCCATTATACAAACCTATACTCCTAATTTCAATCCATTACTAATTTCATCACCTTACTATACATACACATCCTCTCCTCATCTGAAATATTTCCTCTCCCGGACGACAACCCAATCAATTTCGAATCATCCCCACTCCCAACTTCCTACACATCCTGGTACTCAGGTCAGCAAGAAATAGATTAAATCCCAGGAATAAAATAACACCCAAAAATCCAACCGACCCCACTCCACTTAAGAGGAACTTCACCCTACCTCCTTCCAACCCCTTCCCTCCCTCCCTACCCTCTCTCTCACCCCTGTATTTTTTCCCCACCTTTTCATTTTCATCCTTTTTCTTTCCAAATCTTTCCAACCATTCAATTCAAATTCTTCATATATGTTTCTTACTGAACGTTTGATATAATAGAATCAATCTATTCTATCTTAAAAAAAAGAAAATTCTTTTGTCTTATGAAAGAAGGAGAGTTGGATTTCGGATCTACCTTCCTTTGTTCTCATTGGCCATAATCCATATGCCAATCTCCTCTTTAAACAATTCTTCCATTGCTTTTTACATACTTTCTTAGACTACTTTGCCTGTAACAGATGTTATTTTTTTCCTTCTATAATATAGGAGGAACTTTTTTTTCACCTTCTTGAATATAGGAACTATTCCTCATATTAGGATTTTATCAATTTAATCCTACAATCAGATTTTTATTTTTATATATCGCTAAATATTTCTATATGCTATATCCCTTCCCCCCGTTTCCTCCTCTTTGAAGATTAAGTATCCCCGATTTACCGTAAAGCTGTTCAGGCCCATATCTACATATATCCTCCCTCTACCCCCACCCTCTCATTCTTCATTAGCCCTTCCTCACATTCCCTTTATGAGGCATTCCTTTAGTAGCTTCATTATGTCCATCCAAAGATATAACTAATCTAACTCACTCAGAGTTGATTCCCTCCTTCTTTCTTTTTCTTTTTTTTTCCCTAAATTTTTTTCTCTTCTTTTTTTCTATTATTATTGTAAAAAAAACGTTTGCTATTGGTTTAATCCCCTTCCTTCCCACCATCTCCCCCGTCGCCTTTCTCTTTCCTCGTTTCCCTGCTGATCTCTCCCTCCCATTTTCCACCTCCTTGCGCTTCCCATTTTTTTTTTCTCCCACGCTCTTTTCTTGCTTTCCAAACCCTAAGACGCTTTGCTTTTTTCGCTGCCTCCTAAAACTGCTACAACTCCAACTGTTCACGGCTACAACTCCTCCTCTCATCTGCCTCTAGAAACATTAACCTGAAGTAACCCATCTGTCCCTCACTTCCTAAGTTATGTTAGCCCAGTCCACTTCCCTAACTAGTCTTTTGAATTCATACATTGAGTATCTTTGAAATCCTTTGACCCTAGTCTCAGATGCACTATTGATTATCCTCCCATTTATTTGGAAAGTCTCAACTCCTACAAATTATCCTCAAGGTTGTCCTCCATAAACAATGTCCTCAACAAGGTCCTCAATCCCCCCACCAATCAAAGCCATAAATCATCCCCCCTCGTCGTCAGCAACCACTAGATGAAGTAATTCATTTATTAGTTATCTCTATAAAAAGCTGAGCCCTTATTATATTAATTTAGCATCAAGTTCCCCCCTCAATCCGTTTAAAAGTTAAAAATCCCATTCTCACCTATATATATTAATAAGCTAACTCCCCCCAAACATTAAAGCCCCCATCTCTGGATGTGCTGAGGCTCTGGTATATTCTTTCTGTATCGTTCATATATTGCAGTCAGCTGTGTAGTTTTCTCCCCAATCACTAGTTTGCAGTGCTCATTATCTCCCATTTTTTCACCTCATTCCATTGCCCAACCTTTACCTTCCCACTTTTACTGAGCCCTAGTTACTCCCTTTACCTTTATTCCCTTCCATTTAAACAGCACATACCCTTCCATACCTGTACTCCAGTCATGGCTACCCTGTCCACCATTTTCTGCTATTCCTCCTCCTCTATCCTCTTCTTCCCCTGTTAGCTCTTCCAGTCCTTTTTTTTCTGTTGGTATCTCACTTTCGGTAGGGAACAAGTCTCCTTTTTGTTTCCCTCTGGTCATCTTGTCCACCCACACCTAACCTTGTAGATCTAGAATATGTCCCCTTTCTTATTGTATGTGTGTCCCTCTTCCCTTCTCATCGCCCCCTCTGGCTATTGGCGTCTCCCCCAGTTTGTCCTCTTCCCCTCTTGAAAATTTGGCTGTTTATGTTTGACCTCCCCCCAGGAGCCCCCCCCTTAAGTCTTAGGCTCCCTATTAGGTTCCCTCCTAGAAGTCCCCCCCCAGCTCTCCTTCCCCCCTAGCCCTCCCAGTGCCTTGTCCCTTTCCCTCCCTCAGCTCCTCACACCCTCCTCCAACCCCCCATAGCCCTCCTCCACCCCATCTCTCCCACCTTGGCACCACCAACCAGGTAGAATCCCACACCTTCCCACACACCCCTCAATCCCCCTGATCACATCCTGAATCCCACTCCTCTGAATCTCTGATCCTTCGAGAATCTGGCCGGTTCCCACCATCTCTCTTGACTCAATCCAATCTCTCTTGCGTCCTAGCCTCACTCCTGTTCAATCCTTCCTCACCTGTCTTCGGATCTAGCCACCTCCCTTCTTCCTTCCCCAGCACCTTTCCAACCTACCCCCACACGGCCTGCCTAACCTTCCTAGTGAATCCCCAATCCCCCCCTCTCTGCTTCGGCCTGGGGACAGCAAGGTCCTCTAACCTATCCCTGTTGGCCCTGGTTATCACCCTGACCCCCCTATTCCGCCCTTCCCAGGCCCTTCTAACCCATCCCTCCTCCTCCTCCTCTCTTCCCTTGTGGTATCTCCCTCCCCTGTCCCCCCCCTTTTGGCCTCCCACCTTCCTCCTCCCATCCTTCTCCTCCTGTTCTCATCTACCACTCCCTTCCTCCTCTCTTTCTTTTCACCTTCTCACCTTCTTCCTCATTCCCCTCCTCACCGTCCCCCTCTTTCCTTCTCCTTTCCTCCCTCCTCTCCCTCAAACTTCCCCCTTCCACTTCTCTCTTCCCTCCCCTCCTTCCTTCCTTCCCTCCTCTCCTGGTCCCTCCCCCCTCCCCTGGCTTCCTCCCTGGCGGTCCCTCTTCCTGGGCTTCTGCCCAGCCCCCCTGCCCCCCCTGGCTCCATCAGCCTCCCCTACCATTCCTAGCATCTCTCTAGTATTGTTTAAGTGTTTTGCTTTGTGACTACAAAAAGTGTTTGCTATGAAACTGAAATCCCCCACAGTCAGGAGAGAAGCATTACCAGGTATGAAATACTAGTTTATCACAAGAGGTGTCATGTCCTTCCTAACAAAAGAAGGCCATTAGACACCAGGCCAACCATTGTTGAACATCAGAGGACAAAAGACTTTGTTGATTGCTTCCCCCATGCCCATGCAGAAGAGACTTGCACAAACACTCATCCCATCAGTTTGAGCTCTGGGGAAAGGGAATAAAAATCCCTGTCAAGAAGAAATTGTTATCCCTATGCTGCTTGGACTTCAGGGAGAGAGCAAGATTTCTAAGCATAAGCAAGGGATCCCCAGGTGTTTACCTTGGGTTAGCCAAAGGATATATAGAGATGCACATTAAAGCAGCTTCTATTACTTTTTGGAACCTGAGACTAACTCATGTGTGTGTGTCTGTTTATCTGCTTTAACCTTGTAAATAGCTCTCATTTCTTTTTCCTAGTGTAGCAGGGTGCTGGTGCAAAGGCACCTAATTAGCCCCTGCTCAGCCAGCCCCAATCAGGAGAAATAGACTGGGGCTGGGGAGAAGTCTGGTGCCTGGCCTCTGGAACTGGCTGCACCTGTGGGCCTGCTAGTAGAAGAGCTATAAAGGTTGGCTGGCAGCCAGTACAAGGGGGAATGGCCAGGGAAGGTGCAGTCTCCAGGCTGAAGGGAGACTCCCTGTAAAAGAGGAGATAGGAAGACCTGTCTGCTTGTAAATAGTATCGCTGGGGGTGGGAACTGTATGTAAATAAAAGCCACGGGTGCTGCAGCAAGAAAAGCCTCACAGTGCTTTATTGAGGGAGCACAGAGCTCAGCAAGGGGGGTGGCCCAGGAAAGGACCCGGTTACACCTAGTTAATCAAACTTTAGATAGTCTATTATAGAATTGGCTACAAACATTGTCTTTGGTTTAAGATCTGGGGTGCAATTGACCTGGGGTAAGTGACTAGTCCTTTGGAACTGGCAGTAACCTGAATATTCTTGTGACTTTTGGTGTAAGGGACCATCCAGCACAAAAACAAGATTGCCTGCATGGCAAGATAGACAGTCCTCTTGGGAACTTTGGTCTGACTCTTTGTTAAGACTGTTATAGTGCATGGAGTTAACGCTTGATACTTGGTTGGTGAAATCTAGCTATAGACCACACAACCAATCTGGGGTTTGTGCCCTGGTTTGTAACTGTCTCCCCTGAGGTTGGCACTCACATTCGTGAGCCACTCCAGACAGCAGGACGCTAACTTTTTCTCTCAGTGGTGCCAATTTCAAATTTGCTAAATTTACAAGTCAAAAGACAATTCATTTTTTCCTATATGTCAGTGCTACAGAATCAACCTGGGAACAGAGAATTGAATTTTGGGTATTTTTCCTGCCCCATACACAAGAACCAGTAACAGATTTTGAAGTCAGAATTTCACTGACAATTTTGTCCACAATTAAAGGTCGGTGTAAGATGCTACCTAATCAAGATGGTGTAGGACACTCACTTTTCATAAGTGTAAATAACAATGCAAGGTGTGAACCAATGGAGAACTGGGCCGTGTAGAGGATTGGTGGGTGGCATGAGATTAAATCAGTGAAACAATATGTTACCTGAAGGCTGCTCTGAAGTTCTCTAGCTTCTCTCATTCATTTATCTTCCGAGCAATTCTTTCCATGTGGGATGGGGTGTTTACCCCACACTTGCCCAGAAAGGGTTAATGCAGATTGATAAGGGGGCTAATTGACTCAACAAGCCACAGCTGAGGGGAATCAGGTGGCTAAGTAATCCCCTGACTAAGAGATGGAACCCAGTTGAGGAGGAATGAGCTGGGCTGGGTTTATAAAGGCAGGAAATTGGCAGCTATGGGGGCTGCTAGGAAATGAGCTGCAGTCACTCCCTGGGAGAAGGGAGTTGGGAGGCTGGCAAACCTGAGAGTGCTAGATGGTAAGGAAAGAGATCAGGGAAAAAGCAACAAGGTCCAGGAGGGAACAGACATTGACTGGTATCTGGAGGGTCCTTGAGCTGCAGTAGTGGACAGGCCTAGGTTCCCTTACTAGCCACTGAGGGCGTGGCACCTGGGAGCAATGAAAGGGAAGGCTGCCTGAGACTATAGGTAAGAAGGCTCTTTGATACACCATCCTGGAAAAGAAAAATGTGTTCAGTGACCTGGCTGGAGGGCCAAGTTCTGAAGAGGCAGCAGCAGCTTATGGAGTGAGAGAGGGGTGGCAGACCCAGAGAGAGAGGCAAAGAGATGCCATGCAACTACGTATCAACCTCCTGAGCTATTTCCCAGAGTAACCAGGAGAAGATGCCATCCTAATGGTCAGTGGAGCACCCAGTCACATCATGTCAGAGCATGGACCTGATCCTACACCTATGACACCCCTGGGCTGGATGGGCAACATGAAGGATTCCAGTTTCTGTTGTGTTCATGACATTAAATAATGTTTGACACAGACTGTTAGCAAGTTACAACACTGAAAAAAACTAAATCAATGGGTTACATGTTTTTTAGAGTACATTGCAATTTCCTCTGAAAGCCAACAATAAAAACATAGCCAAGTAAAACAGCTTTCTGCAATGCTGCCAGAGATTAATCCAACTTTCTGCAATCCCACCAGAGAAAAAGCAACTTTCTAGCCCCAGGAAAAAGGCCTAAAGCAAAATTAAACATTATAATGGTACTCCAAGGAAACTGGTTTAGATATGAATAGTCCCAAACCACTAGCTTTACTAAACTCAAACACCCACACATTTGCCCTGGAGTTCTTGCATTCTTTTCTCATTTACACCATCTAATCCCATCTAAGATATGTGGTTGCACAAAGTGAGAGCAGGTTTTGGTCCTTCAGACCAGAGTAAGACCGTATAAAACTACCTCAAAGAGAGACACTTGAATGGATCAGACTCTCTTTGCTGTCTCTCCTTCAGGCAATAAATGAAATGAGGCAGTATTTCAATGAAACTTACAAGATCTCACTTGTTTCTCCATGACAAAGCATTTAAAAACTCTATGTCCTAGTTTTCTTTCTGCAAACTTCAACAGATTTCAATAAACTACATTAAAAGAACACTAAGGCTGAAAAGTAAAGCATTCACAACTTAATATAAGAATTAAGGTGGTCTGTGAAGCCTTAATTCATCACCCTTGTATGTATTAGTCTAATTACACATATTTTTCCACAGGATCCCTGCCTCATACAGGATGGATCTACATTGTGGATGAATGAGAGTTGTGTAATGAAGGGAGCTATTGTTTGTAGGACCTCTGCCCCATTTATTTTGGGTACTGGGACTGATGGGCCTAGGCTTACCTAAAAATAAAGGCCTACTCCTTTGACCAAGGGGGAGGAACCATGAAGTCCAGGCCATAACTGAATGCAGAAACAGGAATGGGAGTGTGGGTTAAAGGAGAGAGAGAGAGAGAGAACTTCAGACAGCACCCACTTTTCCTCAAAAGGAATTCAAGGAGTCAGAGGACACTGGCCAGAGGAACTCTGACTGGAGACATGATATAATGAGGGACCAAAAAAGGACCCACAGTCACAGAGTACTCCCCATCAAGGTACCTCCTCTTGGTCTGGTGGATGGCCATCTTTGCCAGCAGTAGGAGGAGACTGATGAGGTCTCAACTTTGTGTGGCCATAGATGGGGTGTGCATATACAAGGAGGGGTGGGGGGAAATGCAGCCAGAACCTCAGCAGAAGTTTCCGGAGGAACTGCAACCAGAAATACTCTATGTAGATGTGCACTGAGGCTCCTCCTTGCCTGTGAGATGTCAGGGGGACTCTGACCTGCACCAACCACACCCCCATGCTAAGGTCTCCATGGAGGACCTGCCAATTAATATCCTTGGTGGGCTGTGGGACCAGGCTAGAATATAGGCTAGCCCACCAGGGCTCCCTATCCTCTGCAGGTGGCAGCAAGTTCTTCTACTTGGTGTTGGGGCAAGACCTAAGGGAGAAGAAGGGATGGTATGCAGCATGAGTGTGCACAGATGTTTTCTGGGCATGGTTCAGAGATGGATTGGCCTACGCAGGATGGCATTCAGCCTACTCAGGCGTGGGGGCAGGGGCTGGAGTGGCTCTCAGCACAGGGTTCTGATGACAAGCTCAGAGGCTAGGAGTGAGCAAGGAGAGCCCTCCCACAGGACACCCTCAAGAGAAGCAGGATGCAAAGCTGATTGGACCTCCTGGAGTACCTAACAGGGGATGCATAAGGTGGGCAACTCGATGAGCAGGCCAACTGCCATGGGGTCCACCCAGTCCCTCTGCCCTGGTGAAACCAGCCAGGACCATCTGCTGGTGCACAGAAGGGGACTCCACAATCTGCTCTCTAATGTGTGGGTTGTGTAGCAGGGGTTCAGCCAGGAGAACTTCCCCCTCAATGGCCGCTACAGACATGGCCATTGAAAACAGCCTCTAGATCCTGAGGGTGCCCAGGTGTCTGAGGAAACCCCTCTGGTTGAGACAAAAGAGCTGCCAATTGTATCAGAGCCTTCGAAGGTGGCAGAGGAAAGCATGTGACAGCAAGCTCCATGCCAGACTACGAGCACCATCAGAGAGTCTCTGCAGAGCCTGAAGCAATTTGCTGCTGATAGAGTCCAGATCCTGCCAGTCCTCTCCCAGGGGGAAGCTCAGGAGACCCAGTGCACACCCTGCCAGAAAAACTTCAGGACCTTCCTTTGGAGACTGGTCATGGTCCCCCGTGGCAAGCTCAGGGTACTGAATGAATGATGGAGAATGGGGTATGACTAATCAGTTGAATGACCAGCACCCTCTGGACTGGAGCAGCCCCATCCATATCTTCAATCAGTCAGACACCCTGGCCTACAGTTTGATCCAATTCTCCAACAGGGAGGGATCAGCAGCAGAAATGCCAAGACAGAGCATTGGGCCCCAAGTCCCACTGGATGGCACTGAGCACAGGTAGGATAGAACCCACCTGCCACTCATTCCCAACCATCAGGCTAGATTTCTTGACCCAGTTGACCTGGTGAAGAAAGCCCCTGAGTAGATGGCTTGGCAAGCCATTTCACACACCACGTGTCCCGGACCTTAGTTCATGAGGAGCACATTGTTGGTATATGCTGACAGGACCAACTGCAAGTCTAGCTCTCAAATCACCAAAGGGAGGAAGGGCTCAATGGTGATGGTGTGCAGTTAGCCAGACAGCAGGCAACCCTGATGCATCCTTTGATCAAAGGTAACAGTCTCAGTTAGAGCCCAGTTGAACTTGAACAGACACTCCACAAAGGGGTACAAGGAATCCCACAAAGCAGGAACTGAAGTTGAATGGCCACAGAGATACCCATGATCCACTCTATTAACTGCCTACTTCTGGCTGAGGGACAGGAGAGTGAGTGACAGACCATCCCTACACACCTGGTAAAGAAGGTCCCCAAGGAAAAGATAGTTGAAGGTGGTCTGGTGTGGGAAGGTGTAACTCTGGTAAGGGTGGATCACATCTGGCAGCAGATTTCAGCCACAGTGAGATGGCCTTTGCTATTACCTTGTGGTCCATGAGCAGCAATACTGGACACCAATTTCTCAGGTTGCAGAGGTCCTCCCCTTTTGGGCTGAGCCTGTGTGACATGAGGAGTTCCCTGGGGACTCAGTCCAGATGATGGCAAGGTGTGGGTGGAGGATGTCCCAGAACGTGTAGTAGAACTCTATAGTCAACTCACTGATGCCCAGAGATGTATTGGTGGACATCAGATGAAGGGATTTGGAGAACACTGACAGAGAGAGGAAGTTCCAGCTGATCCTGGTCACCCAGACTCACTGTAGGGTATTCATCCCACAGGACCCCACAGAAATTGGTGTTGAGGGTTGGATGCAGGGAGAAGAGGTCAGCATGGAAAGCCCTTGCCCTTTCTGGTGATGTGCTTTTTTGGCACCTGCTTCTTCTCCAGGGCATAGAAGTGGGAGCTGTGATCTGTCTCCCAAAGGAACTGGATATATGATCAAACTAAAGCATTACAAGTCCAAATAGTTGTCTAGGGCCCAGAGCTTGTCCCACTTCTCTGGATCATACCCCACAGAGGGATGGATCACCAGGTGATTGGCCAGGTGTCTGTCCATGCCAAAATCTTCTGCAGCAACTGGTCTATCACCATGTCCCTCCTCCCACTGGCCCACGGTGTAGTTATGGCAGAAAAGCCAGGCACATACCTTTCCTTCATCCCACCGTCACTGTGCAGAGAGGGAAAGGTGGGCCTCTGCCCCTGCCAGATTTCCCAGGAGGAGACCAGGATGCCCATGTCCTATAACAGTGTTTTGTTAAAATCCCAGTGGGCCAGACCTAGCCACTCAGGCACCAAACAGTCATGGCCATCAGATGGGGGTCCGAGAACGGGGCTGGCCTGATACTGGAGGAGTGGGCCTGCAAGATGTTAAAAGGTGAGCTGTAAATGTGGTCTAGCTGCGACTGGCATGACCGAGTCTCTTCCGCCCAATGCAGATCAAAGTAGTGCAGCTGAACTGTGATTTTTCAGAGATTTATAACTTGGCCAGGTTTGGGGAGATTTTTGTGAGGCTAAAAGGCATATCCCTGACAACAGCATGACCACCCTCCCTGCCAAATGTCAAGTCCCAGCTCCAGAAAATGGAGGGTGTAGAGCTTCACGGACACAATGTGTGGTAGTAGTCGAAAGGTGGGGGCCCTAATTTTAGGAATGATAACAAGAGAGCAAACAAGGGAGGCTTTTTTTTATAAGTCGTGCATATCTGGATGGTTCTGCTACAGTTTAGTTGTAAGTGTTCTGTCTGATAAAACAGGATACAGCAGAAACATAAAGGGAAACTTAGAGAAATCTACCATCACCCTTCCAGACAGCAGTGTTGTACATCAGTGTTTATCATCTTAGCCCAATGCTCACATGACTTGCTTAGATTCAATGTGGTACATTTATGATTTTAAAGCTTTTCAAGGTGAGAGAGTAAAGTCATATGCTTAGAAGGATATTTCTTTACATAGTGTCTGATAGCCCCATATCCTGTAAAAACTAAACCTAATTCTGCTCACTCAACACACTGGAAAATATATTACTATTGGTTTTCTTTACATTACTTATTGTGTTTGCTCAAAAAACCTTTCCAATAGCATCCGTGACTTTCATACGCAAAATGGGAATCAAAAGCAAGCACAAATTTTAATTGCTTGAACTTTGATGGTGAAGCAATTTGGGGAATTTCTTCTTTTTGTTGTTGTGCTTGAACTAATCTCATTTCATTTTGCACTTTGAATGCATGACAGTCCAAGTGGTTCAGGAAAAATAAGGTGGTGTAGGTAAACCAGGGATGCCCTGATACTCAAGGTTGGGAGTTGTTAGAGCAGACAGGAATACAGGAGAGGAATGCTCTGTCATTTCCTGCATGATACCACATCAGTAAGTACTGGGTTTTTATTCATGCAAATCTCCCTTGTAAGATGGGTCCCATTGGTTTTAGCACTGGTCTGAATTAAAAACACACTGGAATAAACAAAGTTCCTGAGGCCAGACACATTTCTGGAGATGTTTTAATTAGACTTGCTTTCAGCAGGTTTAACTAAATTGAATTTACAGTCTGGCCTCTCTGTGGGGTCCTGCCTATGCAATAGCAACAGCTGAGCTGGTGGAACCCATCCCCCCCCACACACTACATTTCTCCAATTCAAGTATGGCCTTTGTGACTTCTAACACAATCTTGCTTGACAATCTGCCAGTCAGTAAATTATCAATTAAGAAATAGATTGGATATCCCTGCCAATAAAAGACTTAATCCACTGCATCTAGGAGAGATCTCCTGAAGAACTGCTTAGGCTCAGACTTTCAAAATCCATATTTAATTTTTGTAATTGTCATGATGCAGCAGTTGTATATGTGATTAAGAAGTACTCATTGGACTGAATAGGACATATAGCTTGAGGCAATAGCAGGAACAAAAAGCAATCTCTTAAAACAAAGACAATAAGGTTGTAAGCTCCAGTTTCGTTGAGGCCAGAAACGATGGCCATTATATTAGAGCATCCACCTAGAAGTCCTGAGTTCCCTTTTTGATAGCACAGAACCTAGGTGAGGAAATAGAAGGAAGAAATCTGAAAATCCTTAGTTGGCATGTACTTTTCTTGGTTTATATTTTAATTACAACCATTACATCATGGCAATTACAAAGATTGAATATGGATTTGAAAGTCAGAGTCTAAGCAGTTCTATAGCAGGGTTCCTTCTCCTTCCCTCATCAGAGACTTAAGATCTTTACTGGCAGGGGAACCAGATCAATTTCTTATTCCTTGCATTATCTGCATGTAATCCTTACACATTTGCCTCAATGGGTGGGCTCAGAACGTGCATGGGGGAACCACCAGTCAAGATCTAAGTTCTGCAGCAAGTGGTGTAGGAGATTCACTAGGAACATTCATTCGAGTCAGATGTGAGCCAGTGCAACGGTCTTGGGTTGCCGTCTTTTGGACGAGATGTAATACTGAGGTTTTGACCACTTGTCCTTATTAATGATGGCAAGTGTCGGCTGACCCTACTGAGTTTTGCCATTGACTGAAATAGGACTGCATCCCTCCACAACTCCTTGGTATTATTCCAGAGGAGTTATATGGTCACTCCAATTCTTAAGTGGCACAGCCTTCAAGCAATAGCATTTCTCAGATCTACAGAATATTGATGCAATTAATTCAGACGAACAGACAGTCCATATAAAAATAAAGCAACAGCATCTTTGCACTGAAAAATTAGACCTAGGGCAAGGCAGGACCTTGTGCAGATGCATGGGGTTACAAGGCACAAGGAGCCTTTCCCTCTAGTATCCTGCGGTGCAAGGGCCAGGGAATGGTCATGCCACCTAACCTGCCCCTGGTGTACAAACCCTTACAAAGCAGACAGATAGGTGCACATGGATTTTCTCCTGCCCATCTGCCTTGGCCAATGGAGCTGGCTGACTTGTGGGCATATCATTATCCACACTGCAATCAGAGGTGTGACTGAAGCACATGTAGACCCATATGAGATAGTTAACTTTGATCTGGCCCTAACAGTAGCAGTGAAGCCACTGCAACTGCTAGTATATACCCAGAGAGCTGGGTAGTCTTGTATAGCCCATACTGCCACAACTGCGCTACTATGGTTACTGGAGCTAGCCAGTCAATGCACACACTGAGGAATTTTTAGTGCAAAGCTGCAGGGTCCGCATGGGCGGTTGGCACACTGCATGCTGGAGTGCTGTAGATTTACATCCCACTTTGCCCTGCAGTGAACGTTCAGATAGACACGCTCTTGAAATGAAGCTAAATTTTGAAATCTCAAAATCCTTTGCAAAATGGAACTCCCGTGCTCCAGGCAGCCCAAGTTTCTCAGACCCCAGATGACTGCCCCCTTAGCTAAAGGCAAGGAAGTTTCCTCTTTACTCAATTACTTGGTAAATTAAGCAATTGTAAATCTAATCTTCTCTGAGCCAGGCTTCTAGATGGAATTCATCCCTCTGACCTGTATTATATTTGGACACAGACAGGAGCATTTGTAAAATCATAGAATCACTCTGCATTAGCCTTCCAAGTGCCCAAGGGGTCATGTGGAAACATCACTTTAGCTGCAAAAAAATTGCTTCAGTCTAGACAGATCTGAGGTCTCCAGTCCATCAGTTTTCCTTAATCCTCCCTCTCACTACATAGCTCAATACTGATCAAAGAGAGAGGGATAATATGAAAAGGTAAAATAATGGTACATGCTGAAATTTAGCTCAGTCAGGCACATACAGTAATTCCTTCAGGACAACACTGAATCCATAGGCATATTAACATTACCCAATAATTTCTTAAATGCTCCATCTCATACTGGCATTTCGTATCTTTAAATTAGCTATACAGGGACCTGCTTAGTCTCAGTTTTTGGTTCTGGTGTGTTAAGGTTCTGCATGTTAAGAAATAAAGCAGTGTTACATTGCGACCTTCCAAACAAGACTGTTTATGTTTTTACCTAGCTTCTTGGTTTGTATGCTATGAACATAACACTGACTCCTAGACAAAGGAGTCCCTATCAGCTCCTTAGGTCAGTCCTTCCAAGATTGCATGTGTTCCATGGGGTTGATCATGCAAGATTAGTCCCATGAGACATTGAATGCCCATATCTGAGCATAGATGATTAGCACTGGAAACTTTGGTTGCACTAACTCCCTTGAGTACATTCAGGGTATCTGGTATCCTGTTCATGGCTCCACCAGGACATGCATCCAGTTATAACTTCTCTTGTACTGACTTGTTGAACTGAAAAGAAATTTCAGCTCTTCAACTCAGGTGAGTTACACTTACATAATAACAGGTTTCAGTGGTAGCCGTGTTAGTCTGTATCAGCAAAAACAACAAAGAGTCCTTATGGCACCTTGAGACTAACACATTTATTTGGGCATAAGCTTTCATGGGCTAGAAGTTCTAGCCCATGAAAACTTATGCCCAAATAAATGTGTTAGTCTCTAAGGTGCCACAAGGACTCTTCGTTGTTTTTACTTACAAAATAAAAAAGTTACGTACTTTCCTCACATGCGCAGATGAGGAATTTTACATGCAGATTTCTGTCTTTGAATGTCTTTAGCATCATCAGGGAACATAACTACTTGTTAGTTTTGAGGTAGTTTTGTTTTAAAAACAGGAACATGGTATCATTATACTGCATTTGACCAGAGGTCTATTACCCTCCTACAGTGCTCAGTAGGAGACACCTCTTAAGAAGATGCAAGAAGAAACCCTGCAGTAGAGTAGAACATGCCTTCAGGGAAAGTTTCTCCTCAACGACCCTGGTTAATTTATGCCCTGAAGCAAAGAAGCTTGTCCCCCTTCCAAACTCATGGCTTTAATATACACTAAAGTTTCATCTTGGGCACCAACTTAGCATAATAAAATTATGAGTCCAAGAGCTCTCTTTTCCCCATTCCTCTAAATAAAAAAAAAATTAAGTAATTGGAGATATACTAGTCTCCTAGAACTGGAAGGGACCTTGAAAGGTCATTGAGTCCAGCCCCCTGCCTTCACTAGCAGGACCAATTTTTGCCCCAGATCCCTAAGTGGCCCCCTCAAGGACTGAGCTCACAACCCTGGGTTTAGCAGACCAATGCTCAAACCACTGAGTTATCCCTCTACCAGCTTTTACCAAAGCTTGAGATTTCAGGAAGCAAAGTACTTTTTTCAATGCACAGTGACAGTTCAAGTTTAATTTCTAATATATGCTCCCAAAAGATGTGTCATACAAACTATTTCAGTCTCTTTCACTTTTCTGACAGGGTTCGTTTGCTTATCAGCATAAGCCTTGCTCACCTTGCCTCATTATCTCTTTTAGAAGTCCAACAGTTTAATTCAACAATTTAAATAAAAAACAAAACAAAGAAAACAGAATCAAAAGCTATTTCTCCCTTATCTTCATCCAAGCTAATCCTTCTGTGCAGTGTATCTTAATGTGCCACTTTGTGTTTAGTACAAAAAAATAAAAGAGGATGACTTCTTTTTTGTGTGTTAAGAGGATAAAACTCTATAGAATGGTTCCTGACTTTTGCTGATTTGTGATTGCCTTCGCCACAGGAGGCAACAATACTAGCAACACAGCAGGCTGAGAAAGGCATTCGTTGTGAGGCTTGAACTATGACAATCACTCTCTTTTCTTTTGTGCCCCATAATCAGGCTCTCTTTCCTGCTGTGCCCTTTGCCCCTGATTTGCAGCCATAGCAGAGAAAACTATGGGACTGATTCTCCTTTGACTTACACCTGGATGAACCTGGAGTAACTCAACTGCAGTCAATGGAGCTAGTGTGAGAGGAGAATCTGGTCCTGTGAAAGCTGAGAGAGGAAGACTAAAAAAAAACCAAACCATACTAAGGAAAAAGAAAATTATTTTGTCTTAGGGGGTTCTGTTCCAGCTCAAAATATCCACAGATTGTGGGAAACATAGGCTGTGGGAGGCCCTGCAAATTGGTTCTTCAACAGATCCAGCCACACAGGAGAATGGCCAGCAGGCTGCATAATGTCTAAAAAATATTCATACAGTTTAAGGGTAGAAGAGACCATTAGTTTGGCCTTCTGTATATTACAGGCCATTATTTTTCACCAAGTTACCCCTGTACTAATCCCAATAATTTATGCTTGCCTGAAACATACTTTCCAGAAAGGCATCCAGTCTTGATTTGAAGACATCAAGTGATGGAGAATCCACCACTTCTCTTGGTAGGTGGGTCCAATAAATGACACCCTCAGAGTTAAAAATGTGCACCTAATTTCTAATTTAAGTTTATCTGGCTTCAGATGACATCCATTAGTTCTTGTTATACCTTTTCTTGCTAGATAAAGAGCCCTTTAGTACCTGTTGTTTTCTCTTTATGGAGATACTTATACACTATATCAATTCACTCTCAATCTCGTTTTTGATAAGCTAATACAGAGCTTTAACCCTCCCACTGGCATTTTCTCCAGCCCTGACTTAGTTTTGTGGCTCTTTTCTGCACTCTTTCCAATTATTCAACAGTTTCTTATTTGTGGTACACACTCCTTATTTGTGGTTCCCAGTTCCTTATTCAAAGGCCAGTATATAAAAAAAAATACATCAATACATCTTTAGAAATTTCTAATTAGTGTGATTGAGTATGATAAATTACTAATTACTTCATTTATTAAAGAATCAAATAAGCTGTATTTTGACTGGCTGTACATGACAAAACTAGTTTCAGGTCACCTCAGCTGACACCTCCCTGTGACCCTCAGACTGTTCTGAAGGAGCTGGGAGATGCCACTTACCAACTCAAAGCTCTGTTCCTGTGCAGATCACTGTCCTACATATTGTACTGGCTGTATGTGCCAAAATAAGGCTTATGTGAGGGTGCTAGAACAATTTGTATAGTGGGGGTCCTGAAATCCATTGAACTGAACTGTAAACCCTGTATATGATGTAAACCTCTTCAAGCTAGGGGGTGTGGCAGCCCCCCTGCATGTCTAGTTCCAGCACCTATGGGCTTAAGTCACTGCAAGTGACATGTCCCTGTGACCATTATTTCTTTAATAAGAGATGAGGATATGCCACTCCCAGAGATGAATCTTTATTTCTGGCCTGACATATTTTACCCCAATTTTTATTTGGGGTTCTCTATTAGCTAACATGCAATGTGCACATAAAACCAGAAAGCAATATTCAATCAATTTGTTCCAAATCCAGCTGTAATGTTTTCACAGAACTAATAGGATAGTTACATATTAAGTCTGTCAGAACTTTTGGTTGGTTGCTGAATTAAGAACAGCAACATGGCCACATTTATAGAAGCTTGCGTTAGATATACAGTTGTGTTAGATATACAGACATTACTGTTGTGTGGTTTTGCTCATTTAATCCAAAAAGTGTATGAAGACACTGCTTGGGCACAGTTCACTACCAAATAATCATGTTTATTAACTGTATGCAAAAATACAAGGCCTAACTTAATGCAAACTGCTGCTAGCCTCTGAGTGATCTCTGATGTCTTCTCAAATGTAGAAAATAGTGACCACCACAGAGTGCTCACAAACTACTTAAAGGAATACTACCCTATTCCAATGTACTAAAATTAATTGAACCAGCTAGTGTCTTTGCTGCTGTGTGATTCTCACAGCTACACTAATGTGGGTTGGTTTGCTTTAATAGAATTTGGAGAACTCAGCCTGGGGCTAGAAGATCTCCACCGCCTTTCCTTTTTAATTCAATTCCCTCATAGAAATGCCAGCCCTTGGTTTGACCAAGTTTGTGGAAACATACAAAATGGTTCCCAGATGATACCATTTGGATTTAAAAAAACAGGTGGGGGGAAAAGGAGGAGCGTTCTTCCCAAAGAGAAATATTTATATTTGTTTCTCTACACCAAGGAATAGCAATCAGATCCATGGGGAACAGTAAGTGTACATGCAGTTTTCTGTGATTTTTACTTGCTACTATTATAGCAATGGAAACACAACTCAATCCTGAGAATAAGAAGTGAGTCTGTAAAAGTGCAGCCAGTCCCTGAGCACCCCCTCACAGCCAGGTGTGGAGCTGCTGAAGTGCCCCACCTGAACTTCCCCAAATCCAGCAGCAGTAGATTTCAGTTTAACAGCCCAGGGCAGGAATAAGCCAACACATTGCTGGACTGAAGAAGGGGACATGGAATTTTGTTAAAACAATCATTGCAACAAGCAGTTCATAAGGCCAGGAATCCTTACAATAGACAGTTCATCGGGACCTGCTTCAAGGCTCCGAAACTCACAGTCCACACCCAAGTCTCTGAATCAGTTCCAAGCTCATCTCCTGGTGCCTGAGAGAGAGCAACTGACATTCACTGCAGCCAGCCTGCCTACAGGCTCCTATGTCCTTCTTGTTCATACATCTGAGCCCTCCATCCCCGCAGGCCAAGGCCTCCATCAGGCTGCAGGCCCCAGCCTGTTCCACAAAGGGATAGTATCCTTTAAATCATACTCTTTTAGAGATTCCAGGATTCTAGTGTTCATTTTTTTAAAAATGTTAATGGTATCACATTGTGGAGTGCAATCCAGATCAGTGAGGGGCTGTGTCACCTCTGGCCTGCAAACTTGGGCACCTCACAATGCTTTGCTGCTGTACGTCCAGCCTAGGCCACTCACAAACAGCATGCATGTCACATCCTGAATGTCTGTATCTAGCTGCAACCTGCCAGTCACACCATAGGCTCAGAGTTTCTAATCTGCTGGGGAGTGCTCCACCACAGTTCCGCCCAGACCTTGCCACCACTCCACCCCTTCCCCCATGGCTCCACCCCTTCTTTCCCCCTCCCCTGAGCATGCTGCACCCTTGCTTCTACCCTCTCCAGGAACTGTTCCAGATTGAGGTATCATTAGAGGAGGTTTTGGAACAAATTGATAAATTAAACAGCAATAAGTCACCAGGACCAGAGGTATTCACCCAAGAGTTCTGAAGGAACTCAAATGTGAAATTGCAGAACTACTATCTGTAGTTTGTAACCTATCATTTAAACCAGTTTCTGTATCAGATGACTGGAGGATAGCTAATCTGACATCAATTTTTAAAAAGGGCTCCAGAGGTGATCCCGGCAATTACAGGCCTCGAAGCCTGACTTCAGTACTGGGCAAACTGGTTGAAACTCTAATAAAGAACAATATTGTCAGACATATAGATGAACATAATTTGTAGACGAAGAGTCAACATGGTTTTAGTAAAGGGAAATCATGCCTCACCAATCTACTAGAGTTCTTTGAGGGGGTCAACAAGCATGTGGACCAAGGGGATCCAGTGGATATAGTGTATTTAGATTTTCAGAAAGCCTTTGACAAGGTCCCTCACCAAAGGCTCTTATGCAAAGTAAGCTGCCATGGGATAAGAGGGAAGGTGCTCTCATGAATTGGTAACTGATTAAAAGATAGGAAACAAAGGGTAGTATAAATGGCTAGTTTTCAAAATGGAGAAAGGTAAATAGTGGTGTCCCTCAGGGGTCTGTACTGGGACCAGTCCTGTTCAACATATTCATAAATGATCTGGAAAAGGGGGTAAACAGTGAGGTGACAAAATTTGCAGATGATACAAAATTACTAAAGAGTGTTAAGACTGAGAAGAGCTACAAAAGGATGTCTCAAAACTGGGTGACTGGGCAACAAAATGGCAGATGAAATTTAATGTTGATAAATGCAAAGTAATACACATTGGAAAGCATAATCCCAACTATGCATATAAAATGATAGGGTCTAATTAGCTGTTACCACTCAAGAAAGAGATCTTGGAGTCATTGTGGATAGTTCTCTGAAAACATCCACTCAATGTGCAGCGGCAGTCAAAAAAGCAAACAGAATTCTGGGAATAATTAAGAAAGGGATAGATAATAGGACAGAAAACATCATGTTGCCTCTCTATAAATCCATGGTACGCCCACATCTTGAATACTGTGTGATGGTGTGATCGCCCCATCTCAAAAAAGATATATTGGAATTAGAAAAGGTTCAGAAAAGGGCAACAAAAATTATTAGGAGTATGAGGAGAGATTAATAAGACTGGGACTTTTCAGCTTGGAAAAGAGACGACTAAGGGGAGATATGATTGAGGTCTATAAAATCATGACTGGGGTAGAGAAAGTAGATAAGGAAGTGTTGTTATTACTTCTCATAACAGAAGAACTAGGGCCACCAAATTAAATTAATAGGTAGCAGGTTTAAAACAAATAAAATGAAGTACTTCTTCACACAACACACAGTCAACCTGTGGAACTCCTTGCCAGACGATGTTGTGAAGGCCAAGACCCTAACAGGGTTCAAAAAAGAACTAGATAAATTCATGGAGGATAGATCCATCAATGGCTATTAGCCAGGATGGGCAGGAATGGTGTCCCTAGCCTCTCTTTACCAGAAGCTGGGAATGAGCGACAGGGGATGGATCACTTGATGATTACCTGTTCTGTTCATTCCCTCTGGGGCACCTGGCACTGTAGTGATAATCAGGATGGCCCATTTCAAACAGTTGACAAGAAGGTGTGAGTAACAGCAGGGGGAAAATTAGCATGGGGAAATAGTTTTTACTTTGTGTAATGACCCATCCACTCCCAGTCTTTATTCAAGCCTAATGTAATGGTGTCCAGTTTGCAAATTAATTCCAATTCTGCAGTTTCTCATTGGAGTCTGTTTTTGAAGTTTTTTTGTTGGAGAATTGTAACTTTTAGGTCTGTAATTGAGTGACCAGGGAGGTTGAAGTATTCTCCAACTGGTTTTTGAATGTTATAATTATTGATGTCTATACATTGGCCAAACCGGACAGTCTCTACACAAAAGAATAAATGGAAACAATCAGACTCAAGAATTTTTGAATGTTATAATTTAATTTCATTACATTAGTCTTGAATAAAGACTGGGAGTGGATGGGTCATTACACAAAGTAAAAACTATTTCCCCATGCTAATTTTTCAAGTGTTTGAAATGGGCCATCCTGAGGTGACAGAGGTTCCACGGTGTTTTTTGTTTAAAATGCAGGTTCATCTGTTCCTGTCCCCCTTCACTGCCCAAGAATGGCCACTTGAAGGATGATTGCCAATCAATGTTGATGACACCTGGCAAGAGGTGTCAGCTTGTCCTTTATCTTAGAGAAACCAGTTTACCCACTCCCCAAACTTGTCTGGTAAACACATTTCAGTCTTAAGTTCTGCTTATGTTCATAACTTTATATATAATGTTGCTACACACATTTCACCATGATATTGACCAAGAAGTTATTAGTTTTCAAATGATACCTCACAGGATAGAGGGGTGCATTCGGTCATAAATGGCAGTGTGAAAGTAAATAGTTAATAAGTTTAACAGCATTTGAAGGAAGAGAAATTTGACAGCAGAGAATATATAACTAGTAGTACTCATTATCAAAAAAAATATTCAAAGTAAATATCTTCTTTCAAGTCTAGATAAAGGTTATGTTATTTGATAGCTATTGACGCTGGCATTACAAGAGTTCTGTTAGATTTTTTCCAACTGATTATACTATTTCCCTAGTACTTTCTTGTGTAAGCAGATGCATTTAAGACTTTTTTGCATTTCATGAGACTGAGTTGGGGGGAGGGGCAGGGGAGTCTTTTGCACATATTTATTCAGCAGAAAAGAAAGCAGACACACTGTTGTGACCACAGGAGACATTTCAGTGACTCTCCTTTGACCCTTACATCATCTCTTTTGAACCCCTTTCAGTTTAGGAACTGGAATTACATGAAGTTAAAAGCTAATGCAAAAATCAGAAAAACTCAGCTGACACACCTGAGTTGATAATTGGAATGGATTGGATTTGCAATTCTAATTTCAAATAAGTGATCATCTGTTTGCACCTACCTACTTAAGATTGAATATTGTTCCCCCTTTTCACTTCTCAAAAAACAATTTTTGGAAGGCTGTAATTTAAATTATGTTGAGCAGTACACATCTTTAAAAATAGTTATAGCAAATAACTCAGAGGATGTTATGTGGGTCAATACATTTTGAGTTTGCAACATTAATCTGAAATCATAAATGGATGATATCAACCAACAAATATAGATTAAGTAATAGTGTACTGAGTAGGTTTCATGCATTTGATTAATGTTTGTTATTTTATTGAAAGAATGAATAAGTAGTAGATAGAAAACAATGTTTCTTAATTTGTTTATAGTTACCATAGTTTTAAATCACTTTTCCACATTAGAAACCTATATTGAAGATGTTAGAAAAATATTAGTGATGAGTTGACCAAAGCCAACACAATCACATATCCTGTTTATGAAATTTGTCACTTCAATTGTTCAACATTGTGATTTTTTTAATCCCTGCTGCCAGGATATGCTCAATAATTTCTTCATGTAATTTATATTTGAAGTGATTACCGTATTGGTCAGGAAGACAGGACATCAATACTAGCCCTAATTGAACAAGACAAATTATATGTCAGACCTGCTGACCTTTTCAACTTTACCTCTGTAATCTAATGATTCTACAGCCATTCTGTCCTCTCCGTAAATATCAAGATAAATCAAAACTAATGTGTAAACACACACAAACACAATACAAATCAAAGAGTCCTATCACTCAACCTTTTGGGGCCCAGTTGTGAGACAAGACTCAGAAAAGAGCCAAGATGTTAAAGGTACTATTTTTCCTGAATGAAAAGTCCAAGTCTTGTGGAATTCCTTTCTTAGCATTATCCTCATTGTGTTTATAATTTTATTAAATAAGATGTTGATGCCACCTGAGTAGTTTGCGTTGAACGTTAGTTTAGATGTGAATGGACACCCCCACTCTCTTTGTAGTTTGTCTTTGTAGGCCCCAATCCTGAAAACACAAATAACTTTACCAAGGGAAATAGACCTATTGGGCCCAGTGAAGCTACACATCTAAGGTTCTTCAGGTATAAATATTTGCAGGATTAGGCTCTTGGATTGTAAACGCTTCAGGGCGAGGATGGAGTCTTCTCATTTACTCATAGAGCACCTACCAGGATGAGGCCTCAATCCCTGTTAGGACCTCTGAGTGCCATTGCAATACAGATATTAAATAACAGATTTAATGAAATAGATTAGATGAAAAGTCCTATATATTATGTTAACAGTACTCTGAACAGTACTCTAATTTTACTGAGTTAGCAGTATATCCCTTTCTGCAATCAATTAATCCTATATATTTTATGGAAAGCTGAAAATAAAGTGCTGCATTTTTAATGCTGGTGCTACCTATCTGGTATAGAGCTGCCATATTGGTGCCATTTAGTTTACTATTTTAAACGCCATTTTCAGTACACTATAAAAACAATCACTTTAGATTTCACAGGGGTTTTCCTGCTCCTGCTTGCAGACTAGGGGGCTCTGTAGGGAAGCAAGCAGTCTGGGCTTAGTCTGCAGATTGCTGCTGACAGCCTAGAGTAAATTGGGGTGAGTTGTGCCTCTGATTTTAGGGGATCTCTCTGGGCTTGTCTACACAGGAGTATCCAAGAAATTTAATCAAAATTAATTAAAGATGTGAATTTGAAGTGGATTAGTTAAACTGTATTAAATCCCTGTGTGGAAAATGTTATTCAGAATTAAAGTGGCCTTAATTTGGTTTATCGTAATTCACTTAGAGCAGTCCCTATATCAGCACTGAGGCATCTACTAAATGAAAGGGAAAGAAAAGCAATGAAAATAGTAGGTGACACAAGACCACAAAAAGGACCAATATAGATACAGTTATCAGACTTTCAGGACTATATTCAGGTGACTGCAGTCTGTCAACCTGCATAGTGTCTATAGTAAACAGAGAATAAGTTGCAATGATTAAGACAATTACACAACACCCAGATTTCATGAATAAATATGTACTCCATTGTAACTTGGCAGAGTAAGTACTACTTTGTGTAAATTAAGTAAGTTTTTTTGTAAGAAAGTGGTCTTGCAAGAAGGGATGGATATAAGCCTAAAAAGAGCCTGCCTGAAAGCTAATAAGGCTAATAATAAACTCTTGCATTTATTTATCACCTTTCATCTGAGGATCTCCAAGTATTTTACCGTTAACACTATTTTATGGGTGGAGAAACTGAGGCACACAAATCCATTCAACTTGGCAAATTATCATTAAAATGTGTGTCTGTCCTTTGGCATGAGGATTTCTGATATTATTACTTCCCTATCCAAAAAATACTTATCTTAGTAGATTTTTTCTGAGTTTAGTGATTTGCCCAACATCATAGAGAGTGGTAGAGTCATGCCTTGAATTTTAACTCCCAAGCCTTAGAAAGGACTTCCTACCACAAGTTGATATACACAGGCATATGTTATCTGTCTTTTCAGGTAGTAATGTCTTTTAACCAATTTTTGTAAATTGGCTTAACTAGTGTTTTGAGAAAATGATCTTATTATGCTTTCTGGCCCACTAGAACGCAAAAGCCTTCTAAAAGAAGATTCAAGTATTAAATAAAAACAGAGGAGAGAAGTTGGACATAAGATGTTCTTTAGAAATATAAGCAGTGAACAGCCAAGAGAGTCCAGAGGGTTCACAAAGAATATGTTCCTATTCAGGACTGGCTGTAGGCACCAGCAAACCAAGCACATGCTTGTGGCGGCACAATTCCAGGCGCGGCATTCTGGAAAGGTTTTTTGTTTTGTTTTTGCTTCGGCAGTTGTGCTCTCAGGGGGGTTTTTTTGTTTGTTTTGTTTTCTTTGCAAGACACCCACTGCATTGACACATTCCACCACCCAAGAGGTGGAAATCCAGAAAGAAATTTGCCTCTGAAAATCCCTTACCCATAAATACCACTGCAAAAGGCTAGAGTAACAAAATGGCAAGAAATGCTTCAGAACAATTTTCTTCAGACATGACCTTGAAAGAAAACACTGATGTACTCTAAATTGACTGAGAGCTGGGATGGAAGAGACTGGTGACAATATGACCAAGTGGAAGCTGAAGAATGTCCCCAAATGCAAATGTGGAGAGTCTAAGCAAACACTTGAACATTGCCTGCTGCAGTGCCCTCTGTCAACATCCTGTGCTCCCAAGAAACTATTCAAGATAAGTGATTGCAGCCAAGATTTTAGCTGCAGGTTGGAGTGGTAAACTCTGATGATGATCTAACTTCCAGGAGGAGGAGGGAAGGGGGAAGTATTGCCTGTATGTGCATGAGGTCAGGCTGGATAGCAATGGTGATACCTTCTGTCCGTGGAGTCTGTCAGTTGCCATGTTTACTCCCTTCCTTCATGATCCATGGAGAAAATACAAAGCTCTGCATAGCCCTCAACATGCTTATAACATTTGCAGCTCTGCATCAATATAATGACTATAATCTAATCTCACGCTTGAGGGCTTTAGCTGGTTGACTGCAGGGTCCAGTAAGGATTTTTCCTCCCAATACACAATTGGTCAGATGTACTCTGGTTGTTTGTTTTGGTTTTTTGCACTTTACCACAGAGTGTAGTTATTGTCTGAAATGCAACTGTGAAAATGGCATTGTGCAGTTCTATGTTTGTCTTTGAGAGGTCATAACATATTTGCTCAGTTTACATATAAGAAGTTATAGGATTTTTATATATCAACCAGAGCAGGATGAATTGTTTGTTATGAGTAATATCCATTAGTAACATAGCCCCTTTTGTGGCCAATGCATCATTTGACAACTGATCCCAATTTTTTGCAAATGAATTTGTTATTTGTAAATATTTACCCAATAATTTCTCCAAAATATTTTTGGCCTATTTTATTCCAGTTCTCTATTCACATTCTGTGTGATTGGTTGCCTGTGTCATACTATTGTTTCTGCTCTTACAAAATTATTGCCAGTTTTAAAAGGTGAATACCAAATAATAAACTGCTAGTGCTAATTTTTGGATGGCTAATCATTCATGTTAAAATTTTTGAAATTTTCAAAATTTTTTGACTATTTTCATGAACACCAAACAGTTACCTATATACTAAAATAGTAACAGCCCCATTAATCATACTGAACCAGACTTTCAGCATTCTGATTCGTGACTAATGTTTCATTAATATTCAGCCAGCTCTATTGCCAGCCTGGGGACTCATTCTGGAATCTGCAAGCCAATCTGGGGCCTTGTGGTTCATTTGTCAACACTAATAACTGAATTTGACTTGCAAACTTAGACTTAACAATTCTGTTGATCATGCATAAGTCAAAATAGAATTTAGCTCATGCATCCAGAAGTAGATTCTTGAGGTCAATAGAGCTATGAAAATTTACACTAGCTGAAGCTCTGCCTAAATCTAAGTGATCACGTCAGTCTTGAAAACCAGGACTTGGGCACTGCAGAAAGTTTTACACTTGGCTTCTAATTGCAGTTTTCTATGCACCCATTGTATTCTACACAGATTTAAAGTAGTTCATTGTCTGTCAAAGCAAGCTGTCTGTGATGGGGTGCACCTACCCGGCACTGGCCAAGTAGGGATTAAGCACATATTGTGGGCTGAGGAAGCCACACCCCTCACCACTGCTGGGCATGCACCAATTGGAGCCTCAGTATAAAAGGGAGCAGCCCAGGGGACATGTACCTCCTCCTGCTGAGGAAGGAGAATGCATATTGCAGTCTTCCTCCTGGGAGCTGCTGGAGCCCCAGAACCCAGGCTCACCGAGACCCAGGTGGAAAGCCAGCTGCCTGCAGAAGCCTAAGAGGAGACAGAACAGTTGGGAGCTTCACCAGCTGATGTCCCCAGAGGCCCAGGAGATCTGTGGATGGCAGCACTGGAAAACAGGGTAGGAAGTAACCCAGAGGAACTAGACATTGATCCAGCTGTGGAAGTGGGACAAAGGCAGCATATTTTGGATAGATCCCTACTGACCTAGTGGTGAATCCATTCACTGCTGACAAGGCCCTGGGTTGGGACCTGGAGTAGGGAGGGCCTGGGTCCCCCTACCCCAGTCACCACCCACCCTGGGAGGTAGCTCATTTCCCTTCTGACCACACTGCCCTGAGGCTAAGGGCAGTCATTTGAACTCAGCCATGGGGTTATAATGCCCTCCCCAAAGGTTGATGGGATGTACATGCCCGATGACACTGCCCTATCTATGGTATTTAATCGGACCCATTGCCTCAGAGTTGAATATTTTTGTCCTTAAAATGCCCCTGTGAGGTAGGGAAGCATTATTTCCATTTACAGACATATAGGCTTGGACCAATCAGCTTTTTCATCGGTATGTGTCAGTAAATGTTGATTTCACCATATACACACAAACTGACAAAAATATTACCATCGATGATTGAAACTTACAGGCAGGCAAAGTAAGAAAAATGCAGTTTGGGAACTTATTAGAATTTGATTTAAGAATAATTACTTTGTATATTTTGACACTGAGGTTGACAACTTGTGTTTTTAAGGTTATAAAGCTAAAGCTTTTCAGTATTAACATCTACTGTCATTAAATAATTGTCTGACCCCTGCCCACATAATTTATTGCAATGGTAAACATTTAAATTGATAAAAATTGCTTTAAAATAAACATTGATATTATCCACTGAAATTATATTGAAAGGAATCAAGTCCTGCCAATCCTTCAAAGGGGGAACTAAAACACAGAGAGACTAAGAAACTTGCCTAACTTCACTGAGGAAGTCTGGCAGAGAAAGGAACAGATTCTGGGTCCTTTATGTCCCAGGCTAGCACCTTAACCACTGGGCCATCCTCTCATTCTTCATGCTTTCAACTACCATCTCTTTATTAGTAAACAGAGTCTGGTTTCTATTCCGGATAGATTTATTTTCTAGATCAGAAAGCTGTCCTCTACCTAACTGTGACCCTAAGACCACCCCAATGCCAGTTGGCATATTGTTGTCATGATATATACGCAAAAAGTGGCGTGCAATATATCATTGAAGAACTAATAATTCATTGATTATTACTATTCTTGGGTGATGTATGTATGTTTAACAGACCATGGACTTTGTAGATACAGGTTGAGAACGAGTTCTTAAAATATATTTGGCAAGCAGTGCCTGAGACATACCTGTTCCAGACAAAGGAATGTGGTTCTGCCTGCTTGAATGTGTCTCTGATGTAAATTAAGCCAGATGTGACCAAAGATAAAGAAAAGCACATTTACATGCAAGGTAAACAAAGCCATCAGCAAACCAATGGGGAAAGATAGCTACTTAACACTCTAGAGTCTAGACTGTACACCTAGGATGCCTTCCTGCCTCTTGAAGCAGAGTCAATGAACTTTGGGAAGATATAAGCAAAGAGAAAAAGCCATTTGGGGGATCTATCATTTGAGGGACATAAATGAACCAGAGCTCTTGAAATCACAGAACACAGGATCCTTCAGCCAAGGAGACAAAGTCTCTGGGAACTGAGTATAGGTGAGATACCTGCTTAGGCAAAGAGTGCAACTTACTTAAAATAAATTTTAGTCTTTAAAGCATATTTTACTTTTGTTTGCTTGTTAACTTTATTCCTTATGCTTGGTATCATTTAAACCTATGCCTTGTTGTTCACTAAAGTTGATTTACTTTTTTTGTAAACCAGTTCAGTGCTTTAATTAAAATAGAATGATTAACTCCAGTCAAGGCAATAAGCTGCTGGGTACTGCTTTTTAAAGGGATCCGTGAACATAAGAACTTCTATAAGTGTTCAATGAGAGGGCTGGACACTACTGGGCAGATGGTTTGGGGGAAATTCAGGACTGGGGGGTGTTGGGGTCACCCTGAAAACAGTACCTGGGTTGTGGAAGCCAGGATGTGACCTGCATGCTTGTCTGCTGGCTGTTGGTGTCCAAGATGTGAGCCTCAGCAGCTTAGCATCTAAGGAACCCAGAGTTACTGGCCTGAGTTGAGCCCCAAAGAGTTCTCTTTTTTACTTTCTATCCTGTAGAGATGCCCTGTATGCAGCATTGAAAACATTAGTCTTTGTTGCTTAAGCAACACTCAGGTAATTCCAGCCTATTTAGATTCCCACTGCAATGTCAACTGGCTAAGTTTGTCTTCCTTTCCAATGTCCTCATGCTAAATTAGGGAGTTACAAAAGTTTGTTCTTCTAATTGTGTATGTTTCCATCAGAGGGGTTCTGATTGCATGCTCTTTGAAGTCAATGGAAAGACTCCCATTGAGTTCAGTGGGCATTGGATGGTCCCATGGAACATTGATAACTAATTGAATCCATTGCAGTGGCAATAAATCAGCCACCCCATGAGCCAGAAATGGTGCAAGCAAGAGATCTGAACAGTACAGGGTCCTATTTGGGGTCACTGTGACCCAATATCAAGCAATACAGCTAACTAGTGGCATGCTGATCAGAGATTGAGAACTGGGGTAGTCTCCTATAGCAATACTTCCGTACCATGTGAATACCTGTTGCAGTGATATATGGGGTCCCATGGTTTCCCTACTCAGAATCACAGGGAAATCTGGTGGAATTTTTGATTGCAGATACTCTGTCCGCTATGCATGTGTTGGGAAGAAACGGGAGGAGGAAGCAGGGAAGTGATAGTCCTGCATCTGCACATGAATTTTACTTCATTCCTTGCCCTGGGAATAATAGTGAAGGAGATTTGTAGAGATGTACCAAAAGTGGAGTTGCTATTACTCCATGCTGCCCAGATGTGCTCCTTGTGTGTAGGACAAAAGCTTACAGCATCTGCAGCCACAATTGATGTATAAGGGGTTCTGGAATTTGTTCCATCACCCCCAGTAGCCTGGAGGGCTACTTTAGCTAGGATTCAATGTGAGATGAACTTTCCTCTATGCTGTAAGCTTTGCTCCATGGAGCAAGCCCTCTCTGATGCCTTGTGTGTGGGCTGTGTGGATTCCCCTTGCTTAAAGAGGTAAGAAATTGGACTCAGTCAAACAAGTTTAAAAAAAATATATCACTGGGAAAATATTTAATATTTTGAAGCTGAAAAGTTTTGCAAAGTTTCTGGTTTTTCAAAGTTTGGGAGGGTTCTGTTCAAAACTGGAAATATAAATAATATTTCCAGATTTCCTTCACTCCCAATTTTTTTTCCTTGTTGCACAAACTTCTGAAAGAGTTGAGGAAGTCTTTGAAAGGGAAAAATGAAAGCCCTTGAGTGCTATTCATTCAGCAGCAAAGTAAAAAAGAGAATGGAGAAAGCAGAAGAAGGGGCGGGGAGGGAGCGAGAGGAATAAAACAAAGTAAAATCTTTAAATTTTGAAGTTTCAATGTTTTTCAAGTCAGAAGTTTTTCAAAAAGTAGTTCACAATTTTTTTTTAAATGCAAGTTCTACTTTGGAACAAAAATGACTGAAAATTCTAAATTTTATTTGACTTTTTCCCCTTATTCGACCAAGATCGATTCAGCTGTAGAAGTACACACTAAAGGGAGAAAAAATCCTAAACATGCAATGTAGAAATATGTCCAGCTGTACATGTGGTGCATTAGAAATAAATTCTTAGAAAATATGAAGTAGGGGAAAGACAGTTGGAAGAGCAATTTTAATTCTTGCAGAATTAAAGCAAAAAAGCACTGGTGCAAAAGCAACAGTTCAGCAAAGTCTAGCTCCCCTATTTACATATTTAATATCATCCATGTCACATTTTGATTTGAAGTGGAATCATGTAGCATTTATCTAATTCATTCTGACACTGTTAACTCACAGCCCTAAGAGATGCTTAGTATGAACCTTTTGCTTAAAGAGTAATCTCATGTCCTACACAATTACATAGTTTAATCAAATTGCATTCAGCAATCTAAAAGCTTTCCTGACATGACCATATTTTAGGTTGATGCAGTGTTAAGAACCATTAATGGTTCTTACACAATAGTAATACTTGAGATAATGAGGTGTAAGATGGGGCACTAAAGAGCTAATATGCTTATAGTAGTAGGATAAACTTAATCATGCCAATTTTTTTTTTTACTACAACATAATAGAGAACATTTTTCTTTAAACCAACATGTCTGTTCAATCATTTTAAAATTGGAAGCGTCGCAGAAATTACTTTGGCCCTACCCATTAGATTTCCACACTTTTAGCAAATATCATACTTGGCATTTCTATAGCAATTTCTGAGAATATCCAGCAACTTTACCAAATGAAATTAATTAAATTCCATGACACCCTATGCAGTGGGGGAAAATCTCCTTTTAAGTGATGGAGCCCCACTTTGTCACCAACCCCACAATGTCTAAAGGACAGGCACAATTTTGACTGTATGGATCCAGATGAGAACATCTTACCTTGGGTTCTATTAACCCTTTATGGGCTAGTGTGGGGCAGACACCCCATCACACTCCCACTCGGTCTCCCACCGTCACAAGGCCCCCTTCAAGTACTTTTGCTCAGTTGCATTAATGGCCTCCGCTTTTAGGTAGATTGCCCAGCTCAGGCTATTTTGTAAAACCTAGCGAGTGTAAGCCATTATAGAAGGCATTCCCCCTTGGGCTTGAAACAATCACTGCAGAATTCTATCTATTTTGCAGTGCACTTTGTGCTAATCTGTGGGTGACATAAAAGAGAACTTTGGGCAAAAAAACTGCTCTCTTTTGGCACGTGCATGACAAGGCAATGCAGCTTTCCCATAATTTGTGATTCCCTCTCACTCCTGCACCAGCTTGAGGACACCATCCTGGTCAATAGCAGCACAGCATGTTTTCCCGATTTGCCAACTGCCTTTTTGAACCAGATTCTTTTCTGCCATTTGAGGCCATGCCTTAGGGTGACATCCTCCAACCTAAGGACAACCTGCAGAGGTGCACATGCAATTCCGAACTTGCCTCTGCTGCCCACATCCACCAACCCACCCCACACTCACTGACAAACTGAAGAAATGCAGTTGCACTTACTAACATGCCCCTTCCCCCACCCCACCATCCATAAGCCCTAGCCATCTCCAACTAACCACTTCCACCAAGCCAGGGGACCTATCCAAAGGGGTAAGAAAGCTGGAAGAAGGCTTGCCATCTCCAATTTCACTCCAGAGTAAGAAGAGCCCAGGGAAATGGAATTCTGAAATTGAGGAAAAAGCAACATTTTATGGCACAGAAAATGCAATCAGGACAATGAGTGCTTGTGTTTTGTCTCTGCCCCCCACTCTCACCCCTTGGTGCCCAACACATTGCAGATCCCATAGACAGGAGCATTACCACTGAGTGAATGTGGGGGAGCAGATCTAACAGTGTAGTGTAGTGTAGACCAGGCCCGAGTGCCTTTCCCAGACCTGAAGAAAGTGATGCTGTAGTTGCACTATAGTTAAATTACAATGATCTACACGTGTATATATTCATAACCATAACCTGTACACATCTCCTAATGACCACCAAGTTCAGATCATGACAAGCTTTCATAAAAGACCTTACTTTACATATTTTCATACACAATAACACTGTATACAACCAGCTAATTCAACTCCTTATTCTTTGGGATTCAACCCCCCTTTTTTCCCCTTGGGGAGTCTGGACCCTGATTGTCAGGCCTGCCCACTGGGGTATTCTCAGGCTGGTCTCTCTGACTTTCTCCTGTTGAAGCTGTTCCCCTTTGTATAAATAATTAAATAGTTACTGATGCAGGGACTTCAGCTTGTGTGTGTCCCCACACATGAATGCCCTAACTGCCAAGCAGTACTCTGGATTGGGTGTGTCTCAAGCCTGGTCTACACTACGCGTTTAAACCGGTTTTAGGAGCGTAAAACCGATTTAACGCCACAACCGTCCACACTAAGAGGCCCTTTATATCGGTATAAAGGGCTCTTTAAACCGGTTTCTGTACTCCTCCCTAACGAGAGGAGTAGGGCTAATATCGGTATTACCATATCGGATTAGGGTTAGTGTGGCCGCAGATTGACAGTATTGGCCTCCGGGCGGTATCCCACAGTGCACCACTGACCGCTCTGGACAGCAATCTGAACTCGGATGCAGTGGCCAGGTAGACAGGAAAAGCCCCGCGAACTTTTGAATATTTCCTGTTTGCCCAGCGTGGAGCTCTGATCAGCACGGGTGGTGATGCAGTTAAAAATCAAAATAAAGAAAGAGCTCCCGCATGGACGATGCGGACGTTATCGCTGTAAGGGCTGTTCTATCAGCGCTCCGTTACAGAAGATGAAATTCAAAATCATTTTTTAAATATCTCCAGACAGATGCCATAGCAGGGACTCAGCGCACTGCTGCGTGACAAGCGTAACGGAAAGCCAAAGAATCAAATGGACGCTCATGGACTGGAGGACTCAAGCTATCTCACAGTTCCTGCAGTCTCTGAAAAGCATTTGCATTCTTGGCTGAGCTCCAAATGCTTCTAGGATCAAAAACAGTGTCCGCGGTGGGTCAGGGCATAGCTCGGCAATTTACGCACCCCCCACCCACCCCCAGAAGTGAAGGGAAAACAATCCTCTCTTGACTCTTTTACATGTCACCCTATCTTTACTGAATGCTGCAGATAGACGCGATGGTGCAGCACTCAACACCAACATCCTTGCTCCCCCCACACTATGGCTGGCTGATGGTACAATACGACTGGTATCCATCCTCGTCATCAGCCTATTGGCACATGGGGCAGTGCAAAAGGACTGGTAACCATGCTGACTGGCATCTGTTAGGTCGATCAAGGGCGCCTGGTCCTAATTTTTCCTGGTAGATGGTACAGTATGGCTGATAACCATCGTCGTCATAGCAACAGGGGGCTGAGCTCCATCAGCCCCCACCCTTCATGTGTAAAGCTCTCCTACACACTCCTTACTGTCCTGTCTGGACTATCATAGCAGCTGGAGGCTGCCTTCCACTCATTTCTCACTAACAAGTCACTGTGTCTTATTCCTGCATTCTTTATTACTTCATCACACAAGTGGGGGGACAATGCTACGGTAGCCCAGGAAGGCTGAGGGAAGAACGGAATCAACAGGTGGGGTTGTTGCAGGAGCACCCCCTGTGAATAGCATACAGCTCATAATTTCTGCAGGATCTGACACAGAGCAGCTGTGCTCTCTGGTTCTCTGATACAGTGGTTCTCTAGTACACTTGCCCATATTCTAGGCAGGACTGATTCTATTTTTAGATACCAAAAGGAGGGATTGACTCAGGAGTCATTCCCAATTTTGGCTTTTGCACCCCTGGCTAAGAGCAGCCAGGGGCACTTATGACAGCAGCAAATGGAACAGTGCAAAAGGACTGGTAGCCACGATCATCTTATTACCAATTTATGGTATGGTAGATGGTACAATATGGCTGATAACCATCTCTGCTATCATGCAAAAGCAAAAGCATGCTGCTGTGTAGTGCTGCTGAATCGCCTCTGTGAGCGACATCTAGTACACATACGGTGACAGTCACAAAAGGCGAAACAGGCTCCATGATTGCCATGCTATGGCATCTTCCAGGGCAATCCAGGGAAAAAAGGCATGAAATGCTTGTCTGCCGTTGCTTTCCCAGCGGAAGGAGTGACTGACGACATTTACCCAGAACCACCCGCGACAATGATTTTTGCCGCATCAGGCACTGGGATCTCAGCCCGGAAATTCAAAGGGGCGGGGGAGGCTGCGGAAACTATGGGATAGCTACAGAGTAGCTACCCACAGTGCAATGCTCCAGAAATCGACGCTAGCCTCGGACCGTGGACGCACACCACCGATTTAATGTGTTTAGTGTGGCCGCGCACACTCGATTTTATACAATCTCTTCCATTGAAGCTGAAATGGATAAAAGATGGTCAGTACTGATACTTTATGTCTATTCCTCTGAGATGCTCAAAAAGCCTCAACTCTGACCGATTTCAAGGGGACCTGAGGGTATTCAGCTTTTACTAGGTGGTACTCAGCACTGTGCAGACTCAAGGCTGTACAGCAGATACAGACATCCTCCTAAGCATTTATTTGGCTGGCATTCTGAACATGTAGGCCTTCAATGACTTAAAACATCTGGCTACAGCTCTGCTGGGGTTCAGGATAGTAGAAAAACTAGTGAAAGCAGCAGCACCTAGCAGAATGAACTATAACCACTGGCTGCGGATTTCCATATAATTCAAGTCAGAAATTTGAGACACTGTTTTCTCTTTTTTCAATCTGAAGCCGGCTGCCCAAGATTCTTCTCTGCTTCTAATTCTAACCTGGCAGCAAACAGGAAATGCAACCAGTGCCAGGCACTGTGCAATGCTAATAGCGAGGCCACCAGCAATACGTATGAGACAGACTTATTTTTATTGTGATGTAGCTCTACAATAGCTCCAGTAGAGTGAGAAATTACTTTTATAGAAACTAAGCAGCAATTAGTCCTGGAAAATCCAGAGTACATTCTTTAAACCAGTCAAGTGCCCTTTCAGATTGGGCTGTGCTCGACTATCATCAAGTGCCAATAATTCATAGTGCTGTAAGGAGCTCTCTTGAAATAGGTAGGCAAATCCTGGTGACAGTTAAGCCTTGTGTACTAATTTTATATCAACAAGCTTATATTGTTTGTATTCTTTGAGATGCCACCTCTCCATCCCGGGGTGGGGGGGAAAGGGAGAGAGGAGGAGTTAGCTGCTGGTGGGTGCTAAGCTAAGCTCTGGAGCACCCATGGAGTCAGACTATGGTAGTCAGGCAGGTAACTGGATAGATTAAATTAATTGCTTTGAATGTTACACTGGGATTCACTTTTTAAAATGGAGACTTATCAAAGAACCACTGGCAGTACTTTCGTTGTCCCAACATGACTAAAGGCAAGGCTGGTGGCAGGACAGGGCTAGATGGGGGGCGGGGGGGGCGGGGGGGGAATCTACTCTGAAGTTAGTCACATCTGAGCAGCCTCCTGTATCCAAGTGTTCCACAGGAGAATCTGAAAGAAAGAGGAAGAAGGATACATAGTTTCTTCTGTTGCTACAACAGAGTTTCTTGGGAAACTCCATCATCTGTTGCCTACAAAGGTCTTAATCCAAAACACTGTGTAGAGAATGGAAATCTTTCCATTGACTTCAACTGGGTTTAGATTAGGCTCAAAGTTTTGGAACCAAGCTACTAAATATATTCAACCTGCAATAAGAAAGAATCGGGTTGCTATAGCATAGTAATTAGTGGCATAGGAATTGTGTCAAAAAACCTGATGGCTCGGATATACAATGCAGACAATTTGCAGGGTGTGGGGGGGGAGGCAAAACTTCTTTCCTCTAATCTAGACATATCCCCAAAATAGCAGCTCTGCAACAGCATTTTTTTTGTAGGGCTTCATCTGTTAGTAGACAATGTGCAGTCATCTAAAACACAGTACAGACACTTCAGCTTTTCTTACATAACAAGAAATAACAAGCCCCAATCCTGTAAGCACTTAAGGACACGTGATTTTATTCAGATGAGCCATCTCCCTGAAATCAATGGGATTACTCACCTAAATTATGAATCTACTCAAGCATTTATACAATCGGGGGTCTAAATTAAGAAAAAAATGTTCTGGCACCAAATATAATGTCCCCACTAAAATATTATCGTATGGCATGAATGTGACTGTTTGTTTGTTCCACATTTTCCCCCAGAGAGAGAGCCTACAGAGAAGATGTGAATTTAACCATGACCTGTTACCCTGATGTTAATTTCTCATTCTTTATCTTTGCATATCTGAGAAAAAAAAGATAACAAGCTATAAACTCTGGGACAAATTATTCAGTCAAGCCTGTCTATACACATTCATGTTTACAAAGTAAAGATAAAAAAGGGATAAAACAAACTAACAATTAAGGTCCAATTGCCTAAAAATGCAAGGTTGTGCAAATCAATGCCCCTGAAGTGTGGAACACATGAATATTGAACTACTGGCATGACATTGCATTACCGGCACTTTGGAGGGCAGGATTAGGATTCAAAATGACCTTGATAAATTGGTCTGAAATCAACCAGACAAAATTCAAGACAGACAAGTTCAAGGTACTACACTTGGGAAGGAAAAAGCAAATGCACAAATAAAAAATGGGGAATATCCGGCTAGAGAGTAGTACTGCTGAAAAGGATCTGGGGGTTATACTGTAACCTAACTGAATAGGAGTCATGTGAGGAAAGTGATACAGTTGCAAAAAAGCCTAATATTCTGGGATATTAGCAGGACTGTTGTATGTAAGACTTGAGAGGTAATTGTTCCACTCTGCTTGGCACTGGTGAGGCCCCAGGTGGAGTAGTGTCCAGTTTTGGGCTCCATATTTTAGGAAAGACATGGACAAACTAGAGAGTCCAGAGGACAGCAACAAAAATGATAAAAGGTTTAGCAAACCTAATCTATAAGGAAAGGAAAAAACTTGGCATGTTTAGTCTTGAGAAAAGACGACTGCAGAGGGACCTGATAACAGTTTGTAAATACATTAAAGGCTGTTATGAAAAGGATGCTGAACAGCTGTTCTCCACGTCTACTGAAGGTAAGACAAGACGTAACAGGCTTAACCTTCGGCAAAGATTTAGGTTAGATAAGTTTAGGGCCGGCTCCAGGCACCAGCAGAGAAAGCACATACCTGGGGCGGCACATCCTAAGGGGCAGCATTCCGTCCATTCTTGGGGCTGCACAGTCCGGATGGATTTTTTTTTTTTTTTTTGCTTGGGGCAGCAAAAATGGTAGAGCCGGCCCTGGACATGTTAAGTACTGAAATAGGTTTCTGTCACCGTGCCTTTGTGGGTCACAACTAAGAATACCAAATTCAGGACAAACTGCTGAGAAATAGGGTAGATACATCCCAAAACTGGTGGTTATTCTCCCATAAGATATACCAAACCAGCAACAAAAGTAAACTTCTATTTCACCACCCTGGCTAACAAGATGTCAGAAAAGCAGTTTCCTTAGGCATTCCAGTCCTGGATTCAACACCCAGATACTAGACTTAAAGATGAGTGGTTATTTAAAACCAGTTTCATCAAACAAAAGGTTCTTCTGATCCCAAAGGACCAGCCACATACCCAGGTCAATATACAACTCAGCTCTTACCCAATAATCACACTTTTGCCAATCCTTTAGTATATAAAATCTAAAGGTTTATTTATAAAAAGAAATAAAGGTGAGAGTTAAAATTGGTTAAAGGAATCGAATACATACAATAATTGCAAAGTTCTTGGTTCAGGCTTGTAGCAGCGATGGAATAAACTGCTGGTTTAAGTCAAGTCTCTGGTTGCTTCCAAATCATTGGAAGGTCCTCAGTTCCTTGGTTAGAATGCTCCCGTTAGTTTAAGTCCATAGTCCAGAGGTTTGAGCAGGAAAGAGGCAAAATGGAGCTGTTTCCAGGGCCTTGTATAGCTTCTGACATGTGGAGGGAAACCCATTGTTTCAAACAAAGCCCTCAGCACAGCTAGTGGAAAATTACAGGTAGCAAGATGGTGTTTGGCGTCATGGGCAAGTTATATGTCAATGCATGATTTTGCTTAGTCACAGCTGAGGTCATTACCTATACAGATGGAATGTTCCCAGGAAACTCCATTCAGTGTAGATGGGTATCTTCCACTGTAAGCTAAGTGGTTTTTTGATGGAACATTTAACTTGAATAGTCTCAATATGTGCAGGCTAAATACCTTGTGGGTGTTACCACAGGAGCAAACATATTTGAAATAGAGATATAAAGCCAATACTCATAACCTCCCATACAAAAATGGTACATGCTTACAAAGAGCATAGTCATATGCAGTAAATCATAACCTTTCTATAGACACCATACTTGACAACTTTTGTACCAGATTTGTTGCAATTATATAACAGTGGTAGCAACAATGATCTACATGGTCATATTATAATCAGATAATGTCACAGTTACCAAGGGAGATTAGGTATCAGAGGGGTAGCCGTGTTAGTCTGTATCCACAAAAACAACTAGGAGTCCGGTGGCACCTTAAAGACTAACAGATTTATTTGAGCATAAGCTTTCATGGGGAGATTGTGAGATCCCCATCATAGGAGGTTTTTAAGAACTGATTGGATGAACATCTATCAAGGATGCTCTCGGTTTACTTGGTCCTGTCTCAGAGCAGGGAGCTGGACTTGATGACTTCTCGACATCCCTTCCAGCCCTACATTTCAATAATTCTATGGTACAGCACTCAGACATGTGCTTACACATGCTAAAGATCAGAAAGGCAAAAAAGTAATGATTTATTCTTAAATTCCAATTATTCTAAAGAGTTAAAACAAAGATAATAAACTTACTTTGTAAATGTAAGAGTTCTCAGAGGTTTGCTCTTAGGGATGTTTGCAAAAAAAAAAATGCTACATCAGGTACTTACTTGCTAGCCTGTGCCTTGTCCTGGTCAATGCCCCAGGGAGGTTAGGTATCTTCTCACAGGCCCTGAGCAGCCAAATAACGTTTACCTAGATTTACTCTACTGCTTCATTTACACCTCCCCACGCCCACCCCAAGCAAGTGGGCAAGGAGAAGCAAAGAAGAACAAGAAATAACCTCAGGTCTGCCCCTAACATACTGGTCAGTGGTGCTTGGCCAATGTATGGTGGGGAAGTTAGAGCTGCTAAAGAAGTTCATAGAGTTCATGGCCAGAAGAGATCCCCACTATGCTCATCTAGTCTGACTTCTGTATAACCCAGGCCATAGAACTTGTTACAGCATCCTCTGCAGGAGAAAAGTGGAAAGCCAGAGAGGCACGGTGACTGGAGCTGACTATTATGTTTCCTGGCAACTGTCAAGTGTGATGCTTTCTCGAGTCACCCAGAATTATGAGTGACCCTTGTTACTCCTCAGCCTTAGCAAAAGACAGGTTTGTTGGTGCTAAACTAAGTGACAGTTCCCTGTCTCCCCAGTCTGTTAGTCACCCCAAACAAACTTCTCAGGTCTCTGATGATCCTTTCTTCACTTTGAAGATAACACTTGATGCTTACCAGTCCCCAGGCCCCTTTGAGAAGTGTTCCCTTGTGGTACCCAGCCCCTGTCCCTGGACACTCAAAGTAATTACCAAGTCTGCTGTCACCATAGAGACAGTATACACACCAGCTTACTTGATTCAATTAAGAATTCATACTTGGCTTAATATTACAGCACTGATATCTAATAATGGTAAAACAAAGGTGTTTATTAAAAAAATATAGAGATTTAAGTGACACTGAATAAGGATAGTGAAAACAGATATGGTTACAAATAAAACAAAAATATAACATGCTTTCAAGAGACTAAACATATTGTTAACATTGAGGTTTCAAAATTCTTCCACCTTGGAATGAAGACAAAACCTACTGCATATTTTCACAAAGAACAAAAGAGAGCACATACAGGTTGTTAGGGGACTGGCCTGGGATGTTGGACACCCAGGTTAAAATCACTGTTTGGCCCAATACAAAGCAAAGACTTGAATCTGTTTCCCTCACATCTCAAGTAAGTGCCCTAACCACACAGCTCTCTGTCTCACTCTAAATTTCCTGAAAAAAATTTCATGGAAACAGATGTTTCAGTGTCAACAAAACAGGCTATTTTAATGAATTTTCATTTGGTGAAGATGTTCCCACCAGTGCTAATTGTGACTCTGGCTCACAGTTCTATCCCAGGGCTCTTCCGTGGGCACCACAGCTCTCTCAGAGCAGTGCCAAACCAGGATCTTTTATTAAATCGCACTATAACTCTGCAAGTTATGCACCCAAGCATTCATGATCTAAATGTCAGAGACACTGTCCTTTGCCCACAGTCAGCACAAAATCCTCAGACCTTTGACAGTAGTATAGAAAATCCTAAAGGCAAGATTATGCTATCAATTTTTGAAGCACAAGTTCCCGCTGATATCATCAGGAGGTGGAACTTGATCCTGATATCTCCCTCTACCAGCAGCTCTGTAATCTTTTCTTCTGTGAACATACCCTCATCCTATGCTACCTTGCCTTTCTTCTCAGCACTGCTGCAGCCTGACACTGGCAGTTCTACAGCGGTTTCTATTGTGCACTCTGGGTTTTTTTTCCCTCTTCCACTCTTCTGGTTTTTTTCCATTGTATATCACCTCTACCTGCACTGAATATCTATGCAATACTGCCTAACGCCCTCTACTAGGGCAATAAGTGCATTCAGCTTCTTGGATTGGACATATTCTGCAGCGACACTGAGGGGTCTGACCACATCCTCCATGCAGTTTTCCATCCTTTAATTGTTCCCTGAGTTTCCAATCTGAGATCCTCAGTTGTTCTACTCCATGGGGTTCTTTTCAGCTTTTTAAAGAAAATCTCATTTCATCTTAATTTCCATCCTTGTTTCCCTCTCTTATTATGGCGGGGGCGGGGGGAGAGTACTTAGTTTTCGCAGTGAAATGAGTATCAAATAGTTAAGTCACTTTATATTCTGGAGTAAGACCTGTTATTATTTCTATAGAAGGAAGGACTGGCATAAATGTTCTCTCCCATGTGAGTTACATCAGAAATTAGAAAGACCTTGGCAACTTGAAAAATCACACTTCTGTCTGAAAATGATGTGCCCGATAACAATAACGCACCACATATGCCTTCCTCACCTGAAAGAAGCAAAAGAGAGAAAAAAAATATTTTTTCCAGTTTACCTTGTTCATTTGACAGCCCTTTATGTTTAGTCATTTTACATTGTTTCCTCTGTATAGACAATCGAAACTGCACACACTTTATTCCATTAGAACTTGATTCATTGTAGTGCTAAGGAGCCCCAGTAATGGGCCAGGACCCCATTGTGCTAGGTTTTGTACCAACACAGAACAAAAAGATGGTCCTTGCCCCAAAGAGCTTACAATCTAAGTATGGGACAAGAGACAACAGATGGCTACAAAGAGAGACTGACAGGGGAGTACAAAGAAACAATGAGATAAGATGGTCGGCATGGTAGGCAGACGTCTCAGCACACAAGCACCCTAACAGATGCATGTTTGGTTTTGGTTTTGGTTTGGTTTTTGTAAGCATCCTGGCAAACTTCTTCTGGAGAGACTAAAAGTCATTTTACTTATCTAGGAAGTGAGATGTGTAATGATGATGATGCCATGCTAAATGTCAGGAAGCAAATATCAAAAGCAGCAAGCAGTTTTCATAAACATTAAAAGATCTGGAACATAAGAATGGCCATACTGGGTCAGACCATGGGCCATCTAGCCCAGTATCCTGTCTTCCGACAGTGGCCTGTGCCATATGCTTCAGAGGGAATGAACAGAACAGGGCAATTTTCAAGTGATCCATCCTCTGTTGTCCAATCCCAACTTCTGGCAGTTAGAAGTTTAGGATACCCAGAGCATTGGCTGCATTCCTGATCATTTGGGTTAAAAGCCATTGATGGGCCTATCCTCCATGAACTTACCTAATTCTTTTTTTAACCCCATTATAGTTTTGATCTTCACAACATCCTGTGGCAACACATTTCACAGACTGACTGTGTGTTGTGTGAAGTAGCACTTCCTTTAAATCTATTGCCAGTTACTTTAATTGGTGACCCCTGGTTCTTGTGTTATGTGAAAGGGTAAATAACACTTCCTTAGTCACTTTCTCCACAAGATTCATGTTTTATAGATCTTTATCATCTCCCCGCTTAGTTATCTCTTTTCCCAACTGAGAAGTCCCAGTCTTTTTAATCTCTCCTCATACCCTTAATCATTTTTGTTGCCCTTCTCTGTACCTTTCCCAATTCTAATATGGGGCAACCAGAACTGCACACTATATACAAGTTGTGGGCATAGCATGGATTTATATTGTGGCATTATGATATTTTCTGTCTTATCTATCCCTTTCCTAATGGTTCCTAACATTGTTAGCTTTTTTTTACTCCTGCTGCACATTGAACAGATTATTTTCAGATAACTATCCACAATGATGCCACAATCTCTTTATTGAGTGGTGACAGCTAATGCAGACCCCATCGTTTTGTTTGTATTGTTGGAATTATGTTCTCCAATGTGCATTACTTTGAATCGTGAATTTTGTCTGCCATTTTGTTACCCAGTTACCTAAGTTATATGATTGGCACTGAACAAAAAATTTGAATTTTTAACATGACCATCATATCTGTCCTCCTTTGTGGACCAGAGTCACGGAACTCTACAACAGACATTGATAAGAGGATCAACTCATACTAAAATAAATGCCTGCAAAAGATTTCCAGAATTCATTGGAAAGAGTTTCTTGCAACATCAGAAATTTGAGGAAAAGCAATCTAACCTCAAGCATCAAACATGGTCAGAAGACGATGGACCCATTTAGGACATTCTTTAAGGTTGCCACCATTACGACTTCCACATCAAATGATAATATAGTCACTCCCTGGAAAGAGAAAGAGGGTAACTGCAAGACACATTACACAGAACAATATAGAAAGAAGCCAAATACACCTCTACCCCGATATAATGCTGTCCTCAGGACCCAAAAAATCTTACTGCATTATAGGTGAAACCGTGTTATATCAAACTTGTGTTGATCCATTGGAGTGCGCAGCCCCGCCCCCCGGGAGTTGCTTTACCACGCTATATCTGAATTCATATTATATCGGGGTAGAGGTGTATATATAAACAGTACACTCAGAAGCCTGAACAGACCAGCTCAAGATTTAAATGGTGGACACTAGCAGACACCCTATGGACTTGAGGGTGGTGGTGCTGAAAGAAAGAAAGATGGCAAACAAGAGTTTTGAGCAGGGTGTTGAATAAGGACAACGAGTTAATATTGTGGATGTTTGAGGAGTGTGAGGGGCAGCATGGGAGAAAGCATAAAGGTGCTTGTTTGAAAATTTTACAGGTGGGCAATGGAGGCTTGTTGCTTTTAGCTGTTTAAATACTTGGTCTTTATGTACATTTTCTAATTTCATTTTGCAAAAGTGTTATCTTTGTAACCAGCTGGCAATGTTTGTCTGGAACTCCCCACGGTCTCAGCAGCCACTGATCATGCTGGAAGAGGGTAAAGAGGATTCTGCTGACTCACCATGGTACTGGCTCTCTACCTTACTTAGGTATCAGAGAGATGGGAACAGAGTAAACCAGGGCATGAGCAGAAGAGCCTGGAGATAGCAACTCTAGGAGGAGCAAAGTCTGAAGAGAAGGGTTCAACTGAACTTATCTGATTGCTAACGTCTTAGGTCCAGATCCACAAAGCAACTTAGATGTTGCAATGCTCAGTGTTGCAAAGTACAATTTGTAGACGGCTTGCAAAATCCCTGGAATCCATAACCCTGGGTTAGGTGCTTAGACTCCCTATACAATGCATAGGGAGCGATAGGAGCCTGAGAATAGGATCCACAAAAGCCAGGAAACTAGGCGGGGAACCATCTAAACTAGCCAATGGGAGATGCTGACATTGGGGGGTGTCCTAACCTCACCCGTATCACCAAGTTACACGCCTACTCCAGGCTCCAGGGAAGAGCCTATATCTGCTAACACTCCACACCCAGGAGCCCTCTCACAGAATCAGGTGCCTAAACCACTTCTTCAGCCTGTCTAACTCCACACAAAACAGCCACCAGGAGAAGGCAGAGGCCTCTCTTATAACATTTAGGCTAGTAGCTAAGATACTCACCCAAGATTCAGGAGATCCCATTTCAATTTCCCTCCCTATCTGATAAGTGTCCTAACCTCTGGACTATGGCATATTCTGCAATGTCTCATGTTCAAGCCATTCCACTTTGTATTAGATAATGACATATTACTTGGGCCAGAGAGACTGAAAATGACTCTATAGTCCAATGGTTTGGGCACTCACCTCAGAAGAGGGAAAGCCCTGTTCAAGTACCTTCTCATCAGGCAGAGGGGAGAAATTGAACTGGGGTCTCCTACATTCTGGACCAGCACTCTAATTACTGGACTAAAGGTTAAGGGAGCCTTTATTGCCTTCCTCAGCCATTTTGTGTGGATTTAGACATGCCCAGACCATGCATATCAGCTCAGGACCCACAGACAAGATAGGCAAGGGAATGCATAACTTGAGGGTCGTACTGGGCATTGGGCACAAGATAGAAACAATGTGAGGAGGTAAGAAATCCTTCTATATTGCTTATGTGAATAAAAGGTATAGGCTCTCTCCCTTTTGGAGAGTATAACTGAACCCATTAAATGAAAATCTAATAAATACATTACAATGTAGAAGATAAACAATCTCATCTGATCTTGGATCTTTCCGAGACACCAATTTGATACATAACTCAAGTATCAACTACTAACAAGAGTGAAATCCTGCAATGGGGTAACATATTCTGCTAAAAAGGATAATTGTCCAACATTTGGGCCATGTTGAGAAGTAAATGAGTCATTGGGGCTTGATTTTTTTTTTTAACGGTATATAAAAATCTGCCCCTAACAATTCCATCTCACAGATATAAACCTGCCCTTCTTCTCTTGTGTCTAATGTTTTAATGAGATTTTCCTCTTCTACTGAAGAAAAATAGAACTAATCCCATGCTTTTTTCCCTGTAGACTTTGGTGCAATTAATTATTTAAATGAGTCACTTGAAGGAAAATATTTGTTTCTGTTTTATGCATTTTCCCTTCTTGATGGGCATATTCACACCCTTTATACCACAAGATATTTTAATTACCATTTTTCAAGCTGAGTTGAAATTAAATATCTTTATCTACAAGGAAAGATGGGATAATAAACGACTTTGAAGTAGTAACTGGATGAGGATGCACATTCATTGTTCTTTCAGTAAAGAAATAAGAGCACCCACTCATTGTGCTTCTTTTAACCCTAATTACCACCACACTTCATACAGGATGGAAACAGGAAAATATATTCATAACTTCCAAGGAAAGTTAATTGTGTTCCTCAGGAAAAAAGCCATACGTTGACCTATGGGATATTTTAATGTTCAATTAAACAACCATTCTAATTATTAATATCAAAATTATTTGAGCATCTGGAAACACAAATTCACTCCCCAAACTTATCAGATTCTCCAACTAATGCCAAAAAATAAAGGACTTCAAACATATATATTATTGATGCTTTTCCAAGCAATAGCAGATATCCTTTCAGGTCAGTTTCCTAGTGGAGGGAAAAAAGAGTTATAAAGGGTCTGGTTAAATTCTCACGAGAACTTATTTTACTTATACACACAGGCCAGCCCTGGAACAGAGGTATTCAAAACATCATGCAGGCAATTTCTTCTTTCAGGAACCTCAGCCCAACACCAATGCTTGGCTCCATGGGAGTAATTCTGACTCAAGAACTCAGAGACTCAAGAACTGTACAATTACTCTAATGAGAGAGAAAACTCTCCTGCTGCTTGCACACCTCCATCTATGCAGACCCTTTCATGATAAATTAAAGTAAGACCACACCATGTCTTCCAGAGACTGAACATTTGCTTGCACACTAGGAAAAAGTACATTGTTACCTACTGAAATCTGCCATAACAATACTAATTTCCTCAGAGGAAATAATATCCAATTAGAGGAAACAAAATATAGGCAAGAGTAAAAAAAATAGGTATGCATCATTTGAAATCAACATTCATTGTGTGGAATTAGCTGCCTCTTAGGTTTCCATTATCTTATTTAATTTCTCTAAGCTATTTTTTAATTAGTTGAAAGTCTGAGAATATTGATCAGACCTGTCCTAACTTCCTCCTCCCTTTTCTTTTGAGGAGATGAGAAGTGGCTTCTGCTCTCTTACAGAATGTGGAGAGCCAGCTGTTTCCAAGAGCCAATGTTTTTAATTGAATTCATACCCAATGTGAAGATTAAGCAGCTGGGGTGAAGAGATAACCCCCATTATTTTATCAGAGTCCCACCTTCCCCACTTTGTGGGGGCAGGAATCTCTTGTTTCTCCTCTGACATTAGCATATCCACCTGTGCCACAATTCTAAAGGTGGAGTCTCCAAAATGATTATGGAAACTAAAGAGTGTGGTACTGACACTGGGCTGGCTGCCTCCTGGGTGCTCCCTCATGGCCAGAGGTCACTCTGCAGGTGGCCTGCTTGTGCTTCCTCCCCTTCAAGGGGCTTCTTTAATAAACTCCACATAGGCTTTCACGAGTCCAATGAAAAGAGGCCTCCTTAGAAGTTTATTAACTTACAGTACAAAAACAAACAAAAGTCTCCCCACAGCCTTAAGCTGGGTTTGACTCCTAATTCCCCTAGTGTCTCAAGGTCCTTCCTGCTTTAGCAGACTACTCCCAGTCCTTCCTAGCTTCAACCTACTGTGACAGACCCAGACCAGTGGGGTACGGGAGTCTGGTAGAGGGCAAATATCCTGGTCACTGGATGAGTAGTTTTCTGTTCCCTGAGTGACCAGAGCAGGGGCTGCACTAGAGTAATCAGGAACCTGCTAGAACCAATTAAGGCAGACAGGCTGATTAGAACACCTGCAGCCAATCAAGGCAGGCTAATCAGGGCACCTGGGTTTAAAAAGGAGCTCACTTCAGTTTGTGGTGGGCGTGTGAGGAGCTGGGAGCAAGAGGCACAAGGAGCTGAGAGGGAGAGGCTGTGCTGCTGGAGGACTGAGGAGTAGAAGCATTATCAGACACCAGGAGGAAGGTCCTGTGGTGAGGATAAAGAAGGTGTTTGGAGGAGGCCATGGGGAAGTAGCCCAGGAAGTTGTAGCTGTCACGCAGCTGTTACAGGAGGCACTATAGACAGCTGCAATCCACAGAGCCCTGGGCTGGAACCTGGAGTAGAGGGTGGGCCTGAGTTCCCCCCCAAACCTCCCAACTCCTGATCAGACACAGGAGGAGTTGACCCAGACTGTGGGTTCCACCAGAAGAGAAGATCTCTGAGGTGAGCAAATCCACCAATAAGTGCAGAACCCACCAAGGTAAAGGAGGATCTTTGTCACACTACCTAATTCCCTCCTAGTATCAGAGTCTTCCCTGCAGGAGTCTCTCATTCTCTGTACTCTCTACAGCTTCCTGCTGCTCTTTATAGGAGAATAGCTCCTCCATATGTATCTCATTCTATTAATGAACCCCAGACCTATCCCAGTTGTGACAGACAGGGCTAATTGGTGAGGCTACATTTTACTCATGAGAATTTTTAGTAAAAGTCATGGCAGGTCATGGGCAGTAAACAAAAATTAATGGCCTGTGACCTGTCCATGACTTCTTCTATATACCCTTGACTAAAACTTGGGGGAAGGATCAGAAGGGTGGCCCTGGAGGCGCCGTGGCTGCTGGGGGTTGGCATGGGTAGTGCAATGGGTGCTCAGGGGGGTCATGGCCTGGGGGGGCACCATGGGTGCTAGGGGAAGTTGGTGCAGCTGGGGCAGGTTCCCCACCCAGCTCCTGGGAAGCAGTGACCTCCAACTCCCTAGCTCCATGTGCTGCTTCTGCTCTGCTCAATCCCAGTTCTGCAGTTCCCATTGGTTTGGAACTGTGACCAATGGGAGCTGGGGAGGTGGTGCTGGTGGGTGGAGGCAGCATGCAGAGCTAGGAGCTGAGGGAGGGGAGTTTGTCACCCTTCCAGGGAGCCCTCCCCCCCAGGTAAGCACCACCCCACACCCCCATCCCTGATCCCACACCCAAACTCCTGTTGCTAGGAGACAAATAGCCCAGGGGCTGCTCAGGCTGCTCCCAGGCCAGCCTCATGGGCCACTGCAGAAGTCCTGGTGGTCACGTAAAGTCACAGAATCCATTACTTCTATGACAAAAATGGAGCCTTACTAATTGGATAGGGACTGGCCACCTCAAGGCCTTCAGCTCTTTATTCTAGTTGGATTTTACTTTGTTTTCCTTTCTTTTTCTCCCTCCATCGTGCCATACCCTTATTTTTTGTTATTTGTTCTTTTTTATGGGCCTCACGCTGTGCCAGAATCCCAGAATCCTGTAGTCCATTCTGCTCAGTTCTTTTTCAGTGAGCTCTCACCTCTATCTGTCAGGAAAAAACTCTTCCCTTATCTAGACTCACTAGCTACCCTATCACTGGTGAAGGTCTTTGGATGTCTCTAGCTATCTTCTTCCATCCTAATTGGCTGTACAGTAAAAACAACAATATCACTACAAAGAAATAGTAAAAAATAAATAAACCAATAAAAATCCACTCTGCCTCTTCCCTAGGCACTGGTCTCAATTCCTCTCCTCAGCTTGGAAACAATTTCACCCACAGGAGCACAAAATGTCTGAAAGATAAACAAAATTAAAGTAAGGATTTATTTCTCAAGACACCAGCTCAGAAAGACAAGGCCAATTGCAAATGGCCTTAATCAGTTTTCATACTCTGGCAAACTCTTATTGAAATTGGTGAAGTTTACCTTTATAAAAGGACTGAGTAAAAAATGAGCAAGGGCCTTAGGATTTGGTCCAAAGTACAGAAATAGCTCAGCTAGAATCCTAATATGGGTCCACATTCTAATATCCTTGCTCAGATTTAGGAGAACCAGAAGCTTGAGACAAACCCATTAGGTCAATAAAACCTCTCTTGGAGTAAGGTGCTACTCACCTGGTCTCTACTGTTCAACACGGACAAAATACATTCAAAAGATTATCGAATTAAGGGTCTATGTTGAAGAACCAGAGAAAAGAATGGACCTTTATGAATCAGTCTTCTACAGTGGTAACATTCATCATGATAATGAAATTAATATAAAACGAGGTATACCGGGCCAATTTCCCTGTCCCTTAGTAGGTATAATTTTGTCACACGTAGCTAGATAAGTGTCCATCTAATGTGCATGTACAAATCTGGGAAATAGACATGCACTTGAAAAGTGGGCCCAGAGTGTCACAGAGTAACAAGAGTTTGAGTCATGTCATGAAATCCTGTAGTCTAACCTGAGAATTCAAAAGTTTTAACATTACTAGATTCGGCACCTTTATCTATTGCTTTCCCCTGAACCTTCACCCTTCGCATACAAGTTCTGAAATATTTGGGATGGAAAGGGAACCCTTTATCCATACCTCCATTTGCTAGGAATAGCTGGAAATGCTGGAGTACCACGGGATAGGGTTTTTTTTCCTCAGGATCGCTGACCACGGCCATAAGCCAGTTACATGTAGAAGGTGGCAGAAGGCCTGTTAGCTGAGATTCTGAAGATAATGGAAATAGTGACCATCACTCAGTTATCTAGATGACTGGATGATAGTCTGGATGCTGAAGGAAACTGCAGACCTGTGTGTCTCTTCCCTTCATTCCTCTCTAAGAAGAGCTACCACCATGCAGAGGAAGCCTGAACCCTGTTTGGGTTTGGCAGCTAGAAAGCTGCAGGTCCTGATGGAGAAAAGACACTCTGTGGGGCTGGGTGAAGAGAGTTACATTGCATGGCTGAGCACCTCAACTGATTCTAACAAACTAGATACTGGATATTTCCCCAAAGTGAATCTAAACCTTTTTAGGTTCATACTATTTGGCTATCCTCACTATATTCTGGCCCTGATTCAGCAAATCAAGTTAAGCATGGGATTAACTTTAAGGACAAACTCAAATCCCATTCAGTGAGAGTTAACATTTGGGTAAGTGCTTTGCAGATTCAGCGCCTTTATGCCTAAATCACCTAAGCATTTTTGATGCATCTGCAATCCTTAAGAACCAGCTGAGTTCAGAACAGAGTGTCAACTTCAGATTTTTCCCTTCATTTCCAAATTTAAATTAAACACTATTTTAAATCTAATAATCCAAATCTAAAATACTCATGTCTTTCCAAGGAATTTTGCTGCCCTCTAGCTGTGTTTCTCTGTTAACAGAGAAAATAAAACAATGTCTTCCTCGATCTCCAAGAGCACTGGTAAATAGGGAGATGAGGGGGTCCATTTTTCCAAGTAGTATTAAACAATAAAAGCTGGGATAACACATCAATGTAGAATTTATATTCCAATGATTGGGCTAAGGCAGGAGGAGAGCTGTGATCAGCTAAGAATTCTTCAGATCCAATTATACTGATTTGTTATCTGTCTCCCTAACCCACCTTCGTCCCAACTCTTGTTACGCCTTTTCTTTTTTTTTCCTTTTTAAATATTGTAAGGTCTTTGTCACAGGGATTGTCATTTAATATATGTTTGAACAGTGCTCACCTGCAATGGCCTTTAGGGGCTAGTGCAATATAACTACTAAATAATATTAATTAACATTGTTTTTCAGAAATAAGTCAGTCACTGTTAATAGTGAGATGTACACACAGACACATGCACACAACATTTTTTTTTTATAAATTAGGAAGCAAAAACTCTTCACTAAAGGCTCCTTAATAAAAAAATATTTTGCACTTACACAGCATGTTCCATCCAGCCAACGATTTCAAAGCATTTTTACAAAGGTAGAGAAATGTTATTCTCTCTTTTTAAAGGGCTGATCCAAACAAAGACTCCCGTTTTCTTTTTATGGGCTTTGGATCAGCTGTAAATGGGGACCAGAAAGGCTCTCCTCCAGACTCACTTCAGTATAGATGCACAGTAACAGAGGAGGTTTAAAGAAGCAACTCCGGCTCTGGTGCCCTCCATGCAAGGACCCAGGCCAACTACGCTCCCTGCCCTCAGAGGAGCATAGGGATTTCCCTTCTCATGTGTCCCCAGAGTGCAGCTGGCCCCAAACTGGCCAGGATGCAGGAGTGGGAGTCATGGCCTTATTGCCACCCAACAAGCCCACATAGTTGGTCTGTGTGCTGAGGGGAGCAACGTAGGGAGCACATTCCCCCAAGCAGCTGGAGCAGGGATGGCATCTCAGAGGGCACATTCTCAGCATAGTTTCCCATTCAGTACATACTGCAAGTGGAGAATCTTTTGCAGCTCCTCAGTCATACTGTCTGGCAAGACATTATTTTCTTTAAGTAAATGCTGAATGTGAGAATAATATTCTAATATAGTCAAGAGGTCACAGCCCCAACTTGTTGTCCATATGCTGACTGATGGACTCAGTATCTAAATAGCTATTCATGGAAAGAGTGAAGGAAATTACTACTGAGACAGCTGCTGGCAAAGGGGTGGGGGCAGTCAAATTAACGTATTACTCGTATGTAAGCCAACTACTCTGGGAGCTGAAAAGGGATGGTTAAAAAAGGGAGTTTCCTGACTTTAAAATGCTTTATTCAGCTGGTAGAAGAACTATCTTCATTGAGTTTACTGTGATCTACATGCTAATATCAGAAAGCCCTTCAGTAGATCAGGTGGGCAGGGATAATGGAAGCATCTTCCTGCAACATAAATAAAACATGGATACAATATATGTATAGAAAATAAGCTTCTATCCTATGTTTTTATATAGCGTATTGAGGATGTGAGGAATCTCTGATTGGGTTTGGTATAAGTTAAAGGGTTAATGAACACGAGGGGGAAATTTCCAGCAGGTGCTACACACAGAAAGCCACCCGAGAACTTAGGCTATCAATGGGAGCATGGCACAGAAGTGGCCTGTGTGTTATGGCTCTCTGCAGTGCCTTTCGAGATCCCCATGAGCCGTACAAGTATTGCCCTTAGCCCAGCAATTGCCACTATGTGCAGATTCAATTATCCTTGTAGGAACCGTCTATGTGTGAGTGTTTTTTGAAGGGCTGTTAACTGCAAGAGCATGCGTGCTTGATAATGTTGCTTTTGTAATGTGTGGGGAACCACCAGTGTTTGAGGGGTACTTACACTAGTTCCTCTGCATTTGTTAGAATTGATCCCTGTGTATACTGCAGACTGTGCTGATCATTGTGTTCAATCAGAATCACAGATTTCGTTCAGAGGGGTAAGGTGAGCTCTGAGTGTGTCGTTATTTCCTTTGATTTATTGCATTCTTATGACTTTGCCTAGCTGAAGCTTGTGTGTGAATGCAGCTTTTATTTTGATCACTGTGTTTGAAAATTGCTTACATAGAACAAGATGAGGGCTGAAAACAGGCTCCTTTGGTTGGGCATCTGATTCATATATTCTAGGCATATCTTTTTTTTAACAACTTTTGTAAGAGTAGAAACTTAAACAGGAACCTAATATTATATAAATGAATTCTGATTTTGATGTGCTCAGATTTCCTTTGAGCTCTTCCAGGAATCTGAACATAGTTATGAATATAGGAAAAATAGATGACCTAGTTACTGAGCAAATCTCTGGGCAGCTGAGAATCGACAGCGAGATTTTTCAAAAGCATTCAACTGTGGGCTTTAAAGGAGGACTTCAAGGCTATTGCAGCTTTAAAGACAGTTATTGTTCCATGCACTAGTCTGGGTGTTGACTTTGACTTAATACTGTATTTCTAACATGCTCCTTTAATTATGAGAGCAAACAGAGACCCTACCTCAGGTCCTGCTGGTGTGGACTCCTGTTCTCAGACAGAGTTCTGCTGAAGTCAGTAGGACTCTGCACAGTCTTAAGCCTGGTCTACACTAGGCGTTTAAATCGGTTTTAGGAGCGTAAAACCGATTTAATGCCAAAACCGTCCACACTAGGAGGCACCTTATATCGATTTTAATGGCTCTTTAAACCGGTTTCTGTACTCCTCCCTAACGAGAGGAGTAACGCTAGTATCGGTATTAACATATCGGATTAGGGTTAGTGTGGACGCTGATCGACGGTATTGGCCTCCGGGAGTTATCCCACAGTGCACCAGTGACCGCTCTGGACCGCAATCTGAACTCGGATGCAGTGGTCAGGTAAACAGGAAAAGCCCCGCGAACTTTTGAATATTTCCTGTTTGCCCAGCATGGAGCTCCGATCAGCACGGGTGGCGATGCAGTCCGAAATCAAAATAAAAAAAGAGCTCCCGCATGGACCATGCGGATGTGATCGCTGTAAGGGCAGGCAAATCCGTTCTATCAGCACTCCGTTACAGAAGATGAAATTCAGAATCCTTTTTTAAAAATCTCCAGACAGACGCCATAGCAGGGACTCAGCGCACTGCAGCGTGACAAGCGTAACGGAAAGCCAAAGAATCAAATGGATGCTCATGGACTGGAGGACTGAAGCTATCCCACAGTTCCTGCAGCCTCCGAAAATTATTTGCATTCTTGGCTGAGCTCCAAATGCTTCTAGGGTCAAACACAGTGTCCGCGGGTCAGGGCATAGCTTGGCAATCTACTCACCCACCCCACCCACCCCAGAAGCGAAAGGTAAAACAATCCTCTGACTCTTTTACATGTCACCCTATCTTTACTGAATGCTGCAGATAGACGCGATAGTGCAGCACTCAACACCAACATCCTTGCTCCCCCCCCCCGCCATGGGCGGCTGATGGTACAATACGATGGAAATCCATCCTCATCATCAGCATCAGCTGATCGTGCAAAAAGATGGAAATCCATCCTCATCATCAGCCTCAGCTGATGGTACAAAAGGACTGGTAACCGTCCTCGTCATCAGCCTATTGGCCCTAATTTTTTCTGGTGGATGGATGGTGCAATATGGCTGGTAACCATCCTCATCATAGCAACAGGGGGCTGAGCTCCATCAGCCCCCACCCTTCATGTGTAAAGAAAAGATTCAGTTGCCCCTGGACTAGCAGTGGGATGCTGGGCTTCTCTCCTACACACTGCTTAATGTCCTGTCTGGACTATCATAGCAGCTGGAGGCTGCCTTCCACTCATTTCTCACTAACAAGTCAGTGTGTCTTATTCCTGCATTCTTTATTAATTCATCACACAAGTGGGGGGACAATGCTACGGTAGCCAAGAAAGGCTGGGGGAAGAACGGAATCAACAGGTGGGGTTGTTACAGGAGCACCCCCTGTGAATAGCATACAGATAATAATTTCTGCAGGCTCTGACACAGAGCAGCTGTGCTCTCTGGTTCTATGATACGGTGGTTCTCTAGCACACTTGCCTATATTAGGCAGCACTGATTCTATTTTTAGATACCAAAAAGGAGGGATTGACTCAGGGAGTCATTCCCAATTTTGCGCCCTGGCTGATCGGCCAGGGGCACTTATGACAGCTGGGTATGGTTGAAAACGATGGAAGGTGGAATATGGCTAGTAAGCTTTCTTGGCTTTTGCGCCCCTGGCTGATTGGCCAGGGGCACGAGCAGCAAAGGGTACAAAGGACTGGTAGCCATGATCATACTCAGTTCCAATTTCTGGAAGGGTTTGGATGGTGCAATATGGCTAGTAACCATCTCTGCTGTCATGCAAAAGCAAAAGCATGCTTCTGTGTAGCGCTGCTGAATCGCCTCTGTGAGCGGCATCTAGTACACATACGGTGAGAGTCACAAACGGCAAAACAAGCTCCATGATTGCCATGCTATGGCATCTGCCAGGGCAATCCAGGGAAAAAGGCGAAATGCTTGTCTGCCGTTGCTTTCCCAGACGAAGGAGTGACTGACGACATTTACCCAGAACCACCCGCGACAATGATTTTTGCCCCATCAGGCACTGGGATCTCAACCCGGAAGTTCCAAGGGGCGGGGGAGGCTGCGGGAACTATGGGATAGCTAGGGAATAGCTACCCACAGTGCAACGCTCCAGAAATCGACGCTAGCCACGGACCATGGACGCACACCACCGATTTAATGTGCTTACTATGGCCGCGCTCCACCCGATTTTATAAATTCTGTTTTACAAAACCAGTTTATGCAAATTCGGAATAATCCCGTAGTGTAGACGTACCCTTAGAGGCCTGCACTAGTGGCTCCTCAAGCAGTATTGGGGGCTTTACTTTCCTGATGTCTAATTTAATTGGCAGAAGTCTAAGAAGCAGAGGGAAAACATTACAGAGATCAATGTGCATACTCATTGGTGATCATCTGGACCTTGAGTCATTCTTTGTGCATTGCAATGACATGCCATTGTTAGGAGAATGGTCTTGTAGCTGTAGTACCTGGCTAGAAGTCAGGAGATGTTGGGGGTCTAATCCCAGTACTCCCACTGATTTATTGAGCAATTCATCTAAGTTTTCGAAACTGACTTCTAATTATTGGGTACTTGAGGCACAGAGACTGATTTTGAAAGGCGATTTCCCTACATAAGGCAATGCAGCCACGGAGAAGTAAGGGTGGCAATACCATATCATGCCAGCCTTACTTCTGCATAATGTTTGATCTTTGCACTGGGAGGGGAGGTTATGGTGGGGGGGCTAAGGCAAATTTTGGGGTGGCTATAGCTCTTGCAAGTCCCCCCGCTCCCATCCCCTGATGGTAGGGAAATACTCCACCACCCACTCAACACACAGGATCATCTATCACAAGAAATTCTGCAAGCTGAAATTCCCTGAGTTTCCTGGCACTCCTCCAGGTTGACTCACTGAAGGGCATGGACCCCAAAAAATCCTATGTCTTAAACCTTTCTTCTCTTTTCTACCATGCATTGAACAGATAAAAAGTAGAATTTGTGAAATCCAATATAACTAATGTGTATTTAAGTGGAAATGTTCTGGTCTAGGCAGGTCAAACTTATTATTTAATTGATCAAAAGGCAACTAAACAACCCTAAGGGATGGGGAAGGTTTTTATTTCTGCAGATGGTAAGAAAGGAACTTGATGATCTTGACATTTTACAAAATTGACTTCTGAGCCCTGAAAATGGTAGTGAATTGAGACTCCTAAAAATAATTTCAATTAAAGTTCTCAATCTGATGCTGAAGGGTCCAGCCACATCTTCCCAAACTAATCTTTACAGGGCAGTGACAATAGGACCTGGAAACTCCATGTGAATTGCTGTTCTGCTAGTTCCTCATTTCCTGGAGCCAGCCTGTCATAGAATGAGCCCCGTAGGTGCAGTACAGCTATGGAAGGGTTCAACATCCGTTAAGGGCTCGTCAAGAAGCAATAACTGCTAGTGTGCTCAGCAAAAAGCATCTGGTTACAGCTCCTTCCACCCTTTACCCTGTCCCCAGGACCGCTCTGACCCAGTGTAATCCTATTGAAGAAGCTTCTGTGGGGTCCTGGATGGAATAATTGTATAGAGCTAGGAATCTCCTTCCTTCTGAAGAGCACTTTGCTCCTCTGCTTCCATCAGTTAAAAGGAGGTGATTCTCTGGCAAGGCCCAAGTCCAGGTGTGACTGGGCAGCCAGCATTAGCCTCTTCCTTTCTGACAAGGCATAATACAAGATGCACTTACTGGAGAGCCAGATTTCAGTTAGCTCAAAGATTGTGTCATCCTCATTCTAAATCAAACTAGAATAACTTGTCCTCTTCAGTTAATACAATTCTGCTCCCCCTTTGAATATCATTTACACAGTCCTGATTCCATTGCCCTACAGCTTATGAAGTTAACTTGTGAAACACAAGCACTCTGATTTAGCAGGGTCTTATGTCTGCTTTTCACTAGGCCAGTAATTTCTCTGAGGTGCCAAACTAACTGTACTTCTAATTACCTGCCATTTTGAAAGTAAGTTTTTTTTCCATATACACTTTAAATGGCAGGATTTACTCAAATCCATTGCTGGTGCAACTTTTTCTGCCATTAACTGACTGTCACAGCTGTGAAAATTTCACTTGTATATAGACCAAGACCCTGATTCTCCATTGTCTTGTGTAACCCACCTGCTTTACAGGGGGAGTTGCAGGGTTAACCCATAGAAAGGGACAGAAGCAATAGGAAGGACATGGGGATCTCAGTTTGAAGTAATCTGTCTCTGCAGACCTGTATGATAAAACAACTCTGCTAGAAGGGCCCAGAAACATCCAGAAGTAGGAGGTGGCAGTTACTGGACATGCTCTCTATCTATTTTTGAATCTAGGTAGGAAATGTTCATGGTTGGCAAGCTGCTTAGCAGGTAACACGCGGTCACCATTTGAGAGCTGAGCCAACTGGAGTATGTGGGGGGGGGGTGTATATGTTGTGGGGGGAGAGATTATAAACATGAGTTACAGACAGCCCCTGTGGATTCAACAGCTGATTGCTCCAGGGATGGTGGGTTCCTAATGCCTGTGTCACTTTGGATACAGGTAAGTGCTATTCCAGTTTTACAAGCCTTGCATTAGAATAATGTTTGGTACATCACTGTGTGTTTTATGAACCTAGAAGGAGAGCTCAGAGGGGAGATTTGATGCCCTTAGAAGCCACAAAACCTGTGAAGTTTGTTTGGCTGTCAGCTAACTGCTTTTAAACTGGGATTCTGGCCTCATTTAAAGAGAGAGCAGAGGCAGTGCTGAGTGAGGTGAGGGTTTGTTGTTACCTGATTTAGCTGGGCTTATGGTTAGAAGATAATGCCCTATAGACTGAACATCTTATATAGATTCAGGGAATGTATGTTCTGTATGCTGATCCCACTACCTGTACCATTTTTGATACAGGCTCCAGCTTTCTGTTTCGCCAGGAGCTGAGTTCCAGGAAACCATTAAATGTGCATTAAATGTTTGGAAAGGGCCTGGCTACATTTGAAGCACTTCACAGGTACAGCTGCAGCACTCCATTGTACACATTACCTATGCCTGTGGGAGAGGTTCTCCTGTCTCATAGGTAAGCCACCTCCCTGAGAAGCAGGAGCATGGTTAATGGAAAAAGTCTTCCTTTGACCTAGGGCGGTCTACATCTGGGGTTAGGTCAGGTTAACTACAGTGCTCAGGTTTGTAGAAGGGGCTGCTATTCAAGAGAAATGGGGAGTCTCTTTGTCCCAACTGCTAAATTGTTTTCCTGGTGACTCAGAGGCAAAGAGAAGAGTGGTGATTTTTTTGCAGCACTGACTGGGCTATTGCAAGACATTCTGAGAGACCTCTCCTGTAACAAGACACGTCATCCCCTGGAGTCATCCTACAACTACCTTTTTTTCTGGCCAGCAACTCAAGGAACATGTAGTTTTAGATGAAGAAAGCTTCAGTCCTCACCCCATCTTTGTTTGCTATTTATGACATGCAGGTTTCTTTTCAATAACAGATTCTTGATCAAGTATTGTTTGCAAGACTTGTTTTTTTAAGCCAGTGCATTTCCCTAATTCAACCTTATGTACAGGGGCGGCTCTAGGATTTGCACCGCCCCAAGCAGGGCGGCACGCCGCGGGGGGCGCTCTGGCGTTCGCCGGTCCCGCGGCTCCGGTGGACCTCCTGCAGACATGCCTGCGGATGCTCCACCGGAGCCACGGGACCAGCGGACCCTCTGCAGGCATGCCTGCGGGAGGTCCACTAGAGCCGCCTGCCGCCCTCCCGCGGGACGCCGCCCCAAGCATGCGCTTGGCGCGCTGGGGTCTGGAGCCGGCTCTGCTTATATAGAAAAGCTTCCTCAGCAAGACAGGTTCATTCATATTATTTTGTGAGTATTTAAATTGTATACCTCCTATTATTAAAGCTTGTACTTTGAAACTGCCTAGGTAACTGATGGTTCTGGTACGGTTTCAATTCCAGAATTTCATCTCTTCACGGTTAGATTTAGAGATCTTTGGAGGAGGCAACTGTGAAATATTTCTTAGTTTGGAAGGGAGTCACTAGCTGCAAATGGTTGCACAGGTTCTGGAACTAAGGGAGCTGCAGCACCCTCTGGCTTGAAGTGGTTTCTATTATATACAGGGTTTACAGTTTGGTTCAATGGCTTCTCTGCACCCCCACTATAAAAATTGTTCCAGCACCCCTGAATGGTTTAGGAAAACTGATAAGAGACAAAGTCTGTGATTCTCTGAACAGGCCACTGGATGTCACCATTGTTCCAATGAAAGATCAATAGTAGAGCATTAGAAAGTTGGTGATGACTACAATCACTGATAAAGTGATCCCTGGTTGTTTGCTTTTTCTAGGTAGAGCAGGCAATGGAAACATTTTAGTAAATATGTCTCAAAATTTATGGGAGGCTACCAGTGCAAGAATTTCTATTAAATACTGTGAGTGATACTATCAGCTGTTACATCTCAGAAATTAGTGTGATCAAAGAATTGACCCAAATACATGAAATCCAACTGATACATTTGTTCAGGTAGTTTATTACTTTCCTAATTTTTAATTTAAAAAATGAAAGCACTGATACTTGCCAGGCATGAGTGAAGAAGATAAAGCATTAATATAAATCAGTGTCTGTTTTGCAGAGTTCTTCCTCTAGTTACTTACTAATAACCCATAAAACATTTTCAGCTAGGTCACCTTAACTTTTCCTTGTTCAGTTAATTGAACTATGATATTTGTGCACCTATGAAACTATAACTGCTTTGTGGAATGTATATGATAAGTGAAATCCTAGCCCCATTGGAAGTCAGTGACAATTCTATTGACTTGTGTGGAGACACATTTTCACCTTACAGGTTTAAGCAGTAGACTCTGAAGGTCCAATAGAACTCGCAGTGAAGTAAATGGGAATCTTGCTACTGACTTCAGGGTGAGATCCCGAGACCTTACTACTTTTAAAACCTGTAATATACATTTCACAAACAGCCTTGTATGTTCACAGCTGTGGAACCAACACAATAATGCAATGAACAAAACCAACCAAAAGGGCAAAGTTAAGGCTGCATGAATAGTAGAAATCAGTTAATAGAATAATAGAATATCAGGGTTGGAAGGGACCTCAGGAGGTCATCTAGTCCAACCCCCTGCTCAAAGCAGGACCACTCCCCAACTAAATCATCCCAACCAGGGCTTTGACAAGCCTGACCTTAAAGGGGATGATGGTGAACCCTCAATTGTTACATGGCAGTGGGGAAACATGCATTTCCAGCCTTTCAAATGCATGAAAGAGTGGATTTAAAAATGTGTGGTTGGGCCATAGTTCTAGTAAATGCTAACGACCTTTTCAACCTCAACTATACTGAGCAAAGCTTGAGTGTAGGGAATAACAGTATAATGTACCATTCTCCAGCTACCATAAGAATTGCATTTACTGAGACTGGTGACAAAGGCCCAATCCTTCCCTCAGCTTTTCTGGGAGCTGGACTGGTCCTCAACACTGTACTTACACTGAGGGCCTGATGCAGGAAGATGCTGAATGCCTGCAAATTCCCAGTGGAAATCAATGAAGGTTGAGGGTCCTCAGTACCTCCAAGGATCAGTTCCAGTTGTAAAGGGCAAAATTTAGTATCATAGGACATGTACACATATATTCAAACAGCCACAGTCAGGTGGACAACTGGGGTGCAGGTGGTTGACCCCAATCCTGCTTCCCCCTTCCCCAAAAATTCACGAAATCCATATATAAGCCACATACACGTACTGAAATGTCCAAGTGCTGATCTACAGGGAAGCTTGGGGTTCAGAAGACATGTACATGTTTTAGCTCATAGATTACTCCACTGATTTCCCCCTCTCTGGGGCCCATGGGACCTCCCCATTTGGAGGATTCCTACTCCTGGTATCAAGACTGTGCAAGTTGTGTGGAAACTTCTTGTTCAGTCACAATAGAGCCTTCCACCATTTGGAGAGCAACGAAGAGACAGAATTTGGCTTTTAAAATGGTGATATGGAGGGTGAGAGGGTGTCACCACTTCATAGCTCACTTGGGAAAATTTATTGCACACACCAGGGTCTTCTTGCATCCCTCCATGCCACCCCACAAGTTCCCAGTGTGCTATCCCACTCTTTTCCAGGGACTTCCTACAATGCCCTTCCACTCCCCCTGCTTGTGTCAGGGACTCTGTGTGCCCCCTTTCCTTCCTTCATAACAGGTTCCCTATTCATTCTCTTCACCATACAGGGATTGAGTGAACACCCCGGTTCCCTCTCCCTCACCACCACCCTTATTATCTTTCTGTCTGGATGACAGTCATGTCAACATAAGAGGAAGGTATTGTTGTGCTGGAAGGCATTCTTGGGTGCCATCAAACAGTTGTTTGATCTATAGACAATTGAAGAGGTGCTCGTGACTGTGCAAAAGAGCTGTCAGAGTCTTCATGGGTCCCTTTTTGCCCCGCTTCCAATTTTTCATTTCTTCCTAGAATTAATAAGGTTCTGGCCAGTGATGCCTTGAACATTCCCTGACATTTTGGAATTGACCAGCTGCAGCATTCAAAAGTTTGTGTTACAGGCACACAAATGACATTGAGTTAACTGTGAGGCCTTCAGAAGCTCAACCATTTACACAGCCCATAAGGCTCATTAAGAAATCAATGTTTTCCCCTACAAAGTCTTTTGACAAAAAATGAAGAAACACTGGGATTTTCAGACAGCTCTATTACAGTGTAGTAAATTTTTTTTAAAAAAGAGCATACAATACAACAGTGAAACAGCCTGAGGTAACTAAAAAGCTGTACAGTGATAAATTTAGCCCTATAATCACCCATCACTCATAATCACTCATCCCATTCAGGCTGCAGGCAACTCCAGGAGTGCAGCTGAAAATGGACTGATCACAGTTTGATATACCCTTAATTCATTGTTACGCATCATGGAAATACAGCGAGATAAGACTTTTCAAAACTGGTGCCTAAAGTTGAGCTTCTAAAGAGATTTTCAAAGGCATGAGGGGCAGTTCAGCAAGTCCATGGGCATTAGGTGCCTAACGTCTTTGAAAATCTTCATTCTAGATCAATATTTAGACACTTAATAAATTGCCTAATTTTCAGCAGTGCTGTTCTCATTAATTTCACTGGGAACTGATGGGTGCTCAGCACTTTTAAAAGTTAGGCTATTTAAGAATGTAATTTTAGGCCACTGTTTTTTAAAATCTTGGTCTGTATCAGGTCCCTGGCAATTATCCCATTCAGATGAGCAAGCTGTAGTATTTACCACTGTATTCACTATACCTTTACTAGAACCCATATGGGAATATAGGCCATAAAACCTGGCATTGAATGTATTGAGTTGCTCTCACACTCTGCTCGTCGGATGCTAGTGAGCACTAGCTAACTTTCATGCTCAGCCTCAGCAGTTCACAAATGGTTGGGAAACATATTGATTGCAGTCAAAGCAGATTTATGTTATTTCCACAATGCACAAATATTTTATTACTAGTATTTTAATGTATATAAAATTCAAATTAGTGTGTATATCATTTAAAATGACAGTATCTTACAAGTAGTGTGTGTGGGGGGTGTTTTTGTTCCCCAGAATACTATTCATAGCTGGATGCATAGATCAGCTGCACACTAATCTATCTAAATAGCTTGTAGCAGACTAGTTTTGGGGGCCAGATTTTGCCTGGTTATTATACAGGTGCCTAGTAGTTCAGGGAGGCCATAAATATAATTCCTCTTCCAGCCCTTTATTGTGCAGCCCATAATGTCCAGGCAGAATTGAAGCCCTTATGTCTTGGGGAGGGCAAGGACCATCCCCTCCCTGTTCCCCCAGGTGCATGGCTCTATGTGTATGAAGTCACCAGCAGCGTTGGCCACCTCTGTGTGCGGGAGGGAGCCTTGCCCCATAGTGGGGCATATGTAGCATCAGGGTAGTAGGTTCTACAGCCCCAGGAGTCTAGAAGACATTCTCCTAGTACGCCCTGTGGGGGATGGATGGTCCCACAGCTCCACACTACCCCTTACTATGGTCTGTGCCTAATATTGGCACCATCTAGCCCTGGCAGATGTGTGTTTGCAAGAATGTTTGAACAGCCACACCATGCCCCTGTAATGCACACATGGCAGATGACAACTATTGCTGCTTATTGATGTGTTCTGCCACAACAACTTTGTGGTGAAGGCTGTCTGCTGACTTCATCTCCATCCCCCACCCCACCTCTGGTCCCTTTAGTCTTGTGTTTGGCGGCTTTCTGTGATAGGCAATAAAATGCTTTGCAGCTAATGCCGTCCACTGTGGGATATGTCCTCTTCAGAAAGAAAGCTGCTGTTACTTAGCAGTGACGCCCTTACTTTACAACTTCTCTTTGGCCCAGACTGTCACCTTCCTGTCTGAAAAGTACCAGCAATTCCCCCATGTCATTTTAATGTTGGGGTGAAGGCAGACCACCGCTGGGAAGTGTGGACATGCTCAGTAAGGTGAGCTTCATATTTCCTCTCCCAAGGATTTATTGTGATGTTAATTGAACAATAGATTCTATGTGTAACTCTCCCTCCCCTGGCCTGATGTCACCTTTCCCTGCTTCGTGTCACATGGCATCTTACTGAGAAACTGGCCCAACACAGGCCAGTGTCTGATAAGCACCTTCTGGCCCACAAAGGGTTGCATGAGGTGATGTAGCGTTTCTCACTTTAGTTACAACATGGTAAAATGTCACTGATTTGCATTCAGAAGAGATGGGTACAATCTGTTAAGGCAATTCTGAAGGAATATATGGCTCAAATAATTCCTGAAGTTAAGGTAAATTTTAAATGACCGTATTTTTTCTGGCTGTCTCAGAGTACAGATGTGAAAGAGAAGATGTATGAAGAACCTCTCATCTTGGATAGGTCCTATGGAAAGTGTGGCTGGAGCATTCAGAAGGGTCATGTTGTAGATTAGCTACAGACTGAATTTGGATTAATTTAGTTTATGAACATGTGTTATGTTACTATTAACATTATTTAAACATTCAGTCTGTCCAACCAATAATACTATCTCACTTCATCCATTAATTTGAGGCTGTCCCGGAAGGGAAGCTATCTCCTCCAAAGCTTGGGGTGAGAAACAAAGATCATAACCCTGTGTTGAGGAGAGCAGAGGCACAGAAGTATTAAAATTACCATTGCATCATCTCAGGAACACAGCCATTCCCTTGCTAATGAAACGTTATCTATCCTTAATAGCAGCTAACTGTTGACCTGGTCAATAAATTTAAATCTGGTATCATTTGAATAGCAAATGAGCTCTAAAACAGAATTATTTCACTGTAGTGTTGGCAGCAGACATCAAGCTACAGTGGTAGCCCTGTGCATTTAATGGCACAATGCTGCCCACAGATACACAAGAGCAAGCTGTAGTTACCATACATCTATGGGAATTGTACACACATCAGGATAGAGTTTGGCCCTGGACATTTACTGTGCTTTGGTATCTGAATTTACTGCAATATTTCCAGTACTTAACTTTACTGAAGCATTTTGTATGGTAAAGTATCACTGTGACAGATGCTCTTTTGGCCAATGCACCGGGAACTTCCACAGATAACGTGAGCTGCTACAGCTTGAGGTAAAGAGCCAAAGCTCTGTAGTAGCAGGGGGCTGTAACAACTCATCCTCTGTGGAACAGCACAGATGGGGACTTGTAACACATATTCATGGTCAATATTAAATCTGTCATGGTGACCACTATAAATATCCCATAGTGCTCAGCAAGGGAGTTGGATGTGGGAGGAACCCCAAAATAACTGACAGCTAGTCAAGATAAGAGGTGTCTAGGTGAGTGTGTCTAGGTGTGTGAGTTCTTTGGGGAACAATAAAGAAACTATGAGCACAGTTGAGGTCACTATGGAAGAGAAGCACTGCAGCACTGAGTTAAATTTACACTGTCATTGGTTCTTGTACTCTAGCAATTTATCCTCAGTTGAAGTGTAACTTTTTGGAAGGGGTGAGGATGGATTATAGAAGAGTAAATATAATCCTGAGAAGTTACCATTTTGAACCAGAAATAGAGCTGTAAATTGTCCAGCTAAGTGACTGGTGATCATAAGTACCTCCATTGTGGGTTGCCTAACTTGAAACCCCTAAAACAACTGATTTTCAGCCTGGTGAGTTAAAAAGGAAACACTTTTAATGAGTCTCAAATTGGGCCTCCAAGAATTGAAGTGCCCCAAATCACTGGTCACCCTCAGGCAGGAAATGAACCCACTTCTTACACATCCCAGGTGATTTTTCTAGCTCTTGGGTAAAAGTTTTATGGCAGAGGTACTACCTCCTCCTCAACACTGAATGAGATCCAGTCCAGGAGGTGTGCTCTGAGCGTACCTATCAGCACAATCCCTGCAGGAAAGATAGGCAGGGGAACACCTATCTGCCCCTCATTTGAGAATCACACTGTGGTAAGGTGTCCAGACACCTAAAGTGAGGCACCCATGTGCATACCCAGAGACAGAAATGTACTTGCCTAGGGAGCTTCTGCAGCAAAAATTAAGGCATCAAGTGAATTTAGTTGCGTACAAGGTTAGGTAGCAACTGGATAGGAGTTTTGTGGATCTCAGTGGTGTCTGAAACTGGGACTTAACCCTAACCCTTTATGGTTCAGGGCCTGACTGCGTATTGAGGGCCCAATTTTGCCTCTTTACTTGGTCTGAGTAGTACCTTACTGTTCTAGTAAACCCATTGATGTCACTGGGATTACTTGAATAGTAAGGCACTATTCAGCCTGGCTAAGAATGGAAAGATTGGTCCCTTAAGGTGTTAGTGTAATTACAATACCACCTCTTCATTAGAAACAGCCTTCGAGGATCTGTTCATTAATATTAGTCAAGATGGAGAAGAGATTTTTTTTTTAATCACACCATGATTTCCACCACTTGTGCATATGGTATCTTACATTATGACTGCAGTGGAGGTCAGGAAGTTTCATTGTGAATAAATTACAACCAGATCTATTACTGTCGTGCCTTACCAAAAAGGCAGCTTAAAAACTTCTGTCTCCAAAATGCCACTATATAGAATGATAATCTTCTCACTTAATAGATCTGTTCCTTTGTATATACTTTGTATAATACTTAGACCTGCTTTAGTGCAGGGAACTGGACTAGAAGATGTCTCCAGGTGCTTTCCAGTCCTATAATTCTATGACATCCAGAGTCCTGTCTGCTGATTTTGGTGACAAAGATAAATTTTGAGTATTCCTCTTAACACGGCAGAGTGAATGCAGTTGGGAGAGTGAGCTGGATTCTATAGATAAACAAAATTGTTTAGTAAAGTTCCAGCCAGTTACACCTGTGTAGATCCCTGAAGTCAGTGGTGTCACCCAGGTGTTGCTAACAGGAGGAAAATTGGGTAGCATGGATGTAAGTGAGAGCCTAATTTGGCTTGCAGAATCTTTATGGCTCATGTTGATGCTCAAGATGACAAGAAGTTTGTTCACAACATAGAGTTTCCAGTGCTGGAAATTAAATCTGGTTGAAATGATTTGATGTGCAAACTGAGCACATGTTTAGTGGGAATTATTGAGATACAAACAGGATACCATGATTTATTTATTTATAAGCTACAGAGTTGCTTTAATGACTCATTCTATGTGAAAAGTAAGAGTAGATTTTAATCTTGAGATGACATTGAAAAAGCCAGGGCATAATCAGACCCTGCCACTCCCACCAATATGTTTAGAGCACCTGATAATCGCAGGCTATCAATTCTATTGAAAAAAAAAGTGTTATGATCAACAGTGATAATGTAAAAGTAGAGTCAGAAGCCACCACAAAGAGTGTGGCTCTGACTATAAAGATCCACAGCAGCCTGTAACAGGCAACTTGTCAACATAGCAGTGTCATTGGCCCTCATTAGACCCAGCCATCCAATGTGTGTTTTTCCTGCTGATGGCAAGGATGGGGTGGGACAAGGCTAGATTCAGTGACAATTCCAGTTCCCTGCTAGAAGTGTTCTACTGTGGCAAGGATTAGGTAATCCACAGAATAACTACAAATAAAAAAAATCTGTTGAGGCCATTGTAGCTCAAGTTTGTTCAGTCAGATAGTACCCAATCTCAGTTACTAGGGGGCAGAATGATATACAGAGGAGTGAACCTAACAAGTGTCATGAAACTAGTGATAAACCTTTTGAAAAGATATAACCAATAACAGTAAACAAAGTATGTGATGTCACCTGCTATGCCAGTCAGTGGATAGGCTCAGATGTAGCCAAATTTTGAAGACCCCCTGGAGTCTCTACAGCTAAGTCATGCCAAACAAATGTTGCCCGAAGAGCGCACTTGGTTTATTTTTTGGGTTCCCCTCACAACCCAGTTATTTCTGATCACATTTGGAAAAGTCTGATTCCTAGAAGCAGTAAAAGTACTGCATTTCAGGAGAAGCGGTGTCACAGGGCCAGTCATGTAGTCCCTCTTGGTCACAGACTGCTGTGAGGGGAGCCAGCCACTGAATTTCAGGTGTTTTAAGCCTCTAGAGTCTGAGCAGAGCCCAGACATTGTCCTGCTCTTGGGATCCTTAGGTACACTTTCATGGACAAGCCTTTGTTTAGCACCTGTCCCGAGAGTTGAGACCCACTTGGCCCCTAGGCCCAATATTGACTCCCCTGATCTCCCCCAAAACTTAAACACACCCTTTCCCAGACTTCTACCTGAAAGTGTGAGCCTTCTGGTTTACCACTTCAAGGAGCCACAGGGTAGATGGCACACACAACAAGCACATGGACTCTGTGCACAGAATTCTAACACTGTTGCTCTGCACTTAATAGATAAAAGCTCAGAGCATACAGATCATATAGAAAACCACCATCATCCTGAACACAATGCCCCTCACTCTAACTCACCCAGTTCCATAGAGGTCATCCATATTCAGGTACATAGTTTCCTGCCTTATCAGGCTCTTGTAGCAATGTCTCTCATCTTGAAACTGGCTAAAGGCCCTAAATGCTTCAGTTCCTATCCTTTATAACCTTCCAGTTTTTCTGTCATGTGACTTCTGGATCAGCCTCTTCAGGTGATCCCAGATCCTTACCAGGTGACTTCATTGGTAGATAATCTCTACCCTGATAAACCAGTTCTCCTGGTAGGACCCAACCTATTTTTTAGAGCTAGGCCATTTGAATGGGAGAGCACATAAATTAATGACCCTCTCTTGTAAGCCCTATATTGCTGCCTCTTGGAATTTCAGTCCACCTGGGAGATAAGAGGACAACAGAGAATTAGAGTCTGCTGTCCAACAAAGATATCTATTGAGAGCCCCCCTGTCCTTCCACCATCAAATGGAATTCATATGTTGTAGAGGCATATCCCAAAAACCACCATGGGGGAGAGGGGTAAATTAACTTATATCTATTTCAAAATCCTCTTTTATTCAACTTTATTTTTTCAGAAATAGGAAATGTAAATTATATGTGTGTGTCACTAAATATTTGTCTATTAAAACACACCTTTCATTAGATAACCTATTTTGATATAAACCCAGAGGAAAAAGTAATCTCCAGAGGTGAACTTCTGGCTTCATTGAAGTCAAAGGCAAGCTACTGACTTCAATGGGACTAGGATTTCACCCTAGAAATGTAGACCAGTTGCTACTGAATTTATCTGGTCAATCAATTGAAAAGATATTGTTTCAAGATTAAAGCTAGGATTTTCAAAGGAGCCTCAGAGAGTTAGGTGCTCAGATCCCATTGAAATTAAATGTGAGTTGGGTGCCTAACTCCTTTCTGCCCCTTGGAAAATTACAGCTTAACATTCACACTGTTGTTAGCTAAGAGAGCTAGACCCTGCTTCTTCAAGGAGATGTCAGGTTTTTCAAATGTATGAGTTTGTTTTCTTTCCTTCTGACCTCTGTATAGTTGGCTTAATGATCCTTCAGCTGCATGGCTTTCCAGGGTATTTGGGGATATTTTTGTAAATCTCTCAAATATTTGTAGGGGCTAGATTGTAATGTTAGTCTGCCCTGAGAAATGGATAACACATAACTGCATCACCCCCAAAAGTAGACAAGTGCTCAGTGCCCAGAGTCGATAATAATTAATAACAGCTGGCAAAGTCAATGGTCCTTTGCAGTAATCCATAGGGGATATAATGTTCAAAATATGCTCTATATCCCTGCCAGAAGTGGTCTGTTTTCATATGATTTAAAAGGAAGCTGAACAGAGGGTTTTATAATGGAAAGTGTCAGATAACCTTTACTTTAGATGGTGCTACCAGCAAGTTCTTAATGGTCAAATGTAAACATGACAGTAAGAGCCAGCTTTTGCTCTTACTCATATTGTGCAGTATCTTACTCTGCAAATAGTTCCACTAAAACCTACTTGTGGACTAAGGTATTACTCATCCGGAGTAAGGATATCAGACACAGCCTAGTATCAGAATATTATGGGATTGCTTACTACTAAGGGTATCACAATCTGGCCCTCAATGAGTAGCCCCATTGACTTTAATGGCCCTGCTTGAGAAGTACAGTAACATTTTCTTCAAAAATATAAGGATTAAAACCAGGTTTCTTTTTCATTAAAACTTAGATTCTGATATACAGTTCTATGCAGGTGGTGGGGAGTAGGGAGATGGTCTTTGGCAAATCCCATGGCAGCAGGATACAGGGGGTCCTGCTGGTGAGAGACTATGGTCATAGGCTTGCTGCTGTGGAACCTGTCCAATAGGGACTTGGCTGCATCTAAGAAACATTAGCTCTAGATCACTGCAGAGTTTTTTCCCTGCTGCCAGTCATAAGGCTTTGAAAAATGCAATCTGGCTCTTAACAGTTTTATATTCCTGTCTTGTTGATTTCAATTACAAAAATTCAAGTTATCTTCTTGCCTAACACTATTAGTGGGATACAGGAGATTTATAGTAAGACAAATACAAATTCTCCTTTTGCCTTTAACTTACACCATTATGCACCAGGGAAAAGGGGGGATTTCTATTTGAAATCAGTTCAGTATGATCACATTGTGGTTTTTTTAATTGTTTGACATAATAATCCAGTCATTAGAAGGAACTTCAGTGTTTTTTTAATGTTTGACTTTTCTGGTTTTGTTTGTTTGTTTAAGACAGAATATGTTTGTAACTCTTTAAAGGACAAATACTGCTCATTGAGCTCTATTGTATTCTCCTGTTGATCTATGTTGATTGGCAAACATCTCTCTAACACTAATATCACACACGGAGAAATAGCTGCTCCAGGAGTGAAATCCTGGCTCCATTGATGTCAATGGGCTCTTCTGCTTTTACACAAATGAACAGAGATACAGCTTTACTAACACTGTGTGACAGGGCTTGCTCTACTCATCATGCTCAGTGACACCTTCTTGTGGTTCACCTGGGGAATTAGCTCTGCCACAGGGTCTGACACCCTTCCTGCCATTACTCCATGGTCTCTCATGCACCAGGAGCCATAGTGCTTTCCTCTTCATGGCTTCGCCTTCCACTTAAGTCAGGGGTTCTCAAACTGGGGGTCAGGATCCCTCAGGGGAGTCACAAGGTTATTATATGGGCAGTCACAAACTGTCAGCCTCCACCCCAAACCCCACTTTGCCTCCAGCATTTATAATGGTGTTAAATATATCAAAATGTGTTTTTAATTTATAAAGGGGGGTCTCACTCAGAGGCTTGCTGTGTGAAGGGAGTTACCAGCACAAAAGTTTGAGAACCGCTGAGCTAAGTCATGTTCAAGTTCTCCTCCCTTCTGGGGTATCACCAAAGTCTGCTTCCAGCCATCCTCAAACAGGCTATCCCTAGTGTGCCACTCCCCCAGTAACTTATAGGGAAACATGGGCCCACCCTCTATGGGTTCCAGTCCCTCAACCCAGCAGTTCTAGGCTCTTACTCTCCCAGCCCTTAGTGCTCCTTCCCTCTCTGTCCCTACAGCATCCTGCTCTTCTCTCATATCACAGAGTACAAGTTCCCCCCTTGAAGCCTACCAACTTCCTCTCTTTATAGAGCTCACCCAACTCCTTCCCCAGCTAGTCTTCATCAGCAATTAGGTCCTAGGCCCTAGGTTTCTTCCAGGTGCAGCCTAAGGTTAATTGTCCTCATTTATGCCTTCAGGCCTTATGTGTGGTGGACACCCCATCACAAACTGCAACTTGCAGAGCGTATTTTACACTATCTGTGTACTGGGACTTGCTCTTATAGCTATTTCAAGGGGAAATTAGGTGATGCTCATACCTTCTTAAAGCATTAAATGAGACTGGGGTAAAACCTTCCAGGATGGACTAAAACCTCGATATATTTTACTGTAAGGGTGGAAGCATTGGACGCAAGCAACACTACGGCCCAGAGCTATGCGGGCATAAGTATTGATGATCCGATAATGCCCCTAAACTAGGGCTGGCTCAAGGTATAAACACTACTGGCCCACCTAAAGCTCCTGAAGTCCTATGATTCCATCAGAATCTGAGTTTTCTTTTTACACAAATTAGAACATTTCTAGCCTACCTGAATGCAAAGAAAAATCTTGAAAATGTGAACCAAGCCTAGCGGTTGGAGTGACATCTGCCTGAATCTGCAGACAGCCTGCAACAACAGCTCTGAGGGTTCGAACTGCCCCCGGCACCTTCACGGGATGTTAATGCCAGGACTTGAGGGGCCCCTAAACAGGGCTCTGTAGAAGAAGAGTCAGTGATCCCAGCCCACCCCTCTACCCCTACATAAATACACCTCAGTTGCTTGGGTAGGTACTTGGAAGGAGCCCCCTGATACCATCCTTGTCTCTCCCAGAAGCAAGAGGATTCCCTGGTTTTGCCCCAGCTGATGCTGAGGGGAGGGGCAGCTCATCTGCCAGTCCTGGGGGAAAAGGGGTTCCATGCTGCTGACCCTGCCTTTTCGGGAGGGTGGGACACCCCTGCAGTGGCCACTCCAACGCTGTTGGGGCAGGACCACAGGGGTGCTCATATCATGATGTAGCCAGGGCCCCACCATAATCAGCCCTGCTCTAAACTCATCTCTCAGTCTGTGCTTGACACTTGTAACTCCCATTAACACTGATTGGATTGTTGTCCCTAAATCCCCACATACTCAGGTGCATTATGCCTTCAGTTAAATGGGTGTGCTGCCCCCTTTCTCTCCCCCCCACCCATAAATTCAATGGGGGATGTAGATGGGATCCAGGTGGATATAATCCTGTACTGTGGTGTAAATCTGGAGGAATTCTACTGAAGTCCCTGAAACTAGTGAGCAGCCCCCAGCCCCATGTGGCTGACTGAAGCCTGGTCTACACTAGGCATTTAAATCGGTTTTAGGAGCGTAAAACCGATTTAACGCCACAACCGTCCACACTAGGAGGCACCTTATATCAATTTTAATGGCTCTTTAAATCAGTTTCTGTACTCCTCCCCGACGAGAGGAGTAGCGCTAATATCGGGATTAACATATCGGAATAGGGTTAGTGTGGCCGCAAATCGACAGTATTGGCCTCCGGGCGGTATCCCACAGTGCACCACTGACCGCTCTGGACAGCATTCTGAACTCGGATGCACTGGCCAGGTAGACAGGAAAAGCCCCGCGAACTTTTGAAATTCATTTCCTGCTTCCCCAGCGTGGAGAGCTCATCAGCACAGGTGACCACGCAGAGCTCATCAGCACAGGTAACAGTGCAGTCTCCTGAGAATCGAAAAAGAGCCCCAGCATGGACTGCATGGGAGGTACTGGATCTGATCGCTATATGGGGAGAGGATTCAGTGCTAACAGAACTGCGTTCCAAAAGACGAAATGAAAAAGTATTTGAAAGAATTTCTAAGGCTATGACGGATAAAGGCCACAGTAGGGACTCAGTGCAGTGCAGAGTGAAAGTTAAGGAGCTCAGACAAGCCTACCAGAAAACCAAAGAAGCAAACGGAAGGTCTGGGGCAGGTCGAAAAACATGCCGCTTCTATGCTGAGCTGCATGCAATTTTAGGGGGCTGCGCCACAAGTACCCCACCCCTGATCGTGGATTCCGAGGTGGGGGTTGTAATCTCTGCCATGGCTGAGGATTATGCAGACGGGGAAGATGAAGATGAAGAAGAGGAGGAAGACCTAGCAGAGAGCACACAGCACTCCGTGAGCCCCAGCAGCCAGGAGCTTTTTATCACCCTGACGGAATTACCCTCCTCCCAGCCCTCCCAAGCAAGTATCCCAGACAATGATGCCATGGAAGGGAGCTCTGGTGAGTGTACCTTTGTAAATAGCAAACATTGTTTTTTAAGCAAGCGTTTTTTAATGATTGATTTGCCCTGAGGACTTGGGATGCATTCGCAGACAGTATAGTTACTTAGAAAAGTTTGTTAACATGTCCGGGGATTGAGAGGAAATCCTCCAGGGACATCTCGATGAAGCGCTCCTGTAGGTACTCCAGAAGCCTTTGCAGAAGGTTTCTGGGCAAGGCAGCCTTGTTCCGCCCACCATGGTAGGACACTTTACCACGCCATGCATGTAGCAAGTAATCAGGTATCATTGCGTGGCAAAGCATAGCAGCGTATGGTCCCGGTGACTGCTGGCATTCAAGAAGCATCCGTTCTTTATCTTGTTCTGTTATCCTCAGCAAAGTGATATCGTTCAGGATAACCTGGTTAAAAATCAGGAATTTAATTAAGGGGGATGGCCATTTTCCTACTGGGTTCGTGGACTGCAGCAGCTTAAAAAAAAATCCTTTCCTCCACGTAGCCAAGCGGGGGGAGGGGAGGAATGAAATGCCGATGATCTTTTTTGTGTTTGGTCAGCGGGGCTTCCCCAAGCTACCAGCCACGCAGGGGTGGGGGGGTGGGAAGGGTGTTGATTAGCAGGGAGCTAGCGTAGTATTAGCCATGCATTGGGGGGAGAGGTAAATCACTGCAGAAGCCGAAAGACAGTGGCTTACCATGGCCGCATACAAGCTGAATTCTGATGCCTGGACCTGTGTCTGTGAGATCTGTAACTCCAGAGCTGCAGGCACTCAGTATTAAGATGAAAAATGCGACCTTGTAGGGAAATCACATGTGCTATGTAAGGTGAATAGAGCTGTTCACTGTGAAAGAGTATAACCATTGTTCTGTAAAATGTATCTTTCTAAATATTTATCTCCCTCATGCAGCTGCAAATTTTTCAACCATCCCTCCTCCATCCCAAAGGCTAGCACAGATAAGGCGGAGGAAAAAGAAGACGCGAGATGAAATGTTCTCGGATATTATGGAAGTTACACGCAATGAAAGAGCTCATCTGAATGAGTGGAAGGACGTGGTATCAAATTACAGGAAAGAGGCCAGTGAACGTGAGGACAGGAGGGACACCCGAGATGAGAGATGGTGGCAGGAAGACCGGCAGAAAAATCAGCGGTGGCGGGATGCAACTCTGGGGCTGCTGCGTGATCAAACTGACATGCTCCGGCGTCTGGTGGAGCTTCAGGAACGGCAGCAGGATCACAGAGTGCCACTGCAGCCCCTGTATAATCACCCTCAACCCTCACCATGTTCCTTATCCTCCTCACCCAGACGTGTAAGAACGCGTGGGGGGAGGCTCCGTGCACCCGCCCACTCCACCCCCGTGGACAGCCCAACCAGAAGGCTGTCGTTAATGTGAAATTTTTTTAATTGCCTTCTCCATCCTTCCTATCCTCCTCCCAAACCACACCCTTACTTCTCTCCCTCTTTTTATAATGAATCAATAAAGAATTCATGCTTTTTAAATGAGTGACTTTATTTGCATAAGTAAGCTGGACTCGAAGGGGGAGGGGGAGTTGCTTACAGGGACTGAGTCAATCAAGGGGGGGGGGGTGTTCATCAACAAACACAGCAGTCACACTGTACCCTGGCCATTGATGAAGCTCGTTTTCAAAGCTTCTCTGATGCGCACCGCTTCCTGGTGTGCTCTTCTAATCTCCCTGGTGTCTGGCTGCGCGTAATCAGCGGCCAGGTGATTTGCCTCAGCCTCCCACCCCGCCATAAAGGTCTCCCCCTTACTCTCACAGAGATTGTGGAGAATACAGCAAGCAGCAATAACATAGGGGACATTGGTTTGGCTGAGGTCTGAGCGAGTCAGTAATGTGCGCCAGCGCGCCTTTAAACGGCCAAATGCACATTCCACCACCATTCTGCACTTGCTCAGCCTGTAATTGAACAGATCCTGACCACTGTCCAGGCTGCCTGTGTATGGCTTCATGAGCCATGGCATCAAGGGGTAGGCTGGGTCCCCCAGGATAACGACAGGCATTTCAACATCCCCAACTGTTATTTTCTGGTCTGGGAAGTAATTCCCTTGCTGCAGCCGTTTAAACAGAGTAGTGCTTCTGAATACGCGAGCGTCATGAACCCTCCCTGGCCATCCCACGTGGATGTTTGTGAAACGTCCCTTGTGATCCACCAGTGCTTGCAGCACCATTGAAAAGTACCCCTTGCGGTTTATGTACTGGGTGCCCTGGCGCTGCGGTGCCAAGATAGGGATATGGGTTCCATCTATCGCCCCCCCACAGTTAGGGAATCCCAGTGCAGCAAAGCCATCCACTATGGCCTGCACGTTTCCCAGAGTCACAACCTTTCGTAACAGCAGCTTAGTGATTGCTTTGGCTACTTGCATCACAGCAGCCCCCACAGTAGATTTTCCAACTCCAAATTGATTCCTGACTGACCGGTAGCTGTCTGGCGTTGCAAGCTTCCACAGGGCTATCGCCACTCGCTTCTCTACTGTGAGGGCTGCTCTCATCTTGGTATTATGGCGTTTCAGGGCAGGGGCAAGCAAGTCACAAAGTTCCATGAAAGTGCCCTTACGCATGCGAAAGTTTCGCAGCCACTGGGAATCGTCCCACACCTGCAACACAATGCGGTCCCACCAGTCAGTGCTTGTTTCCTGGGCCCAAAATCGGCGTTCAATGGACAGAATCTGCCCCATTACCATCAGGATCTCCAAAGCGCAGGGGCCCGTGGTTTGAGAGAATTCTGTGTCTATGTCCTCATCACCGTCATCGCCGTGCTGCCGTATCCGCCTCCTCCTTGCCTCGGTGTGAAGGTCCTGGTTCACCATATACTGCACGAGAGTACGCGAGGTGTTTAAAACATCCACGATTGCGGTATTGAGCTGAGCAGGGTCCATGCTTGCTGTGCTATGGCGTCTGCACAGTTCACCAAGCAAAAAAGGCGCGAAACGCTTGTCTGCTGCTTTCAGGGAGGGAGGGGTGAGGCTGTACCCAGAACCACCCGCGACAATGATTTTTGCCCCATCAGGCACTGGGATCACAACCTGGAAATTCCAAGGGGCGGGGGAGGCTGCGGGAACTATGGGATAGCTACGGGATAGCTACCCACAGTGCAACGCTCCAGAAATCGACGCTAGCCTTGGACCGTGGACGCACACCACCGATTTAATGTGTTTAGTGTGGCCGTGCGCACTCGATTTTATACAATCTGTTTTGCTAAACCGGTTTATGTAAAATCAGAATAATCCCGTAGTGTAGACGTACCTTAAGAAGCAGGCTGAACTGAACGTGCCTGCCTCTGTGTGATTCCCAGCGAGGGGCCTGATCCAGCGGCCATTGAGGGAGAAGGCTAAACTCCCATTCACTTTGGGGCCAACAAGAGGATGGGGCTCTGGAAATCATTTTCTCATTCATATAGGGGACAATTACGGATGCCTCTTTGCCAATTGCTTTTCTTTGGACATTTCTATAACTCAATAATTTCCAATTGTGTTTCCATGTTTGCCCCTTTTGTGTATTGCTTTCCTGGTTTTGAGTGCATGCTTCACAACATTTAAACAAGCACTAACAACAAATTACCTGCTCAACTGCATTCTGTGAAAGGGGGCCCTGGGACGTATTTACAAAGGAAGCAGACGTGGGCGAGGGGGGAGTAGTTACCAGTGGCAGACTGCTGGTGTGCTTTAAAGCATGCATGGTTTGTAACAAGAATAAAAGGCTCGCTCAGTATTGGGCTGCAATAGAGGAGCTCTCTGCGTCTTATTCCGGAGGTGCCTCCTCCTCCTCGTTTACTTCTTCTTCGCAACTCTCCGGAGAAATAATGCATCAGGAGTAAAAAAAAAAAATTACTATATAGACAGACTGGTTGGTTTTAATGTAAAAACCGCGGATTTTTGCTCGTGGGTTGTTGAGGGGGGGCGGGGGTTGGTTGGTCCTTCCCCAATAGGAAATAGTCTGACTGCGTGATTATAATCGCTGAGCCCACCAGAGCTCTGTGTTTCTATTTGAATTGTGATTTTGAAAATGACACTTTCACTCTTTTAAATGCTTCTAGCCCCACGCAAAACAAACAAAAAACCAACAGGATCACAGGGGGGAACTGTCTCCTCATCTCTCCTCCTTTGCTTGAAAGTATCCAACTGTCTTAACACATAGCACAGTTTAGTCTATTTCAGCGCTGAGTTAATACATTTCCGTCTTCACTTTTCCTCTATTGAGTGCTTGTATTCACCGTAGAAAGCTGTCTTGTCTGAGACATTTTGGAAAGAGAAAACGGCTGGGTGCTAGCAGATATTTCAGCTGAATGGAAACAAACGTCGAAAAACGCAGCTCCACATAATTTAGATAGCTCTTTACCAGCGCTCCGTGCCATAATAATAATTATACGAATGCCCATGAGCTTCACTGTTAATCATTAAAATTGTGCCCATTGTTCATTGTATTTCATGTACATCATTCTTCAGAAACAGCGAGGTCAGCAACAGCTTTAGGACACGTTTAATCTCATTTCGTTGCTTCTGTCGATTCCTGTATCGCGGAAGGGTCTAATATTTCGTCCGATCGATATTTAAACAGTCCATATTTGGGGAAACGTAGGTAAATTTCGCTCCGAGGCCTGCCAATAGAAATTACAAATAAAACGAAGCTATTTTTTTTGTGCGGTGAATAAAATGACAGTATTTTGATGCAACCTGCATAGGCATAGCCTCGGAATTCAGCGCGGATCAAATTTAGGGACTGGGTGTGTGTCATTCTCCTCCCCCTCCCCCCTAACTTCAACAAAAAAAACAGTTTATTTAAAAAAATAAAATAAAATTTGTTTCCAAATTTTGCAGCCCAATCCCTTCGACTTTCTTCCTTTCTCACGACACCATGGTGTTAGAAAATCAAAGGAACATGCTAATGTCACCGTTGGCTTCTAACAGTGCTTGTGGTCAGGGAGGGCAAATGTTTAATATCAGAATTAAATTGTGTGCCATTGGGGCTGGGATCGGCGAGCCCGAGTCCTCCGCATGACTCAGTGAGTTGGGTTTATTCATATGAACAAAAGCCTGAGGGACCAAGCCCGGCAGGATTATTAGATTGCGAAGGATCCTGATCATAAATTGAATTTTATTTCCCACCCTGCGTCTGTCTGAGTGATGCGCTATAACAAGGTCAATTGTCGGAAAAGCGTAACGGGCACCGAGTGGCAGAATAGCTCAGATGTCATCTACTGTGGTGTAGCAGAGAACTTTGTACATCTTGGGGCTTGTCTGCCACGTCTTACTACCGGTGGTGTTAATGATCGCTTTGAACTAATAGTAGGGTGACCAGATGTCCCGATTTTATAGGGACAGTCCCGATATTTGGAGCTTTTCCTTATATAGGCACCTATTACCCCCCATCCCCTGTCCCGATTTTTCACACTTGCTATCTGGTCAGCCTAACTAATAGGCATTGCTATTCGGCGCACGGTTGCTGTACTGAGCAGCGAGCAAACTGTATCACTCATTAAGATACTGCACTAACACAGGCAGCGGTCAGACTTTTGAAGATGTTCTGGCTAAACACCACCACCACCGCCCTGCCTTGAGAAAGTCCCTTTCTACACCGTTCTGGTGTGCCACTAGATCATTCCTTTCCTTCTCGCCCAGGCATTCCTTCCCGGTTCCCTCTTCCCCCCATCTTCCTCCTGTTTTGTGGTGATGAGTTTAGATTATAAACTCTCCGGAGCAGGGATCCTTCTTATAATAATCGGCGTGAAGTGTCATACACACTTGGAGGTACTGGATAACTAATAATGATCGATGCAAGAGACCCACTAGTGATTTATCCTTTTCTTAAACCAGATTCTGGGACCCTTCTTAGTCAGCCTCAGTACTTCCAAAGGACTGTTGGTGGAGTGAGGGGCCACGCAGTGCAAAGGTCTCAGAGCCTTATCATAAGAACCAGATGTCTATTTGGTAGGAACTGAACCGCTCATTAACTCATTGGCGAGAGAGGAGCTGCAAGTACGTACAGCGCTATTAGAATCTGTCTGTCACTCTGCAAGGTGTACGGTTGTCCAGCTGCAAGTATCCTACGGGGCACCCTCCTTTCCCTCTGTGTTCCCACCCAGAATCAGGCCCTGTTGTAAATGATCCGAACTAAACTTCTCAGCCCTCTGTAGGTTAACGTTATATAACGGTGCTTAACAAAACTAGAGGGGAGACCTGTATTGTTTGTTAATCGAGTTGTACGAGCCTTTTGCCAAAGGCGAGGGATCCCAAGGCTGTCTAAGCATCTGCTACCTTTAGCGGAGGCAACGGAGATATGGAAAGACCCAGGAGATTATTCGGCGAATGTGTGTATGCGGGAGTCTATACAGATCCCCCCAAAGTAGCATGGAGAATATAAACTGCTTTAGGATTTCAGACGCCAGAGTCCCGTTTTCTAGACCGGGCGCTGTAGCAGACAGTGACAGATTGATCAAAGCAACGGGGTTTCCAAGAATCTTGGAGCGAGACCCGGTTTCAAACCCGTGAATTTCGCGTAAGCTTTGTCTTACTCCGGCCAGATGCGACTTTCACTGTCCAGGGACAGTAGAAAATAAGGGGTTTAGGAGATCGCGTCCAGGAAGAGGGAGCAAATCTCATGGGCTTCTCTGCGATCCGAGTTCGCTATACGCCAAGGAACGGAGTGTGCCTTTGAGAGACCCTAAATGGAGGAGTTTGTGTCTGTTACGCTCGGAAGCTAATGACTGGCAGCAGCAATAACAAAAAATCCTTTTGGTTTTGTCACCAAAATTATTTCAAGTCTGCGGTGGGATGGGAGGAGAAGGGCCCTTGCGCTGCCAGCGAAAAGGCGGAAAAGGCGGTTGCGTGAGCAAAAGAAAGCGAACAGGGGGGCTGCTCTCCTCCAGGCAGTCGTTCAAACGAGCCTCTTTCCGCTCTGCTGCCGCTTCCCCTTCACTGCCATCACATTCCAGCTCCTTCAGCCACAGCCACGCCCGGGCTTCTCCCCCTATGCAAAGGCGGCTCCCTTAAACAACTCTGCGGAGCGGGGAGGGCAGCAGCGAGGCAAAACGGACAGATCCTGCTTTGGCTCAGGGTGGGCGCGTGAAACCAACTTGTCTCCATTGTCCCACGGGAGAATGAGGCGCACTGGGGAACGATTCGGTCTTGCGGGGCCGTAATGCAAAACGGGTCTTCCCAGTTTGCACGTAGGGAAGATCCAGGGTGTTGCCAGTAGAGCTACTGGCAAGGGAAGGGGCTGAACATGTATGTCAGGGTGAGTAGGATTTTACCCCGCCTGTCTAGCCGGGCCCACACATCTCCAGACTACTGATGTGCCTGATCCCCGCAGAAATGTCTATGCACAAAACGCAACAGCGTAACTCAAATATATCCTGTAGCACGTATTAGAATATACACCATGAACTATAGGCAGTGTATGCTGGCTACTGTGCATTAGAAGTATATGTATTGTACTATAAAAGACATATTCGGAAATACATTCTGTAACACGGTAGAATAAATACAGTGGAATATACATACACTGTATTAGTCGTATTTTTGTTTTATAGTATGTATATTAGGGATATATAGGTAATTATATATAATGCATGAGATATATGCATATTTGTGTGTGTGCCATAGATCATGGACACAAGGGACCCTCTGTGCCAGGTTCTTGGGTCAGTAGCAAAACTCTCATAGGTTTCACTGTATGGAGGAGAATTGGGTCCTCGACTTGAGCGTGAGAATTTGTTGGGCGAAGTGTCTGCCCTGTGGAAACTGCTGCTACAGAATTCTTGTCCGTTGCTTTATAATTATCTAGTTTATTGCTGTTACTCAGTAAATACTTTCCCATTACATAGTCCCTATTTTGTGCCTTTTAGAAAATCTCGCTCCACCATATTTTTGTTGTCTGTCGTCTTATAAACAGAAGTTTTAGCAGATTTTAATTTTTCAAGGGCAAAATAAAATAGTTCCTCTTTGGGAAGCCTTTACCAGGCTACTGTTTGCAAATGAGCAAGAGGGGAAAGCTTTTCTCGTCAAATAAAGGAGCGTCGATCATTCGTTTTAAAATGTTTCTTGATTAGTTGCTCATCAAATAATTTGAAGCAACGAATTTGTACGTCAAGTCAGTGAAGGGTTAATATATAGATTACGAAGAGCTTGTGTGTATGGGCATCACTCAATCTGATGGGGCTGAAGCGATATAGGGCCCGATTCTGATCCCACAAAAGCCAATGGGAAGCTTAGACATTCGGTCCTACCAAAAGAATGGGAATGGGGTGGCGGAGAGGGGAGGGGAGTTTCCAGCGAAAGTGCATTGTATAGTTTACAATGAATAAAGACACTTAAATGCCACAGCCATGTCTGTGTCAGAGACCACGCATCCCTGGGCAGCTTTTAAACATCACTTTTCTGGGAAAAGGAAGCAAAATAAAACTATTTGCGCAGCACCTTCTCTGGAAATTAATGGCAAACAAAGATTTGGGTTTTTTTTTACAAGTATAATCATCTCGGCTTTCGACTTTTTGTGTTTGTTGCTGCAAAAGAGCAAACCGTGGGCTCACCCGCTTTCCCGGAATCCTTCCTTAATGGGTGATATTGATTAGTTGTCCAGCGTAGCCGAGCTATATATTTAAGTGTGTCCCCCTGTAGCTGCTCCGAGCCTTTGAAATGCAAAGAGTTTTTAACGGCAGTTCTTTCCAGACCAGGCACTGCTCTCTAGACGCCCCTTGCCAGGGCTTAGGGGGTGCATTTGCCACAATCAGGGCAGGGTTAAAAACTAAACCAATCCGCCTGCCGTTTGCGTGGAAAGATGGGGACAGAGCTTGTGTGGGTCGGGTAACCGATTGGTTTCAGTTATTCATTTGTTTGTAGTCGTTTGCATCAACTTTATGGCCGTCGCCCCCCCGCAGGACGCCCCACTCCGCAGCATGCAAATACCACCATGCCGCTGCCCCCCCCCCCCCAGCACAATGCAATCTAGGGGAAGGGCCCGGAGCGAAGGGTCCTTCCTCCCGAGAAAGGCAAGGAATCCAGAACCGAACCCAAACGATCCACTCCGCCAAGGAGTGCCGAGAAATCTCCCCCCATCGCCCACGCTGTACGTAACTGTGGGGGCTTTACCAAGGGCCCCGCACCCCCTTGCAAGACGCAGGGACCACAGACACCTTGGTCTTTGTTGCCCGGCGGCCTTTTACCCACCTTCTCCTCCATCAAAAACTACTGAGCGCCAGTGGCAGTCCAGGGAGCTGGGTGCTGGTAGCCGGGCGTGGATTTCAACCCAAGAGAAAACGGGAGCTAGTTGCATCCACACAGGTAATTTCTGTGAAAGCAACAGAACAAAGGGCTCGAGTCGCGTTAGACTCGGTGGGATGACAAAGCATGTGCCGGCTCTGAAGCTGTGTGACTAAGTCAGGTCTGCCACCCCCACCCTCCTCTGCACTTTCTGCACCATCTACTCTGCTAAACCTCAAGCGGTCTGGCTTTGGGGGCAAGGGAGAGGCCAGACCCTGCCTCTCGTTATGTCTCCTCTCTCCTCGAGGTCTCTTCTGGGGGGAACCTGGCGCACAGACCCAGCGGGGGACGGCTCATTGCTTGATCCCCTGAGCGCTTCGCGGAGGAATGGCCAGGCTGTGACATGGATGGCTCCCCGCTGCGTGTGTTTGTCCCCAGGAAAAAAGCGTTGAGCTTTGCTCGGGTAAGATCTGGGGGTGGGGACGGGAGCGGGGACGCAGACACGAGCAAAGAGGAAATCTTTCCTGGGTCTTGCTTCTTCCTTCCCCCAGCCGGTCCTGCAGCACCGCTGCTTGCAGCGGGGCCACGCTCGGGATCAATAGGCGACCTCCTTGGGTCAGGGAGGTCCCAGCCCCAGGCCTTACTCTGGGAAGAGAGAGAAAGGGGGAGCCCCTGGAGACGCGGCTCGAGACCTATGGGTCAGCCAATGGAAGGGGCAGGTGCGGGTCCAGCCCCAGCGCAGGGGAAGAGAAGGCTTCTTCTTAGACCCAGGCCACGGCCTCCCTGGCATAAGGAGTAGCAGCTTCTTTGCCCCCCGCTGCTGGGTAAAAGCCACCTCTGCACTCTCAGGGGCACCCTGTTGCCCTTCGGAACCCAGGACTCCTGGTGCATCATTGAGAAGCACCTGGGTACCCGCCGGGTCTGTACTCCATGGGGCAGCTCAGCGCCCAGAGCCACACCTGGCTCGGGTGAGCCATGCATCACCCTGGGGGTACCAGTCCCTGCCCTCCTCCACCTCCCCAGCCTGCTGCTTCTACTGAACCCTGGGCCCCACGTGAGCCGTTTTCGAAGTATAACCTGTGGGGGGTGGGGGTTTCTTTCTTTCTTTCTCCACTTTTCTCCATCAAAGCGCAAGGCCAAGCTTAGCTGGTGGTAGAGGGTAACTGAGAAGGCAGAGATGCGAGCCCTCTGATTAGCACAAGTTCAGGGGAAAATCTCTACCCCGGGCCTCCCTGACAACATCTCCTGTTGGAGAGGGCAATAATAGCTGACCCAAGAATAGATGCCAAAGTGCAAGTTACTCAAAGGTCGATCGCTTCAAGTTTGTCTCCCAGGAAGAGATACGACCCATTTGGATTTCTCCGCCTGTTGTGCAGAAGGAATCCGCCACCACTTCAGTGTTTAAACTGCTTTAGTAAACGCCTTCATTGTTTAAATAGCAGAAGTGAAAGGGCGTTAGCTTTCTTAGTGGGATGGCACTGAAAAGGCATTAGAGACTCTCTGTGCCTGCTATTTATACATGAATGAACCAGTTAGTATACAGGCTGTAGTATCATGATATTCAGAACTGGCGCCTTTCTTGTGAATGCAGAAGACAAACCTATTCAAATCTGATCATAGCCTGCTAGGGCTGGAGAATTCAGCGCAATCACTTTCTACAAAATCCGATTGATAGAAATATGCCCAATCACGAAGAAACTCCATCGGGACGTTCAAGAGGCGGTTAGATATTGAAAACAGTCTCTAAAACGGCTATAACTAAAAGGCTAACTATGCACTATAGATTATCTCCAATACGCAGTACTCACACCGTAATGCAACGTGTGTGCCTTTGATATGAACTCATTTTCCAAGTAAAATGCACATATACTATCAGTCACATTTAAAGCTATTGAGAAATGCTATGATGTTTTCTGTAAATTTCATACTGGCCGGTACAATCGAGGAAAATTTTAACTGTTATTGTTAAGAGAAATACAAATCGCTGGAATTTACACTCAGCCTTGACATAGACTTTGTTAATATAACAATTAGGGCAGTAATTCGATTCCTGGGGTGGAAGAGGATGTTTACAGTCAGTTTTATTATAGGACAATTTAAAACAAACAAAAAAGAAGCAGTCTCGTAAAATAAAAGTTTATCCATATTAAGTAAAAACATTAGAGTTAATAATAAACTCTGCAACTCATCGAGCCGCACGCGGGCCATTTGACGAAATCCTCATCTCTTCTATGTTGCAGTTTAATGATGAGTAACAATATAGGGCAACACTGAAATGCTAATATTTCCCCTTCTGTCTTTGATTTTTAAACTACAGGATTAAGGGAACATAATACTAGAAAATCATAAACAGATGTAGCTTAAGGTCCTGCCAAAAGTTCTTTCCTGAGTTCAGTACTGTCGCTGTGTGCTGTAGAAATACCGTTGATAATAGAAATAATGGAGGGAAATATTTTAACTGGAAGGAGAGTATGCAAAAGAGAAAGCAAAAATCCAGATGATACATACCCGAGCAGACACAAAGGCAACCCAAGTGTTTGTGCTGAAGAGCAAATGACGTATTGCCAGGTAAGCCGTACCAGAGACGGGCAGAGTTAGTTGGGTTCTTGGGGGAGACTAGCTTTGAAAATGTAGCGTTCATATCTTGTTGATTCGGGATTCGAGCCCCTAAACCGTGAGCCTTAGAGCTTCGTGAAAGGCATAAGAGAGAGGGTCAGTTCTTTTAAAATGTGCCTTTAATGGTACAGAACAGAGCGCACCTCGGACACTTATCTGCTTCCGCAAATGGTTCGACTTGTTTGATATTTAACACCCCGCCGGGTTATCATATGAGCCACACGACATGATTCAGAGCGTTTGAGGCAGAGTCCAAATCCTACTCCCCTTCCACACCCGTAATTCCCTTTCCGCGTGTGGTGGGATTCTAGACCAGAATCTTTATCCTCCGTATTTGCACCTGCAGGGTCTAAGAAGGCGCTCGACTGGGTTTGCAAGTAAATAGGGGCAGGTGACATTCTGTTTTGGCGCAATTTCTCTGTGCGGGGGAGGGAGAGAACTAAAAGGAAGTGACCCTAAACATGTTCCTAGAATCACAGGACTGGAAGGGACCCGGAGAGGTCAGCTAGTCCAGTCCCCTGCACTCGTGGCAGGACTGAGTATTACCTAGACCATCCTGACAGGTGTTGTATTCTTTAGTGAACATGTGTTAGGGGTAGAAGGATAATTGGCTATCAGGCTGGGGCTTCCAGGCAACTCAAACCCTTTTAAAAATGCATCTGTTGATGTGAACATGTTTGCAGAGGCGGGGTAGGGGGGAAAAAGAGGGCAGATACCTGCAACTGGAAAGAAGAAGGTTAATACTTTGCAAGGTTTCAGAGACTTATTTGCTGCAATTATTATACAACAACTCTGCGCTCCTTCTTTTGTAATGTAACGGGTAGAGAAGTGACGAGGAGATTCAAACCGAAAACCATTTATATTTAAAGCCGCGGTATACAGGCGGGCGGTCTTCCTGTGTTCTTCTCGGCATCTACGAAACGAGGACAGGGGAAACAATCACGCTTGTTATTGTTTCAGGAACTTACACAGCTTTACCGCGGGACATCTTGGCAATAATATCGTGATGCCCGATTGCAAATGTTACGGTCCCACTGCTGTTATGTGTATATAGAAGTAACATATGTCCGCGATTCCCCTGGCATGGTCATTCCGTTCTGGATGTAGAGACAGAGATGTTTTTATTGCCGTTACTATTTTTTCCTTCTGACGCTCTGCACCAAGTGTGAGCTATAAGGCTGATCCTGATTACCAGGCGTCTGCCCAGGCCTCAGGATGTTGCATTACAGTTCAGCTGCAGCTCCTTTCTCATGGTGTTTCTGGGGGCCGTTATTGGGTGCTGGCTTTTCGGGCTCGCACGCCTCTTTAAGAACTGCTCGAGAGGCAATTTGCTGCGATCTCACGATGCCCCCCTTTCCATTTTTGTTTTAAACTCCTGTGTGTACCAGTCAGAACTGCAGCTTGCGAGCAGTGCGTTGTGATGGGATTTGGAGGCTGGGAGCAGGTTAGGAGTTGTAGAATTGCCAGTTTAGGAGAACGCTGTACTCCGGGTTTGTGTGTGTTTTCTGGAGGAGGCATTCATTATTATTTATTTAAGCAGCCGGTCAGAAGTAAGTCTTGTGTAATAATTCAGCCAGTATAATCCCTTAAACCTTGGAGAGCACGTGTATTTCTGCCAAAGCCTTGTCACGCAATTGCCGACCGCAGCGGGAGTTCAGCTAGGCGCGGAGACGCACTCCTCAAAGCAACTGGTTAATTGTCACGTTTAATAGTCTCCGGCAACATGCAAGGAGAAGTGAATAGAATGAATGTAATTTCTAACTGGATAAACCCCCCTGAAGAGATCTTTTATTTTGGAATCTGTTTCCTTGCACGACACAAGGCTGGTAGGGACCGTGCCCTAGCTGATGAGCATGGAGTCCACTGAGAACAAAAAAAAGTCTACCACGGAAGTAAAAGAAAATAAATCAGAGAGCCTAACCCGATGCATAAAAGCCGCGGGGTCACCGGAAGCCAGGGTCTTGCACTCCAGTCTCCAAATGCATGCACAACGAAGAGGGCAGAAAATGCAGTCGTGTGACATTTGGATATATTCAGGTGATCCTAGGAATTAAAAGTTAAAGGGCTGACCCACCACCCTTTGAAAGCTGTGGGAAAATGTCCATTAACTTCAGTGGAAGCTGGGTCAGGCGCTAAGGCCCAGATTCAGGAAAGCATCGTAGCCCGTGCTTAACTTCGAAGTCAATGATTTAGTCTTGTTAATACATTGAACATTGCTCATAAGCTCGTGCTGAATAGGGATGGGATGGCAGTGCCTGCATGCTCAAATCGAACTCAGAAAGAAAGCTGAAGGGAGAGGGGACATGGAAGGGAAGGAGGGTGTGGGGGAGACCGGGTAAGAGGGACAGGTGTGGCGTGAAGCTGAGGTGAAGACATGGTGAGGGAGGGGAAGGGGGAGAGGGAGTTGGAGCAAACAGCCAACTAGCACAGGGCAGAGAGTCCAGTCAGAACCATAGAAAGTTCAAAGGACCAAAGATCCCTTCTGTGACTGCTTCTGCTCCTGCTCCTACTATCTGGTGTCTCTGGCTGGCTCCTCTCTGCCGTTTTCCCGCACTTGGATTCATAGGTTATAAAACCAGCAAGAAGCACTGTGATCATCTAGTCTGACTTCCTACACAGACTCAGTCATAGGAGTTCCTTGAATTAATTCCTGTTTGACATTGATCTTTTTTTTGGGGGGGGGGAGGGGAACTAATCTTGATATTAAAACATTTTTGGTAATTTGTTCCAGTGGTTAATTACTCACTGTGAGAAAAAAATTGCACCTTATCTTGAGTCTGAATTTGTCGAGCCTCAAATTCAAGCCACTTGAGCTTGTTACAACATCCTACAGTGAGAAGCACAGTATAAAAAGCCGCACTGATTGAGTAGACTTTAGCTAATTACTATTCTGTATTTGTTTTGGGATAGTGCCTGGGGGACTCAGTCATGAACTAGGGTTCTGTTGTGCTAGGCGCTGTACAAGCACAGAACAAAAAGACAGGCCCTGCCCCAAAGACTTTACACTCTAAGCAGACACTGAATTTTCTCCTGAAACTGTGGGACCTCAGTAGGGATTTTTTTTCATTTTCCTCTCAGCTTGGTCCTATTCAATACCACTGTATCTCTGATGCCATTGTATGATGCAATCGAAGCCATTCAAAACTGTCAGCAAAGTTCTTAAGGTGAACTGCTGCTTCCAGAAATCCCACAATCCATATTGCAATAACCCAACATTCTGTCGCTGTCCGAACTGTGTATCAGCTGAACCCTAACATCAGGATGTCAATTATTTGAAGGTTCTTGGTTATCTAATGGCTGGCCTTGTTGCGCTGTGGTTTTGTAGACTGACACGCAGCACAAGAAGCCTGGGTTTTATTTCTTGGCCTGTTGACAGGAGTACTTTAGAGGCAGCATGATCAGGCCTTGATGAGGAGGGAGCACCTCATGCCACTCGGAAGCAGCCCTAATAGCCAAGAAAAGAGCCAGGTTAATTAACTCTCCAAGGAGTCTGCAGTGCCTGCTCGCTCAGCCAGAACCCAGACCCAGACAGGAGAGTGTAAAGGGTGGTGGTGTAGGGTTCTGACTTTCTGGCATGAGCACATAGTCAGTTTTGATAGAGTCTAAGTTAGGAAGAGTCTTTTGCTGCAAACAGAGTTCCTACAACTTTTACTCATCTGGCTAGTTTCATAGTCAGCAAGGGGACAATGAATGGGACTGAGATCTACAGAACCTGCCCAAGACAAGGGCCTGCTGGGGCACATTTTGAGCTTCAGGGATGTGTTTTGCTGCTACTAATGCAGCTAGAGAAAGAGGATTCCGTATTAATGTTCTGCTGTCTTGAAAATTCAGGACAAATCCTCAGTCTTTTTTTTTTCCCACCTGTGTAGCTGGAACCAGAGCTAACCATGTATGGCCAATGCAGCAGGCCAGGAGGAGACAGGAGAAGAGGAAGAGCCTTGTGACTGAGCCAGTGTCTCCTATTCACAACGTCCTGCTGAGCACCTCCCAACACCAGAGCTATTGTGAGTAGCCGGCAGGCCTAGCATGGGGAGCGTGCATGTCTGTGGTGCACACACGTTTATGCAGACTAACAAGGAGGATACAAAGCGTTTTTCAGATCATGGGAAGGCTATAGCTCTTGATGATAATTAATGGCACATTGTCTGCTGCACAGCAAGCCCAAAAGAGGAGAGAGTGTGTTTTTTCAGTGGTCCCTTTGAGCTCAGTCACAGCAATAGCATCAGAGGATAGTGTGGCATTGTGGGGGAATGGAGTCTTTATTCAGCACCACAGACAGAGAACACCCATCAGATACAGTGCCCCGTCAGCTGGCTTCACACACTGAACATTTCCTGTTGTTGTTTAATAATGACTGTACCATCAGTATCGAGCAGGAGCAGCAGTTATACACTGAATCTTGCAGGTGTATGAACTACTGTGTAGTTATACACTTGTGCCATCACTGTATGCCATTCAATAGACATATACAATCAGCTTTGACAGGTCGTGAGATAGAAAGACACACAGTTTTGTCAATCCAGTGATTAAAAAAAATAAGCAAAATAAAGGGAACTGGTAGAAATTAATCTGTTTCCTACAGCAGGAAAATCATAGGAAAATCCAAGATTCAAAATTCTCTCTGCAGCTGTTCCACACAGCTTGGGCTCTGTGCTGAAAGGACAGTGACATAGCCACTCTAGGGAAAGCTAGAGGCTTGAATAACACCAGCACAGATGACTGTTCTTAAAGGGAAACTTACTGCTTTTTGATGGTACTTGTCAGGGAAGTGCTTAGAGGAATTTCCAAGCAATTGTTAATAAATGCCAAGACTCCATGAATTGAGTCTATTTATTTACCTGACTCTATCTGCCAGCAGAGTGATCTGTCATCCATGATCTTGCTTTTGTACATGATCCAAACATTGATATAACAGGTAAGTAAGAGAAAAAAATCAAATGAGCGGCATTTTTCAAAATCAATTTCCCCGCATAAAGAGTTATTCACAACAGTGCTTGAGGCTGGGAATCCACATCCAAGGGTATGCAGTTTAAAATAGTATTTTAGAGTCCATCACCATTATTCTTTTGTGACTAGGCTTGTTCTCTATTACTCTTCTGGAAGTTCTGCCTTTGGCATGAGAGGGGAACTTACAGGTTCTCTATTTTAAACACATTTGATCTCTGATGTGATCCTCATGGGGTAGTCAGATTCCTACTGTAATGCAACCACAGTTGTTTCCCATCAGAGGAACTTAGATAGGTTGCATAGCACTTTCCTAATGATCTTCAGCTTAAAAAAAGGATTTGCTCATATCTAGATATTTAAAAGTATTTCAGGAGTATGACAGAGGGTACATGGCCTTTGTGGCTCCCTACATGATACCCTATGATCCTACTATACCCTTCCCCAGGAAAGGAGGAGTGAAGTTGGATCCTGCAGGCCTTTTCTAGGGAGACCTCATGGAAGCAGCCAATCAGAGTGCAGCAAGATCAGATAAAAGGAGCTGCCGGGATTTAGCAGATCAGTTCCTGGCTGAGCCCAGAAGGGTGCTCTCTTCTGGCCAAAGGAGCTTGAGGGACAACCAGAGGTTGTTTCTGGCTGCATTTACTTAATATGGGCTTGCTGGGGGAGAGAGAACCTAAGAACCTTAACCCTGAGGTAAGGATAAAGCTAAAAGTGGTCAGGTAAGAAGAGGCCCAGGGAAGAAGCAACAACAAACTGAAATAGAGCACTGAGTAGCTGCTGTTTATAGAATCCTTGGGTTGGAACCTGGAGCAATTTTCCCCTATCAGCCACAGTGGCATAAACCCCAAGAAGGGATGTGAAACTGTGCTGCAGTGGCTCAGGAATGTGAGTACCAACTTCAGGGTTCAGAAGCAGGCCACAAACCCCAAACTGGTTGTATGTTCTATACTTCGATTTCACCAACCAAGTATCAAACATAAACCCCCTCAGGCACTGTAACAGCCTAACCATAGAGTCACATCAAAAATCACAACAATATTGAAGTTACTCCCAGTCCCAAAGGACCAGTCACTTACCCCAGGTTCATTGCACCTTAGACATGGGCCCTTGATTCAACATTCATCAGCAACTTCTGCAGCCTGTAAAACTGTGGATTTTTTTTTTGTCACAGGTGGATGCCTTTATTTCATCTGTAACCACCCATAACAATTGCTCGAGGGTCATCAGATCAAACAGTTTTCTGCCCCCATTATCTGTTTTCTCATCAAATGACTATGTGGATAAAATGTGTAAACATGAGTGACAGTATTCTAAGCTGCAATATTTGAGCTCTATCTGCCACCTGTGGGCCCTGCTCCTCAGCTTCCTCATTGACTTTGACTAGTTGTTCCAGGCATCTTGGCTGGGCTCTCTCCTCAACTGCCTTTGCAGCTGTAATTCTGCTGGGCTCATGTTCTTCCTGGGCTCTTAGGTACTGCAATTGGGCCAGTTCCCCTGCGGTGATCTCCTTTGCAGTGCCTGGGGTAAGAGGGTCCTTGGGGCCTGGTCAAAACTTATGAACAAAGCTCTTGGCTTCTGATCTGGGCTTTTCATTTTAAAGGATATTCCCCTCTCCTTGCATAACTGATCAAGGTCTTTTCTGTCAAGACCATCATATGACTGTGGTTCACTCATTGTGTCGATTCTTTAATCTTTAAAACTCTCAGTATCAAGTTTAAAGTTCTAACAGCGCTGGGGTTATGATCTATAACTTTAATTGACCTGTGGTATGTGAATCCTGCCAAGACTATGCCAGTGTCAAGCCATCCTGCAGTGTCTCTGAAGTGTAGCTACCAATTTCAGGGCAGACTGTTAAAAAGCAGGGCACAAACCCCAAATTGGTTGTGAGTTCTATACTTAGATTTCACCAACCATCAAGTGTAAACTTCTCAGGTGTTATAACAGCCTAACCATGGAGTCACAGACAGTCCCCTTGGGTACTCCAGTCTATCTTGGCAAGCTTGCTTTTGTTCTAGATGGTCCCTTACACCAAATAACACAATAATATTCAGGTTACTCCCAGTCCAAAAGGATCAGTCACTTGCCTCAGGTCAGTTCTATCTTAGATCTCACAGCAAAGACAATGCTTGTCACCAATCCTATAATAAACTATCTAAATATTTATTAAGTAAGAAAAATAAAGAAAAGTTTTTTATAATGTTAAAGCAAGTAAACACACACAAATGATTTACAGTCTTAAGTTTCAAAAGGTAATAATAAGCAAGCTCTACATGTCCCAGGCTAAACCCTGGGGATCTCTTGCTTATGCCTAGAAAATGTTGCCCTCGAGAATCCAAAAAGCGTAGAGATACCGTTTCTTCTTGTTAGGGGTTTTTATCCTGTTCCCCCTTGTGCTTCTCAGCCAATGGGAGGAATTCACTTGCAAGACTTATCTCCAAGGAAGAGGGAAGAGCATTCAATGGTCTTTTGTCCCCTTTAAGGCTTCACAATAGTGTGTCTCATGACGTTGGGCCTTTCCTGTTGGACAGGACATAACATCTTCTGATGGAAGCCAGTGTTTCACACTAGCTAATATCTTTCTCCTGTTTGGTGATTTAGATACAGATGGTCTCAGACTTATGCAAGCATTCCATTCTAGAACGCCTTGCATAACTTGAATTTTGCATAAGTTGGGAATGTATACCCGACAATTACGAAAAAAAACCTCAACTATTTCTAGCTTATGGAACTTTTTCCATAAGTGTGGATTTGCATAAATTGGGTTTGCATAACCCGGGGGGCATTTGTAGTTACAGAGGTTTACAATGCAAACACTTAAATATTACCTTATAACAGGGGATACAGATATTATAAGTGAGATTAATGCATGGAACAATTTACAAGCATTTCATAAGGTATAATAATAATTCTAATACCTGTCTTCCAGACTGGTTCTAGCTATGTATTGGTCAGTGTTCAGCTGAAACTGAGGGGCCTTGGCATGAGCTGGCACCTGGTATGACAATGTCACACCCATTTCCATAGTATCTGAGCAATTCCCCCTTTTTAAAGGTATTTACTTATCCTCACAACACTGCTGTCAGGTAGGAAAGTACCATTATCTGCATTGCAGAGACGGGGAACTGAGGCATGGACAAGTTAAGTAGCTTATCCACTGTCACACAGGAAGCCTATGGCAGAGCAGGAATTAAACCCAGGCCTCCAAAATCCCAGATTAGCACCCTAGTCCATTCTTCTCTTCTAGTGACTTCACTAGAAAAGTTAAGCACATGCACAAGGATTTGTCTGTTTGGGGCCATATTTACTAAATTACAATATCAATAAAATGTAGTTCTCGATAATAGCTGAGTATTAAGAGTGGGATAATTTATGTGACATCTGTTTGCATTTCTAGAATACAAGACATCCATATAAGTGCTAGCGCTGGGTTAAACCTCTATGGCATCTTCACTAACTATGCCTCAGCAATATAGACATTCTGTATTGAGTAAAGTTTTAGAAAATTCAGCTGATGTATTCAGATTTAGTACATTTGCTTAATGGTATTTCCTCTGGGTTTCAAATAATGGGCTGCTGTCATCGCTGATGTAATTCAACTGTATCTTAAGAACTATCTTTACTACAAAGCAGCATTCTTATAAAACTGACCATAAATTCATGTATAGATGCATAAGGGTCACATTTTGTGCCCACATTAGGTGGGTGTATGTGGAGATTAGCCAGGAACATAAATAAGAAAGCTGTTTATGTTTCTCTCTTATTTTTTACTCTCATCTATTACTCTCTCATTTTTCCCACCATGTTCTACATGGCCAAGGGAGGGTTCTGTGGGACCAGTGTGAAGGAGGAAAAGGAATGAGATGGAGATTGTATTAAAACAGAAATGCTCGAGGATCATGTTCTACATACTCTCTGCTCAGTAGAATACTGAGGCTTAGTTAAACCTACCCAGGTTACTGTAATTAATGCCCAGGGAACTGTCTACATATTGTGTTACCAAAATTCACCCAAACCTGACTGAAATTGCCCTAACATTGGCTTCCAAGAGTTTAAGCCACAGGACAGTTAACTGCAACTACTTCAACTGGGCAGAAGTAAGGTATTTCTAAGGCAGCCAGAACCCAGATCATGTAGGGCTTTATAGATTAAAATAAACATCAGGAATTTCACCTGGTAGCAAACAAAGGAATGAGTGCCAGGTCCAGGGCACATGTGTAGTGTTTACATGGCTAATGCTGGTAGCATGCTGTGTTCCAGGCTAACTGGATCTTGCAGCACCATGGTCCATGGTAGAAATAACAATACCATGGTTATCTATGGCTAGGTTCACACTGGAAAGAAAAATGCAAAGGAGTCTTCATTGCCACCCACCTCTACTAGAGATTTGGGAGCAAATGGGAATCCAACAAACCTATACATTTTGAATGTACTTGACAAAAAGTGGGCAGATTCGCTTCAAAAGAGGTAGCAGAGAGATCCTACCAGTTCATCCAGGAGTTTTCCCTACTTCACCAGCATCATGTCCATCTTGCCTTGACTGAGTTTTGGTGACTCTGTCATCATACAGGCCTACATCTCAGGCAGGTTAAGTAGGGAGAAGACTGCATGTCCAGGTCTGATTTGGGGTGGGGAGAAAGAACCATGAAAGGGGCTCCCGGCAGGGGAAATGATCTGGTCATGCAAAGCCAACTGCAGAATTGGGGCCTGAGATTGTAACAGCAGCATAGTTTTCAAAAGCAGCGCTACATTTGGCAGGCGAGCTGGTTTGGTACAACAATGACAAAATGTTCAACCAACCAAAATTCTCCCAGCTGTTCACTTAAAGTGCTTCCACTAAAGCAAACCAAACGAATGTGGGAGTTTGTTTTTAGCTCTAGTACCCTGACCAGTGCTTTTTAGTAGTATCAGTAATCATTTGATGCCGATAACATTTTTGTCCCAGCCTCTCAGCACAAGTGAGAGTGCCAGCACATCAGAACATTAGTTCCAAGCGATGTTGCTACAGGAATAGCTGTTTGGCCCTCATGTGGATTCAGGCACATGAGGCAAAACTCTGTAGTGCACTTTCAGTCTATAGAATATAGCAAAGTTTTACTTGAATGGAAATGAAATACGCTTTTGAGAGGTATGGCTGCTGTTGCTTTGTATGTGAGTTCCTACCATCGCCCACTGCCACTTCTCTCTGTTTGCTCACAGGTATTGTTTTCCAGAATTAAAATAAACAGCCCAAAGGACTGGTTACTTTATGACACCACTGGCATGCATCATGACCCCGTGCCTGCAAGAGGCTGCTTCCCAGCTTGGCTCAGTCTGTCAGGTCCAGCCTTTGTTCCACAGCCAGTGCCGGGCTGCTGCCTCCAGCCTTCAGTTCCTGCTCATGCATGCCTCCAAGCCAAGTCCCCTCTGGCAGCACTTCCCTTGCCTGTTCTGGGGGACTATGGAGCGCTCTACTCTCTACTCCATAGATCCACGGCTAGATGTTGCAGCGGGGTTTACACCAAGCCAAGTAAGGAGCCAGCAGAAAATCAAACCCAATCCAAATTCAAATGCTTTGTGAGTTTCAAAAAAGTCTCCTTCATTTTCAATATGTAAATGAAGATTTTCAAAAGTAGGTGCCTAAATTTGAGGCTCTTAAACCCATAAGTAACGTGACTTTCAAAGATGCTAAGCAGACAGCTCCCATTAGAAATCTTGGCCCAGGAGCCTAATGTTCAACACATGCTTTTTGAAAATCTTAGTCTTATTTTTCATTTTTGCATCCTTCTTTTGTATGGAATTAGAAAGGCTGCAGGCTCAACCTGATGCAAAAAATACTGAAAATCTTACATAAAAAACTTCTTACAGGGGCACCAGCCCAATTTTGTAGATTCAAGAAGTGCTGATACAATTCAGATTGCATACTTATCAAACCAGACCAAAGCTTTTGAGATTCATCAATAATTGCAAAGCTATAGTCCTTTTATTTTACCATACAGAGGCTGATCCTGCACAGAGTTAAGCAGTGGCTAAGTGGCAAGCAGCAGAATTGAGCACCAGAGCAGGTGCTCAAGCTGGGCCAACAGGCATGGAAAATAAAGTCTTCTTTCTACATGTGTTTGTTCACCGTGGAATCACACCTCTCCTGCCCATAGGTTCCTTGTAATTGCTATCATGAGAAGATAATTAAAAGTGCATTTATGATAAAACTACTCTCAGAGTAAAAATTTCAAGGAGCCGGAGCTAAGGAGGTATGGCTTTAAAGAACGTGACTTACACCAGATCCTGGGCACTGCCTAAACAGATAGGAATAGTAGTTATGTTAAAAGAAATCCTTACTCCTGCTCTTAGGGAGAAGGAAAGCCGCCTGTTCTTCTCACAGCCCTGCAGTCAATAGCTTGTAGCTGGAGAATGGGGCCTACAAATGAGACATCCCACACAGCCACATCACTCTGCTCCCTTTGAAAACCTTCCCTTTCTCACCTTTCAGACTGCTGCTGTGTAGATTTTGGGAGCTATGTTAGAGTCCTACACATGCTATTCAATACAGTTACTAGAATGGGTAGGTGGCAGGCTAGACCCACATCTCAGTAGATGCTGAAGGTATTTGTTGTTGTTATTGCTCATGGAGCACTAACAATGTGCTCAGCAGTGCACAGAACAAAGCAGAGGAGTCCTGTCTCCAAAGAGCTTACACGTTAAGACTGACTAATCTTCCATCTGCTCTATTGGCAGGAATCCCTTGGCAGTTCCATGGAAGTTCCTCATCTGGAGTGCTTGGACAATCAGGCCCTGAGTGGGATTGGATCAAGAACTATCACATGTAGGGGGAATAAGCATCTCCCTTTCTCTGAAGCCCCACTAACATCCCTTCTGCAGATAGGTCCTCATGTGACTATATGAGGGTTTGCTACATCTAGAATGTGGAATAGGGCCATGATGTATTCTCATGAATTCCTCATTGACAGTAGTGAGCACGAGCCATTTTTCAAAGTGCAAGATCAGGCCCACAGAGGTGGCATTCTGTAAATTATGAAGGGAAGCAGCTTGATCTAGTGGACGGGGCCCAGGAGCAGAAGATGGGAGATTTCAGAGACTTGAATTTTCAGCCCCCATTTATCTGAGTTCAGTGAGACTATTTATGTCAATAAGGGTTTCAGGATCACCCCACATCCCAGGTTCCGCTCCTACCTCTGCCACTCACTTGCTGTGTGTGTGACTTTGGACCAGTTTTTCAACCGCTTTGAGTGTCAGGTCCTTCAGTTTTGAAATAGGTGCACTGATGTTTACTGACCTTTTGAAAAACTTTGTACAATGTGGAATGAAAGTACTATGTTGCTATTACAATTAGATTTATTCTGTGCTCTACATTGTAAGCCCATGACAGAAAGAGTTATTACTGTAAATTTAATCAGAACACAATTTAAAAAATAAATCCAGGCTTTTCTGTTTTGAGTCTAGATCCCTGGTGTTAGTCATGCTTTATATCTAGCAGTTTAATAAGTTTAATCACACACACACACACACCCACACACACACCCACACCCATATTGCCCATTGCAATGCTCTTCTTTTACTTCCACTTTTCTTCTTCTTCGGCTATCCCTCGATGCGAGGATGATGTCTGCCAAGGGAGTTCATCGGTGAGTTTTTAAGTGGCTAAGGAGCCCAATTCTTGCCCTGCAGATTTTCCCACAGAAGTGACAAGTGTAATCTTGGAGGAAACATAGTTGTTGACTGGAGTGTTGTGCCCTTTCTTTCCTCCTTTGTTGCTTCTCTGTCTCATGAGCACGTCTGTTCTCCTCAAAGTGAGCTGTGGCTTAGTGTGTGGTGTGGCACCACTGTGTTCTGTTCTGTGCCAAGTTCTCCCAGTTTGTTGGGCTGATGCCTCCCTTGCTGGCCTCTATCCCATTTCATAGAACTTCTCAACATGGACAGGTCCAATTTACATCAGTTTTCCAAACATTTCAAACAGATGCTTTTTAATTCATCTCACAGAGGTTCTCACAACAAATGTTTTGGTGGCCTCAGAGTGCAGCCACTAACTCTTGCTCTAACTCTATGCATGTATACACGTTCAAATCGTAGTAACTTATTTATGTAGGTTTGCTGTGCGGGCTCAATAATAAAAATATGCTATGAAAAGTGATATTTGTATCTTTGTTCATATCACTTTTCACAGCAAGTCCTGGCAAGTTAAGACCTGGATGGAAGGGTGGAGGAGTGAGGCAGCAGAGGCCAAGGCAATGGATGGGCAGCTTCATGACACATGGTCAGGGGTGTGGATTGGCACCTGGAGCTAGGGGTTGGTGCCCTGGGCCAGCACCTGCTGGAGCCCAGGGTTGACATCTGCAGCTATGTGACCAGGGATCAGTGCCCAGGGCTGGGGATCAGCACCTGCTGCTACTCAGCCGGAGGTCAGCACCTGGATCCGGCATCCGCTGCTGTGTGACTGGGGCCAAGGGTTGGCAGCCGGGGTTAGCTCTTGGGGTCTGTGCCTGCTGCCTCAGAGTCTGGGCTAAGGATCAGTGTCCAGAGCCAGCATCTACTGGAGCCTGCTGCCGCGCGACCGGGACTGGAGGTCAGTGTCCAAGGCCAGTGGTCTCCAGAGATGTGCAGGGCAGTGCATCCAGGAGCAACAGGGAGAGGGGAGGAGGAGCTGATGCTTTGCCCCACCCCCTATCCCTGCCCAGGAAGCTGTTGTGGCCTCAGGGAAACCCCCCGGTGGCCTCATTTGAGAAAAGCTTTAGCAGAAAAACAAAACAAAAAAATGATTGCTGGGATCTCACAAATAAAAGACCTCTGTGGAAGCAGAACACATCTTAATGTTATTTATGGAGAAAATGACTTCTTGCTCTATTCTATGAGAAAAGAACATGAAAATCCCAAACTCTGCTCAGATGTAGGGTTTAATTAGCAAAAAACAAAAATCTTAGAATGGGCCAAACTCTGATACACTTATACTGCATAACATCTTATTCAACAAGTTCAATTGGAGTAAATGGAACTAAGGTGCTACTCAGAGTGACTAGGTGAATCAGAATGTGGTCCATTTTCAGAGCCAGATTCTCCAGCCCTTGATCACGTTGAGTAGTATCTTACTGCACAAATAGTTCCATTGGAATTCATGGGATTACCTAAAAAATTAGTAATTACTCAATGCAACTATGGGTGGCAAGATCTAGCCTTAAATTAATATTTGTAAACAGTTTGGATCTTCAAAGGATATTAGGAAAGAAAAGAAAAGAAACAGGGGAATAAAGCGCCAATGTTCTCCAAAACCACAAATATTAGAGAGGGATTTTTACAGCTGACCAGTCATTGCAATAGAATTTTCTTGTGGATTATTGCTCCTTGTTTGCCTGAATTAAGTACCATCCAGTCAAAATGCCCTGAAATCCTACATGCAGATACAAGCACAGGTATCCTCAACTAGTGTAAACTGGTACAGCCCCACTGCCTTGCTGTGTAAATTGACCAAGAAGAGTAAATCTCATAATATTTTAATGCACACGGGGCATTTATAATGCACACAGGGCATTTCCCCCCAAAAATGACTGTATTGAGGTGGCTACTTTACGATAAGAGCTTGTTCATAAATGGGGCAGGCATTCTTAGCAGACAGGAACAAAGAAAAGAGTTTTATTAGCAGCAAGAGCCACATGAATGGCTTTGACCTCAATTTAGGATTTAGCTTATCAGTTCACACAGAGGCTTGCATCAAGAATTTGACACGAGTGCCCTTTTCTAATTTGTAAAGCAAACTAAAAGGAAAATAATGGAGTAAGGATAAGTGCTGTTCATGAGCCACTGAGCAGGCTCTATTCCACTCTATCCAAATTACTCGACAATCAGTCAGAAATCCCATCATACACTCTGTGTTTTGGAGGGCGGGAGGGGTTTAAAGGAAGATTAAGGCACAAATGGCAAATCTCTCTAGTGATCAAAAGTATTGCATGATCCTCATTCTTATTCACATTCATAATTATGTTAGCACATGAAAACATTTCTGCAGTGAGGGGAGAGTGGCTTTTGCCTCTGAATTTTAAAGCTGCAATCCTGCAATTTCATAATAACCTCAGGTTAGGTCTTATGTGTTGTAAGCTTCCACCGCTTTACCCCTGTTGGCTCAATGACATTCTCTGCTCTATAGTGAGCCTAATATCTTGAGACTGGCTGAATTCTTCTAACCTAAGGGATTAGCTCTTTAATTTTGTAGAATTGTGATGGTTTTTGCACACTGAGGGTGTGATTTGTAGATAACATTTAAATAATGGTGACTTATGCATTTAGCAATGACAGAAATCCCCATCCTGCTCCTACTGTAGTCAAAGTTTTGCCAGTTTCTACAATGGAAGCAGGATCTGTCCCTATCTGTATTTATTTTAGAAAATTATAATTTTTCATTTATGCCCGGAATGTGCAAGAAGGAAAAAAGTACATCAAATGCACTGGGCCTGATTCTCTGTTACCTTTCTAGCTAGGCAGAATTTTACACCTGTATTGCACTGGCTGTGAATAACAACACAAGGTACAGGACAATGGAGAACCAGACCAACTCTTTTTATGGCAAAGTGGAATTCTTGTATTTTTTTTAAAGCTGTGGACAGTTCAAAGAAAACATTTAAGCCAAGAAGGGTATTATTTGAACCTCATTGTAAATGAGGGATGCACAAACCACACACATTATACCATCAATATGTTACTCAAATATGGCAACACAAACCTGCAAATTATGATGACTATTTATCATTATTTATTATTGGTGTTATCGTACCATTAAGGAGTGCCAGTCATGGACCAGGTCCCCGCTGTGCAAGGTGCTGTTCAAATAGAACTACAAGAACGTCCCTGAATACAGTGCTGGAAATTAGCAGTCCAATCCTGCAGCACTCACACATGGGTAAGAAATACCCATATGGGTATTCCCATGAAAGTTAATGGTTCTTGGCGTGAAGATTATTTACGTGAGTTGAGGCTGTCTCTGTGCCCTGGTCTATACAACAGAGTTAGGTTGATGTAAGGCAGTTTATGTCAACCTACCTCTGTAAGTGTCCACACTAAATGCAACTCCCACCGACGTAACTCACCCACTACATTGACTTAAGTGCTACACCTCTCACAGAGGTGGAGTTATTAAGTTAATGTAGTTAGGTTGATGTAGTGTAAGTCTAGACACTGCATTGCTTACATAGACTGTTGCTGGCTTCCAGAAGCCATCCCCCAATGCCCCATACTGCCAGTTAAATCGGTGCAAGTGCTCCAGGTGAGGACGTGCACAGCCGACACAAGGAACGTAGCGTGGACATGCAAAAGCAATTTAATTACTATGATGGCTGTACGTCAGCATAACTTAGGTTGACTTAATTTTGTTGTGCAGACTCCCTACATCTCTTAGGATTGTATATCTATTCCCTTGCATTTCTTTCCAGTGAAAGTTGGGGTGCTAGACACCATAGGTGCTGACTCCGTGGGTGCTCCAAGGCTGGAGCACCCACAGGAAAAAACCCACCAGCAGCTCCCTGCCCCCCCCAACACCAGTTCATCTCCGCCTCCACTCTGCATCCTCCCCTGAGCACGCCACGTGCCCGCTTTTTCTCCCTAGCTCCTAGCACTTGCGCCGTAAAATAGCTGTTTCGTGTGGCTGGGAGGGAGTGGGGAGGAGGGATAACACAGCGCACTCGGGGAAGAGGTGGGGCCAGGGCGTGGATTTGGGGAAGGGGTCCAATAGAACTTGGAATGGGGTTGGAATGGGGGTGGGGTCAGGGGCGGCAGGGCACAAGCACCCACTGGCACCAGGGAAAGTTGGCCCCCTATGCTAGACACCATGGCCCCAATTCAGCAAGGTACTTAAGTACTTGTGAGTAAAACATGTGAGTAATCCCACTGAAGACTTGGGTCAGTGGAATTTCTCCCACACTTAAAGTTAGGCATCTTCTTACATGCTTTGCTGAACTGGGGCTAAGTGACATTACAGTTCCAGAGATAAATAAATAAATACTGATAATGATGATGATGATTATACCCAGAGGCTAAGTTCTGCTTTCAGTCACCCTGTGTAATGCAGTGAATTTGGCTAACTGTGTATGTATGCACTCACATGTACACAGTCACATCATTTCTTGGGCGGGAGAAATATGACAACACTGGAACAGAATCTAGCTGTCACTGAGTGCTTAGGAATTGAAGGGAGGGCCACAGGAAAGGGAACATTAATATGTTTAACCTAAAACAGATGCAAGTGTTGTTTTAGGTTGCAAACTCAAGAAGATGGGCATGGGTTGGAGAGATTCAAGTACAAATGTGCTGGTAAGAGGAGAAATGAAGGAGAAAAATTTTTAAAATAAAACTGTGTGCCTGCACATGTGGATGTGTGCCAGCGCGCACACACACACACACTTACTATCGTTATAGCTTGTGTTTATATTGCGGAACCCCAGGACATGCACACAACCAACCTAAAGAACCGTGTGACCTTTCTGTTCCTTTCTCACCCTTCCTGTTGTCTCCAGCCTCCCAGTGTTTGCTGTCTGTCACTTAATATCGACATTTAGACTGTAATCTCTCAGGGCAGGGGCCCTGTCTTTGTACAACGCCTACCAAAGTGGAGTTCTGATCCTGACCGGGGCTTCTGGGTGATACTCTAATGTGCTTGTGAAATACTGGTCTACGTTACACATACAATCTGTTCTAGACTCTAGCGGACAGTACAGTGGAGTAGGACTCAGGAGATCTGGCTTCTGTTCCCAGCTCTGTTGCCAGGTGATCTTGGGCAAGTCATTTCACCTCTGTGCCTCCGTTTCCCCATTATAAAATGGTGATAATGATACTGATCTCCTTTGCATGGGTTGCAGGTTTGTAGAAATTTTGGTGGTGCCCAGAACCTGCCCCCCCAACTCCACCTGCCCCAAACTCTGCTCCCCCCACCTGCCTAAGGCTATGGGGAGGATTGGGGGGGAAGGAGGTCTGGGGTGCAGGTTCTGGGCTGGGGATTAGAGTGCAGGAGGGGTGCAGGATGCAGGCTCAGTGATGGAGTTTGGGTGCTGGGTGCAGGCTCTGGGCTGGGGCATTGGAACTGAGTAACAGGATCTATACATATGACACCAGGAAGGCATGTGCCAGCTATGGCCAAGGTCTAGGCATTAGCTGAGAACTTACAAACTCGCAGCTGGAAGCCAGACCAGCTCACCTGTGTCTTAGTATAGTTCAAAGTAGATGTTAATATGTATAAGAATGTGTTGAGTGTTTATACTTCATGAAAAACTGGTGGGATGTTGCATGCATTGTTTTCACTTATCTGTACCCTTTTATAATGTACTAGCAAACATTTGCATTGTGTATAAATCCCTGTAAGTAAGTAACCCATCAAACGAGAAAGAAGCCTTGTGTAATGCAAATTAAGAACGTTAACAGGAAAGTGATAATTCCCGTGCATGGAAAGCAAATGGTCACTGTGTGTGAGATCAAAGATCAGAGTCTCTACATGCATTCCTCTCTCCCCATCATGATAGAAAGGACCCACGGGAGGACCATCCTATCAGCTTGGTTTCTGTGAGAGGAAGTTATAATTATGGACACAAGAAAAAAATCTTCATCTCTGGACTGTTTGGATTCTAACAGAGCAAAATAACTGAATGAGAAGACAAGATCCCTAGAATTATGCTGAGAAGCCCTAAAAGACTTGTGGGAAACTGGCAGATTACTACATCTCTGCTGCCTCTTGAAATTACAGACTGTGACTCACCTGAACATATGTTTTTACCTATTTTAACCTTTCAATAACTCTCATTCCTTTTTCTTAGCTAATAAATCTTTAGTAAGTTTACTATAGAATTGGCTACCAATGTTGTCTTTGGTGAGAGGTCTAGGATGCAGATTGACCTGCGTGAGTGACTGGTCTCTTGGGACTGAGTGTAACCTGAATATTTTGTGATTTTTGGTGAAAGTGACCATTTGTCGCACAGTCCAGCTTGCTTAGATGGCAATATAGACTAGGGTGTCTAAGGGGACTGTCTGGGATGCCATTATAAGACTACTGTAGTACTTTGGGAGTTCACGTTTGGTACTAGGTTGGTGAAATCTAATTATAGAACATACCACCAGTTGGGGTACCTGCCTTGAAGTTGGCAGTCACGTGAGTCCCTCCAGACAGCGTGACACATGTCAGAGGTAAAAAGACTTAGTCTGCTCCCATTCAGAAATTCACATACAAAACCTTGAGATCCACACACAAATTTTATCAAGTGAGACCAGCAATCCAGTTTTGTGGTACAATTTACCACTTTTATAACAACATGCATGTTAAGAAAAGAGATCAAACCCGAGCCACTGTTTAATAAAACTGATAGAGTAAACAGAGATAAACCTGGCTCCATTCCCCTAGCAGAGGACTTTTCCTGCATGGGCCAACAGCATAGCCAGCTCCCTCCCAACCTTTTTCCTAATCCCTGAAGCATTTTTGTTGGGGGCGGGAGGGAGGGAGTGTGTCAGAGAAGTCATGTCCAGAGAATGCTGCTATATGAGTACAACTTCATATTCCTTAAGTACAGGCCAAAATCCAAGAACCTGGTATTGTTTAATGTATTTATCCTCACACCTATATCCATATATACATATGGGAAACAGAGCCACAGAGAGAGTGTTGTCTCAGATCACATAGGGAACACGGTATAGAGTAGGGAATTGAACCTGGGTCTTCCCAAGTCTAGGTTAACACTGTAACCACTGGTCCAACCTTCCTCCTTGAGAGTCACTCAAATGCACATAAACCTCCCAGAAGATGAAGGCTCGGTCCATCAATAGCTATTAGCCAAGATGGTCAGAGATGCAACCCCATGCTTTGGGTTTCCCTAAGCCTCTGACTGCCAGATGCTGGGGATGGATCACTCAGTAATTCCTCGGTTCTGTTCATTCCCTCTGAACCATTTGGCATCAGCCACTGTTAGAAGACAGGATACTGGGCTAGATGGACCATTGGTCTGACCCAGTAGAGCTGTTCTTATGTTCTAGCTGGAGCACCGAGCAGCCTTCAGAGCCCTGGTTTACTTGAACAACTGTGCCCTCAAATTTTTTTCCAAATATTCATAACTATGCAGGTACCTTGAGCTCCAATCGCTTTTTTACTGCAGCTGGAGGCTGGTAGTGACCTGAAAATCATCCCATCAACTTTTTATAAACAATGAATTTTATGTTCTTGGACTCCCTAATCCACCTAGAAAATCTCTGGGCTGGTACCCCCATTGTCGTGCAATTCCAGTGGACAGGACTTAGTTACATTTCAGAAGAGGTGGTGCAGGTCATTATTTAGCAGGCTTACCCAACAATGCTAAGGATCTAATGTTCAATCACTGCATTAGAAATGACAAAAGATTAGATAAACTGAACTAGTATTTTCTGGAATCAAAAGGACCATGTTTCTTCTTTGTTTCTAAATACCATATACGCTTCCATTTGTATTTGTCAGATTATCCTGTTACTGAGAGAGCCAACATTTGTATTATGGTAGCTCCCTCATCCTTGATCCCCCATATTTTCATTTGTATTCCCCAGCTACACCTCCCCACGCAGGCGATGGCTTCTGCAAAAGGGTAAGAAAATGTAACTATATGGCATGGATAATTTAGAGGTGGAAATGAAATAATCAGATGTACTGCAACCTCCTCATTTAAGAAAGCAGCTCAGTCCTTCTCTGACCTTTCAGAAGTGGCCACTAGTAGCAGAGGTGCCGACTTTCTAATTTCCCCAGGGTGCTCGACCCCCACTCCACCCCAGTCCCAGCCTGCACCCCACCCCTTCCCCCCAGGCCCTACCTCACCCCACATTTTCCTGACCCTGCTCTGCCCTGCCTCTTCCCATCCCATTCCATTCCCTCCTCTGAGCATGCCCCGCCCTCGGTCCACCTCTTCCTGCCCCTGCTCCTCCCCCTCCCCCCGGCTCCTGCCTGCTGCTGAACAGCTGATCACTGGTGGGCAGGAGGCGCTGAAGTGGAGGGGGAGGAGCTGATCGATGGGGCTGATGTTGGGTGCTGAGCACCCACTATTTTTTTCCTGTGGGTGCTCCAGACCCAGAGCACCCACGGAGTCGGCACCTATGGCTAGTAGACACTCCATGGGCTTTTTGTGACTGAGAGAGTGATAAGTTCTTGAAGATCCGCCTGTACACCAGTGAAGTACTTAGACTGTGCTAGAGCTCTAGTAAAAACCCAATGATATTTCACTAAAGGAACAGTGAGGTCCACAGGGATTTCTTAAAACTCTACTGCAATAAACAGCTGCTGTGTGGATGTTTGCATTGTGTGCTTGATTGTCTCGTATACATATTGAACTGTCATGTTGAATGTGCAAAAAGGATGCTATTAGATGCACTTAAGGCTCTTAAGAATTGTGACAATGAAGTATTTATTAGGTTAAGTAGTACATATGCCCTCCTGTTGAGTTTTTATTGAGCTCCTGGTGGGATCAAGTGGAATACCCACAGGCTGCTGCAGGAAAAGAGAGGAATGTAGTAGGGAAGGTGATCCCACTTTCAAAAGGCCTGAAGCCTGAAATGGGCCTACTGGTGAGTTGCACATAGGCTGACCAGATAGCAAGTGTGAAAAATCGGGACAGGGAGTGGGGGGTAATAGGAGCCTATAGAAGAAAAAGCCCAAAATATCGGGACTGTCCCTATAAAATCAGGACATCTGGTCACCCTAGTTGCACAGGCCACAGGCAATGATCTATAAGGTAGTGAAGGAGCTTAGTGTGTGATGTGCAGTTTAGGGACTATAGATCTGAGTATGATGGTTAAAGGTGAAAGTCAATTGGGCCGGGCTGGGAGCTAAAAGAACCTTTGACATTTTATCTGTGGGAGGATGTCAGGTCATGTCTGTAGTTGTATAACTAGCTACATCAAACTAGCTATTGTTGAAGCTTTGTGAAACAGAAGAGCTTCCCACGGGGAGACACTTTTAACAGTTTTCAGAGTAGCAGCCGTGTTAATCTGTATCTGCAAAAAGAACAGGAGTACTTGTGGCAACTTAGAGACTAACAAATTTATTTGAGCATAAGCTTTCGTGGGCTACAGCCCACTTCATCACTGCATCCGAGGAATGGGCTGTAGCCCATGAAATCTTATGCCCAAATACAGTTGTTAGTCTCTAAGGTGCCACAAGTACTCCTGTTTTTTTACTTTTAACAGTGCTTCTGAAACACAAACATTTTAAATACTTTTGTGCGATTGTTACAATAAATTGCCTCTACTCATCTTAGTGTCCTTGGGTGAGATCAAGGTCTCCCTCATTAAAAACCATTGCAGGGGATGATCGTTCTGGGGTGCCCTTACAGAGAGTTTTCCAATTATTCCACTGAGGGTGGACTTTGTTCCCTCACCCGTGATGGTAGCCTGGAGGTGCAGAGCCTTAGCCCATCCATGTGGAGGCCCTGTATCTCTGCTCCAGTTCTGACTCTGAGTGGTTACACCCTATTTTCCCACATCCACTCCCTGGAAGCTACAAGGGACTTACTGCAGAGCCTACACACACAGATATCAAAGGGCGTCACATCTAGCCTACTACGTCTTTCACTTTCAGAATTAGAAGGAGACCAGGAGCTTGGGGGCAACCAGATAGCGTATGCATTGGCAGTGGGCATCATTGTCACCACTAAAGTTGGTCAAAGTTTTTCAACTAAAACATTTTACAGACAAAAATAAGTTGGGGGGGTCAAAAATCAGAAATGTTTGCAGGAAAATTTTGATTTTTGACAAAAAAAATTATGGGGATATTCAAAGTGTTTCAAATTGACCTATCAAAATGAAACATTTCTATTTTGAATCAACATTTCAAAATGATGACATTTCTAAAAAAAATGTTTCATTTTGATCCAAAATGTCAAAAATCTTCATTTCACCATTTCCAAAATGACATTTTTCAGAACTCTTTATTCCATGAAAACTTTTGATATTTTGACTTTCTGTCCCATTTTGAAATTAAAACAAATGTCTAAATGTAAGAATTTTCTGCAGGAAAGAAAGCCCATTTTCCAAGTATCTTCAGGCACCATTTATGGACATCTTGGGAAAATGCAACAAAGTGCTAATTGCCAATCAAATGAAAATTTATTAGTCAGTTACTCATTTTAAATATCTACATTTAGAATAAATTCTCCTTCAATTTACCATCCTATGCAAGCCCATTATTGTTGCACTGGTGCTATTGAAGGAAGCCCTTGATTTTTGTTCTTTATGCTGACTATAACTAGTGAACAAACAGTGTGAACAAACAGAACATATACAGAAATTGTTTGCTGTGACTGCAGTGTCCTGAGGGACGAGGCAGCAATTCGGAGAGTGCATCCCAGTTCCACTTTGACCTGGCTAAGCCAGGGAATGCATGAGCAGCATCTTTGCTGGCTCAGCACATTTTTTAAAAATCAAAGTTGTGCTTCCTTTTCAAAATCTACATGAGCTCTCAAAACTTGTGGGATGGCCTAGTTTCCAGTGGTATTGTGAAAAACAAAATGTGCCCTAGGCAGCACGGCCTTATTTTTCCTATCCTTATTCCCTGCAACTCCTCTAGACACTTGTCACCCATGTAATATATTAGATTATTCACAACTTCATTTAGTTATTGACTAATTCAAACATTAAGAGCACATTTAAATTGAGCTGATTGAAAGCAAAGGGGTAATAGATTAAGATTTTTACATTCTGTTTTGTAATATGTTGTTTTAACCAAAGTTTGTTTATTTCACTCTCCAGCAAGATGCATAAGATTAAATTAAATTTTAGGGCCTAATTCTGGTTTACACAAGGGAAATCGGGAGTAACTCCACTGATGTTAGTGAGTTAATTGGTGTTGGATAGGCACATTACATTTCATCATGCCAGTATACTGCTGCTATAGATGATGGTTTTATAGATAAGGTACTAGACTGGGACTCAGGAGATCTGGGTTCAATTTCCCGCTTTGCCACATGTTTCTTCTGTGACTTTGGGCGAGTCAAAGGTAAATCTCACTGTGCCTCAGTTTTCCATTTGTAAAATGGGAATAATGAACTTGTCTCTTGTCCTTTGTCTTTTTTTGTGTATTTAGACTGTAAGCTGTACCAAGGGAGGGACTCTTATGCTTTTACAGTGCCTCGCCCATTGGATCTTCAAGGAACTATTGTAATAAAATAATAAATATAATAACACTCCTCCATTGTAACAAGATATTTCAAGAGGGATGGCAAAATCATCTGACCTTGCTGAAATCTCCTCCTGGCTCCATGCCCAAGGCCTTATATGTTCCCAGTAGAGATGATGGCTATATATTTTCACTATTCAAATTTAAAGTGGCTCTTAGTGTTAGTTTTTGTATTAGCTGATATCACTGTGCACTCGTTTTAAGTCCAATGTATATCAGCATTAGCAGTTGGTTTTGGAAATGCTGATGGGAACACATGAATTGCATTATTTTGAGTATGTTGAGGAGACAAACCTTAATTGCTCTATTTCAGCAATTTCTATGAGCATTAGTACTGTTCAAATCAAAATATTGATCCAGTATGTGGTGGCAGTGCAAACTAATCAATTTCTTACTAGCTTCATTTTACTCAGAAATGGTTGTGTTACTGTTTACTTTTCCATCTGGAAAATGTGTGTGTGTGTGGGGGGGGGGAATCTGAACCTATAAACACAAAATACTACAAAAGGACCAAATCCTCAGCCTTGTAAATAAGCAGAGCTCCACTGACTTCACTTTGACACCATTTTACACCAGCTGAGGTCCGCTGTTCAATTTGGTCCATTGTTTTGATTCAGGTTTTTAAACTTGATGAAAGTTAATGATAATCTTGAAATGCATCATGATAAAATTAAAACAACCATCCATTGCAAAAACTGTTTTCAATTTGACTGAACTAGAGAAAGATGAAAGCTTCTGGGGTGTTCTAAAAGAAGATATTTAGCCTCTATTCCTGCTATTCATATCCTATTCCCAGGTTGCGTTAAGCAACTGAAATTCACTCTGTCACCCTGTACATCATCACCTCATGAAAATAAATTATCTCCTGATGTGGATCTTTAAAATTTTACCTTACAAAAAAAAAAGTTAATTATGTAAACAGATCATGACAGAATAATTTGTTCTTTCAATTCATTGGTAAAATTTTAACTCTTTGGTATTTGCAGTGAAAATGGCAACAAATCACTAGAGACTTATTTTGTTCTCGATCTCTTCCAGATAATAACATCATTGTAAAAGGTATCTAATTTGAAGGCGGCTTTAGCTATTCAATTATTTTGAATTTTCCCTTTGATCATTTGTATGGGATAGAAGGAGAATCAACATGTACAATCAAAATAATCATGTTAGGTGTTTATTGATTCTTATAGCTGAATGTATCCTTCCCCAGTCCATAAAATTTAAAATCTAACAAGATCTAAGCAGCCCAAGCAATATCATTTACTTCTCTATTGTCACTATGTAACATCAAGTCTATTAGTATTATCAATTCACTGTTAAGCCATCTGTCGAGTGTCTAAGATAAACAATGGAATATTAAAGTTTGCCTATGGAAACCAGCATCAGAAAAGGCAGAACAACTACACAGGTGTAGCTTTCTTTTGATAACTACTGGAGGTGAGCTCTCTCATTTTCTTTAACACAAGCAACGTGGGCCAAATTCTCTACTGATGTAACTCCACCAAAGCCAGTGGGATCTCTCGATTTGTGTCAGACCCAGCTGAGTGGTCACTTATTAATTCAATAGATCTAGTCTTTGTTCTGCAAGAATAAAAATGTGTATCTTGTACATTTCAGTGTAACAGTGCATTGCTCCTGGTACATACAAATAATATCCTCTCCCTCTCTCTAAAGTGCTGAACCACCCCTGGGCACGTGATAAAAGGAGGCGGCACAGGATCCAAGCCATGCCTCCTGTCCCACACTTGGGCATTGTTTCGAAGTGATTTGTTCTTTAGGACAGGGTCAAGCTGCTGTGAAGAGGTTAAACAAATGGACCTTGTAAGCGCCACTTAGGGGAAGCTGGTCAGAATACGCCCTTAATTGCCAGTCCCCTTGTATTCCTGGGAAAAGGGACCAACAAAAGCTAATAATGTGTCAGCAAAGAGGTGGGGGCAAGAAGGGGTAACGTTGGGGTTCCCCTCCCTCCTACCCTGATGTTTGTTTAAGAGCCTAAATGAGAAGGTGCTTGTCTGGATGTGTTCCTGTGCGGCTTCCTGTGCTGACAGGCGGGCTGCACAAAACATGCCTGTGGGGCTGCAGTGTAACCTGGCCTCCCTACGGCTGTCTGCACCCATCCCGTCAGGAGGGTAATGACGGGAAAGTTTCCCAGACGAAAGTGAAAGCATCTCAGCCCTCAGTTCTTGGCTTGGAGGAATCCAGACCTTCCACCTTCTCTCGGCCATAGCCTAGGGGCAGGTCTTTGGAAAGGAGGCCTCTTCCCTTAATGCCCATACACAGAAGGGCATTAAAAAAAAATCTGTTTCCTGCCCCACTTTAAAAGGGGAACATCTATTGGTTATCCAGTGACCTGTGCACCTGGGCAGCATTGTCTAAAACTTTAGCAACCCATGGACCCCATTTTTATTTAAAATTTTTCAGAGAACCCCAGACCCCTGCTCATCCCCAGGCCATGCCCCCACTTCACCCCTGACCCAAGACCCCATCTCACCCCACCTCTTCCTGTCCCCTCTCCACCCCTGTCCAACCTCTTCCCTGCCTCTTTCCACTCCCTTCCTGAGCGTGCCCTGTCCCCACTCCTCCCCCTCCCTTCCAGCACCTCCTGCACAGCTGGAGGATCTGGGGAACAGCTGTTCCTCTGCATGCAGGAGGCGCTGGGGGCAGGGACGGTGGAGGAGTTGAGGGAGGGAGGGGAGGAGTTGATCAGCAGTACCCCCTGGAGTATTGAGAAACGCTACTCTAGCAGATTCCTTGGGGGTGGGATCATTTCCTCTGCTATGTTATTTACAGTTCTGAGCATACTGATCAAAGGATACTGGGCCTGCTCCTGTTCCCACGTAGGGTTGCCAGGTGTCCAGTTTTCAACTAGAATGCCTGGTCGAAAAGGGATCCGGGCAGCTCTGCTCAGCGCCATTCCCTGCCTGTCATGGCTCCGTGCAGCTCCCGGAAGCAGCGGCATGGCCTCCCTCCGGCTCCTACGCATAGGGGCAGCCAGGTGACACCACACGCTGCCCCTGCCCCAAATGCCAGCTCTGCAGCTCCCATTGGCCAAGAACTGTGCCAATGGAAGCTGCAGGGGTGGTGCCTGTGGACAGGGCAGCGTGCAGAGTTGCCTGGCCGTGCTTCCATGTAAGAGCTCGACATGCCGCTGCTTCCAGGAGCTGCCTAAGGTAAGTGCAGCCCAAAGCCTGCACCCTCTCCTGTGTTCCAACCCCTACTGCATCCCGATCCCCCCGCCCCAGCCTCCAAAACCCTCGATCCCAGCAGCCCCCTACACCCCTGCATCCCTCATCCCCAGCCCCATTCCAGAGTCTGCACCCTCAGCCAGAGCCCTCCTCCCCCTGCCCCCCAATCCTCTGCCTCAGCCTGGAGCCCCCTCCTGTACCCCAAATCCCTCATCCCAGTTCCACATCAGAGCCTGCACCCCAAGCCCCAGCCCTGATCCCCCTCCCACCCTCCAAACCCCTCAGTCCCAACCCAGAGCCCCCTCCCACACCCTGAACTCCACATTTCTGGCCCCACCCTGGACCCTGGAGCCCCAGCTGGAGCCCTCAGCCCCTTCTGCACCCCAACCCCCTGAGCCAGCCCAATGAAAATCAAGAAGTGAGGGTGGGGAGAGTGAGCAACACAGGGAGGGGGGAAGGAGTGAGTGGGGGCTGGCACCTTGGAGGAGGGGTGGGGCAAAGGTGTTCAGTTTTGTGTGAGTAGAAAGTTGGCAACCCTACTCCCATGGGAGTCAAAAGCACTAGAGGGGGCATGCTGTTCCTTCTGCAGGGTGTGCTATACACCCAGTGTGAGGGAGCAGCATGGGAAGCTCCTGCCTGTGACATGTGCAATCTGTAGCAGGGGATGTCAGGGAGCTGCCTCTGCCTGCCACAGTCTGGTGGCGTGAGTGGGGGAGAGGCAACAGGGACCAGAGTTTTTTTGAAGGTTATAAGTCTTGACGTCTGATTTGTGTCCATTTATTCTTTTGCATAGAGACTGTCAGGTTTGGCCAATGTACATGGCAAAGGGGCATTGCTGGCACATGATGGCATATATCACATTGGTAGATGTGCAGGTGACTAAGCCTCTGATAGTGTGGCTGATGTGATTAGGTCCTATGATGGTGTCCCCTCAATAGATATGTGGACACAGTTAGCAACGGGCTTTGTTGCAAGGATAGGTTCCTGGGTTAGTGTTTTTGTTGTGTGGTGTGTGGTTGCTGGTGAGTATTTGCTTCAGGTTGGGGGGCTGTTTGTAAGCAAGGACTGGCTTGTCTCCCAAGATGTGTGAGAGTGAGGGATAGGTTGTAGATCCTTGATGATGCGCTGGAGAGGTTTTAGTTGGGGGCTGAGGGTGACGGCTAGTGGTCTTCTGTTACTTTCTTTGTTGGGCCTGACAGAGCCAGAAGAGTAACCAGAAGTCACCTACTACAGGACAGGCATTTACCAATGTGATATATGCCATCATGTGCCAGCAATGCCCTTCTGACATATACATACTTGCTTGTTTTTATTTTGGAAATAAACAGTTGTATCCATGTAAAACCATGTTAGTGTCTCTCAAGCACAGTTTCTTTGGCATTCAATTATTTTGCCTATTAAGAAAGAATGTCAGGTCATCAATATATCTAAGGAAATAACTGACTTTGTAGCCTCTGATATCCTTCACCATGAAGAGGCTTCCCTCTGACAGGTTGGCATTGCCATTTTTCTAACATACCCACATTCCTCATTTCACTCCTTTTTTCTTTCCTCTCTATAAGACACTGAATTGCGGGAGCAGAATTTATTAGGAAGCGTTAAACCACTTCTTGTAGCGAACTTCTTACGTGGGGTTTTATTGTTATTTGTCACGATTCATATTTTGCCTACGGAAGGATGGCGGGAGCGGGCTCCGGATGTTAGCACCGGCTTCAAAAGCCGCAGGGAAATACATAAGCTCTTGTCACTGTTCTGTTTGCGTTCCCCACATTCGCGACGTTACAGTAACATGAGGGCGCCGTGGTGAGCGGCCCAAAATACAAAGGCCCAGCTTGTTCCGCGTTGCTTTGTTCATTCGGTTTTATTTCGAAGCAGCCGCGTTTATACCGGTGCTCCAGCGATGCGTCGGGCCAACATTCGAGCGCTGGCAATCCGTCTCGTTCGTTTTATCCTCCCTCGCCCTGGCTTCCCACGGCTTCCCACTTGGCTGCCCACCGAGTGCGGCAGAGCTACAGGCTCTCAGAACCGACCGTCTCCCAGCCCTGGGGAAGCGCGTTTCCAAACTTAAGTCACTTTCGGGTTTCCCACTCGCTGCGGCCGGTGTCTTGCTTTAAACAGGAGCGAAAGGATCTGACGGTCAGCAAACAACAGCCCCGCTGAAGTGCCAGCAGCCTCCCGGATTTCTGGGGAACTGCGACGTTACTTACCAGCCAAGTTCAGGCGCGCAGGAAACTCAGCAAACGGAGCTCACCGCCCGTTTGTGGAAGAAGCTGTAAACTCAGTGAATCATTGCGCTCTGACTGTTCCAGCGGGACTGGCCACTGTCTGGCTCCGCACCTGCCCTTTCATTCTTGCAAGAATAAGTTAGTGAGTCAGAGTTTGCGGGGGGGACCTATAGTGAAATCCCTGAGCTGGTCCAGAATTCACAAAATGGCTCTTTACTGAGCCGGATCGAGCTTCTCTTGTCCTAACCCCGCCAAACTCAAGACACGTGAACACCACGTCTAGTGGCTGAGGGATCTGGGGGTTAGAACTCAGTGAGCGATCCCTTTATTCAATACGGCCCTGTACCCTGGCGTCTCGCTGTCTCAGTCCCACCCTCCGCTAATGCGCCGGGCGCATGGCAGCTTAAGGAAGAGTTCTGCCTTCCCCTCCTCGTTTTTGACTGGGATAAAATACTTGGCCTTCACCGGCTAATGGGCCACTAATGGAAGGTGGCCTGCACTGGGCCAGGTGCCTGCTGCGGCGCGGATGGGCCGCTAAGGAGCGCTCGGCCTGGTGGAGCCGGGTGCTCCATGGGTTGCTAAGTAAGAGTTTTCCTTTGGTTGGTTGCAGGGGGTGATTTAGCGCTACGCTCTGCCCGGTGCAATGATGAATGTGACAACTAGCCCAGTGGTGGAGAAGGGGACGAACGTTCCTGCAGCTGGGCAAAGGAAGCCAGAAGGATGGAGAGGGAGGCATTTTTCTAAGCCACAACGGGCTCCTTTATCAGTTGTCCTCTCGCTGACTAGTTGCGCGGGGCTTGTCTTTGAGAGGGTGTCAAAAGCGCCTAGACCTCTGGGCCCGGGCCCGGGTATTGATCTATCAGTGACGTGGTGGTGGCGCTTCGGTTCGTTAACATGCTCAGCCTCTCCGGGGGGGTCCGGTGCCTTGATGGCCGCTCTTGGGAAAGTTTGTGTCCAGCTAAGTGTCCATAGCGCGGAAGCGACCCGGCAATGAACCTCTGCCTGCGCAACCACGAGAGAGGGCGGGAGCGCGGGGCGGTTTTTACGCAGAGCTCTGCGGTGGGATCAATGCGGATGTTCCGCTGGAAAGCTGATGGCACCGTGAGCTCCGGAACAGGCTCTGCATGAAGCCAAGGAGAGTTTGCCCACTGAATCACTGGGCCTTGAATCTGGCCTTAAGCAGACCTCGTTAGCAACCTCTCCCTTCCCAAAGCCGCAGGATCGGCCGCTAGAGCACTGTGCGCTAGTAGAGAGGAGAGCGGGGCCCGGGTTTGGGCAGGGTCCTTTGGGGAAACAAGGAACATAAGAATGGCCCTACTGGGTGAGACCAAGGATCTATCTAGCCCAGTATCCTGCCTGCCGACATGGCCCTGCCAGGTGTCCCAGAAGGAATGCACAGAACAGGTAATCATGGAGTGATCCATCCCCTGTCGCTCATTCCCAGCTTCTAGCAAACAGAGGCATTTTCTTGCGATCATTTGTGTTACAGGATGAGGCCAATTGGAGGAAATAATTCACTGGATGCTACCTAAGAATCCAGAGAAGGCAGGAATTAATTTCCAGAGATAATCCAGTCTCATAATATGCAGGGTCACCCTAACCTCTGCATCAATACTGCAGCGGGGTCGGGGGAGACTGAACTAATTGTCTGGCCTCTATCAGTAGGCAAAGGTCCCTAATTTCAGGGTGTCCTGGGATTGCCTCCCCCGGCCAGATTTGCTTCCTGCAGAAGTGCAACTGTCAAGGGAACCCAGGGACCTGAGCTAATTGAATCCTGGTTTTCATGCCACAGAAACAGAGAACTGCGAAGCGGCCTTGATTCAATGTCACTGTGAGCCTAGGAGGGGTTTGAAAGTGAATGAGCTTTAGACACAGCAAAGGGTGAGTGGTTTTCTGATTTGTTTATATATATATATATATATATATATATATATATATATATAAACACATCGACTCAACCTTCGCTGCATATAAAGTTCACACCTATGTGCGCACACAACCTTGTCTTCCTATCTCCTCACTTCCTCTTTTAAATTCACTATATGTTGATAGCAACAAAGAGTCCTGTGGCACCCTTATAGACTAACAGGCATATTGGAGCATAAGCTTTGGTGGATGAATACCCCCTGCGTCTGATGAAGTGGGCATTCACCCACGTCTGTTAGTCTATAAGATCCAGACTAACAGGGCTACCCCTCTGATATATATTGATAGAGATTTTTGAGTCTGCGTGGGGGATTTAGCTACACACACAACTTGGCAAGACTGCAATATCCCCCTCCCCACCCCTATTGCTTTGAAGATCCCAACCATTGGCTGTGTTCTTGCTCACTATGTGCGCCCCGACCAGAGAAAAGGGTTGGCTCTGGCCTGCGGCAACCAACCCAGCAGGGGACAGGTTGGCCCAGGCCATGGCCTCACAGTGAGGCCTTAGTCTATTGTATATTTGTAATTTTTGTACAGATTTTTAAGCTATATCCCGATTGCATTAAAGCTACGTGGAAGAAGGAGGGAAATAAATCCTGCCTAATGCAATACAACTGACAAACTCAATTTCAGAGGCCCTAACCCGCTGTTAATGGGAGTTTTGCCAGTGACTTAAAGATACATAGGTGGGATGGCACGCCCATTTGAGTGCTGCAAACATACAGCAACATAGATTTCCAAGCATGAGTTGTTAAATGGGGCGATTTACACGATATCTCTTGCAAATGCTTGGTACAATGCGTGTCTAGGAAGTTAGCAATGGGAAATAGGAGCTACAGATAAAATTTACTGATCTTGATTTCCTGATCCCACTTCACCATATATACACTACACACACACACACACACACACACACACACACAATGTGTTTGGCCCTAGGGATGTCACATGGGCTGCAGCTGTGTGCTGATTGGGCCACAAGTAGCCTGTGGTCTAGTCATTTCCAGCACAACAGCTGCTCACCTCTAGGTGTCTATTTTGGCCCCACCTTTCATTGGCTCCATGGAAGGTCTGCCCTTGACTTTGCTGGGAGCAGGCTCAGGCTCATCTTTAGGGCCCTCATCCAAAGTCCATAGACGTCAGTGGACTGCAGGGCGCTTTGGAGCAGGTCCCTGGAGAGGGCACAGACCATAGGGACTCAATCCCGCAGTCTTTGTTTGCCCCAAACTCCCTTTGACATTGATGTAAATTCCTCATTGTGTTTGTAGAACTTATGTGCAAGTAAGAGTTTGGTATTTTAAAGTAAAATAGCAAATAAACCAATGTAGCCCAGGGTAAGGACACCCAGTCTGGCTGGCTTCCCCTTTGGCTCTTTCCCATCACCCCAAACTCCCTCCCCCGTCTATCAATCTCTTCCCTCTTCTTAAATAAAAGCACAAGGGAGACCTCTCACCCAGAACTAGGCCACAGCAATGGCGGGGTTGGGGAGGAGAAATGGAGGATTATTTTTATTATTATTATTATTGCCGTTGGCTGCAAGCGATTCAAAAGTTTTTCATTAGGAACATCTCAATTCTGCCTCTTGGAAACAGGGACATCTGGAATCATGGGTAATCATCATTCCTCAGAATGGGTCCCTTTGGTAGCCTATTTGGGATCAGAGTTGTTCTTTGGGCATTGAGCAGTCAGAGCTATTTGACTGTCCCTATCAGCCACTTAAAATAATAAATATTGTTTTAAGTTTCAAATGTTTGCCTTGTCAGATCTACATTTTAACTAACCCCTCATCCAGTCCTGTTTCAAGCTGGAAGGATCAGTGAGAACATTTTGATTGTAGCTATTGCAACTAAGATCACACCACATGCCTCTTTAACTCACATGTTCTTACACACATGGCTGTTGCCTTGGGATGCACAAATCTGGACTCAGTCTTTTTGAGTGTTTGTGAACGTAGGTAAACCCCCTTCATTCAGCTGGCTCTTAGTGTGTTTGAGTAAAAAGAATGTACTGGTGAGCTGCATTTTCTTGAAGTGAAATCTACATATTCTAGCAGGCAAGGCCTTAACATTAAAAGAATCCCTCATCATCTCACAGTAGGTCCCTATCATTAGGATAATGACAAGTGGTGACTAGAAGTGACCAGAGACAACCCAGGTCTACCACAGTGGGGGGCCAGAATGAGGACAGCTGGCTTCAGCACTGTTTCTGAGCATGCTCAGTGCAAACTAAGCTGCAAATGGAGTGGGGCAGCACATGACTCCACATGAAACCCGCCCCCCCACCACCACCTCTGGAAGTGACATCTAGTGGCTTTACACAGAAACCCTCTCCCCTTATCTCACCTTAATGTAGGGTGATCAGATGTCCTGATTTTTGGGGTCTTTTTCCTATATAGGCTCCTATTATCCTCCACCACCTGTCCTGATTTTTCACATTTGCTGTCGGGTCATCCTACCTTAATGCAGAATAGACCATGTGAAACCTACAAACAGGGGCACTTGTTTTAAAAACAGCTGCCTTGCGCCTTCAATATGCCACTGCTGCTGCTGAGATTGCCTGCACCATCTTGGAGCCACGGGCATTCTCTGAATGCACATGCCTTAAAATTAGTGAATCTACTATAATCCCCCCAGTGTCCCTTTAGTGCTATCTTAAACAGAGGACTCCAGAAAGAAGACATGGATTTGGAACTAGATCCTGTGCTGCATCATTTCCTATACTGCAAAGGGAAATGTGGAGATTGATTTGCAAGCGGAGAGTAAGAGTGTCTTTCCATTTGCAATAAAAACATGTTTTGTGCAATTAAAAATAAGCAGGAGAAGCAGCCACACAAGCCTGACACTGCAGAAAATCCCATTTCACCCTAATACCTTGGATAAATAGTTCAAGAACAGTCCATCCATGTGAAAACATTGCCCTGTAATGCTGGCAAGGTCAGTGTCAGCTTAGGTTATGTGTCTCCTAAGTGCTGGTTGTGCAAATTGCCTGAGGGCTGATCTAACCTCCATACTCAACTTTTCAGAAGCTTTTCAAAGTTTGCCATTTTTTAAATCCCCAGTCTTCACTCACGTGTTTTGGGTTCCACCCCATTTTGCAATTTGGGCAAATGTTCACTGCACAATGAGAAACTCATGTGCGTAAAATCTCAGATTCCTGAAATATACATGAGAGTAGGAAACTGCAGAATGTGCGCACGCAACTTTTTAATCACAAAGTATAAATGACGAGGTGAGCACAGTTCATAAGGGGATCCACTTTAAAAATGAAATGTTATGACTAGTTAGAGAAAATGCCTTCAGGCTAACAAGAAATCCAAGTCATCGTAGATTACAGCGGCTTCCCTCCCCCGCTTAAAACAATCCAAGAGTGCTGAAAATATCTTAATGTATTGTCAAATTGTTTGTCTAGGAAGACTGAGGATTAGCCATGTTGTCATTTACTGCTCTAAGGTTATATGCTCAAAGTAACTGAGTTTTCGCTTCACACAATTTAGAGCCCAATCCTCAAATCGACAGCAGTTTTGCTTGGTGTATTGCCTGCGGTGGGGGCAAAATACGGTGCTTGTTTCAAAATGAGTAAAAGCATAAAGAACAAACAGACTTTCAGATGAGTAAAGTCAGCACAATCAAGCCCCATATCAAGAATATTCAACAGCATCTGAAAGAACCTGATCCAGACCCTATTGAAATTTTTCCACTGACTTCAGTGGATTCTATTAAAAAATAGAATTAAACAAGGAACTGTAACATCAATTAGACTAACAAATTAAAAATGTTATTTCAATATATGACATTCAGATTATAACACAAATTAAATATAAACCTGCATATACAATGCTATTATAATTTGTTGCATATTATAATATTTGAGTTATTTTACAGACTAGATATAGATATGATATACACTACATGGATTTTTGTTTTAAAATATGGAATTAAATGATCTTGCTGTTAAATGGGATATATTGAAAATGGTAGTCTTTAATGCTGGAGAGTTTAGTTGTAGCGGAAACAAAGGGCCAGATTCTGACATCCATTACAATAGTGTAAATCTGGAATAGCTCTGCTGAAGTCAGGGGTATTACTCCAGCTATACTCCATCAGTTGGTGCCTGTCCCATAGTCAAGTCCCCATTTAAAGTGGGATAATGCAACTATATGGATTTCCACACGACTCTCTCTCTTTTGATATATGCTCCATAATCTTCATCTTTCATTTAGAAAAAAAAATCCGTAGCCCATATAGTTGAGAAATTCTTCAAAACATGAGTCAAATGTAGACCAGTACTGTGAAATGTGCCTGAGTCTGCAGACAGTCAGATAGAATCAGTTTGAGAGAAGTGAAATGCCCCATTGAAAGGATGTGAAGCCTAATGAGAATACTTTAACTGTCAACATCTTTAATTAGTTCACCGCTGATCATTTTAGCAGCAACATCAATGTAATGAGCTTTTCCACCAGTGTTGCCAGAAGTGGCAAATATTGGGATGGGGACATCTGGCTCCCATGGGGGTTTGGTGGGGCAGGAAATGAAAAATTCAAATACCTCCTTCAAATTTATAGTCCCTGCAAAGAGGAGGAAGGAAAGAGAAGATGCATCTTCTCCCAGTCCCAAACCCCTCCTTTGCCTTCTGGCTGCCAAAACACAAAACTCTTGTGCCCTCCTGGAGACAAAAAGCCCCAACTGTCCAATTTGCTAGTGGTCCAAGCTTCCAGCTTTCCCCTGAGCTTGCACAATGGCCTATCAACACAAAATGCTGCAGCACATTGAACCTTTGAGGGCAGTGAGAAATAAGAAGGCTGCTGATTGCAATGTATTGGACTCAGGGTCAATAATGCAGAAATATTTTAGGAGAGCTCCATACAGTTGACATCCTTGTCATATAATCCAGAAGTCCCCATTAGAAATGTTATATTTAGTGGGCCACACTGGAGATTGGTCTTTGCCCATAGTTTGTCAATAGCCAGTCTACAAAGTAAATGAAGGGGGGGGAACTTGAGGCATTTTTAATAGACAATAAAAAATACTGTAGCAATATATTAATGTAATTGCATTACAAAGAGTATCACATATCACCTTGCATTTAAGTAGAGGGATCAAACCATGCTTAGAGTTTGTTTTAAATCTGAATATCAGGAAAGAAATAACTAGTTACCTAGAGCAAGGGCCTGATATGTTGCCTGAGAAATGAATGCCCTAACAAGACTTTTACCTGCCTAAAGACTGCAGATCTGGGTTCTTAAGGAACAGGTTCCATTCCACAATGTATCTGTTTATCAACCTTCAAGCATTTTGAGGAAATAATGTGTGTAGAATAACAAAGTCAGCCTAACAACTAGAGAAAGGAAAGATATTGGTTGTGACCTTAAAAAATGATAACTCTCAAATTCTGCAGGATAGTGGTCATAGAAAGACATATTATATTGTGCAGGATGGAATGGATATAATAATCTTATGACATTCGCATACTGAGAGTTTGGGAGTAATTCTGATCAGTGATTTGATCCTAAGCAGAACTAGAAGGGTGTGGATGTAATAGAAAGCATCATTATTATTTATGATTAACAAGTGTTTTAAGTTATTAATAGGTACCTTAGCATCACTTTTCCTGACGTGCTGTGCTTATTCCGTGATGCTATTGTGATTACATCTTTTCAGAACTTAGTTGCAACTCTATAGAGTCACCTGTTGTAAAAACCCAGTGCAGTGTTTATATTCACGTGCTGGAGCTAGACTTTGTTTTATGTTTCAAAGAAGCTCCCTGTGAGAGGAAAAGAATTATAATGTCAACAACAAAAAAGCAGGAGGAAAAGAATTGTATTGCGAATGACAACATAAGAAATTCACTATTGATAAAGCAACTTGAAAAGTTAGGAATAACTGAAGTCCTGATTAGTTACACTGATATGTTTTATAAATTACCTGAAGATGGTGCTGTTTAGATGTCTGAGGCAAGGCCTCCTCAGACTGATACATTAAAATGAAATATTTGGAAAAGTTTGTAATTCACACCACATGTGTACTGAGATGGCTTGCACTATGTCAGATTTCAAAATCTAACTAAAAAATGCATGTTAAGAAAATTGCTTAATAAGGACCTTATTTTTATATTAATTTAACTGCATCATACACACAAACTCTAGCAGAGATAAGGCAATAGTTCTTTCCCTTCCCAACTCTGCCGCACCTCTTGTTACTGTCCCCTTGATGTCCCCTGCAATATGGCTATAGGATGCATGCATTTTCATTTCACTCCCTCTAGCTCCCCTCCCCAACTTTTACAACTGTTCTTGCACCTTCGTAATTAATGAGCTAAGAAAAAAGAAAGTTGAATGGAAATACTCATGGCTGATTTTCATTGAACAGACGGTGAAAGAATTTAATGAGGAAAAGTCATGTTCCACTGTGTACAATCCTTAAAATGTTATTAAGTTTGATGTTAATGTAAATGCAAAGTGATCTGATGCAGCTGAGCAAGGATGATAGTCAATTCCACCCTCCTGGCCAAATTGAAAGCAAGACTCTTATTTTTAGAAATACACCAGAAAGCTGATTATTGGATTCAAAGGGTAACATTTTAACATATTTAAGACACTTCAATTTACACCACAATGAACATTATGAAAAATTGGCACTTAGACAATATATTCTTTCTAAGATTCTTTGGGCATTCCCCAGCACTGCATTTTAATTGCTAATGCCATTTGCCAGTCTAGGAATCACAACCTATAATAGCAGCAAAGAGTCCTGTGGCACCTTATAGACTAACAGATGTATTGGAGCATGAGCTTTTGCTCCAATACGTCTGTTAGTCTATAAGGTGCCACAGGACTCTTTGCTGCTTTTACAGATCCAGACTAACACGGCTACCCCTCTAATACTTGCCACCTATGATAATTAGCACTGAGATTCTGAAACATTTAATCATGATCTGGATTTATCCTATTATCTGGTGTCAGTTGCTGTAAATTAGAAAACACAGTATGCGGACTTACCAACCAATAACTTGTTCAGTAATGACCATATGTTGCATGCTTCTCTGTGTATAAATCTACCTATAACATCTGCCTGTCTTAGTGAAAGAAAAAAAATCAAAAACATACGTTCCTGATGCAAAGGAACGTATGCTTCATTTTACATAAAGTTAAATCATTTCAAATGATGTGCTGCAACCAAATCCCAGGAGAAACTGCAGTGCTGACAGCCCTGGGAACACCCCCAACCCTACATGTCCTACCCCCTTCACTCCCCACAAAAAAATTGAGCATTAACTTCACAGAGTAAGATTCTTGAATATGAATAAGTGTAACCCTTCTGCCAGATGGCAGGAAACCCAGGTTCAATATAGCTAGAGTCCCTTTTGATAAATAACTAAACCCACTCAAGCTCCCACCCAGAAACCTGGGAACACTAAACACACTCTCCCTGGGTGCCCTTAATAGGCAGAACTTCCCCACTTGCAAGCAATAGGGGCCTGTGTACAAAAGAGGGAATCTTTATTAGAGGAATGGGAACACAGTCAAAAACTTGGGAAAACAGTGAAGAGTGGACTTATCACTGGGACGCCCTCTTCTTCCTGTGTGTGGAGTAGCGGGCTCTTCTCATCTGGCACACCCTGCTGACAGCTACAGCAGTCTGCCTCTTGTCATGACTCAGCCCTCTGGCCAGGTCACTTGTAGTCTCTCCCTCTGCCTTCTGGAGTAACAGAAAATCTAACAGACAAGAGTCCCAGCTTTGGGCACCCACTCTGGATCCCATGGTCCTTGTACTCCTTTTCTTAGGACTTCCAACTTTCCTTAGCCCCTCCTCAGGGGATTCCATGCCAGCTTCCCAGTGGTTGTTAGGAGAACTTATACTACATTGGGTTTCAGTCCATGGACCTTATAGCCAAGGTCTGTTCCCTCAAGCTCCTTGCTGCTGCCTCTCAACTTCTTCCTATCAACAACCCTCAAAGCAGGGCTTCTGCAGGCAGGCCCCCTGCAGCATCCACTCCTCAGGACCTCCACCTGTAAGTCCTACCCCTCCTCTTGAGTGCAGCCTCCCCTGACTAAGCCAGTTCTTCCCCCTTATGTCAGGGCCTCCACATGAGCATCCTACCTGGCAGATCTCCCCAGCGGTAGGCAGTTCTGCTACACCCAGAGAAAGAACACAGCGCTCCTATCCCTCTGTTCCTGCAGACACCCTCACCTGCATGTTCTCTATGTGCCTCCTACCCCAGCTGTGACTCACCTTTAACTGAGCCTAGCCCACCCTCCAGGTGCAAGCAGGTGCACTAATTAAGCTCCCTAGCTCCCTTTCACCCTTTCAGTGACTGTTTGGTGTTTACTTCCCGTCACATACAACAACAGAATATATAAGCAAATAAGGTGTAAAAAACATCCCCCTTCCAATAATTTTGGTATTAGTCCATCTCATTCATTTCCTACCCACCAGAGAGAATGTCCTGCAGGTTGCATCTCCTCACCCATCCACCAGACCCCACTCATGGCTGGGATCAGAGAGTATCAGTAGTCCAAGCATCTCTTTGCCGGTTTGTCTCCTATCCCACGGGAGCTCCTTGCCTGGTCCCTTGGAGGTATCACCGCATAACTCAACTTAGCAATTCAGCTTTATTAAAGTGCTAGGTAAGCGGGGACTCACTGAAGTCCATGCAGCTCTGCTGCTGCCGTGTGCATTGTCTCTCTCTCCCTGAATGCCTCTGTGCAGCTCTCACAGTAGAGTCTTTGGTCTATAGTGAAAAAGGGTGAGTTGACCGAGAATATTTTGGAATCTTTGGTTCCAGAGAATCTAGAGGTCAGATGCTGATGTGAGCTGGTGTAGTTCCATTAAAGTTGAGGTTGATTCACATCTGAGGGTCTGCCTTAGATGTTTGAATTCTGAATGGAGAAGAGCTACAAAAATGATTTGAAGTCTGGAAAATATGTATTACGAGACATATAAAGAACTCAAGCTGCATAACTTATCAAAGAGGTGCTTCAATCATGTTCCATAGGTACCTATTCAGAGAGAAGATATCTGACATGAAGGGACCCTTTAAGCTAGCAGACCACAATGTAAGTCTAATGGCTAGAAGCTGGGAAAAATTCAAATCAGAAATAAGATGCCACTTATTAACAGTGAGGGTAATTGGAACCACAGGAGCCAAGAGAAATGGGAAATCATTATCATTTGGAATCTTCAAACTGAGTTAAAATGGCTTTCTGATAAAAGATATGCACAAGGTACTGGATTCAATAGTGTTCACTGATGTCTACTGAAGAATAATTCCTTCCACTTCAGGAATTACCAGGTGGAATTCTATGACCTGAGTTATGCAGGATTTGATTATCACAGTTGTCCCATGTGGCCTTAAAATCTGTGAATCTTAGACTACTAATCTACTCCTCCAGTGTTCACAGCCTTTATCCCAGATGTCAGGTACTTCCACACTCCTGCTTTTGGTAGAAACTAGGTAGTACACAATCATACAAACAGAAGAGGCTAATTAAACCATAGCATACATACAATAGCTTGTTTCTGTTATGAGTTTGCATTGCCCTTTTAAATGACGAGATGGCCCCCCTCTCTGTTGCCATATTTTTTTTTTTAAATTGGAGATATACCAATCTCCTAGAACTGGAAGGGACCTTGAAAGGTCATCAAGTCCAGCCCCTGCCTTCACTAGCAGGACCAATTTTTGCCCCAGATCCCTAAGTGGCCTCCTCAAGGATTGAACTCACAACCCTGGGTTTAGCAGGCCAATGCGCAAACCACTGAGCTATCCCTCCCACCCATATGCAGCCTGTTGCAGAGGGGACAGACACTGCGCTCTCCCTCATGTGGACCTGACTTTAGTTCTTTCTTGGATTTGCTCCTTTCACTGTAAAATGAAGGTCAGTCTCACTGTATGGGTACAGATGCCCATCATGTATGGGTAAACCATAACAAAATCTTGTTGGAATCTCATGAAAGGCTTGGTTTGAGGTCAAAGGTCTGGCCCATTTTTTACTTTATCCTAATTGGTTCACCCATCTCTGCTCTATACTTCTCCTTCCCAGAATCCATTGCTGCCATGCTATGAGTCTTAAAAGAAGTGCCTGGAAAGTATTGTCTCTGTTGCTCACAGTTTGCCCTGAATAAGCCAACATTTAGCATTCCTTCTGCTAAGAGATAACTTTACATATCTGAAATGGGGCAGCTGGGGATTTTCATTTGAAACTCGGGGTTTGACTTGGGCTGACAATCCTTCCCAAAATGTTGCTTAGCTGCCAAGGTTATGGCCCCAACATTCCACCACAAAGACACTCTCCTGCTGAAGTAGAATGTGAGACAGAGTGTGTCTCCTGTGGTTTGCTACACTGAAGCTGCTTCTTTTCCGTATAAAACCCGTTCCCCAAAAGAGTTTTGAAAGGTGAAGAATGTCCACTTTTCCCTCAAAAAAACCCTGAAACCATTTCACAGGATTTTTCTTTTTTCTCAAATAAATTGTTTTGAGATTTCCCATAAAACATAATTGGCATTTATTGACCAGTTTTATTACATAGCCAGATAACATGAGAAGGAATGTGGTGCTCTCCAGGGCCTGGCAGATTTCACAGCAGCAATCAGCCCTGCAATTACTGCTGGGTGGAAGAGGCGCCACTCTCCTTCTCTGACCGCAAATCCCACTGCTCCCCAGGGAAGGATGTGGACCTAGCAGAGACTGTGTGGCAGTGTGGATCTTGAAGACGTCATGAGGGAAGTGGGAGCCCTTTTGGGGGGAGGAGGGGCATATGCTGTACATCTAGAGGTGTCCTGAGAGGAGCATGGATCTTGGAACATCTGTTTTTCGGGTTGATAGCCTAGATTCCATGGGGAAGGGTGTCGGGGAACAAACCCTTGAAGGAAAAGTTAAGGAAACTTTGCAAATAAGAGGTCATGAGTTTTCTGAGCCTCCAACTGTTAAAAAATCTATGACGGAGGAACCTGTAGCCCCCTTCTTAAGAGTTAGAAGCTTTTTTTTAAAAAAATGCATTTTCCCATGTGAGCCCATTTGTATATTAGTTATATTTGAGTTCCACTTAGATGTCCCAGCTGTGATCAGTGCCCATTGTGCAAATGCATATTAAGATGCAGTCCCTGCCCAAGGAACTTACAGTGTAAATGGACAAAAAGTAGAATTAGTCTCATTTTACAGATGACAAAGTGAGACCAGAGATTCAAGGATTTGCCCAAAGTCACAGAGGCTGTTAGTTCCTGGCTCTGCCGCAGAGTGCCAGCCTCCCAAGTGGTAGTCCAGTGCCATAACTGCACAACCAGCCTCCATCACTATAGAAGTAATTTGGTTTGGCAGCACACCAAGCAGGGGCTCTTAGCTTGCAGAGAGTGTTTGGAAACAGTAAGTTGCTACATCTGTGGGGACACAAGCCAGAGAGTTGTAGGGCCCTATGCAAAAAGTCATTCTTCTGGGAAAAACCTCTCTTTAACTTTGGTAATTGAGCTATATCTTCCAGCCATCTAAATCATTTTGAGCCATGTCCGTTTCCTACTTTCATATTTAAAGTGTTTAAACTTACCGTTCTGCCTTGTGTGTTAACATCAATATCTGAGTAATTAAACACAGGAGAACAATGAACAGTTTAATTATCCTTGAAGTTTGGAGACTATTCGCTATTAAAACTAAATAGGAACAACTGCATGAGCCAAACATTTTTGTTTATCAGTTACAATTTGGCAAAAGTACAAATCTAACTTTAGCACATATTTGGATTGTGCAATACAGAACTATTAGGAAATCTGAACCCATCAACAACAATTGTTTTTAGTTGAGGTCAGTCACATGAATGTTGTGCTAACAACCTTTGTAGGCAGTCAGTTACAAGTTGTCCTAAACAGTTTTATTTCTAAGAAATAAGTAACATTATGGGCCCAATCCTGCACTCCTTCACTTTGACACTGAATTAAGTCTGTAGGCCCTAGATTGAGGTTTTGCAGAGCTCTTAGCTTAGGATAAAGATATTTATGTAAAAAGAACGAGTACTTGTGGCACCTTAGAGACTAACAAATTTATTTGAGCATAAGCTTTTGTGCCTCTAGGTGGCAGTATGATAAGGTTAACTAGGTCCTGTTCCTACTAGCTTCTTCACAGACAGTTTTGTTTATGATAGTGTAATGTAAGCTGTGTGTGGAGGATGTTTTTATATTACTGCATTTCACTTTCATGCTTCTGGGGTAAAACATATAGATTATGAAATGTGAGTTTGTATATGAATAACATTTTGGAACCTGCTACTGCAGTACTACATGTTACATGACAGTTTTACTAAGTCATAGGGAGGGAAATCATAAGTGATTTTAATCTCTTTCAAATATGACTCCAACCAGACACCTCATGGTTGTTTTTTATATCAATTCACAACATAACAAGATTCAAAATATTTCTATTATCTTTCAGGGTCTATCTTCATTTCTTCCTTATAAATCCCTATTCTCAGGGATTTATCATAAGTTCACTCATGGCTGAAACAATTGTAAATGTAATGGTAATATTTTATATTTGAAATAGTGTTTAGACTAATTTTGGCATTTTTATTCTAGTTACATTTCTACATATTTTGTTTCATACAGAGCCAGCTTTCCTTGGTGTAGGAAAGGAATTAACTTGCTGTGAAGGAGGAACCTCACACGAAATAAGAGAAGAGAAATACGCCCAATCCACACTCCCACAACAAACCCCGGTTCTGTACCCAAACTGAGTTCTAAGCTGATAGCTGAACCACAGTCTTGCCATGGGCTGAATCCAAACACTCACTCCAAACACTGCAATGTCAGGAAAAGATCCAGATTTCTAAATCACTTGTTCAGAATCGGGGTGAGCTTCTCCTCCCTCTCCCCCTCCCCCCAGTCAAGCCAATTTATGCCTGGTAAAAGGGCCAGAGTGGCACAAGGAAGCCCTGAAAGTCCTGGTTCCAGCCAGGAGAGAATTCTCCCAGTTCAAACACTGTGGAGGCCGCTGCAAGGATGCCTTCCAAAGGGGCAAGCTAGGGGCAGAGGGCTGCAATATGCAGCACTACGGAGATCCTGGAAAGTGCTGTGACTCATTCTATAGATAGTGAAGTCTGCCCTAACTTAGACAGGCACCCCCCCAGGACTGTCCAAAGTCACCGTGGCAGCCTGTAGAAGGGATTCCAATCACTCGCTTTAGCTGAGCGTGGTTCTGCTGTGGCCTGCCTCAGTGTCTCCTTATGGAGGAGACAAGCTCACTTCAGTGAGCTTCAGTCAAAGAAATCTCCCTATAAGGAAGCCTTCGGACAGGAGTACTTGTACAAGGATTTAAAGGCTCTTACCTTAGAGCCCAGATCAAACTTAAAAGCCCCCAAAGAAAAGTCTCCAGGTTCCAGCAGCAGCCCCTTGTGCCCAGAGAGCTTTGCAGTCTTTGCTCTGTTTGCTCAGGGTCTCTCCCAGGCCTGGCATAGGTCCATTTGGGGGGAATGTCTTACCTCTGGCTTCACAATCAGGATATGGTTTCAGAATTCAAGGCAAAGAGGACACGCGGGGTCCCACAGAATAACAGTGGGGACAGTAATTATGTCAACATAGGTGCTAGCACTAGGGGTGCTGGGCCACATCCCAGAGTCCCTAGCAGTCCCCCTTGAAATGTGGCCACTTTAGCCCTAGGAACCATGGTTCACTGTGGGAAAACCCTACTGCCTGCCCTGTGCCTAGAGAGCTAATGCTTAGCTCAGGCTCCCTAGGAGCTCCCCTCCACTGAAGCTTCCATTCTTCTCAGGAATTGTTTTCCGTCTGAGCTCTCCTAAGCCTTTTGTTAGGCCCCGGTGCTCCTTACTTAATTAGCTGCCTTACTGCTACTTAGGCAGCTAACTGTGCCCAAGTGGACCAGGGTTGGCTCCTTCCCTTTAGAGGAGCCTGTCACACATAGGCTGGGGATCTGACTTCCTTACAAGGTCAGCCGTAGGGTGCTCCAGGATCAGGAGGCCAGCATGGTTGCTTAAAGCCACTGTAGTCTCCATCCTTCTCTGGGCTGTGAGTTCTCTGTTGTGCCTGTAAGTGGTGCAGCACAGAATCTAACCCTTGGGGATTTTGGTTAGGTCCCTGAACAGAGCTGTAGGGTTCTGCTCTTTCAGGGCTGGTCTACGCATAAACGTGCACCAGTTTAACTAAACTGGTTTCCTCAAAGTGATTAGGGTGTAAATCTGTGTATAGCCACTCCGATTTCAGAATGAAAGTAACTTGAGTTGCTTTAGCTAAACGCATGTCTGTGTGGGGAGACTTATTTTGGAATAAATGTGTCTCAAGTCAGTTAGGCTAAAGTTGGTAACAGACCAGCTTTAGCTAAATTGACCTTAGCCACCTTTATTATGAAATAAAAGATTCTCCTCAATCCACTGCTGCTCCAGGAAATGCTCAGATGACTGTCCTCCCTCTGGATAAATGAATGGAAATATTTCATTGCTAGTACATTTTTTTGCTGGACTGAATGCCTGTTAAAAGAATCTGTTTGCTCTGAGTACCATTGTTGGGCTTAATGGCTCATGCTTAGAATTATGCTGAAGTGGAGGTGTTCCATTCGAATCTCTACTTCGTTTATTCTCAGCCACAAAATGCACCAAAACCTCTGTATTCCACCCACATTTCTGCCCAAAAGCTGGGCGAACTATGCCATAATCACAACCTCACATCGTATTATAATGAACACATTGACACCCTATGAAACCCCAGACGGATTAGCTTTCTTGTACTGAATTTTATTGTTATCAAATCTGATTAGCGCTACAGAACCCAGCAGCATGGGGAAAGCTGGGTCACATACTAAATGAACTCAGTGGTAAAGCTCAGAGGGTGGGGGCGGGGAATGGATGACAAGAGTCTGTGTGTGTTGTCCTCTTGACGAAGCAATGTGCAGCAATTTTTTAGGGATACAGAAGACAGGGTGAGGGCAGGATCTCCTGGTGGATCATCCAATCCATTCTCCACAAACAAGGAAGTGGGGGACAGAACTCTTCTACCTCTTGAAGTGCACCGGGGGCCATCAGACAATAAGTATGAAGCATGGAGCACCACCAATATATGTTAATTGAGATAGTGGCTCACCCCGTTCAAGAGGCACCCTGTTGATTGTGCAGTATGGCTGAAGCTTTTAGATGATTTTAAAGGCGGCCCTGGTGGAGACCAGAGCAGTAATCCAACCTGGGAGTGACAGTATCATGGATCACTGGGGCAAGGTCAACACCAGAGAGGCAGCATCTCCATTATCTGAAACCCTGTGAATGAAAAGGCCTGAGGTTCTAGGAGCAGCAATGGATCTGGAACAATCCTGAGGCTGTAGAATGTGTGCCCGAATGTCGGGGGTACCTAGTGCCTCCTGTGAGGTGCTGAGGACTCTCTAATCCCATTTACTGCAATCTGATTTGGGGGCCCTCCAAAGAGCAAAGGATATGCTCAGCACCTCAAAACCCAGGTTCTTTATCAGCAAAGGCCAGACTCTCCTCCAGTCCAAATATAAGGGGCCAGCTTCTTGGCTCTGCCTAAGTCAATGGTGCTAAGGGGACTTCAGGCTGCCTCAGACAAGCTTGGTGTGTAAAGAGACATAGGCCAATGGAGTGCCGGTGGGGGAGAAGATGGGTCCAGAGTGCACAGTGCTTTGACTCTTCTAAATTACACCAGCGGCTATTTTACCTTCCAGCAGCTTTTGGATTGGAGGAATAAAAATCTAACTTAGAGCTACTTTTTTCTACATCTCAGCTCACGCAGCCCTGGCCCATTGTTTTCTATGTTTCTCTCTGCTGGTCAGTACAGAATGAAAGAATCATAGAAGTGAAAAATAGAAAAGCCCTATTAGTTCATCCATTTCACCTCTCTGACAATGCAGGATTATTCCTTGCATTCTCTATTTTGTGCCCAGTCCAGGTTTTTTATGGAAACATCCTTTCTCTCTGGTCTGGAATAAGCTTCAGGAAGCTTACTCTCATCCATGTCCTCACTTCCATTAGACACTGGAAAGAATAAGTAAATGCTGACATATTATAATTTGATGGAGGGCGAATGGGATCTGAAGAATATAAATGCCAAAAAAAGAAATAACCAGCCAAATGTTCTCATTCACACCACTGCGGCCCTACTGGAGTCCGAGGGGTTGTTTGCTTATTTATTAAATACATATGTTTTAGGGAGACTATGATCTACAGAAAACGTTCCAGTTTGGGACCCAAGGGCAAACTCCTCCTTTCAAGTCTACACAGCCAATCTACACTCTGATACTCTGCCCTTCCTATGGGATTTCTGTGCATAGAGGGAGCGTGAAACATCATCGTCAAAACCCACCAGGTGTACCTGAGAATTTTTCCATTACCCTTTCTTCCTTGGGAATCAGCAACATGGAACAGGAAATTAGCAATAATTAACATTGCTCATGTTTTTTTTTTTTAAAAAGCAAATATCTTTAGCTAAACATGATGTCTTACGCAGCAAACAGAAAGTTATACCAATATTAGCATGACTTAATATCTCAAAGGAATGGGGGTATGCGTGTCACACCCAACATTGTGAGAAAGAGCAACATTTTAGAAAATACTTCATTTCCATTCTTCTGATGTGTGTGATCTTGGATCACCCCTCTAGATTCTCCTCCTTATTTTTTCAGCCAGCGTAGTCATTTTCAATAAGGTTCACTAAGGATTTGTGCTTTTGAAGGTCCCAAATGGCTTAAATCACTCCTAGCACAAATGCACTCTATTGTGGAAACTGAAACCTGCCACACCATAAGGTGATCTGTTTATTAGAACCAGATATCCCTTCACGTCTGCATTTCCAAGCAGCAACACAGTATGGTTTGAGTTAGCCTGGTATAAGAATATAGATGTAGATATAGCTCTAAATATATAGAGATATTTACAGAGCCAGGTTCTGCCTAGCCCTTGTATGGATGCAGGATATGTACAGTCTTCTCTCCCTTGCAGATCCTACATAACAGCCAGGCACAATCACTGTCTTTGCACACCAAGGACTGCAGGGTCTGCTTTCTTCCTGTCATCCTAGGAAACCACATTGTCCCAATGCTGTGCTTGTACAGATGCATAAAACAGCCTTGTGCACCGAGACAAGGGATCCATGGTGACCCCGGAAGGTCAGATCACATGGGGTGTTTGAGACAGAATAGAGAAAGGGCCATGGGATCTTGGCTATGTGGATCCAGAGGCACAACTATTTCAGCCTCCTTACTGGGATAGTGGCCACAGAAGGGCTGTGCTACTGCCAGGGGTGAAATCTATCTCACCAGCTTCTGCACAGTGCCCCGTGCAAAACCAATTGAACTGGGCCTTGTGCAGGATGGTCATAGTTAATCTCTTTAGTTTTATATTCTATTCTACAATTAAATAATTAGAAGGCCTTTCGTGGCGTGGACAGAGGGAAAAAGTCACATGGCAACTCCAGAGATATGTAAGTAGAGAGACGCATATGTGAATCTATTAATGGATAAACCACTGATTTAGCAGAAGTGTGAGACGGAATCTGACCTGCAGCAAGTCATACACACACAATAGAGATGATCACAGCATAGATTCTGTTCTGGTCACAACCAGAGATCCACTTAATTTTCCAGGTCTAATTTATACATCTTCACAAGGGGAAAATGTAGGCCTCCGTATGCATGCTTCCTAAGGAATTACAGTAGGAACCTAGTAACCCTGTCCTAACACAATTTGATAAGTTTGCAAAGACAAGATGGAATCCTATGAGAAAAAGCTGATCCATGTGGGTTTCCAGCAGAGTTACGTTCAGATCCTGTTGAAGATAGTCCATAACTATGTAACTCCGAGAAAAACAAACATTGAACTTTACCACGGAGTTCATTTAGTATTTGACCCAGCTTTCCTAATGCTTCAGGGTTCTGTAGCACTAATCAGATTTGATAACAATATCATTCAGTACAAGAAAGCTAATATGGTTGGGGTTTCCCCAGATTTACATTAGGATCTTAATTCATTACTTATATTATCTTTGACTAGAGCCAATGCTACTAGAGAAATTTCAACAACACTTTGACAACTATGTGCCAATTTAATTTCCGTGTGAATATACTTGATATGATATATGTATGTAGTTTTAGTGTGAATTTCATATCCCTAGAGGTAGAGATCTCCACACATGGGGTGGTATCATTCATGTAATGAATTACAGAACCATTTGTTAAATTGCATTTTTCATGCATCTTTGATTGAGTCACATGTGCTGACCACTTATCTCTTTCTGTCAGGATTATTTCTAATACTGCAAACCTCAGAGCTCACTCATATGTTGTTTTTTTTAAACACAAAAATATTTCCCCCCCCTCCAAATGTAATACCCCCAAATTGGGTCCACATTGGATGTTTGGACCTGGACTAACGACAGATTTAAGATCAGATATCTGGCCATCCATTATGGTAAAACGGTTGCTTTATGTGAACAAAAAGCTGGGAATCTGTCCCTTCCATTGCCATAGATCCCATATTTCTAGATCTTGTATGTAAATAACAAGATAGTGAACCTTACAAATGCAACATCTGGTGTAGAAAAGCCACTTTTGATCATTTGTAGAGGCTTCTAAATTGTATTGCTTATAATTTCTCTCCCTTAGAATCTGCACATTTGGACTCATGGTTTCAAAGGGGATGGGGCTAAAGACACTATAATTTATAACTCTCTAAAATAGTTTTTATGTAAATTATAATGAGGTGTTGCTCTAACTCTGATCTATGTGTGAATATCTCATTTACCTCCTTGGGTGGATTATGTAGTCCTCAGGCAGACTGAACAAGATTAAAAATGGGCCTGTGACACTGGCAAACGAGGTGCCACCTCATACCAAGGTTCCCATGTCTCAGCTGAACACTGACAGGTACATAGCTGGATCAGTCTTGTTCACTCTATGTTAATATTGTTAAAATAGGTATTAGAATTATAAGAATGTGTTTAGTGTTTAGACTTTATGGAATGCTTGTGAGTTGCTGCATGCATTAATCTCACTTATAATATCTGTATCCCATGTCATAAGGTAATATTTGAGTGTTTGCGTTGTAACTGTGTAAAGCATTAAACAGGAGAGAGAAACTGAGTATTGCAAAATGCTGACCTCCAACAGAAGGGGTTATGTGGTATTATGGTCTACAGCTGACAGACTAGAGTGGAACGTTAAAAAGGACAAAAGACTTTGTTGTTTACTCTTCCCCTGAACCATGAAGATAAGTCTTGCAAGTGAATTCCTCCCATCAGCTGAGTTTGAAGCTCAAAACAGATGGGGATAAGGGAATAAAAACCCCTATCAAGGAACAACTATACAGTAGAACCTTACAGTTATGAACACCAGAGCTACAAACTGACCGGTCAACCACACACCTCAGTTGGAACCAGAAATATGCTATCAAGCAGCCACAGAGACAACACGAAAAGCAAATACAGTACAGTACTGTGTTAAACAAACTATTAAAAAAATAAAGGGAAAGTTTAAAAAAAGATTTAACAAGGTAAGGAAATGTTTCTGTATTAGTTTCATTTCAACTGAGATGGTTACTAGGCAGAAGAAAAATGCTGCTTTTAAAGTTTCAAAGCTGTATAAGTCAATGTTCAGTTGTAAACTTTTGAAAGAACAACCATAACATTTTGTTCAGAGTTACAAACATGGCAGAGTTATGAACAACCTCCATTCCCAAGGTGTTTGTAACGCTGAGGTTCCACTGTATCTTTATGCTACTTGGACTCTAGGGAGCAAGGATTCCGAGGCATAAGCAAAAGATTCCAAATTCTTAGCCTGGGTTAGCCCTAAAGGACATATAGAGTTTGCATATTATAGAAGCTTCTGTTACTTTTTGAAATTTAAGATTGGAACTCATTTTCGTGTATATATGTTTACCTGCTTTAACCTTGTAAATAACTCTCATTGCCTTTTCCTAGTTAATAAATCTTTAGATAATTAATTATAGGATTGGCTACAAGAGTTGTCTCTTGTGTGGGGTCTGAAGTGCAATTGACCCATGATAAATGACTGGTACCTTGGGATTGTGAGTAACCTAAATATTGCTGTGATCCTTGATGTCAGGGGCTATCTATCACAAAGGTAGGCTTACCTAGATGGCAAGACAGATTGGAGTACCCAAAGGGACTGTCTGTGACTGCATATTAAGGCTGTTATAGAGCTGAGAAGTTTCTATTTGATAACTGATTAGTGAAATCTAAGGGCAAGTCTACACCATGAAATTAAGTCAGTCTAAGTTATGTCGACGTAGAGCCACCACAGGACTGGCACTGGCCCTAAGGTCAATTGAGTTTGAGACCCCTGCTCTTGAGTCACTGCAGGACAGCTTGACATAGTCCTCTTTAAAAATTAGACTGAACTCCCTGATTTAATTAAATGAAGGAGAGTATGAATTTGTACTAAATTAACAAGTCTCTTCTGTTTCAATACTTTAGTGGAAGAAGCCAATGTAGCCATACACTTACAGGCCAAAAAATTCATAGGTTCGTCGCTATCTGTTATAATGTCTTTGCTCTGCTCTAAAATCATTCAGAAGTTGATGGGGAAAAGACAACAGCATCTAAGCCAGTGGCTCTCCAACTATTTTACTGGTGACCCCTTTCACTTAGCAAACCTCTGAGTGTGACTCCCTTTATAAATTAAAAAACACTTTTTAATATGTTAAGGCTAAACATTAATCTTCAGACTCTGGAGCCATGTTGAAAATCTCCTTTAGCCCCAGAATGCAGTGAAAGTTCTGTGGCAGTGCTCTGACCTTGCTCCCATGGGTCCTGCGCTTCTAGGCAGTTTATGCTAGCCTCAGTGGCTAGCTGTGACCCTCCACGTAGCCCTTCCCTCTTTAGGGCCAGGGTTACAGTCTACTGAGCCCTTTTCATCATAGGCCTGCAAGGAGGTTGGTGAGAGAACTCCCACAGTCTCTGTTCAGCCTCCTGTCCTGACAGGGGCCTGACTTCCCCTTCCAGGAGCTGTTCCTGTAGTGGTGGCTTGGGGGGAACCCGTGCCCGCCCTCTACTCCGGGTTCCGGCCCAGGGACCCTAATGGTAGCAGTTGTTGGCAGCCAACCTTTCACTGCCAGAGTTGCTACATTTCCCTGGGCCACTTCCCCACAGCTCTCCTGCTTCTCCCTTCTTCACGCTTACCTTAGGGCTCCCTTAACGTTGGTTTGAGAGTGTATTCAGTAACCAGCCCTTCAGCCGCACTTCCTCTCCTCTGGCTCCCTGACTCCCCTGCCTGACTGCAGTGAGCCCTTTTTATAGTATCAGCAGGGCCTTAATTAGAGTCAGGTGGTCACATTAACTGAATGGCCTCACCTGACTCTTTACAGGTTAATTAGAGTCAGGTGTTCTCATTAGCCTGGAGCAGCCCCTGCTCTGGTCAGTCAGGGAACAGAAAACTGTTAATCCAGTGGCCAGTATATCTGCCTTCTGCTATTCTGCTGTACCCAACTGGCCTGGGTCTATCACAGTTCTCAGTTAGAGCTGTGCAGAGGACAGAAATTCTGCTCTGTGAAGGATTTTGAAATCTGACATTTCCAATTTGAATGAAACCTGAAAGCAGTAGAATTCTCCATGAAATAACCTTAAAATAAATACATATTTTTACAATGGATCAGTTGAAGCATTTAATTTAGATTTCATATATATATGTAGTACTATAATGTAATACAACATTTTACAAATTAAAACATGAAAAGTAATTTCAAAACTGAAATGTTTCATTCTGAAAATGTCAAAATGAAACATGACCGAATTCCCCCCAGCCCCACTCAGTTTTCTCCTAAACAAAATATTCACAAAATCACCTCAGTTTTTTGAAGCATTTTGATTTCAACAGAACTGCATATTCTAGTGGAAAATTGTTTCATCAAAGTTTTACCAACCAGCCAGACAGTATGCAGACTTGAAAAGTGATCTTTTTTCTTAATACGCCTCACTATTGTCTGTCATGGTTGATAACAGAGTGAAATATACTTGATAGGATCTGGTAAACTACTCTTTCCACATTGCCCTTTTGCCTCAATGACAGCTATAAAAGCTTTACTGGCATCCATTTCCTGCAGAAATCACTTGCGAACCTACAATGATTCCTCTACTTCAAATATATTTTATTTTGATCAAACAAAATTAGAATGTGCAAATAAATGGAAATGTAATATGACACCACTTAAAAGCAGTTTTAGAGAGAAAGCATTATCTAGTGGGTAGGACATTGGACTTGTGAGTCAAAAGAGGTGGGGTCTGTTCCATCTCTGCCACTGATCTGCTGTGTGAAGGTGGCCAAGTCACTTCACCTCTATTCTTTCCTCCCACCATTTTCCTGTCTTGTCTAATCACACCGTAAGCTCTTTGGGATAGAGACTCTCCTACTATGTGTCTGTAAAGCATCTAGCACCAAGGGGCCTTGATCTCAGTTGAGTCCTCTAAGTGCTACAGTAATACAGTAAGTTGTCATAATAAAAGTCTTAACTGGTCTTATTAATAAATATCATGCTTCTTTATATTGTAAAGTGGAATGACTTACTTTGTCACAAAGATACAGCCCAAAGCAAGGATCAGCATATACCTGGGAATTAATTTTGGCTAAGGGAACTACAGTTCTCTTTGCTCCCCTCTCCATCTTTCCCCTGGGGAGAAGTAATTTACTGATGACCTGTATCAGTAGCAAATTACTACCATCGCCATACTGGCTCTGCTGTGTTGGTCACTGAGGCAGTAGAGTCAAGGCTGTTCTGTTTCCTGCCCATTCCCCACCCACCTGCTCTGGGAAAGGAATAAGATGGGGTCTAGCTCTGCTTCCTGCTGCCCCAGACCCAAGGGACAGGTAGCCCATGAAGGGGTGTAGGTGGAATTTTTACTCCCCTGTAGGTGCATAGTCCATGCCATAACCTAGAGCGAAGAATGTAGCACAGGTGTGTTAGGATTACCACCTTCGAACGAGATTCTTCTGAGACATTCAATTAATGTATTTTGCATTAATATTCCAAATAGCGTGTATTCATCCTCTCCAGATTCCCAAGTGTTTTAGAATCCTGTTAAAGAACAGCCACCCCTCACCAGGTCTGATTCTTCTCTTTTAAGAAGAACTAACTAGAACTGTGATGTTTATCTCAGTCTCTGAAAAGGATAGATTTCTGCAGATAGTATGAAAGCCCAATGGGCCCAAAATACAAGAATAAAAATGTATATCTTAGCTCTTATCAGACCAGTCACATCAGAAAAGAGTTTGGAATCTGTACTCAGAATTTCTTTTATTGGGAATTAAGGCTCCAGTATTTTTTACAGCTGAACCCCATGTTTTCTTTTGGGTTTTTTTGTTGGTGACCATATTTGGGAGTCAACAAATTAAATATGTTGACTAGGGAGATGGTGTGACTTTTCTGTAAGGACATCAAAAGAAAATGAATAATGATGGGGTTGATGTTAACCTGTGTGATTCAAATACAGCCTAATCCAAAACCCACTGCAGTCAATTGATTTCAATGAGCTTGGATCTAGCCAATAATAATGCTGTATCTGATTCATGCTTCCTGAATATGAATCGTTTATTTCTTGGGAGAAAGTTTGGATATATGTATAATTATTTCTGCTTGGAATTTTAAATTTAATTTCATATCCAGAAAAGTTGTATCATTTCAAGAGGAAATGTTGCCAGTTGTGTACCTGTAGTGTTCTTATTAATTAATGAAACATCATAAACTACCACCGTGTAGATTTGTTCCTAGTTTTCTTTTTATATATATGAACAGTCTTCACCTGAGATGTTAGAGACAAAGTCATTGTAATATGGCTATTTGAAACCAAGTTTACCTTTAGATACACCTCTGTTTTGTCAAAATTGTGAATAAACACACACACACACACACACACACACACACACACACACACACACACACACACACACACACACACACCTTCCCTCACCTTTTTATTACAAGAGAGGACATAGCTGGGGCCATGTTGATCAGCTAAAGACTTTCCTCTGTTCCCTGCTACCAAGAAGAATGCAAGGAGATGATTTATCTTTTCCATAAAAATCGCAGACAACGTTGTATGGAGTTCATGCCCTCTGAAGAAAGCCTGCTGAAAGGTCTGTATCATTCAGCAGATGTGGGAAACAATCCTGAAAGTTTCTTGTCAGTTCAAAGTTTGTTGGACACTCTACAGCCCCTAAATTCACCAGGATTTCATGAAATAGTGCAGACCCAGTGTAGCTTTTGGTACCTGATTGCAAAATTGGTCAGTGGAAAGGATACATCGTGTTCTTGACATCACACACACTGATCCTAGAAGATGGCCCATCCCCTTGCTGAGAGCTAGTTACACCAGAAAACTTTTTCTGAAACTCATCATGAATGTTATTTTAACGATGGTCACTATGGGACCAAATAGAGGGTGCACTGTTAGCACTATATAAAGATCAGCTCATTATATTAAGACCAAGTAGCGGTTGAGCATTGCAGTGTTGACTTTTTCTTAACTTCTGTTTCGGCTTCAACTTAAGACCTATACATTTAGGAAACTTACAACTTATAGCCTTGTTTGCTGCACTATCCTTATTTCAATATCCCATCTTGGACTGAATCATGGCATAGTAATAAATGGAAGCAAGTGCTTATTATGTGCTTGAAAAACTGTATGAACTTATCCAAGAGTTTTACTCCTTCCAGTAACGCAACAGTTTGGCAGCACAGATCCTGTATGACATGCCACAGTCTCCAAAGAGCAAAGAAATACACCAGTCAATCTTTCCCCTGAATTATATGTTGTGTGTTGTTTTTGGCTTAACCTACCCTCTTCACTTTTTCTTCAAACAATCTTCTTTCTTTTTATTTTCAGTGTCTCTTGTATATCTTACATATGGTTAACCATATGTACAGAGCCCCCCAGATCGGTGGCCAGGACCCGGGCAGTGTGAGTGCCACTGAAAATCAGCTCACATGCCGCCTTTGGCACGTGTGCCATAGGTTGCCTACCCCTGCTCTGGACTATACTAATGGGAGCATTCTCACCAAGGGACTGAGGTCCTTCCAATGATTTGGAAGCAACCAGAGACTTGATTTAAGCCAGCAGTTTATTCCATCACTGCTACAAGCCCAAACCAAGAACTTTGCATTTATTGTATGTATTTGATTCCTTTAACCAATTTTAACTCTTTCTTTCTTTCTTTCTTTCTTTCTTTCTTTCTTTCTTTCTTTCTTTCTTTCTTTCTTTCTTTCAATAAACCTTTAGATTTTAGAGACTAAAGGGTTGGCATCAGCAAGTAAGATCTAAATTATATATTGACTTGAGTGTGTGTCTGGTCCTTTAGGATCAGAAGAACTTTTCATTTGATGAGACTGGTTGTAAAGAACCACTCATCTCTGAATCCAGTGGTTGTGGTGGTGATAAAAGAACCGGAATGCCCAAGGAAACTGCTTTTATAACTTCTTGTTAGCCAGTGTGGTGAAACAGGAGTTTACTTTGTGGCTGGTTTGGTATACCTTATGGGAGAATAACCACCATTTGGGGATCGTGTTTTCCCTATTTCTCAACAGTTTGTCCTGAATTTGGCATCCTCAGTTGTTACCCACTAAGGCACGGTTACACTGACATATTCATATTCCAGTTCCAGTCTTTCCCCCATCTACTGGTTATTAGGGTTATTTATTTCTATAACTTAGATAAACCGACTATAAATAGTTGTCCTGTTGTATTGAATAAGCATATTCTATTATAGTGTAAGTGATCCGAAAGCAGCAAGTTTATCTATATCACTGTCTCAGAATCCCATGCCATAAACTATATTACCGTTTCCAGATTTTTAAAAAAAAAGTTAAAAGAGGAAAATCAGATACCTGAATTACGAATAAGATTATTTCTACGGGCAAGATCATGCTCCCACTGCAGTACCCATGAGGTTCCCCATTGACGTCAGTGGGAGCAGTAGTGAGTGTTATGAATGGTTTTCGACTTTTACGCCGGATCAGGGCCTCACTGCTGAGCAGTGAGCGGAACTAACAGCCCGCATGGGCGTCTTGGCAGTGCTGCGACTCGATTCTTTCAGTGGGTGGAGAGGGCAAGTCTGGAGCGCCTTGCAGTGGGGGGTCACGGGTCCTTCGCATAATAGACCGGAACCAGTTTAAGGTTCTCCCATGCGGTGTAATTTACAGCCATCCCAACGCGCGGTGGGGGACATATCACATGTAAAGGCCTCCCCGCCTAGCTCACCGAGGGCTAGATTCTCTGATCCTGGCCCCTTTCCTCTGCAATTAGCCCCATGGCTGCAACAGACCTAGATGCAGCCATCGATCTCCGTGGGGCTCACCCAGCGGCAGAGGCTGGGCCTGAGCCCGCTACTCGGGTGGCTTTCCAGAGAAAGCACAGACCATTGTCCCCGGCTCCTGGTTGGGCTCCAGGTGCTTATCCACCCCGTCTCCAAGTGCGGGGCCCGATCCTGCTCCCGTTGGAGCCGGTGGCAACACTCCCCGGGATTTCAGCGCCCTTAGCGGGAGCCAGCGTTTGTTATGTTGTTTGGCATCTATGATTTTCTAGGCTAGGAGGCCCCCGTCAGTTTCGACACAAGATGTTTTTTTATTATTATTATTCTCCTTAGAGTGAACTCGGCTGCAAAAGGATTTTCTTTTTTAACATCCGCCCATGTGGCAGCACTTTCCCACAGGCCAGCAGTCCCTACCCACAACGCGGCCTCTGGGCTACCAGCGGAGTGGCTGCGGCCCAGCGAGCTAGTCAACACTCCTCTGGGGCATGGATAGTAGAGAAGCGACTCATTACCGCCGGCCTAAGCGCCTCCTACAGAGACCCAGCTCAAAACATACTGCGATCTCCCTTCCCAGCAGAAGAGCAGAGGCTGCACAGAGCCCCATATAGGAGGCTTCCGTGTCACTAGTACTGTCCGACAAGCGGAACATCAGACTTCGGAGCAGGATAACATCGCAGCCACACGTGGACTATTGAACCAGGTGGTTCAGAAAGCAGCTCTGCTCTCCAAAATATACCCCCCCACAGAGTCACCTGGCTGCTCACAACCTAGTTCAGACCTTCGAATACCGTGTTTTCTCATTATTGTTAACGGCTAAGGGACAGCCCCTCCCATACCCAGGTTTGCGTTGCTTTACACTTCCTGTTGCTCCCTATTTTGTAGCCAATCTTGCATAACAAACCCAGGACCCTCATACACCTTGTGGGAACGTTTCTAGAGTCTAAACATCCATCGGTCAGGGACTGTAACATGGGCAGTACATGGTTCCTCGCGCCGGGAAGCCGCGAGGTCACAGTTGCTGTGTGGGGCAGGCTGCGCTGCATTTCCACTTCCATGCCTCTTGTGCAAACAAAGCAGGATGCTCGTTCCAGTGCTACGCACAGACGGGGACGCACTAATCACCAGTTTAAACTAGGGAATCTGTAAGTCACAATGGCTCTTTCCCGAAGTAAGCAAAGAAAAGATCGCCGCGGGGCGATGACACGGTAAGAACTGGTTAACCGGAGAGTTACTTGCCCAAGAGATATGTCCAGTAAAAACGTGGCTTAGAGTAAAATCAAGCCAATATGGTTGATCCTAGCAGGGAAAGCCTCTACAACGTTAGGAAAGCGGAAAATAGAAGAATTAATTTACTCGATAATCTGTTCTACAGGTAAAACACTTTAAAGTACTTTTCGACCTTTAATATTGTCAGCTGTTTACTCCCCATGTGCTTCTTATATATTTAGGGCAGCGGCAGTTCTAAACCTTTATTGTTAGGTATGGTCTCGAAAAGGTTTGTCTTGGAACTGGCAAAATGTGAGAGTTAGTGTGCTAGCTAGATTTGGAAGAGCACAGGGCAAAAATCCGAATTCGCTCAGGACACCGCGAAATTCATTCGCCTTTAAGATAAATCTGAAAATAGGAACCAGCACTTCAGGTAGAAAGTCCAACAGGTGAACAACACACGCATGATTCCTGTTCAAATAATGCATCCTGCGCTTAAATGAGAATTTATGTGATTAGGTAAGAAGAATTTTGCATGCCATGTAATTTTGATGTCTGAACCCATCTGTAGAATAACAGAAGCTTTCAGTGAGTCATTGGACAAGTTCAAACGACATCTGACATATGATTAGAAAATCAACGTGAGAAGTAACAAATACAAGTAATTTCGTGAAGAGATTTATCTTCCTCGTAAGCGCTATTATGTAACGATTATCTAATAATGGAAGAATGTAAACCAGTGTCCAAATTCCGTAGTTTATTCTAGAAACAAACACACACATCTAGCATATTACATTATTCATATATTATATATGTAGAAATTGATGAATATATATAATGAAATATCCAGTAAATTTTCTCTTTCGCACTTTCTCTTTCCATATATATGCAATATATAATTCCGTAGTGTGTATGTAGTTGTTGATATTGTATGTACATATACAGTATAATATGTGTTTAGGTATATACATACATATATACAACATTCGCACACATCTTATAGGTGCATGTGTTAATAAATACAATATAATATATACAAAGCTTTATATATGCATAAAACATATAGATAAATACACACACTTCTAGGAACTATATATGGAAAAAATGAAATATCCAGTAAACTAAACACATGCAGATGTCACACAAAACATGAATAATGGTGATTTTATAAGTATAATTGTTGTAAAATAGATGGTGAATGTATTTGACTCCTGCTCATAATTTCCCAGTATTCCCAGCATTTCCCAGTATTCCCAGCCCGGCCCCACATGAGCTTTGAAGCAGTTTCCATGTAAGCACTGTATAGTTTCGAATTATGTTGGGATTTTATGGAAACAGCTGAAAATATCAGAGTCTGACGCATAAAGGACTTTCCCCTAACTGTGTCTTCTCCAAACAGAAAAAGCTCCATAAAATCTAACGCAACGGGCTAAATCCTCCGTTTTCCTCAGGCGAATATCCCGCAATGAAGGCAACGGGACAATGAGGATCAGGGTTAGGAACAGTATATGCTCCCAAATTACATCAGATTCTACGACCTCTCTCTCTAAACAGTGGTAGATGTCTCAAAACTCCTGCCATGTATTAAATAGCTGTGCCAAGTGGTGAAATTCAGTAGATGTTTTCAAGGTACTAGAGGTCTGGGGTGAGGAGGAGGGGCTTTAAAAATCATTGCCTGCCCAGTTTGCTGCAAACTTAAAGTAAGAGGGCTCATCAAATATGAAAAGGACAGTCTTGGCAAGTAAAGGAGCGATGATCTTAGACCCCTCTCTACATTGTTATTTCACAACACAACTACCAATTTTTTTATGGTGTCCATAGGTTAGTTAAGAAGGGGCATCTGGCCCTCTGGTCAATATCAGCAGCTTGCATTAAACCGCCTCGTGCACAACAGGGTTGTGCCAGTGGGTTATTCACGTGTGCACCCTGCATGGTGTCTGTTTACTTACCTAAAGCTCCAGGATCTTAGGTCTGAAGTCTCGTCTTGGTCTCTCTGAAAACTTGGCCCACCCAGTCCGAAGGAGAGAGGCGTGAAGGAACTAACACCTACCAGCGAACAGCAGCAAGTTCCCTTTCCCTGTAGTGGAAAAGACACCGAGATATTTATGTCAAAGCGGCAGCTGAACGACACACACGCGCACTGCTGTCTGTACTGGATGGGGAATTCCACCCTCGCCGAATCGTGTAGCGCTCAATGTCAGGAGCGGTCGGTTTTTTGCTAGGAGGGACATCGCCTCGCATCTCTCAGTTTAATAGATGTGCTTAAGCGCTCGGAGAGGCTGGCGCTGCTGGAAACCCAGCTGGCCTCGCTTCCCGCAGCACTGGGGCTTCCCACAAGCGCGCTTTGGCCAGGCAGCGGCAGCAGCCCCGCGCCTCGGGCCATGGCGAAGAGCTCACCTTGAACTACCCTCACAAGCTGAAGCAGGCGACCACGGCTAGGCAGCTCGGGTCGCTCGGAGCCCCGGGCTCCGCCACGTTGAATGGCTGCCATTTAAAATCGAGTCAAGGTTAAAAAATACAGAAACCAACCAGCACATGCACCGAAAGAAGCATGGCCCTGAGAGGTGGGGGAGAGGGATTAGCGCCTGCAGGCCACATCCCACCCCAGGCCATGCTCACAGGACTGTCCGGCCTTTCATTCCAGGTGTGGGTCAGCCTACTGCCTCCTGATCCCCCCAGCAGCCAGGGTGGCTTGCGGCGGGACCTGTCCGGGGCAGACATGTTTGAAACAGACACTTCCTGTTGTATTGATAAAGGGGTTAGCATCTGAACCCACACTAGGATAAATAAAGGGGCGGGAGATCCTTCCTCTCCCCACCCCCTCCTGTTCAAATGAACGAGAGCGGGAGCTCTGAGCAATTCACAGCCATCCTGGGTTCAACCCGGAAAGAGAGGAAAAGCTGCTAAGAAATAACAACCCCCCAACTGATTCCGGGGGATCCCTCCGGAGTGAAAGAACCTGGAAGAGGACGGAGGAGGTTAAAGGGGGATGTTTCAAGGAGAGGGTCCTTGTTAACTTCCTCTCACCCACCAATTATTTATTATTCTTATTATTACAATACATGGGCGGGAATTGGTTGGCTGGGCTGCCCTCTGAGCCCAATCTAGCCAATGGGAGGTTCGGGATGCAGGCCTGACCATCCCTCTTACCCATGAGTGGGAGCCTGGCATTCCCGCTCTCTGCGTTTTGATTTGCTCCCTAATTGACCTAAATAAAACGCCTGTGAGTGACAAGGCTTCTCCAAGCCCCCAAGGCAGCGCGCACTCACACACACAGCCAGCCCAGACCCCAGCACCACTGAACTCATTGCAAGTAATTGCCCTGCTTTCCCCGGACTAATCTCATTTGCCCTGCTGCTCGTCCAATCGGAGAATTGCTCCTCGCTTGTAAAACGTTTAACTTGCATGACATTTTTATTTCGTGATTAGCGTTTTCGCGCAGAATCTGGCGCCTCGGATGCCCCCCCCCACCACCTCTCCTAGCTGGCAGGAAATGATGGCAAACAGCGATCTGAAATGATTACTCCAGGAAAAAAAATCCTTTTATACCGGGAGAGCATCCATCGGGTTCCGCAGAGAAAGGAGGCGTTTGCTCGTACAGAGCGAAAGATCCCTTTCGCCTTGGAAACTGACTAGCGATCTAGCCAGCGAGCATTCCCAGCCCCCACTGCTCTGACCCTGCGAGCTGGACCCATTATGCCGGACGAAGCCACCGACACCACCAATTCCGCCTCCGCCAGGGTCTCGTCTTTTTTTATCGAGAATTTGCTGGGGACCGAGGGGAAAGAGAGCCGAGGGGAGAGGACACAGGAGAGCACGGAGGATGGCCACAAAGAGACGCGATCGCACAGCGGAATAGCCGGCAGCCATTGCGCGCAGGTCTGCTGCCAAGTCTCTCCTTTTGGGTTCAGTTCACAGAGCTACCCTCTCAGGGAAAGTACAATGGAGTGGTACAGAAGAGCTCATGCTAGTTTTATAGGATGCACCAGTCCAGACAGTAAGTTTCCTTGCGGTTCTGTACTTGTTGTTTCTTGAGCAGCCCACTGGGGTCCAAAATGCTCTTTACTCGGTTAGAGCAAAAGGCAGCTCTGTAGCCATCTCTGGGTGTACCTGTCTCCATGCAGAGAGAGAGGGAGCAGTTTTCAGTGCAGGCTGCACTGTGTATTTATGTGTCAGACCTATACTAGAGGACCAGAGGGGTTTTAGTTCCCAGATAATGTCATGTACATTTCTCCCCTGCATTGGAATTTTTGCACAATCACCCTAAGAAATGGATTTCCAATGGGAGTCTACACTCTTCCCTCAGGCACAAAAAGAGAGAATGGAATGAATGGCAAAATAGCACTCGGAAGCAAGAGATCCAACTCCTCTCTTCTTAAAATCCCTTCTCTCGCACTGGCTCATTGTTTCTAACCAGATCTGCCCAGAACAATTCTCAGAAAAATTATAAATTATCATTCAAATGTCAATCCCCCCCCCTCACTACACACACGCGCGCGCGCGTTGAGCGTCAATCCTGTGGGCTGGTTTCAAAAAAATCCATATTTTAAAAAATAGAATAATCTGGAGAAGAAATAAAATCGCGATTATTCTGTAAAAGGAATCCCCTAGTACCTAAGGCCTGCACCGTCGTGTTTTGAATGTGCCACATAGCATTGGAGCAGACATTTAAATTCTAGTGCAGAAACTAACATCTGAAAAAGTTTGCAGGCTGGAGTCAGCTGTTCTGCTGAAAAAAAAACTGTTACTTAGCACACGCCTCTGGACTACAGAGGGGAAGGTTATATGCTAGGGTTTCCATGACTGTGACTTACGTGAAAGATGTGTTTGTACATCCTAGCAGGTCCCTTTTTTACCAAAGGTGTGTTATTTCCTACATGGCCAGACTCTTGTAAAAATTACACCGGAAAGCAGCCAACGTAAACCCTTTTCTTTTCTGTAAACAGATCTTAAAAAAACCAACCAACCAACCAACCAACCAAACAAACAAAAACCTGAAGCCATTGGATAGTCTAAGATTTTCATTCCAACCTGAACAATTTTTAGAAGGCAGCTTTAGGAGTTCCGTTATTACATTCTGTCTAATGCATTCAGTTTCGAAATACGAAATAACCAGTCAAGCTCCAAACTGGGGGGGGGAATAGTCCTCTGCCTTAACGCATATTGAGCCCCCTTCATTTCTTTGATAGGAATATCTGTAATTTCAGCCAGTGATAGACATATCTGTAATTTATTTTACTAAGGGTTACTGTTGGCATCATTTCTTAACCTAATGATTTTTAGTTGTGTAGCTGAGTGCTTATTGGTCTGGACAATGATCCTTTCTGAAGGGAAAATATTTATCCGTGTCATGTGCTGCGAAGGATGATTCCCTGTAATATTCATCTGGCGAAATAGGGGTGGACGTGGAAATAGGAATAAGAGGGAGCGCAAGAAATCAGCTGCGCTGTGACACCACATGCTCAGCTCTCCGTGTTTGCTTTATTTGCTGCTGTGTGTCCCATCCCTCAGTGGTAATTAGAGTTCATTTGTATGTGCAAATCTGTCTGGGAATCTTTTAAATATATGAACATGATAAATATTCTATTGTACTGTATGTACTACATAATTAATACCCGAGCGATGAGTCTGGAGAGCCAGGCACGGGGTGTATGTGTGTGTGTGCGCCTGTGTCTGGCTACGGAAGAAACAACCCTTGTTCCTCTCTCTCTCTCTCCATCAGCCAGTGACCGAGACTCTCCCGAGATCTCCGAGGAGGCATCAGCGGGGAGGCCAGGGGGCTGCAGGAAACAGGCAGAGGAGCTGGGCTCGGCAGAGCGGAGAGAGGAGTTTGCTTGCGGCAGCAACAGCAGGGAGGAGGATGACAAAGCCGAGGAGCCGGACTCCGCTGAGCAGAGAGCCGCGGGCCGCAAGAAGAAGACCCGCACGGTCTTCAGCCGGAGTCAGGTCTTCCAGCTGGAGTCCACCTTCGACATGAAGCGCTACTTGAGCAGCTCGGAGAGGGCCGGCCTGGCGGCCTCCTTGCACCTCACCGAGACCCAGGTGAAGATCTGGTTCCAGAACCGCAGGAATAAGTGGAAAAGACAACTGGCTGCGGATCTGGAAGCGGCCAACGTCTCCCACTCTGCTCAAAGGATAGTAAGGGTGCCCATTTTGTACCACGAAAACTCGCCTGCAAGTGCTTTAGGCTTCACCTTGCCTCACATGTCTCCTCCTCTGGTGGGGTTTTCTAACGCTGTCAGCTACCCCCTGGCCACCTTCCCTGCCGCCTCAGTCCCGTTTCTGAGATCGCAAATGACAGGACTCGTTTGAGAATCCATCTTTGCAAGGACCTTTTCCCCGGCTCTGCCCCACTTTCCCCCTCCTCCTTTTCAGCCCCATTCTCCTCCCTCTTCCTCCAAACTTCTCATTTCGACTTATACATTTCTTGATTTTATGCTTTTGAATTTAAAAACGTGCAATAAACATACTTTGGGGGTAACTATAAACGCAGGAGAAGGAAAACAGTCAACACAGGGTCTGTCAGCAGGATGTCTATGCCTGTCACGTGCCCAAAGAAAACACAGTTATGTGGAACAGAGTCTTTCCACACCACCTTGCAAATGATCCGTTTAAAAATCGTAGATTTAGACATCAGAAATAATAACCCCGACGGTTCGATTTGTTAAATAGACTTCCGGTTCCCTCGCCCTACGTGCTCTTTTTAGCGAATCCTAACGTGTAGTCTTCGCTGAGCATGAGAAGAATGTAAAGAACGTTACAAATTCTGCGATGACAATGGCACAATTTAATACATGGGGGGGGGGGAAGAGGAGGGACGGACACACACCTTCCTTTTGGGTTGAATCCTGCGATCTTACTGGGATGGAAGATGAATGAAGGTTGAGAAAGGGCTTCAGAATCTATCCCAGAATCGTCTTGCGACATTTCATAAAACTACAAGGTTTAGACGAAAGAGTCAAGTGTTTGGGAAGTTGGAAGGCTCTTTGGTTACAGTAAGTTGTAAGAAGGACATAGTCCATCAATTAGGCACACCCACATTAGCAGGTACAGGAGGCTGGCTCTGCCCTTCTTTGGTCACTCGGCTGTATTATTGTATTCTTTAAAAACCCATTACTTTTTAATTTTGATCTGGCTATTTCCAGGCATTTACCTGGTGCCCGCTACCCAGTCCCCAGCAATTTCTTCACAATCTTGATATTGCCTGTTTAATAAGTAAAGATCATTTTTATTTTCCATATTTTAATGATCTTCTTTGTTAAGAAATGTCGAAAGTGTATGATAAAATACCTGCTGACTAGTTCTAAATTTTTTTTTATTTTAAAAAATTCCGCAGAAAACCTTTCAACTACTTCACTCAATAACAATTCTTTTCAGAGGTACAATTCCTTCCCCTTTAGAACAGTCGGTTAAAAACATTTTAAAAATACTGTATTTTAACACCCGATGACGACCAAAGGGTCTGTTTACCACTTGTTTTGGTCTCTTGACGAATCTAAAGAAAACGCAGCGCAGCTTTACGGTTTCATACGGGAAGCTGAGATTCTCGCTAGTTTTGTGTAATTGATGAATCGTTGGCACGGGGCAATTAAAACAGATCAAATGGCCACAGCCTAGGAAATTGTAGCTTTAGTTACACAAGCTAAACTGTAATGTGATATTATATCAAGTATTATGCATGCCTAGACTATTTCCCCCTTTAAGAGCTGTTTTCTTTCTTTCTTTTTTTCTCTCTCTCTCCACTGCTAAAATGAATATCATTCCTGAAGGCTGGGATTCCAGGATTCCCGATGTTCTGGATTTTAAAAAGGGGTGGGAGGGAAAGACTTTGGTAAATTCAGTTTTGGGGAAAGGTCAAGCTTTGATCCTGTATATTATGGTGTAATCAGATGTAATTTAATCTACCAGCTCGGAGCACTATATGGCTGTGTAGGCAGCACAGATCCGGGGTGTGTTTTGGAGTATCTATGTGTGGCCTTTTCCTCTGTAAAGCAAGCGAGTGTTCACTCTTATTTATGACCTTAAATTATATTTCCGACAAGCTACTCTTATTTCTTGTTATGAGATCAAATAATAATGGAGAGTAGTCTATGATACAAAACCGGGAGGAATGCCTTGTTCTTGGCTATAACTTTTCGATAGTTTGCTCTGTCCAGCCTAAACCATAACCCTCTGAGCCATTTTCCCCAGATGAATTAAGAACACTAGCAGCATCAAGATGAATCCACCCAAGAGACAATCCGGTTCAGGAGACAATGCTAACTTTTCGTATTGTTCTTTTCCATTAGAGTTTAGCGAACTATTTATGGTAGCCCCTATTTCAATACTTGTGAACTCCCTTTATTAGCTCAAAGAGATCGTCACCAGTTTTCATTTGCGTGGCAGCTGAACACTTGTATGAAAATCTCCTGCCACGTTGGTGGGAATTAGGCTAAAATATTGTTCTCGGTTACAGAGGAGGGTAGCGGGGAGTTTGAGGCGAAGAGATTTTGGAAGGCAGTCGATAATAAAAAAAACTCCAGCTGTGAAGAACTCAAATCGGAATTGACATTGGCTATTTAGTGTGAAAAAGACATGATTGTTGGGGGGTGGGATTATTTATTGCCTATGCAACATGTGTTATAATTTCGCAATAGTTGCTTTGATTACGTTGGAGACACAGGTTTAGATGGAAGAAGAGAGGCAGCCAGCCAGGTGATTTCCCTCGTTATGTACAATTTCACCAATCGCTCAGTATTCCCGACTGGAGTAAATTATGATTCACAACAATCATATCAGAGTAGATTGTAATCCATCGAGCTACTTAACCACCTGCCACTGGCCACATGGCTTTTCTTTTCACTAATGTATGAGATGATGACTATACTTCTGATTCCACTCCGTATTCTTTTGTTGAAGGCAGGCCTACATGATCGATCCGATTTTTTAAAAAATGTGGTTTTGGCATTAGTTTGTTTTTTTTTAAAACATGCTGATTACATCAATAAACAGATTTTTTTCATACACTGTATTTGAAGCTATTCTCGTAGTAAAATATTAAAAGGTACAACACGTGAATTCGTATAAGGAAAAACTTGCTTACTTAGGCTGTATTTGCGTATCTGGCCGTTGATTTGCATTACATTATTAAGAGTTTGTACTTGCAAGTAACACCACCACCACCCCTCTAGTTTCTTTACATTGGGAGATTTGTCACTGCACTGTTTGACAAGAACAGGCTGCAGGGTTCAGAGAGACGCCTAGCATAAAACATTGGCAATCATTAGAATTGTTTTTATTCTTCTTCACTGTCCATCGCTGTTTTAAATGGAAATTGATATTGCAAAACGTTTACCCCAGAAAAACTCTGTGGATTTAAAGCGAACATTTTCAAGTCTATATTTTAATTAAACAAGTATCAATTACAGGGTACGGCTGACACCTTGTAGTTCTTCATAGTGACTTCATTGACACACGATAAATCTTGTATTTCTTTAGCAAGGGTTCTTCCTGATATATAGAGACCTACGGTGCTACCTTGTAGCTCAAAGCAACCTCAAAAGAGCTTTAAAATAAATCCAGTTATACTACAGCTGTAACATTATTATGCAGTATAAATCCTTGGCTGCTGACAGTTACGTGATGAATAGTGCTACAACAGCTTGGCTAGGTGGCACTCCAGAGGCAAAGCTGCGCAGTACTTTGTCACGCCGAACACCGAGAAAACTCGAGTTTGCTGGATGTGGACAAAGAATCCGTAAAAAGTAAAACCCGCCTGAGCCGACCTCAGTGAACTAAATCCCCGCTATAACTGCCATAGATCTGACCATTAATTACACTTAAGCTGAAAATGATCAATAGCTCGAAAAGCATCTTGTTAAGCGATTAGTCCTGCAGCTACTATTGCTCACAGTCTTAAAATCTCTTATAACTTTTTATATGCCTGGCTATAAAATATTCATGCGAATCAATACTGGATAAATCTCATATGTGCGTTGGCTCTACCGTCGAACAATATATTTCGATTGATTTTTTTTTCTTTTATGCTGCATTATCTTTGACTAGATTGTCTCCTTGCTCTCTGTAAACATGCCGGCCATGGGGGCTGCGTACATGCTCCAGCTCCACATCGATTCGAGAAAGGCATTTCAAATGTACTTGGAATAGTGCGAGCCACTTGAAATTGGATACGGGAATCTTTATTTCACTTGCCCTCCCATTCAAAATAAGTGTAACATGGTGCTCAGGGCGGACATATAAACGCGTTACTTCCCTCCATATAACAATTCTGGGCTCCTCCCCCTCCCCCCGCCTTCACTGAGAATGCATGTTAATTTCTGTATGAGGAGAACATTTTGCGATTATGAAACTCCCATCGTGTATCTCCAGTGTTAAGCTTTTTTTTTCTTGTCAAATTGGTTGGAATGGGGGAGAGGGAAAGATGGTGTCTCCTATCAAACGTTAATTGATTTATTAGGGAACCCCCTAGTCGATTTAAACTCATTCATCATCTCCTGGCTTGAAAGGATTCCAGAAAGGAGAATTAGTCGATGGCTTTGAACTTCCCGCAGACTGAAAAAAAAATGCTTCCAATGGGGATTGAGATTTTTTAAAAAGAAGGGCCCGATTCTGCATTTCTTGTGTCCCCAAAATGCCTATTAACTCGAATAGTTTGATGACACTTGGCGCCTCTCCTATAGTTTCGAAAACGTCCCATGGAATTATATATTTATATAATAATTATTGCGCTTTGATCATTGCATTCCCACGTTTATGGGACCCCCAAACAGATATTTGTGTGCACCCAATGAAACTAAGAATTCTAAACCTTTCGCCTTTGCTTTATTCCGTTCTCTTCTCCCTCCCTTCATAAAAGGGAACCTCGTGGTTGTCTTTCCTTTCCCAGAATATTTGTGATGTAGTGCATGTTCTGGGAAAGGAAAAAGTTTGCACCGGGGAGACACAAGAGATGATGCTGTGTCTGTAAGACATTGCAGATGGGGAGAGAGGTCTGTCTGTTGATCTCCATTTTTCTAGCTATAAAAGATTTGTGGATTTTGAAAGCAAGCTAAAGAAAAGACTCAGACTTGCGGTTGTAACCAAATTTCTATTTTACTATTGGAAAGAGCTCTCTTTAACTACCTAAAGTTACTCAGATCACATTCATAAATATTTCAAACAAAAAGCGTTGTTATTTACTTTCAAGTTTTTTACCCAATCTAACTACATGGCTGCATTTTGGGAATCTCACTCGAAGATGTGAAGAGAATCCCAGGTTTTTGGACTACGCATTGGATTTTATTGAGTTCTCACTTACAAATAACAGTGAACTTTTCTTTTCTTGGCCTATTTTACTGCAATTTATATATATAAACCAACTTAATCCCAAGGAGAAAAAAATGAAGACAGTTACTTCAGACAGGATATCTAGTTTCTAATGAAATTTGATTGTGAATACTTCTTAGCTTTAGTGTAGGAGATTATGGTTGTGCCAAAGAAGTACAATGTATGTGAAGTGATTTTTGTAATGCTTTCCCAGGAAATTCCAGGATTTAGTTAAAATTATTAGCTACTGAAAATAATTACCAAATAGGAATTTGAGAGATTTTATTTTAATGTGCAGAAAGTATTCACGTTCCCCTCTTCAAATACAGTCCATTTAAGAAATCGTTAGAGAGGTACAAACCTGAAGAGAGGCAGCTTTGACAATAAAATAAAATAAAAATAAAATATAGACGTAACCCCCCCTCCCAAAATAAACACCCAACACTCCCATATAACAAGTAGTTGCTTTGAATCGAAAAGATTGTACATCCTCTGGAGAAGAGCAACAATCTTCTGGGTAATAGAAATTGAATTGCTGAGATGAATCGTTTTATGATGTAAAACAATAATGGTATAATAGGGAGTAACAGGAGACGCTGTATAAGTAAAAAGCTTGAGGGCTGACTCAGCCGCAGAAATCACAACTTCTGAAAGCTGATCCTTCAGGTTACTTCTTGTGCCCTGCTTACAGCTTGCAGAAAACGTGAGTTTAACCTAAATAACCATGGTGTACGTTTTAATCAACAATTCTACACAGGAAAATGTGCGCTAGATTGTCACATTATTGGTCTGGAAGAGCGTGTGACTATGGCAAGAGTAGCCACAGGTCCACCTAATTCCCCAAATCCTAGACACCAATGTATAAGAAAATGTATCCAGACAAATACTTCAAGTGACCTTTCGCAACCCAGCTTTAGAAATAGTGTCTTGATAATCTAACTTTCTTCTATAGGCAGTTTCCTTGCAGAGAATTCTCTCTCTCACACTCACTCACTCTCTCTCTCTCTCTCTCTCTCACACACACACACACAATTTGAAGTCAAAGTGGGATTTTGGTTTAAGGGCCGCAGGGTTTGTCCCTTAGCTTGGTATGCATCTAGCTTCTGGATTCAAAAGAGGATCCCATCCCTTTTGGAATTCCGAGGACCTATATTTCTTTTGTTGCCAGTGAGTCATTGGACTGCTTGCATGGGCAGCCGGGGCGGTCAGACACTGTATTCAGCATGTCAATGGAATAAAATAGCTTCTGAACAGCAGCCAGCTTGGGATGTAAGGGAGAGGTAGGAATTCAAACGTACACTGAAACGGTGCTATCATATCATTGTTCACCTTTGGTATCTCAGAGCGGTAGCTGAACCTTCATTGATAATTCAGAGCAGGATCCTGCTCCCATTGAAATCAACGGTAAAACTCCCATTGACTTCAATGAGTGCAGGATCGGGCCCCTTATTGTGAGGTATACATACTCTTGTTATTTAGATACAACATTTCTAAAATAAAGCAAAAAACACATTGCCTCTTTGCTTTTCATTTAGCCTGGAGTTTATGAATGGTCAACAGGTCGTTAGATCATGATATTTCTGTTTCCTTTGCTGACGTACTTCAAGGTTTAACCTTTACCTGAGTGTAAAATAGGTGACACTAGCTAAAAGTTATTTACCCTTTCTGAAATTCACCCAGTTTCCTTCTTGCTTTCTGCTCTCTCTGTTTTCTTTCTTTAAATGAGATACTGAAATAATACTCAGAAGCACAATATCCCCCCCCCCCCCGCGAGTAAACTTTCTAGGGTAAACAGACCTAGCTGACTATAATGTCATTAGAAAATTCTTCTGCGGCAGGGAATGTGGCTGATAAATGAACATGAGGGCAAAAACAATCTAAATTTGAATCAAAGTGGTAAGAGTTCTCGCGAGGCGAAGTTTTTTTCACTCATATTGAAATTCACTGATTATCCCCCCTTCTCTTCTTAAAATTTCTTACCACTAATAAAACTACTATCTTCTCTCCACTCCTCCGTCCCCTCTCTCTCTCATTTGAAGATGCTATTTTCTTTAACGGTTCATCTCCCGTTCTTCCCACCAAACTGCACAGGAAATGTCGAATCAGATGCAAGGAGAATAAGGCAGGTTAACAGGAGATTGGCACTTTGCGCCTGGCGGAAAATATACAGTGTTCCGGCAGACGAAAGCATTAAAATCTTGTGTCTATTTATAAAGTGAAGTTAATTGCCATGAAAATGTCTTAACCCCGCTCTTTCTAAGAACCATCGCAGCCTTTAAAGATGAAGGAGGTTTTAAGATGCCCTTAATTTAGCTTATGGTACCTATGGCACCTGGGAATTGAAGAACCTGTCCGCAGTTCTATTATCAGCCCTTATTCAGGGGGTTCGAATTTTGCACTCAGCAGCTTTTCGTGGTTGAAACACCGAGTATCAGAGCAGAAGGACCTCTTTAAACACTCAGCCAATTATGGAGAAATGCAAAAAAAAAAAGTAGGCTGACTTTCAAGGGACAAATTCTCTTGAACAATTTAGGCAGCTGTTAAAAGCTGCAATGTTGAAGGGCCCTGTTGTGGAAAAATCCTTACGGAATAATAAACAGGCCCTTTCCCCAAACACCCGCCCTCCTACCCTTCCACTGCACACCACTCCCCACGGCCCTCCACAGCACACAAAACATCCACCCACAAACACGTCTTCCCTCCACAACACACCCACACCCCTCCACAATACACCTATCAATCCTTCCACAATTTCCCCTCCACAACACAACACACACTACCTTCACAACACACAAACACCCCCTCGCTTTCACAGCATACATACACACACCTCTGCCCTCCCCACACCGCGGGCACTCCTCCACCACCACACACACAAAGCCCTCCGCAACCCACACATTCACAAATAAACGGCGCAAAATAGTGAAGTTTAAGTATGAATGGGTTATCGATCTGGAATATGAAATCGCTAATCACAACCACTAACATCTCCAGATGTCCTTATGAATGAGAAAATATGCTGTATGCATTAATATCCTCCTAAAGTATACAGAAGGGCACAATCACAGTCTAAATCTCTTATAAGTCACATATCAAACACCTTATTACATGAGACTTTTGCTTTTTCTCCTTAAAAATAGACTCTCTCAATCTGCAGACATCTCTGAGGACGTTTTGGTAAATTGAAGCCCCCAACCCCCTTGGGCAGCAAATGAGAAGGTCTCTGTGGTTGCACTTTCCACTCAAGAATATGTGGAGAAATCTTATATATTAGGCCTGATGTTTTACAGGTGTAAGGGGGAAGTAGACTCATGAGAAGAGGAGAATCACTCCAGTTACTTCAAAGGCGCTATTCCTGATTTACTTCTGTGGAAGGTAAATCAGGCCAACTCCCCCCCCCTTATTTCCCTGCATCTCATCTCTCTGGTATGTATTAAAATAATAAGTTTATATTGATTGTGCATACGGGCTCCGATCGTAGATCTGGGCTCCACTGTGCTACAGACAAATGCCAAAAACTAGTTTACATTTACTGAGACTGAATATTCTGACAGTGTTTCGTGGCTATTGGTATTTTGCTTTCTCTTCTCCCCTCTCACCTTCTCCCCTTTGCCCCCTGCTCTTCTCACTTAAATTCTTGCCCCTTTATTTTCATTTGACACCCTGATCTCCATCCCATTCTCTGCATAAATGCCTCCTACACCTCTCCTTCCTCTGCATCCATTCTATCTTGTTTTCTTTATTAACCACCTTCCCTCCTTCACTCTCTGTGGCTCCCCATTCCCCTGTCCGAACTCTTTCATTCCCCCGATCTTTCCCCTGCCTTGTATATCTTTCTTTCACTTAGACTCTCCCCACATAGCCTTTTGTCTTTCTCTATGACATTCCCATAACTTTGCCATCCGCTGTATCCTTCCTGTACCACCCTTCCTCCTTCTGATTTACTCTACCCATGTCACCTGCCTTCACTATCTGCCTCCTCTACCTTCCCTGAGCCTCATTTCTGGCTGCTGTTGCTTCCTCTTTGTATTACAGTAGCACTTAGGAACCCTACTCAAGGACCAGGATATAGACACTGTAGAAAGAGAAGCCAAAAAACCTGCCTCTGCCACAAGGAACTTACAATTTAAGACAAGAGACCACAGATGAATACAGTCAGACGGGGAGAGGGGGAGGGGAGTACAAGGCAACAATGGGATCGGTGATATTGGTCAGCATGATAAGCATCTGACCAATATCTGCTTATCACACCAGCAACCATTGTCAAGTATTTTTGTAGACATCATGGACAAGGAGAGTTTTAAGTGTGTGTGTGTGTGTGTGTGTGTGTGAAAGGAGGATAACTTTAATTTTGTGGATTGTTTACAGGGAGCTGCTCCCAAGCATTACCAGCAGCATGGGAGCAAATATGAAGATAATTGTTTGAAATTGTAACAAATGGACAAAGGAGGCTGGCAACATAGGTTGGATGTAGGAGCTGATAACTCAAGAGTAAATGAGAGATGAAAGGACAGACATCGGCCTTGTAAGAGAATACAAGTAGCTTAAGTCTGATGTGATAGAGAAGGGGGTGCTAGTGGTAGAGGGATTCAAAGAGAGGGATGACATGCTCAAAGATGTTGGCCAGGAAAATATCTTTGTGCAGCATTCTGAGTGGATATGAATGGGGCAAAGAAAGTTACATTGCCCACCTGCCTTACAGTGGGGCAAGGCCAAAGAGAAGGAGAGATCTGTAATGGTGAGAGCCTGGACAGGTGTTTTAGCCATGTGGATGGATAGGAAAGGTGCTGTCTTACAGATGTTATGCAGAAAAAATCCAAGGGGGTTAGATGTAGCCTGGATATGAGGAATGAAAGACAGGTCCTAGTCCAAGATGTTCTCCACGTCCATTGAAAGTAGGGCTTCATGTGCAGCAAAGCAGATTTAGGTTAGATCAGGGTTCTCAAACTGGGGATTGTGACCCCTCAGAAGGTTGTGAGATTATTACATGGGGGGGTCACCAGCTGTCAGCCTCCACCCCAAAACTCCCCTTCACTTCCAGCATGTATAACAGTACTAAATGTAAAAAAGTGTTTTTAATGTATAAGGGGAGGGGGAGGTCACACTCAGAGGCTGGCTGTGTGAAAGGGGTCACCAATACAAAACTTTGAGAACTACTGGGTTAGGTAATAGGAAACACTTTCTAATGATAAATTATAATGCCAAGCTTACAATTTCACCACCCACTTCAAAGGGAAGGTCAGGATATTGCCCTGCCTCTGGTAGATTTCACCCATCCCTGCATATTGCTAATCCACGGTTGCCAGAAATGGCTGGTCACAGCAGTAAGTAAAAATGTCCCAGCAGAGCCCATTGACGGGCTCCACCCTCACACCCATTGCACAGGCCCTCTTCGCCTCCCTCCCAATCGCTCATCTTCCTCACGACTCCTTCAGGATGCTTCTCGGTCTCCCTCCCTTCCCCCTCCTGGTCCTGCCCTCAGATTCCCCCCGCTTGTTTCCCTTTGATCCTCCCCTTTCCCACTGTCTCCCTCCTGATCTGATTCCCTTCTTTTTTCTCCTCCTCCACCTCCCCTTCCCTCATCCCTATCTTGTCTGGGGATTGGTCCTGCTTTGAGCAGGGGGTTGGACTAGATGATCTCCTGAGGTCCCTTCCAACCCTGATGATAGTCTATGATTCTATGATTCCATCTCCCCCAGTCTCCTCCCTCCTTTCTCTCTCCCTCCAGCCATTCCTCTCTCTGCTCTCGGCCGCTTTCTTTCTCCCTGCCTCTCTCCTCCTTTCTCCCTTTTCTCTCCCCACATTTCTCCCCCCTCCCTCTCCTCTCCCGTTGCCGGCCCCTCCCTCCGTCCCCTCGCAGCCAATCACAGCGCCTCCTGCCTTGCAGCCGCCCGGCCTGCCGAGGGTTGAGCGCCGCTGCGGCTCCGGCCAGGCCCGCGGGATGGTGCAGCCGGCGGGGAGTCGGAGGCGCAGAGACAGGCAGGAGCCGGGCAGCCGCGCGTCCCGCTCCGTCCCCCATGGCAGGGCTGCCGCTGGGCTGCGAGAGCCGCCGGAGGGTGAGCCCGGGCGCCGAGCCGCCCCCCGCCTGCCTGGCGTTCGCCATTGACAGCATCTTGCAGCGCAAGGCTCGCGGCGGCGCGGACTCGGCCAGGAGCCCCAGGCTGCGGCGGGAGCCGGGCAGAGCCCGCGGCTCCCGGCTGGACCCGGCGGAGCAGGAGGAGGGGCCTTGGGAACGGCAGCCCCGTGCACGCTGCAGAAACCCGGGTATAGACACTGGAGCCTCCGGCTGTATCTTTGACATGCACCGCTAGACACGGCACACACACACACAACCCCCACCCCGCCTGCTACAGCACCACACAAACACACACTCAACCCCCACCTCGCCTACTGCACACAGCACCACACAGACACACACACAACCCCCACCCCGCCTGCTGCACACAGCACCACACACACAACCTCCACCCCGCCTGCTGCACACAGCACCAAACACACAACCCCCACCCCGCCTACTGCACACAGAACCACACAGACACACAACCCCCACCCCGCCTACTGCACACAGAACCACACAGACACACAACCCCCACCCCGCCTACTGCACACAGCACCAAACAGACACACACTCAACCCCCACCCCGCCTACTGCACACAGCACCACACAGACACACACTCAGCCCCCACCCCGCCTACTGCACACAGCACCACACACACAACCACTGCACACAGCACCACACACACACAACCCCACCCCGCCTACTGCACACAGAACCACACAGACACACAACCCCCACCCCGCCTACTGCACACAGCACCACACAAACACACACTCAACCCCCACCCCGCCTACTGCACACAACACCACACAAACACACACTCAACCCCCACCCCGCCCACTGCACACAGCACCACACCGACACACACTCAACCCCCATCCCGCCTACTGCACACAGCACCACACAGACACACACTCAATCCCCACCTCGCCTACTGCACACAGCACCACACAAACACACACTCAACCCCCACCCCGCCTATTGCACACAGCACCACACAAACACACATGACACTGCACCTCCACCACCCCACTTCCTGAGCACACACCACCACACACTGCACCTCCACTCACCTATTGCACACACCACCACACTGCACACAAGCACACACACTGCACCTCCACCCCACCTACTGCGCACATCACCACACACTGCACACACAAATACACACTGCACCTCCACCCCACCTACTGCGCACAGCACCACACACTGCACCTCCACCCCACCTACTGCACACACCACCACACACTGTACAACCAAACACACTGCACCCCCATCCCAACTACTCGCACACACCTCCACCTACTGCACCCCCCCACACTGAATGTCTCCACCTACTACACCCCACACACACTGCACCCACCTACATACTGCACACACCCATACTGCACCACCACACTGCATGCCCCCGCCTACTGCACACTCCTACTTCATACACTGCACACCCCCACCTCCACCCATCACCTACTGCATCCACAACCCTGAACACACTGCACACACCACCACCTGCTGCACACACCCCTACACACTGCCACGCAATGCACATATCCCTACTGCATCTGCATGCCACCCCTACACAAACTGCGCACACATCATCCCTACACACCCTTGCTGCATACCACACCTATACACACAGACACACAACCCACACCTACTGCATTATCCACACTGCACACACTCGCCTACACAAATACACTGCGCGCACACTGTACATTCACCCGACTCACAGCATTCATATTGCACGGTGCATTCATGTACAGCCAGGGGCTTGGATACCATGGGGACGAGTGTGGGCTGGGTGGCTAAATAGATCCCTCCCTCACACTGCACACACCTGGTTCTCCTGTTACACTTTGCCATGGCGATGAATGCGGGAAGATCACTCTCCCTCCCACGTCCCCCTAGTCTTTCAGGCTGTTTATACCGGGTACCCCACCCCACTCCCGCCGCCTTGTGACCCTGCCCTAAACCCTGGGGCACCTAATTTCTCTTCTACGGCTCCCCATCCCTTGGGGTGCCCCTGCATCCGTCATCGGAAGCTCTTCGCCCCCTCTCCTTCCTCGGGGGTCCCCCTGGGGGTTGCTGCTAGACCCCCCCGCACTGCTAGACTCGCCCTCAGCAGTTCCCGGCAGCTCCTGGGCTGGGCCACCCGCTGCCCACCGGGCTCCCTGCCGGTGGCGCTGGGGTGCGGGGCGCGGGCTATTGCTGCGGTGGGGAGGGCTGATGTTGTGCTTTGCCACTGCAGGAAAGGAGACCCGCCGGATGGCAGCGGGCCTGGCTGCAGGACGGGGCCTCAGGCCCGGCGGTGAAGCAGGAGGAGGAGCGGGCTCCCCCCTGTCTGAGGCATTGCCCCGCGGCTCCGACCCCTCGCACCGGGAAGGAGGAGCCGCCGGGGCCCACGGGAGCCGCAGCAAGCTACTGGCAGGGGCCAGCAAGAAGAAGACCCGCACCATCTTCTCCAAGAGCCAGGTCTTCCAGCTGGAGGCCGCCTTCGACAGGAAGCGCTACCTGAGCAGCGCCGAGCGCGCCTGCCTGGCCCGCGCCCTGCAGCTCTCCGAGACCCAGGTGAAGATCTGGTTCCAGAACCGCAGGAATAAGCTCAAGAGACAAATGTCTGCGGACCTGGAGGGCCCCGCTCCGGGCCAGGCAGAGCCGCCTGGGGAATTGCCACCCCAGGGGAGGGCAGCTGCGGCTTCGCTCGCCTTCCCGACCCTGTACAAAGACAACACTTTCCTCCGTCGTTGCTTACTGCCGCTGTCCTTCCCCCTGCTCTATCCGGGCAGCACCGTCCCTTACCTGTGTTTCCCAAGTCCGGGCAAATATTTCAGCCTTGTGGAGGGGGATGTCTAACCTCCCCCGCACCTTTCCGCCCTCCGCGTCTGCAGCCGGACGGCCTTGTTCCAGTGAGCGGCTGATGAAGTCTGCACCTTCCTTCAGTGTCATCTATATGCACAGCATGTCAGTAGGATCCCTTCACCCCGCTCTCTGGTGTGTCTTCCTGCATTGGTTTCAACCCGTAACTTATTAAAAGGACGCGACAAAAACAAGGCCCTTTGCAAAGCTACTGCTTTTAACCAGGGATCCCTTTAACTTGGAACCCTGCACGTTCCCAGTATCCGTCTTTCTCACACACCGTGCACCTGCGAAGCGGGTGGATAACCCCCTTGCTCTAGCAACACTTAATAAAAGAGAAACGCTGTCGTTTGATTAGGTCAAATGTTATCCAAAGATATGCAAACACTCATACTACTATACGAATACAAATATAAACCCAAGCAACGATTAGCGGTGGCTGATCACCAGCTGCCTTTCTCTTTCAGTTGAAAGGCTAATTTGTCTCTAAAATATTGTTAAATCTTCAAGGGGTATTTTTACAAAGGTCTTGTTTACAATTCCCATTTTTCTTGTTAGTAGAGATACAGTTGTTGAGAACCAAAGAAAATGGGACATGAATTCTGGAGACCATTCGTTTGCTATATAGATCGATGTCTCAGTAGCAAATGCCATGTCCCGCATCACACTGGACTCTCTCTCTCATGTGGTTGAGGCTGTGAGTACAATAAACCTCTACGCCTGTCCTAAAGTACTAGGCCTGGTTACATTCTTCTATACCTGAGAATTCTACTACCGTAAATTCTCGAAAACTAGGTATTTCCTGGCACTATTAAGTTGCTGACATTTTGACTAAATTCTGATTCTTGGGGTTTGAAACTGGCCCTTGCAACGTCTCCAAGAAAAATCAAGCCGCCTGTCACATTTTTGTATTAAGCCCTAAGAAATGTGCGGTATTTTTATCTGCTATACTAGAATAACGAAACAATATTTTTTATAGATTTCTAAACAGAATGGTCATATATTGGTTTCAAGCTTCTACTATATAAAAGGGTGGAAAATAAACTTTTCTATCAGAAACATAAAGTGCATGCCTGTTCAATACAGTTAATGATAAGCAGTGTAAAAATGTTTCTTAGCGCATGTCTGATGGATTTTTTTTTAAATAAAGGTTTGAGAAAATACGTTTGTGGTATTATTCAAATTCACTTCTTCCTCTGCACTAAATGCCATCAGTGATTCAGGACTTTGCCCTTTATAAAGACTGTATGGTTTGATAATTGAACTTTTTATTAAATTATTGGGGAAATTAGACGGCAACTATTATTAGATCTATATTTTAGTTACAAACCTCAACCAGGCAAAGAACTTAAATATGTGCTCAGTTATGGCAAATAGCACCGAAAGGAAAATGTCAGAAAGACAGAAGCCAGAAAGACAGTTTTGCAAACCTGTTGAAATGAGCATTCAAAGATAAGAGGGAAACAGCTGGGTGAAATTGACAAGTGCATCGTGATGCTGCGGCTGTTGCCAAATGAAGTGCAGGAGAAAACTTTTTCTTTCTTTCTTTTTTCATTTTTATTTTTAGCAAAGCGCCGTCTTTTCTTCCTTTTTCTCATCATTCCTCTCTGGTCAGTTAGTAAATGCGCGAGATAAGTGTCTGCGTAATGACGTGCCCCAGCCCGAGTGTGAAATGTAAGCAGTGGGTCGTGCTGAAAGAACCTGACGCAAGAAAGAAGGGAGGGTTAAGCTTGTAATTGGAAGAAAGTCCCGTGTGGAACTTTTTTTTTTTCAAACCAAGAAATTCTATTAAAAGAAATATCGTTTGGTGTAATGCAGCGCCAAAGAAGTTGCTAAGTAAACACTTGATCAAATGAATGCTTGACCGCAGGATCACAGCTTTGCTTAGTGGCTATGGAGCTAAGCCATGTTTCTGGCTTGATAAAATGGGAACATTGTTTGACCCTTCAAACTGTATTGCCAATCTTGAATTCTCTCACAGACGCCAAGTCCTGGAAGGCCTCTATCTCCGATTATTATAATAGGAATAAACCACGATCCAAGAACTATACAAAGACTACACTGTAAATAGTAATTTATATATTATTAAACATAACGCATACGAACCCCGTTCTGTTGATTGTATCTTCCTTGTTTCTTTACACTGCACCAAAAGTTTTCTCTCTCTACGTTCACAGTTCAATTGCGGGGCACAAAAATTATGGCTGGGGCTTCAAGGGACCACCCTCTTTTTTCATTCACTGTCTATGTATTTGGTTGAATAAATTAAGGATTTTTTTTTGAACTGTCAAATCCCCCCCATATCTAAAGAAATTTGGCGATGGGTGTTTAAAGAAGTGACGATGCCTTTATTTATAAGGATAATTTGATACTGTGCAACTCTCTCTCTCTGTATATGTATATGTGACAGATGATCTATTCAGGGTGAGAAGCCCGTGTGGGGAATATCTCAGCTTTTCAATTGTTAATTTAATAGCTAGGCAAAATACAGCATTTATTACTATGGAATTACTATGGTACGAAGTGGCAGCTTAATAGGACTCTACCATCCTTTCCAGAGGTCACAGCAATGGTATTTTCTTCAGATGTAAAGGGTATAATTGGAAGTAAATTTGAGTTTAATAACTTCACCCATTCATACTATTGATACAACAAATGTCTCTGAAACAGATAAAGGCAATACATTAAACCATCCTTTCAGATAATTAAGACCCATTTATTCCAAGGTTATTATTAAACCAGTTATTGTGCAAGGGTCGGATTCTACTCCCTATTACGCCGGTGTGAGTCTCGAATAACTACTGTTTTCAGTGGACTTACTCTGGATTCACATCAGTAACTGAATACAAATCTCACCCAATATTATTAAAGGAATATATTTTATATATAAAAAGGAGATTTAACACAGACCTTCAGTAAAATGTAGGTCCTATGTTAGGTCCAAAATTGTGCAGCTTTCTTATGAGTTTATTCCAAAGTTACTGAATATCCATAAAGAGATAGTACTGGGATCAATAGCTGTCTAAAACACCTAAGCAGTTGAAATAAATAGTATTTTTCATAAGTATTATTCAAGCTATAACTGCAGTTATTTGGATCAATGGAAAAATACTGTTACATATAATATGCTATTGAATATAATACACCCAGTCCTCCACTTGCAAGGTGTTTTTCTACATTAAATTATTTTAATTAAAAGATAACCAAGTATAGGATAGAACAAAAGGTGTGATTTGCAAATAAACATCTAACTTTTTAAAATTTACACTGAATGCAACTGAGCTTCCTTCTGATTTTAAACTAATTATATTTGTAAGTGAAAATGGTTAGTTACCCTCTGTTAAGGAAGTGGCTATTCTTTTAAAATATAAGGAAAATCTGTAAGTAAAGGAAGAAAAAGTTACCCTCATCACTGACATAAAAGCTACCCCAATCAATAACTTGATCCACATTCAACAGAGAGAAGCTAGAATACTACAACGTTAAAGAAACCAATCTCTCAAGCATTCCAATGCCAGATCCCATAGCAAGATTGGGTCCTAAGGAAGGAGTCTCCGTTATTGTTGTTGATGATTTGAAAATCCAGAAAAAATTTCAGAATTTTACTATTTTAGATAATTAGCTACTATTCTAGATGAGAGAGGAAATCCCCTTCCTGCACAATATTAAATAAATGAGGTTTATCTATTGGGAGACGTCCAGGAAAGTTAATCCAAATTAACTAAAGGTGTGAGTTGGAAGTGGATTAGTTAAACTGCATTAAACCTCTGCATGAATACCTTCATTCAGAATTAAAGTGGCTTTAATTCAGTTTATCTTAAATCACTCCCAAAGTGAATTAAATTAAACCAAATAAAGGCCATTTGAATAACAGCATCCATACAGGGATTTAAGGTGATTCAATTAATCCACTTCATACTTTTAGTTAATTCAGATTATTTTTCCTGGATGTCCCCATGTAGACAAACCCTAAAAACAAAAACAAACAAACAAAACTCCCCCCAACATATCACAGTTGACTAATGGCTGCAACTGGGATATGAAAGTTTGCTGCCAAAGTTTATCACACACAAAGGAATGACCCCAGGGTCTTAGTTGATGTGTCAGTTTCAAATCTGTGGTTGGAAGAGATCATTTGCTTCCACAGAGAGGTAGTACAGCAGCACAGCCACAGCACTGCAGCGCTACCACGGTAGTGTGGATCCTTGCTACAGCACAGAAAGGGATTTTCCATCGCTGTAGCAAATCCACCTGCTCCAGAGACAGTAGTTAGGATGATGGAAGAATTCTCCCATCAGCTTAGCAGAGTCTACGGGGGGGGGGGGGGGGTTACATCTACCTATTGGCACGGGATGTGACGTTTTTCACAGCCCTGAGCTACGTCGCTAGGTCAACCTACGTTTTAGCTGCAGACCAGGCCCAAGGGAATTCTTTATAATACACTTCCCTGTAACAAAAACTACAGGTACATTTTGCACTACTGCTTATTATTTGTATTAGGATAGTACCTAGAGACCCTAAATGAGACTGGACTCCATTGTACTAGGCGCCTTAAATACACATAATAAGCAAAAGTCCCTGCCCAGAAAATCTTACAATCTATAGACAAGTTTTATGTTGTGTTGCTGTAGCCGTGTCAGTCCTAGGATATTAGAGAGATAAGGTGGGTGAGGTAATATCTTTTATTGGACCAACTTCTATTGGTGAGAGAGACAAGCTTTTGAGCTTACACAGAGCAGACCTCACGTTGGTGTAAACTGAGAGTAAATCTGCTGCATTACATTGGTTTAAAATGGGTATAAATGAGATCAGCACCAGGTCTATTGATTTTTAGTAGCAATTTTTCCTGTTCAGGGGACTTCAGGATGGGCCCAGAGTCTTAAGGCAAAGAGAATGAGGAAATATTTATTTTGGATTGGACTGGATGGACAGTGGCCTTATCTGGCCACCGAAGGGAGTGAATAAAGACTTCTCCACCCCACCTCCCATAGTCTAAGGGCTGTCCCAAACTAGTATAAGGGCTGTCCCAAACTGCAGACTCCACACTCAAGAGCGGCTGGCTGCTTCTCAGAGCTCCTGGGAATGCAGAAGCTATGCCCCCACTACCTGTATGGGATGCAGTTCACTAGCCCCTGTGTAGCTGGCCAGCTCCACAGACCAGCACGGAGCCATGGCCCTACCTCCTCTTCACCCCTTCTTGCCCCAGGGTTGAGCAGTCCCTGCACTCCTCTGGGTGCAGATGATGCAATTCTACCTGACCTTACATGAGCAATGTTAGAAAGGGAAGGTGCTCACACCCTTCCCCACTGCTATGCATGCTTGTAAGGGCTGGGCAGAATGTGGCCTAAAGTGAGAGCAATGGAGACAAGAGAGAGGAGACAAGAGGCATTAAATGCATAAGGTCGGATCTGGATCTCATTCCTGTGTGCAAATCTAGTTAGGTGACCCCTGAGTATGACTAAAAAGAGACTGGCAAGTTGTGATTGTTGTGATTCCTGCTACACAGGCTATGACCTATGGAGAGAGCTAGTCTATGCTAAAAATCCTGTTATTTCTGGCCTCCTCCTCCCTTCACCTCCCTTGCTTTCTTTGTTCCATCCGTCAGTTGTGTCATGGCTTTAGGTTGCAAGATATTTTGGGCAAGGACTGTTCCTATGCATTTGTACAACGACTGGCCCAATGGGGCCCTGACCTGCATGAGGAGACTCTGTGCTACAACAACACTTCTATAAATAACTTCATGTTCTTCAGTGGGGTTACTGCATAAATAAGATTATAATCTGGCTCATACTCACATCAGCCTAAGTGAGAGGAGAATCCATTCCCTACTTTCCAGGTAAACACCAGTGCACATCCAGCTAAATTTAATCAGGTTTAAGGTAAATTAAACAAATTCAGTACTGGGTTAATGCAGGAGGTGTTCAGACAAGGCCATAGTTTACGTAAACCTTTATATAAAACATTGATCGGCAGTCACATTTAATATTGGGCCAGGGCCTTTGGTGGGGCAAATCAGCAGAGCTGTGTAGCACATATTGCACAGTTTTGGTCATTTCATCTCAAAAAGGATATAACAGGCACAGAAAAGGTGCAGGAAAGGGCAACCAAAATCATTGTGGCCTAGAAAGACTTTCTAATGGAGAGAGATTACAAAAATTAGGGGCCTTTTTCTGATTTCATTTATACTGGTGTAAATCCAGAGTAAATCTATGGGTGTCAATGGCGTTACTCTACATTTATACTGATGTAACTGAGAGTATAATCTGGCCCAATGCCTTTGACAGATGATAGTTTTAAGATTCATTTCCCAGACTTTCAGCCATGGTGATTCATTCTCTCCCTCCCCACGTTTTTTAACCAAGCCTTTTGGAGGGATGGCGGAAAAGGGTTTTTTCCCAGAGCTCAGTGCAGGTCTGCATGCATGCAGGGGGTCTCACTGCATGGATCAGTTTGCAGAACTGAGTCCTTACTGTTTTTCTTATGTTTAATATACATAATCTAATAATAAGTCACAGCAGTTTTGATGTGAAACAACAACTGTATTGTATAGCATAGTATTGATCGGATCTACTATTTGATAATCACTGTAAACAGAAACTGCTTAAAATAGAAACATGATCATCTTACATTATACAAAAATAATCTACAGTACTACAAGGGAGTTTATCTTGGGGGCCACTCGTTATGCCCACAGGGGATTGCTATTCCAAAAATGTCTCATAACAATAAGCTGTGGTCTACAGGAATATAGTTGACATATGTTATCTTCCCATGCAATTTTCCATGCCATATCACACTGGCCATGGTAACAGGACATAGGAAAATGTGGCAACTGGAGATGACAATGCACTCTGGCATGCAGCAATGTGATCACATAATCTTTTGATAACATGGAAAATAATGTGTGTCACCACTGTATTCCCAACCAATCAATAACATGGATATCATTCTTAATACAAAATTCAATGCAGCTCACTAAGTGTTATCAGCAATTTTGACAAAAATGGAACATGAAAGGAAGTCAGATGCACTAATAAAAAACATATGAAGGCTTCAGCACAAACCCCCAGCTGTATCACAAAATCAAGTGAGGTTGGATTTACTGTTGTATTGGTGCAACGGAGAATAAACAATTGGAGAGACCTTGCAAATGTAGAATTCCAGTAAATATTGATTCAGAGTAACTGCAGAATCCTAGGAAGTGCAAAGCCAGAGAACAAGGCAGAGAGGCCACACACGAGAAAGGCTGAAAACATGGCCCAATACTGCAAGCTGAGCACCCTCAGCTCCCACTGACTTTAAAGTTCAGGATGATTGGCAGGACTGGGCCAAGGGAGAAATAGCACCTTTGTTATCACCTATTTTCTCTTTCGCTATACTTTTTAGTACTCCCCTAACTGGAACTCATTTGGGGCACTGCTGTGACCTGTGGTACATGCCCATATAGGGGATTAAGCAGGCAAAAGGAACCATGTAGCTCACTTGTGTGCGCCACCTGCATCATGTGTTACAAAGAGAAGGGGAGAGTAACCTCTGTGGGGAGGGGAGCCCAGTCCCCTGCTGGTGTGGAAAGCGGATGGAGTCCTAACTTTGCACCCCGAACATGCTGGCCAGTGCAGCTGAGCCAGCCTGGAAGGGGGGAGTGTCGGCTTCTCTTACTTGGGGCTTGCAGCAAAGCCACAGCGTAGCTCTTGAGTAAGATTAGGGTCAGGATCAGTCCTTGATTAGGAATAAGACCCACACTCACTCCAGTTGAGACAAGCAATATCTACCCAAACAGGAGCAGCACTTCTACTGCACTCAGCCATGTCCAGCCGCACCTCTAACCAGGAACAGCACATGAAGTGATTATGGAAACCCCTTCTTACCCAGCAGATCTGCCTTGTGTGGGTACTCAGAGCTGTATCTGCTGGCATCAGTGAGAAAACTAAAGTTTGTACTGCTTCATACACTAGTTAGCCCTGCAGAGCCGACTCAGCTAAGAGAGAGTGAGCTGGAGTGTATAATCTAGTGGTTCAGACACTGGATTGGGGCTTCGGAGATCTAGATTCAGTTCCTAGCTCTATCTGCTGGGTGACCTTGGCCAAATCATTTCTATCCACGTGCCTCAGTTTCCCCATCTGTGAAACAGGAATAATGATAGTGACCTCCTTGGTACAGCACTTTGAGATCTAAAGATAAAAGTGCTGTTTAAGAGCTTGGTTTTATTATTGTGCATTACGAGGGGAAATTGTTTACTAAATTCCAGCTAGCTACACTCAGATAAACCCATTGAAGAGAATGGGTTCCAAAGGTGTCATTGATCGCATAATCACTAGATTAAATTACCAAAAGGTAGGTGTCAAACTGAGAGGGCGTATATAGTGGGGTCCCACAGGGGTCAGGACGGCGTCCAATACTATTCAATATTTGAATTAATGACTTAGATAATGGAGTGGAAAATATGCTTATAAAGTTTGCAGATGACACCAAGCTGGCAGGGGTTGCAGACACTTTGGAGTGCAGGATTAGAATTTAAAATGATCTTGACAAATTGGAGGACTGCTCTGAATGCTACAAGATGAAATTCAATAAAGATAAGTGCAAAGTACTACACTTAGCAAGGAAAAAAAATCAAAGGCATCACTACAAAAAAGGGAATAACTGGGTAAGGGGTTGTACTGCTGAGAAGAATCTAGATGTTATAGTGGATCATAAATTGAATATAAGTCAACAATGTGATGCAGTTGCTCAAAAGGCTAATATCATTCTGGGGTGTATTGACAGCAGTGTTGTACGTAAGGCATATGAGGTAACTGTCCCACACTGCTCGGCCCTTCTGAGGCCTCAGCTGGAGTAATGTGTCTAATTTAGATTAATTGCATGAATAAATAATTTACTATGCAGGGCCTTGTCAGGTGATTTATGTATATATTTTTAAAAGAATGTTTTATGAGGTACCAAGAACATCTTGGGGCACTGAAAAATGATTAACAATAGGAATAAAGTCGATATAACAGTTTCTGCAATCACACACACACAATTTATATAATGGTTTCTATCTTGTGTACCATCATCTATCCATCATCATCATCATCTTCACACATAATGTGTGAGAGACAATTTGGAGCTGTTATGGTACGTCATCATGCAACTTCAATGTTTGCTTAGGGAGTCATTAATGTGCAAATTATAGCTGCAATATACTCTAACTGCACTATAGATGTTATGTGGTAGGATGTCCATGTGTATTTAAAGAGCATTTAATTTGTGGATTTGTAACTAAATATCTGAATTCAGTCTCTGATATCAAATAGTCATTGCATGTGCTATACATCTACTTTTCTAAGATCCTGATCCTGAAATGTACAATGTGTGTGAGGACCCCTGCTCCTCCATTGACTTCAATGAGGCTCTGTGCAAGTGTCAGTGAGTTGTAAATTGCAGGATCAGTGCCAAGATATAATGAACGAGAACATGGCCATATCATTTTAAAAATAAATATATTAAAGTTGTGCGCTTACAGCCTACAGTGTGCAACCTACAAAATTCCACTTTTAAAATGAAGCCAGCCCTTAATATTCAGGAGTTCATAAAGGTAGCAGAAAGCCGAACGGGTTCAATGTATTTTAATAATGTTTCCATACGGACCCTTTGTTAGATAAAATTTCAGTCTTAAATGAATGTATTTTCCTGAAAATAAGAAGTATAGATTGGGAGTACAAAATAGTTTTAAAATAAAATTAAAAATAACTCTGTTATTTAAAATATGTTATTATCCTTTATTAATTCTTTCAAAAATGGAAGCCAAATCTTGCACTTACTCAATATTTTAATGATTGTCTGCTTAAAAAGAGACACAGTAACTACAACTATCACTGTCAAAACTAACAGATGGTTGATGTATTTAGGACATCAGTCTCCTTTATCATGTCACTCAACTCTGATCTAAATCAATAGAGAAAAGTCCCTAATATGTCTACTTGTCCCTTTATTGTGTAATCTTTTGCCCTGGGTCAGATGTCAGGATCAATGGATTCTCATGTTTTCTGTTGCACTCATTAACTTCACAATATGTGACAAATCTGAAACGTTACAAATGCAAAACGGTATCACTTTTAGGGAAATGTATAAATCTTTCCCCAATTTGATGCGGTTTTGGAAATGCTGACATTTTAAAATCATGGCTTTGCAATAGTAATCTTTTTTCCCTTCCTTCTCTGAAGTAGTATTGTCAGATTTGATGATATCACTACATCTTTAACAAACAAGCCTGGAAAATGAAGAGCACATATAACAAATCCAACGGGGCCCAATTCAAAGCTAACTGAAGTCACTAGAAAGACTGCCCTGGATTTCAATGAGTTTTGGATCAGACCACTTCTGAGAGAGGGTCTGATGCTGCTCCTAGTAAAGGCAGTGGCACAACACTGGTTGAGTTCAATGGGAAGAGGATTGTCCCATGTTGTACAAGTGAGATGTGTTATGACCTAAGACACTGGAAAACTGAAATAACATTTGGTAGAAAACTTGAAGCCCATACATCTTTCTGGAATATGTTGAAGATTCTTTACATGGAATCAGGTTTCAGAGTGGTAACCGTGTTAGTCTGTATCAGCAAAAACAACGAGGAGTCCTTGTGGCACCTTAAACTAACATTTTTATTTGGGCATAAGCTTTTGTGGGCTAGAACCCACTTCATCAGACGCATGCAGTGGAAAATACAGGAGCAGGAATAAATACATGAAAGGATGGGAGTTGCCTTACCAAGTGTGAGGTCAGTCTAATGAGACAATTCACTTAACAGCAAGATACCAAGGATCTCAAATAAATTTGTTAGTCTCTAAGGTGCCACAAGGACTCCTAGTTGTTTTTACATGGTATGTAACTGATTTTCCATGATACTGTTTTTGCTTCTTGCTACAAGGCCCATAGAAATAAACGGATCATTTTGGCAGATTATTTTAAAGTTTTTTTCTTTACTAAAGTGCAAAAGTGGTAGTGTATAGAATTAAATATAAAATTCACAATACAAGTAGCAGTTACAGAATCCCTAGTATTCTTTCACTATAATAGGGATGACACAGCTAGAAAGTTTCAACAAATTTGATGACTCAGCTTCTTAACTGATGTCAATCAGCGTAGGTCCATTGACTTCACAAAGTCAAAGTAACAGAAAGATTTAAAGCTCAGTGAAATGGGGATGGTGTCATCCCCTTGAATAAAATGTTAGTACTACAGGAGTTGCTCTAAGATAAGTTGTAGTGTGTGTGCAATTCCAATCCAACGTTCAACATAAGTGATATTTGCACCTGACACCATAATTTACTAGGTTACAAGGGAACAAATCTATAATTTCAATTATTCTTCTCCTGGGTGATTAAGTCCAACCCACTGCATCATGCAGGATATTTCCCTATGTTTTTCCAACTACTTATCTAATCTATTATTGAATAGTTGTAGTGATGGTGCCTCAATTACCTCCATTACATCTCTCCCACTGCCTAATCACTCTGTCTGATAAGAAAATTTTCCTAATGAGTGGCTCGGATCGTTTAATGTTTGGTTTTAGGCCATCGCCCCTGGTTTGATCACTTTCAGACAGCATGAACGTGCTTCTTCCTACTCGGGTGATATTTACAATGTTATCATGACCCGTTTTTCATCTCTTTAATCCTCAGGCTTCATCAGCTGAGCTCCCCCTCAAACTCTGTATGCACTTGGTTCTTTGGTGATGTTTTTCAGAATGTAGGGACCAAAACTGCGAGCAATATTCATGATGTTATAACCAGCCTGTGTAAAATGGCAATATTACAAGAGACTGCTCTATGCCTATTACTTTTTATTACAATGACTTTGCATTGCAAGACAATATCTATTGTAATCTCTTATTTTGCTCAGTATAAAGCATTTTATGTTTATTCCCCTCCCCCATATTTTATTTACATTAGATAGAAAGTTATCACACTTATAGCACCATAGTATCTGAGCCTCCTTTAATATATCAATAACCTCACGTTTTCTACTTGCAAATGAGCACGGTTTTGAGACCTTACAAAGCTATGGCTCTGTATATACAGAATGGCAGCTTGATTTTCTAAAAATAATCAGTATTAGTCCTTAGTCTGGGAGCTGCTCAGCACCCTGAGAAGGCCTTATCCCTTTATCAGGTAGCATCTCCCTCAACAGACTTGCCCACTGCGCTGTATATGATGGGTGAGTGTAGAAGGTAGGGAAGGACTATCATTTGTGATGTGTTTGTACAGTGCCCAGCACAAGGGGGCCAATCTTGGTTGTCATCTTTAGGACTATCCCACAATATAAAAAGTTTAAATTGGCTGGAGAACCACAGGGAAACACAACAGCCTTCCCACCCTGGATCCGAGTAGTGCTTTGGTGTCATGGGTCCCAGCTGCAGAGCTCTGTGTCCAGGAAAGAGCAGAGTCAGGATGTGGCCTAATAAAAATGAGCAAAAAGATAAGTGTTTTGCACTAAGATTGTAGCCTCTCTTTGAGGACCTCAATCCACTTCACAAATGTTAGCCGAGTCATTTAAGAGTTCTAGAGCTAGAACTGTGTGTGTCAGACAGGCCTGGTCTACAGTAGAAAATAAAGTTGGCTTAGCTGTGTAGCTCGGGGTGTGAAAAACCCACCCCCCTGAGCAGTGTAATTAAGTTGACCTAACCTGCAGCATAGACAGTGCTAGATGAATGGAAAAATTCATTCTTGATGCCTTTGGAAACATGGCTGGGGATGGGGAGGAGGAGAAGAGAAGGAGAGGGAGGGAAGAGGACTCAGATGCTTCCAGTCCTTGCTACATCTCTAGAAAAGGTGTAGTTTGTGCTCCTCATGTGGCTGGCAGCCTGGTGATTGCTGATGCATAGGATTGCTGATGCATAGGTGTAACACTGGCCTGTAGTGACACAAGAGTGTGAACAACAGCCTCAGGGCAGACTGTTAGGAAACAGGGCCCAAACCCTAAAATTGGTTGTGAGTTCTATACTAAGGCCTGGTCTACACTAGGAAATGAGGTTGGTATAACTACGCCACTCAGTGGTATGAAAAATCCACCCCCCCTGAGCGACATAGTTAAATCGACCTGACCCCCAGTGTAGAGAGGGAGGTAGATTACCTATGCCAACAGGAGCGGCCCTCCCATCTGCGTCGGTGGCGTCTTCACAGAAGCACTACAGCAGCAGAGCTGCAGAAGTGCCTCTGTAGCGGTTTGTGTGTAGACAAGCCCTCAATTTCACCAAACCAATTATCAGCCCTCCTCTCAAATAACACCACTGAATAAGGGCTCACTCCTGGAAGGAGCTGAGCACTCTGGCCTTGGCACTGTGCTGCTCTTAAGTACATGCTTAACTTTAATTTTCGCATTGTCCTATTCATTTCATCAGTAGGACCTTGAAGGATCTAACAGTGCATCCCGATGTTACTGTACATCACACACTCACTTACTACAAAGAGGTGTTGGGTTGGAGAAAATCCAAAAATTAAACATTCACAGATCTGGAAACTCATTTCTGCCAACAGTATATGTGTTCAATTACAATATGTTTATAAGAATTACATTAGAAACATTCTATAATCATATACGAGATATATTGATTTCACAGCTGTAATTTCATCCTGGTGACCAATGATGGAGATGAAATTAAGAGATTTAAAAACCAATAAGGACTAGAGATAGGCCAAATTGCAAAATTCAGATCTTTAAGAAACCTGCCTTCCTCCATACCTCAAGTTTGGTGATGTTCAAATCTGGGGTTTTAGTTTGGTTTATTGTAGAGCTAAAGGCCAGGTGTAAAACTGAGTTTTATACAGATTTGTATGTCTCTCTCTCACACTTATACACATTCCCAAAACTGAAGGGGTGATTGGTTCCAAAGTGTTGGTTCAGAATTAGCTCTAATGAAGACATGCTCAAATCAATATTGATTTTAATTATTTTTTGGATCCATTCCATGGATTTGCTCCAAAACAAGAAGGTTGAGGAGCAGTGCAACATTCTATGTGCAAATGTAACAAAGAGCTGGAGATGACCAGCCAGAATTAGCACCAAATAACCCAGTTTTGTGCACTTTGACAGAGTTGCACACTGCTCTGTGGAGCATGAAATAAGAAGTCTGAAGTGTGGCTGTAGGTCTATTAACATTATGTAAAGTTCTCCATACTTTTTTCTAGTTGTCTGGAGACGGAGTGAGAATTCATGTTGTTTTTACTCATGCCTCATGTCATCCTACTAAAGAATTAACAGTCACACACAAACTTTTATAAATAGTTGAGGTAATACAAGCTGTGTTAAGTTCTCAAGCAGAAATTATGAGTATTGGAGAGATTATACAAAACCTCTTTTGAAACAATTAGTAATTTAATTTGTAAATATCAGATTGATTACTGGCTGAATTGAATGTAATTTGTAGATTCTGAAAAAACAGCATATTGCCATCTGAAATCAGATCTCTTAAGTAATTAAGGGCTTGATCCTGCAAGCTACTCAGACCCACAATTCCCATTGGAATCCATACCAAAAAAAAAAAAAGTTTTCAAGATCAGGCCCTGTGAAGCAAATAAAGACATTAAAAAAAACTTATCAGTAGTAAAGTACAAATTGTACCAGGAAGAAGGTAAAGAATTGGAACTCTGAGAAACAAAGTAAAATATCCACCATTTTTGGAAGGACCTGCAAAAACATGAATAATAGAATGAGAATTTAAGGGAGTGGAAAGCAACATTGTAATTACAGGATCTAGAGACTAAGGAATGGCAGCTTTGTTTTCTAAATGTAGCCAATATGGAGAATTTTTTTGTTGCTAAATCAAAACATACTTCAGAATAACATAGACAACGCATATTGTTATGGAGACAATCCCAATAATTGTACAGATAAATTAACAGTGATCAAAATGAGCACAAAAACCACCATACGGGTTGACTTTGGTACAAAAAGTGTGGAACGTGTCATGGCTGAAAGTCTGGGAAATGGATCTTAAACTTGGGCCTCTTCCAAAGGCAGTAGACTAGACTCTGCACTCAACAACATCACTGTAAGGCAGGAATAAGTCCAGTGAAGCCGACAGAATTGTTCTAGAGTTACACCAGTTTATGTCCTATCAGGATCTGGGTCAACAGAATTACATATGATTCAAACCAGCTCATCTTCGTCAACCATTCTTTCTGGATTCAGTTAAATTTCATGAGCACAAATTAAGTGACAAAATGGAAAGAATCAGGTGCCCTTACTCCTGGGAGTTGTATCATTGCTTTCATTATTCCTCACAGGAGTAATGACTATGAGTTGGAGTAATGACGATGATTTATAGTCAGAGTTGAGAGTCTGGACTCCAAATTCTGATCTCAATGATAATGGTGTAAATATGGAGTCAGTGTAATAATTTCAGTGGAGTGACTCTGCATTTACACACTTGATGAAATGTGGCACAAAGTGTTGGGGTAAAAATCTTGTTTTGGTATGTTTCTCCTCTAGTCTCCATCTTGTTCTGTAAAAACAACAAGTAGGACTCCATTTTGGATGACCTCCTTCATGGAGAGCTTTCTGCCCCTCCCTTTGCCTTTTTCAAATTAGAGCGGGAAAGGCAGGGAGTGGTTAGAACACATGATGACTGCATAGTCTGCCTACCAACAGCAGACTATATAGGTGACAGCCTCACTGCTGCTCAGGCTGTCCATCCTAGAGGCAGCCAGTCTCTCCCACGTTACCAGCCTGTGGAAGGAGTCCAGCTAGGTCAGAATTATAGCGTATGGTATCAGGTTCCATCAGGCATCATACATTGCATGCACCTGTTTCCATTTCCACCTGCCAGTCCTCATACTACCATTCAGGACAATGCATAGAGAATGGAAGACAGGAGGAAGAAAAGAGAAGCCACTTATCTGGTGATCATCGTGTCCTGTTCCAGCATTCCAGTGTGTTCCAGTGTTCGTGTGGTCCAGCATCTCCAGTCTTCATTGGCTCTGTCCAGGATTCCAGAACCATCCTGGTCATGGGCGGGGTTCGTTCTGTGAGACAGTCGGGGTCCATCCCTGAGACAAATGGGGTTTGTGCCTAGGACAAGGAGAGAGCTGGTACTGTAGTTTCCTTTTATTGTCTTTCCGTTATCCCACTGTATCAGGTTTGTGGGCTCCAGACTTCAAGTCCATTTCCATCTACTATTAACAATTGTGCCATTTGTTATTGCTAGTGGCATTTGTATTTACCTTTGCTCTGTTATTATTTGTAACAAGAGTTCTGCTTTTAAGACCACATTGGTCTTATAAATCTTCTGTATTTGCATCTTAGCCTGTTAGTTTCATTTTTTATCACCCCAGTGACAGATACAGGAGTGGGGAAGGGCCTGCAGATATGCCCATCTTCTGCGAGGTCCCTGAAGGTAAAAATCTTAAAAACGGTTTCAGGTTAACAAAAATTGTTATCATACCTAACTTTTATCCAATGCTTTTCATTCATAGATCTCAAAACAAAGGCCAGTATCATTATCCCCATTTTACAGACAAGGGAACTGAGGCACAGTGAGGTGAAGTGATTTGCCCAAAGGTCAAGCAGCGGGCCAGTGGCAAAGCCAGCACTAACACCCAGCTCTTCTAAGTTACTGTCCAGTGCTCTGCCCATTAGGCCACTCTGTGCTAGCCTTATGAGCCATACTCATGTACTATTTTTATGAATGTCCCCAGATAAAAAAATTTTTTTGCACTTGCATAAAGAAGTAGCAAATGCTCGTTACATGAGCATCGACTGGATTTGTCTCAACTTATCAATCTTTTATTGATCATTTAGAATTGTCTGTGAAAATATTCACTAATACTTGGAGATTACCTCTCGTATCTCTCAATCTAAACAGATTTACTGAAGGACTGCAGCTATCTTGACCTTAACATTTCAACAAAGATAACATGGCAAGGCATGTATTTAAAGCTGCTGCAGAAGAAAAGGGTAATACAAAAAAAAATAATTCAGAGAAATGTTCACTCATATAGGACTAGATTACAAACAAAAGAAATAGAGTGGTCAGATCCTGAGCTACTTTTGCTGCTCCTTTGCTGCACAAAGAAGCCTTAAAGCTGATATAACTGGCTGCCAGGGGATTCCTCTAGTATGGCAAAAGGGTGTGGCATGAATGCTTCTGTACTCCACTAATCCCCAGCTGTTAGAACAGCCCCTTTGGAATGGTTGCACCTGGTCATAACATAAATCAGCCCTGGGGCTGCTCTGAATTGCACCAGGGACTGAACTGGCCTCCAGCCAGCCTCTGAATTGTGGGAGTGAAGGTGTAAAAGTGGCACACAGACCTCTTTGTACCTTGCTTCAGTCCCGCACTGAGCAGAGTTTGGCTAGATCCAAAGTTCTAGCCCTGTGTATGCTATAGTTCAAATTAATCTCAGATCTGATAACTTTATAAAACTAAACTCCATCACATTAGCCACATTTGCTTAATTTATTCATAAACGTGCCTATACATATTCTTTTCTATAATTTGTCCATATGGAAAAATTCCTCAGTAAAACATAGAGAAAAACAGTATGGTTATTGTCCTGGGAGCAAATAAAAAAATAGAATTAAATTACAACTGAAATTTCAGTGATAATGTATGTAGGAAGCTTCCCTAATCCAAGCTAATCTTGTTCCTTGTTCATACCTAGTATAAAAACCTGAACAATTTTTGACAAGATCCAGAGTTTTGTCAGTTGTTAAGAATTAATTGAAAAAATTACTAGAGCACAGCAGCTATTTCAAAGGGACTGACCCAGAACCAATTAGAATTTTGTAACAATTGACCATTCACCACAAAACTGTTATCATGAGCTTTGGCCTCTGAAGTGTGCATTGGGGGTGGGGAAGAATCAGATTAAAGAAACTTCAATTTTTCTTCCCTTAAGTAAAATATTGTTAATAGCAGCTTGCTCAACAAAATGATCAATTTATCTGAGTTTTAAAGGCTAAGTTCAACATGCAGGAACTGCAATACAGAGTATAATAGATAATTATCCCCTGGGTTTAGATGATACACAATATAGGTTACCATCTTGAAAAAACAGGTCAGACACAGGAACATTCTTTATCAAATTGCTGTTGACAGCCCAAACAAGAGATTGAAGAATACCACAAAAAGGTTCTTTCATCTAAAGACAACAGAGTTTATAATTGGTCATTCTTTCCTCCTTTATATTCTCCTTCTCAGCAAAAAACACTTCCTCATGCAGCTTCTTGAGCACAGGCAGCATATGAGGGTGGAATAACGTACACGGAGAAATGGACTTCCTTTTAATGTTTGAGCTTTGAGGAGGGGGGCAGGCAACAGCCCTAAATGTAAAAATGAATCAGGGAAAAGGTAGCAGTTAATACCTTTGTTAATTGAACGATCTGCTGAATGTGGCTTTCCCATTCAAATATCACAAACCTATAATTGCTATGGAAAAGAATCTCACAAGACATCAGGAATTTTCTTACAAAACATTTCTCTTAATTGTATAATTTGTAATTCACTCTGTATAAATATACATGTATGTGTGAAATACAAATAAATTATATATACAGAGAGAGAGGTGCGGGGCATCGAATGTTGTTTAGGAATGAAAATACACATTTTTCATAGACTCATAGAATTTAAGGCCAGAAGGAACCATTAGATTGAGTCTGCCCTTCTGGATGTCACAGGCCATTACATTTCACCCACTTACTCTTGAGCCTAGTAAGTTGTGTTTGGCTAAAGCACAACTTTCAGAAAGGCATCCAGGCTTGGTCTGAACACTTCAAGAGATGGAGAATCCGCCGCTTTAATTGGTAGTTTGTTCCAACGATTAATTACCCTTATTAAAAAATTGAGTTCCCTGAGTTCTGAATTCTCTGTCTGTAAAAATCCAAAAAAACATGATTAAGGCTCCAGTCCTGCAAACATGCTTAGCTTGACCATCTGAGTAGTCCCACTGAAATCAATATGAAAGTGAAATCAATGGGACCGCTCATGTGAGTCATGTTAAGCACGTGAATAAGTGTTTGCAGATTTGGGGCCTAAGATGAGAAATACTGGCAGATTTTATGGGTTTAAAAAAGTTTTACAATAAAGATCCATATAGATTAAAACAACCTGAAGAACAATGTATCTTCATGTCAGACAAAGGAGACTAATCTGCAACACAAGTAAGAATGTCTTTTGTTACATTACCCAGGCTCAAGGAACACGCATACACTAGTCTAACTATCACATTTCCTTAATAGCAGTCTCTGTTTAATATTTCCTTAATCATAGGCTTAATTAAATCCTTACTTTTACTAATCTAAGACATTATGGAACTGCATAAAGATCAGAGCTACACACAGCAGCTTGCAAAGAATTAAAACTTCACATAAAAAGAACTCCTCTTCCTGGGGGGGGAAAAAAAGAGAAAATAATCACAAGCTCTCTGCAGTGGAAATCAAGCTCAACAAATGGAATATGCTCTTGAGCCACCTCTCAAGGGACTGATAAAATTGATGGTAAAAATCGGAGAAAAATCAGATATGTTCTCACTGCTGTAAATCAGCATAGTTCTATTAAAATAAATGGAGCTCCACTGATTTGCCCCCACAGAGGATCTGGCCCTCATTTTGCAGTCTTAACACAGGCTGGAAGATGGCGTTAGGGCTCTTTTGCTCACTCACCTTGTCTGCAGGTGTATCCATTATGAAATAGGAGTTTCATCATAATTCCTCTCCATAATGTGCTCAGTCCTTGAGCCATGATACCAGCTCTCATGTCTCTAGCTCAGTCACTGGTAGTGACTGGTGAACTTCAAGAGTCTCAACTCATATGAGCCCTGGAATATTTGTCTGATACCCCAGAGAGTATCTGAACCCTTGAAGAATCCCATTACCTACATTCGCCCGTCCTTCCTCACCTATTCTTATAATAACCCAACCAGATCCGTTCATATTCCCACTGCCCTACTCTGATTCTTCTGTGATAACCAGCTTCTCATTTACCTCAACCCCATTAGATCCCTTCTGTGCAACTTGTCAGACAAAAATTTAGGACAAGCACTCTTCTTTAGCACCACATAATGAAGGGCCCAGTTCAATGCAGAGTTATCAATCCGTCTGTTACAATAAAGCCTGTTACTTTTACCTTGAAATCCCCCAACTAGTGTGTGCATATTACCCTATGCTGTCTGGGGCAGCGGAAGCTGAGCAGTTGCCTCCACCTAAATTCTTCATTTGGAAAAAATCTACCAAAGTTGCATGCAGTCACCCTAAGGTACATTTGTTTAATCCATTTTTAGTACCTGTCTGATTAAGTAGGTGCCCCAATGGCACAGTTATAATTTCTCCTCTTCTCTGCACCTTTCCCAGGATGGCAACTGGTGGTATTTTGTTGTAGGTTAGCTTATAAAAGCCACTCATTTGACAACATGATGTGCAGGTCTGCCATGGCTCACTGATAAAAGTGTCACACAGCTGAATTTTGTCACAATCTATATATCTAAATGCATCACTGTACTATTTTTATTTGAACGACTATTTCCTGGTATACATAGATGGAGGCACCAACCAAGATGGGGGCCCCATTGTGTTATTCACTGTACATACATGTGGTAAGAGACAGATCCTGCCCCCAAAAGCTAACAACCTAACGAGACTAGACCAGAGGTTCCCAAACATTTTGCAGGTATTGCCTCTTTTTAATTATTTCCTGCCAGGACCCCAGACAGCACGGAGGACACAATTTTGAAGCAAAATGCCATCCTCTGCCCAGTGTGACTTCATGCATATGGTGCATGCGAGGTCACACTGTAGAGGAAAATGGCATCCTCCATACACTGTGGCCTCACATACACTGCACATGCAAAGTCATGCTGTGAGGAGCAAAATGACACCCTCTGCACAGTAGGGATCACCACGACCCCATCTGCTGATGGCACAACCCCATTTGAGGTCATGGCCCAGAGTTTAGGAGCCTCTGGACGAGACAGATAAAAAATGTATTGTTCTCTCATTCTACAGCTGAGGAAACACAGGGACATTAAATGATTTGTCTCGGGTCACATGTGAAATCTCTGACAGCCAGGAATTGAATGCAGCTCTTCCGAATAATGGGTCAGTGCTTTACCCACGGGACCGGTTTGTGTATGTTTTCTGTCTTCCTGGAAGACTGAGAAGTATATTCCTTCTTTTGCACTTCCCACTCTTCTTCACATACCTTTAACATTATCAGGATGCTGATATATTATAAGCATTGCAGAGGTCCTTACGACAGTCATTGTATTTTTCAGTATGTCTGTACATTCCCTGCCCTAAAGAGTTTACAGTCTAGAGAATCAGGTTGTGTGTGGAGATACTGGGGGTATGAAGGATCACCAATAATACTGTTAATTTATGCACAGCAGAAAAAGTACACCTCACCTTCTTTAGTTCTCATTACCTCCCCAGCAGCTCTTCTTGGCAACAGTTTGTTTACTGGAGGAGGAAGAGTCAGGCTAGTTCTAAGTATATTCAATAGAACAACTATTTTCTATCAGGTTTGCCAGCCAAAAATGACACTTAACCAATCTTCATCAAGTTCTCTTTTGATGCATAGTCTCCCACCCGGAACACTGGCTGTAACAGTAATAGTAGAAGAAAATGTAACCTACACTTTTTATTCAGATTATGCTGATGAAATTCTAGGATCTGCAAAGTATGTGAGAGTGCGATACAGCCGTGTGGCTGCCATCACTGTTTTTCCCTCTTGTAATGCTCCTTTTTTTATTGCAATTAAGGCTGATTTTATATGGTCCAGGAATTTGTGACTGTAGCAGGGTGGTCCCCTGCTCCTGCCCTTCGGGTCTTGGAACAGCCCTTGGAGAGGGCTGGGGCTGGGCCAAGAAGCCTGGTCTGATTGGGGAAAGTAGGCTCAGCTGTGGCCAAGCCCCAATCAGGCCCAGCTGGCCCCTATAAGAGGCTGTGAGCCAGAAGCCCAAACAGTCTCCCTCTACCTGTAGAGGGATAAGGCCCTGGCTGCAGGGAGCTAGAGACAGGGTACCTGAATGGAGCAGGGCTTGGGAAAGGCAGAGGAGTTGGGGAGCTCCAGCCTGGAAAGCCCCAGGCTGTGACCTAGCACAAGGCAACAGGTACTGGGGGTTGCAAAGGGCAGCCCAGGGGTAAGTCAAGGCAGCAGGTCCAAACCCAACCTTGCCAGTGATGAGTAGGCTGATACTGTAGTCTGCCCCAGGGTATGGGGGCTAGATGATGACTGGCTGTAGCCTGATACTGAGGCAAGGTGGGGATAGTGAGTGGGGGTTCCCTGGGGAGGGGAGACCCAAAGAGAAAGGGGTTACTGCCAGGGGGCAGCACCCCAGATAAAGGGGCACCGGGGTCCTGGGAGGGACACGGGGCCAGAGGACAGGTGGATCACTGGCCTGCAGAGGGTGCGCTGGAGAGCTAATTCCCAGAACAGACCAGCAGAAGGTGCCGCAGAGGTGAGTCCGCTCCTCTACAGTAACAGACAGCATCTTTCCCCAGTGCCTCTGCCCCCATCTCTCTCCTTCTTCAGTTTTGTATTATGGACTAAAGATACTAGATGTGGTTTTACAGCAAAGGGTTTTGGTTTTTTTTGACATGACACAATTATAACCAAGAGAATAAATTCAAGCTAATTATTTGTCCCAAAGGATTTTTCTTCTCATGGAATACCTAGAAGCAGATCCTAGTTTCTTGGAATAAATTCATTATTTGAAATTATTCAGTACATTTTTGCACATGGTATTGTAACTCTGTGGATTGATCACAAATAGTTATTTATGAGTAATTGTAGGAGCTGCACTGATTAGCTGTGATTGGTAAAATAAGTCACGTTATATTGTTTCCGTCTATGACTAGAAGACTGTTCATCTTGCTGACTTAATCTGTGAATACTTGTTTAGGCAGATTGAGAATTCGGCTTCCATGCATATTGGAGCTTTAACATTCCTTTCCCATGAACATTTATGCTAATAAAACTCAAAGGTGCAGATAGTCACAAAAGTTGCACCAAATGGTACATACGTGAATTTGTTAAAATATGAGAAAAGTCAATAGGATCACTTGAGATTTACACTGGTGTGAGTGAGATCTGACTCTGGGTGAAATCTGACACAAAATTGCTGCCGCTAGTGAGACTAGAATCTAGCCTTTAATCACTTGAAGATATTCCCCATCATGAATTTGAGCAATTTCAGTCCCAAACCGAAGAGCTAGAGAGGATGTGGAAAGAGAATAGCAGACAAGTCCAACGACCAGCTGGCCTAGCAGTCAGGTCATGGCCTTTTGGTTTCTGCCAGCCTAGTCATCCCAGAGTGGGCTCCAGCTGCAACCTCAATCACCCACACATTCTCCAATTGCTCCCCTAGAGGTTCTCATTACAGAGGAACAGGGCGGGGGAGGGAGGGGCAAGATGTGGGTAAGCCTGGGTCCCCCTTCTTCTGGGTCCCAACTCAGGGCCCTATAGGTTTAATCAAAGCTTCTAGCCCAGTTATTGAGCTCCCCAAAATTATGGTTTCCCCCAGGTCACTTCTTGTTCCTACCACTCTGGAGCTCCTCAGTTTGGAGCACGGTAACTGGCTTAGCAGACTCTCCTTGATCTCTTAGTATACTGTTCAAACAATCTCCTCTAAGGCTTTTAGTTCCCCAGGAGGGAGGGAGGAAAGCCAAGTCTCTTCACAAAGCTGTTGCCTTCGGACACAGGCCTCACAGCCCAATGCAACACACAGCTTCTTCCCTTTCCTGGCCTACCATTGTCCTTTTAAACTGTTCCTCCACTGGGAACATGCCCTGCACCTGTTAAAAGGAAAGGCTTCCCTAACCCAGGATTGGGCTACTCTCAGCCCTAGTTCCATGTGAGGGCCTGTAGACTGCATCACAAGAGGGGAAAAAATGAGAAAAAAACAGACCCCCCCAAATGGACATAAATAATGCACACAGATCAGCATTCTGATCCTCCTGGCACCTGGTGTATTATCTTAATAAATACCAAAATGTACAGAGCAAATAATGCCCTCCCCACAAAAAGATGAAAAGTTACAGCACTCTTATTTATGGGCCTCGTCTCCTCTCCATGCTCCTCAATTCAGCAAGGAGATGAGCACTCAAGTGAGGTACCCTCAACCCCCCAACTGACTTCAGTGAGGCCATTCAGAATCTCAGAAGAGTGCTCAAGCCTGGTGATATCAAGCTCTGTTTGTGGCTATAGCTCTCGTCACCATCACTAGGAGTAATGTCAGTGTATGGAAAGGAGAATAAACTGCAGATGAAAGAACAAGTTTGGATAAACTGAAGAACTGACTCAAACCTTTTCCCAAACTAGAACTGAACTACGTGATGGCTTGTTACTTATTTGCTGTCATGAAAGAAGGTGTGATTCAGGGGCTAGAATCAGCCACTAGGAATTGATCCAGCGGGGGGTCGATTTATTGCATCTAGTCTAGACGCGATAAATCGACCCCTGAGTGCTCTCCCATCGACTCCTGTACTCCAGCTTGGCGAGAGGCGCAGGTGGAGTTGATGGGGGAGTGGCAGCAGTCGACTCACCGCGGTGAAGACATCACAGTAAGTAGATCCAAGTACGTCGACTTCAGCTATGTTATTCACGTAGCTGAAGTTGCGTAACTTAGATCGATCCACTTTTTCCCAATCTTAGGCCTGGTCTACACTGTGGGGGAGGTCAGTTAATTGCTCTGTGCCTCAGTTTAGCCAGCTTAAAATTTGATCTGTATCACACAGTAATGTTCTGAAGCCTCAGTCATCTGTTGGAAAGAAGACTCAAAAAGATCTTGGAGGCCTCTCACCTCCTACCTTTCTGACTCCAGATGACACCCAAAGTGGAAAGTTTTATGATTTGTATTGCAGCAGAGGCCATAGCTCTGTGATATCTTCGTGCAGTGCCAAGCACAACAAAGAGACAGTTCCTACCCGGAAGAGTTTAAGGTGAGACAAGTTGGGTCTGACAGACAGGTAGGGGAGGGGCACAAGGTAAGAATCAGATTTTGAAATACTGTGCAAATGGGATTAGGGAGGGGTGAGTGGAAGCAGGAAATATCCAAAATCTTAAAAAAGAAACCTACTCTGATGGCAATTACAGCCCAGTCTTGTAGAGTTGGATGAGTGTTTAGAGGAAATTATGTGTGTTTCAGCTGGGATTTCTGCAGAAGGAAAGTGTTGAAACTAAAAGGCATTTTTCCCTATGACAATCATTTGCCTCAGTCAAGGAAATTGTGACTGAGAGTTAGTATTTCATTAATGTGTGCCAAACTAGTGCACAAAGATGTTAAAATCCCATAGAAGCAGTTTGACAAACGTGTTCAGCCACCGACTCCAGCTCTCTGTTTTCCTGTTATGTGTTTTTGAGTTAAAAGATTGCTGCAGTGTGTGTTGGAGCAGGATAGGTCTTTTTGTGCTGTGTTTGTATGGCACACTGGGGCCCTGGAGCTCCTAGGTGCTATTACAATATTATTATTATTATTAATTTGTGTGGGGAAATGTTCATAAAGAAGAGATTCAAGCAATTACGGTGAGTCGAGCTACCATCCAAGGATTTTCTGAGGAACAGGAGAACAACAGGAGAGCTGCAAAGAGATCCAATGGGAAACTTGGAACACTATCGATAGCTGTAGAAGAAGCAATCTCAGAATAAAACATCAGCAGACTAGTAAAAGCAAGCCATTTGTCTATGCATATTTCTAGTTTCAAATAACAGGAATCCAACCCATGGTTTTATTTTTATACGCAAACCGAAAAGAGATTCCATAGGGACTATGAGGTCAGTGGAAGTTTTGTCTGAGTGGAATCTGTAAAAGGACTTTGGTATAACTGCTGTTCTGCTTGGACAGTTCTTTAGTGGGACCCTTTTCTCACTTATACAAGTATAGCTCCAAGACACTCAACTCCATGCCATTCAGGACAGTTATTTAGCAGTAATCTGAAATAAACATCTATTGCTGTGCTGTAGATACTACAACTACCCTAAATATGTATTGTTTGGAGCTACAGAGGCCTTCCATGCTGCATATGATTTTAATTACAACTGATACTTAATAGGCAATCTATATATTAGTAGCCTATATAGTCCTGCACAATAATTTTTCTTCAAAACTATTTTTTTTATAGTGACTGGTTAAAAGGATATACAAACATTGTAATCTGATTTTTTTTTTAAAGGAGAAATAGAATTAGGAAACTTTTTCATACAGCAAATGGGAGTTTCATAGGCTAATTATCCTGTGCAGCACAGACTTGCCCTCATATGCCTTCACTGTGTTTTGATCAGCAGTCAAAACCTTCCTTAAGTCAGTTTTTCTGTTAATTCCTGAGTTATGTAGGTGCTGCCTGCCAGTTTCGGCTATTATAACATTTTCTAGTTAGCTGGTAAATGTTCAGGCCAAGCTGAGGTCAAGCACAGATAAAGGCCATGGAAAATAAGCAATTGCATGGGTCATGTGATATTACTTGCCTCCTTTTTCCTGAATGCCCTGGAGTTATGATGGGGTTTGACTAAGAGACTAATGTACTGTAGGTGCTGTGCAAGCAAAACTTAAGGACGCTAAACATATCTTCTTAGTACAGTAGCACCAGCTAGTACCATTATGTTTGGAGTTTGTCATTCTTTTCTTTATAAAGCATTAAAGTTTGTGGGATGAAACTGGAGTGAGGATTTCCTCTCTCCCCCCTCCCCCACCCAAGCATTTAATTCATAATGTAGACTAAGCCCTTATGGTATTTAAAAAATATTTTGAGTTAATTGAGATCTTCATGGAAAAGAGCCAAGTCAGGTCCTTTTAATTCCTCGCTCCTTGTTTGAATCCATGTGTGTGAATGGTTCTCGAGGGCTGGATTCTGTCACCTTTCCTCATGCTGAGTAACATTCTGCTCTTCTGTTGGAATCAGTGGGGCCTCTCCTGGTGGCAGAATTAAACACCCTTAGCTTTGTAATATAGCTCAGTCGAGTCCAACCTCAAGGGAAACTCTGTTAAAGACATTTGTATTTGAATGTGAATTTAAAATGTGCTTCTTGGCTGTACACTGCGATTTTTAAATGGAAGTGTTTGAATCAGGGTTGTTGCTTACTCAGCTACCTCCACTACCACCTTGAAGCTCTAAGTGAGAAGGGAAGGAAATAATTGGAGATATACCCATCTCCTAGAACTGGAAGGGACCTTGAAAGGTCATCAAGTCCAGCCCCCTACCTTCACTAGCAGGACCAATTTTTACCCCAGATTCCTAAGTGGCCTCCTCAAGGATTGAATTCACAACCATGGGTTTAACAGGCCAATGCTCAAACCACCGAGCTATCCCTCAGGAGAAAGTAGCTCTGGCTGCTCCATTCCTTGCTTTCTGGCCTGTGTGTGTATGTTTACATGGGAATAAAAGACCATAAAAGACATTGCCACAGCTGGCCTGGCTCAGCTGACTTGGGCTTGCAGGGCTCAGGCTGCGGGGCTAAAAATTGCAGTATAGATGTTTGGGCTTGGGCTGGTCCCAGAGTTCGTCTCCAGCCAAGCCCAAATGTCTACAGTGCAATTTAACAGCCCCGCAGCCCTAGCCCCACGAGCCTGAGTCAGTTGACCTAGGCCAGCTGTGGGTGTTTAAATGCTGTGTAGATGTACCCAGGAAGCCCAGGGAAAGCAGTACAGGAGTTTGACTGGGTCTTCCTGAGTCTTGGCAATTATTTACTATTTGTACTATGGTAATGCTTAGGAGACCTAGGCTAGTTGTGGAGCAGATCCCCATAGTGTCAGGTGCTGTACAAAGACAGTCTGTACCCCAAAGAGTTTACACTCTAAGCTAGTGGACAATTTACAGTACAAATAATTAAAGTATAGACTGTGGGCCCTAAGCCATTTTGAACTATCATATTTATGTCTCAGGCACTAAAGATTAGATACCACAGCCATGAGCACACTTTCCTTGGGCCCAGCCTCATGCAGTGCCAAGTGCTCTGAACGTCCATGGACCTCTGTGGGCTTTAAGGGTGTTCAGCACCTTGCAGGAGTCACTCAGCACTCTGCAGGATCAGACCCATTGTGAGACAGGAATAAGAGAGCATTTGAAGCCAAACGTGCAGATCAGCATCATCTAAGGAGAAATGTCATTGATTTCAGTAGTGTTACCAAGTGTCAGCAAGAGGAGAATCAGGTCCATACTCTATTCTCTGTCTAGGCCTTAGAAAGTGACCTAGGTTGCTGAATCAGCCTGAGGCTCAGAAGAAACAGGAAGGAATTGTGGTGGTAGAGGAAGATGTTAGGAGAAGATCAGGAAGGTAGCTCTGTAAAGTCTAAGGAAGATTTAAGCACCCTGGGGGTGCTGAGCAAAGACAAAAGCAATGTGGGAGAGCTAAGTAATATGGGAGCAGAATTAGGGAAGTCAGAGAGATTACAGGATGGCGGGAGCAGAGAGGAAATCCTCAAATTCAATCATTTAAGCTTATTAATGGGCTACATTTTCATCATCCCTCCAACATGTTTTTTGCTTCTCTTACTGTTTAACTTTAGATGGTTTATGGGAAGTGTGGGGACAGTGGCTGGAAAGTATGGTCACTTCACCCTGATTCTTCAGACTGGGAGTCTGCCAGTCCCATCACCTAATGCCTGTCTGTTGCGGAGTAAATGATTTGCTTCCCTTACTCTTGCAGCAGCAGATCCCCAAACTTTTGTCCAATTCTTTAGTGCTCACCCATTTACTTTAACTCTGGAAATCCCAGACTGTACTGAAGGCCTCTCTCTAGAATGAGGTGTTTGAAAAATAGAATCACAGCCTCTGTGATTTTTGAAGAACTCAGGGGGGGAAAAAGTGTTTTTGTAAATATCCTCTATGATCCCAAATATTGGACAGACACTGACCAGGACAGCGACATCCATGTGTACACCAGTGGAGGAACACAGTCACCTGCATTTGTTTTTTTAAAGGCAGCTCAAGGCTGTTTTTGCCATTAAAATGAGTCTTAAAGCTCATTATGCGGGGAAACAGATTGAAGGGATTGGGAGAGTGTGAAAGAGATGATTTTGTTTTGAAGGTGGGTAGCAATGAAAGTTTTACAGAAACAGCTCCAATTTATTGTTCCTGCTTTGGGCAAGAATGGTGGTTTTGGGATTAAGGGAGAAGATTGGGATACAGGAGACCTATATTTTGCCACAGATTTCCAGGGCTGAAGCCTGACCACTTATCTTACAAGTGCAATTGGCATTTGCAAAATGTGCAGCTACAGAATGAATTGCAGGTAAATATCAGAGTAGTGGAGCCTTTAACTTCTTATTTAGTGCCCACAGATAGGTAGTTAAGGGGAAAATACTAAGATTTATGCCACCAGTTTAGTTGGAATGAAAATGTGGGGGCAAATTGCATCAGCCAAAAGGTAGGCTTCCTTTTTGAAAGCACTTCCCTTTGCCTGGTGTCCTTATCAGTGAAATGGAAGTAAAAATACTATCTGCCAAAGGATGTTGGGAAAATAAATGTTTGTAAAATTATTTGATATCCTTTGATAGAAGATGCTAGAGAAGTGCATAGCATATTGCTATTGTTTGTATTTAACAGAGAGTCATTTCTTTTGGTATTACTGTTGCATTGTATATACCAAAAGAACTTCAGAAGAAGATACAGCTGATTTCTCAGTATTTTCCCTCAATAATATTCACTTTATTAGACAATTTTCTTTCTGCTTCCTTCAGTACCCACTCGTCAGTCTAACATGACATATGCAGTTGTGCAGCGTCTGACAAAACACTGTACAGTGAAACATAGATGGTAAATTCTGAAATGGACCATATACAAATAGAATTGTGATTGCTATTGAATGCGAACTGCTAGGTTTATTACCATTATTCAGTCTCCTAAAGTTTTGACAGATTGATCAAACTAATGAACACAGAAGTGACAGACGTATTGGTTCACTAATATTAGGTTACCAATCTTTTCCTTAAACCCCCATTAACGCTTTTTCTTTTGCCTGCTAATGCTAGGATAACAGATAGCAGCCAGACTTTCTGGCTCTACCCATGTGCAAAACTTCTAAACACTGGACCTTTTTTGTCTCCCACTGCACTTTGCTATAAAACCACAAGGTTAACACGACCTTCTGGCCCATTCCATTTTGTGTCTTGTTTGGAGTCAAGCTTTGTTAGGGACAAAAATCTATGTAATATTCCATCTGATCAAAGTACTTCAGACGAAGAAGACATGCCATCTGTATTCATTTAGAGATATCTAAGACTATAGAGCATTATAGTGGTATTTTGTACATACTATTGATTGGCTTCATTTGTAGCTATTATAGACACCGGACACTGTTCACTTTTAAACCTAAGCATCAGATTTCCCATTTGCAATCTAGGCACTTTATTTTCTTTTTCTTCTCTGCCCCACCCCCATTTCTTCAGCTCCATGAGCTATACAGTAGCTTTAAAAGACATTCAATCAAGCATCTTTAGAAAATAGTTTAGCATGCAGCATATTGCATTTTCTTCTGGCAGTCTCCTGAATAACTGCAATTCTTGTAAAGTGCTCTGAGACCCTGTATAGCTGAAAGGTGTTAGATAAATGCAAATGTTCTTCAGTCCTCAGAGACTAGACTTCCTGCATTTTGTCTATTATTATCATCATCTATACTATCCTAGTTCCTAGGAGTCCTAGTCAGACCAGGACTTCTATTGTACTAGGTTCAGTACAAACACATAACAGAAAGACAGTCTTTGCCCCCAAAAGTCTAAGTCTGTGTGTGTATATATGTAGATATATATTTGTGTGTGAGTCTGTGTCTATGAGTGTCACCAAGAAGCATCTTAACTGCACCTAAGAGAGGAGTTCTGGCCAGTAGGAAGATATTTTGGAATGAAAATGGACCGATATATATTGCATTCAGTTTATTGTAAGGTGCCTTGTAAGTAAGATTTTAGATGTGAAATGGTTGAAATTGCCATAGATTGGTATTTTAGGCACATCAGCAAGGGATCATTATTTAAGTTAAACAGTGTCCTTGGCTAAATGTGGTAGGGATGAAAAAAATTCTGTAGAAATTGCTAAAAAAAGCTATAGAATTGAGCAGAGGATTATGTCCCTAATATAAAATCTATAGATTTAAAAAAAAAACCAATCTATAGAATAGTTATTCTGTATTTCATTTTATGGGACATATCTGTAAGGGCTAATCATAACATTTAGGCCCTGATTCAGCAAAGTACTAAAGCATGTGCTCAGTTATAAGCACATGATAAAATTCATCTCTATTCAGCCAGGCACTTAAGCATGTACTTGATTTTAAGCATGTGCTTAGGTCCCATTGAGTTCAATGCTTAACAAATTCAGCAAGCAACAAAAATCGTGCGTCAGTACAAATGTAGTAAGGCCTATACACAGGGAAAGCAAGGCAGACTAAGCACTAGGCTGAGCAGTCAACACTGAATGCGAGTAAGTCTCAAGCTTCATATGTACCTGTTCTTATTCTCTAGGTATCAGGGTAACAGAAGGGCAGGATGAAGGCAGAGAATGGGCATGTATAAGGAGCTAGAGAACCTCAGCTATGATCCTCACTATCATATATTAATTAGTTATTATATATTTGTTCTGACAGCTGGTAGTGATGATGTAGCTTTGGAGGCATGTAGAATGGACTTCCATCTTGAATAGTCCCTTGCAAATCTTCTTCCTTCAACTTGAGTCAGTATGGGAAGGGTTAGTTTTTTTTAAAATACTTCAGAATCTCAGCCTCATTCATGACTGGACTCATGCTCTACTTCCTTTGACCTCAGCTCTATAAACCTTCTATAAAAAGTCTTCTGCACATTGGCTATGAACCCACCATTAGAATTGTCTTGTTCTCAACTGGTACAAGACTGCATCTTCCATGGATGGCTCATATCTCCTCGTTTGTGGCAAACTCATACCAGTGGGTGTTAAGAATATGCAATAACTTTTGACTTTAGTGTCCTCTCCCCAGCTGTTTTTATCTGCCATGTTTCTGCTCCATATAACAGAGTTATCATTACTGCTGCATTGAACACTCATATAGAAATTTTCACATAAGTATCCAGCCACCCAAACAGAAGCCTCTGAAAATGCTGATGCAAGCTTGATCCAATGTGTGACATCTTCAGACTTAGGAACCTCCTGCTGTCAACCCACTACCCAGCAAGATAAAACTCTTCATGCCTTCAGAGTCAATGCCATCTACATGCAGCATCAGCAGGTCATTTGTTTCTGTTTTATAGGAGGCATGCCTATCTTTGGTTTGCGATTTATGCTCTGTGGAATGTTTCAGAAAAATGACTAAGCAACAAAAGGAAGTTAACATCACATTTATAGACTTTGCAGCTGCTTTTGACTCAGTGCATTTATCAGCCTTGTGTACACTGGTACACCAGTATGGGGTGTCTAAGGACTTAAGTGTACCTAGTGGAGGAAATGTAGCAATGCATGGTTAGCTGTGTAACTAAGGGAAGAATCAAGTCCCTTGTGTCTGAAATTGAGGAATATGATGAGAAACTACACACAAGGGAAATGTTATATGGTGTAAAGGATATTTGATAAAAGTTTCTGCAATCAGTGGACATGCAGGGAAGAAGCAGTGTATGATCCTAGTAATTTCATAAGGAATTTCATAAGGAAAAAGACTAAAAGTACCCACAAAGACTTAAACAATAGGACATTGTGCTATTGATCCACCTGTAAGACTACTTCCACCTAGTGGTGGTAAAGACCCATAAAAACAAAGAAAATCACCATCATCTGCTGTATACTACTATTTCCATAATGACCAGTCTGCTGCTTGTTGATGGTACTTGAGAAATCATTAAAAAAGATCCACCTCAAATCCCAAACTAAAAAGTGAAATGAAGATACCTAAAAACGTACAGTTTCAGGCTAGCAAGCAACTATTCCACTTAGCTAAAAATTAAAAGGAAAGTGTGACCATTACCTACAAGTAAGAAATCCCCAGTACAATGCTGAAAAGTTCATGGTCCAGACCCCCTGCTAGTGTAAATAGGTTTTACATTACCTCAGCTAAGGATCTGGCCCATTGTGAGTGTGGAGATGTATAACCAAAAACGAGGAGTTCAAATCACAAAGATGTTAAAAAACCCAAGCTCACATTTTAATTAAGAAACAATAATTGATACATATGAGAACTAAAACTGCAGTAATATTTTGGCTCAGAGCATCAATCTTTTACTTGGAGGAGATGGAAAAGCACTTCATCAGTATAAGCTAGGTCACAAAGAGGCTAAGATCCAATGAACTATCAGCTGATATATCCTCTGTTGGTGGCATGTACCTTTCAATGCACATTGACAAAAAATGTGTTCCCCCTCTTCTGATTTGTTTTCTATATTTTCACACATTGACGGGTTAGAACAGTGAGAGCTAAGGATAAAAGAAAATGATACGAACCTGAACCTTTTCACTAGTTACTTTAATTATCTCAGTATATAAACATTCTAAGCCCAATTTTTAAAGGCACAGTTTTGTAGTGGCACATATATGAGCCTTGGTATCGATGTTTGCAATGTTGTTGCAGCTGTGTTGGTCCTAGGATACAAAAGAGACAAGGTAAATGAAGTACTATCTTTTATTGAACCAACTTCTGTTGGTGAGAGACACAAGCTTTTGAGCTACACAGAGCTCCTCAGGTCTCACCAACAAAAGTTGATCCAATAGAAGATATTACATCATCTATCTTGTCTCTTCAGTATTGATGTGTCATTCGGAGATGTTCAAAACTATGCCTGTAAAAATATGGCTATTCATTGCTTAAATGTCATTTTACTTGGCATCCCATCAGTTGTAATCCAGTGGATTCTATTCTAGTTCTCATCATAAGGCCACTGAATAGAGACTTACTATGACTATTTTCAAAGCTGTGGCAGGAACAGATAATGAACACACTCTAAAGTGATAGAAATACATGAGAACATTCAAGAGATTTAATAGCAGACATCTATGAAGTTCCCACTGCTGCAGCCAGCTATCATTAATTATTATTTTTAAAACCACTATATAATTAAATTTAAAAAAATCCCCAAACAATCCTATCTTTCAGCTCTCACCCAAGAAAGGCTCCCATTGAAACCCATAGGAGTTTTCAATTTGCAAGGACTGCAGGATTGGGCCTAAAGTCCATTTGTAGAACAACCATGTTACTGTAATGGCCCAGGATGCCTCATTTATATTTATTTTCCTGAAATACTACATAGGGGGCAGGTAGTCAAGTAAGCAGTTGAAAGCAGTCTTTCCATTACAGAGCAGTAGTTTTAATATCTCTCTGTACAAAAATCTATGTGTCACACTAATATCATATGCACAGTATGCTTCATTGTAAAAAAAAAAAAAAACAGGTTCCTAATGTGGGATTTTGTAGCCATCACAGATGTTTCAAGTTTCTGTCCATTCTAGCAAGCTCAGTAAGGATGATTTCTTTTAGCAAATGCCCTGTGGCTCAAACAGCAATCTGTACATTTAACTGTCAGACTGAAAAGGCTAACGCCCTTCCATCCTGTCACATGCTGTAATCTTAGAAGTGCCAAGACAAGAATCTAAGGAAAGAGTACAGGGTACTTCTTAATTAGTTGCTTATCAGTGGCTAATGACAGAGGCCTCAGGTAAAGCCCAAAGGCTATGACACATTTCTTAACTTTTGTCACATAACTATTATCCAGAAATCTGTTTTATTCAGTACAGTGCAGGAGATTCAAAGCAAATATTTTTCATGAAAAGTAGCATGTGAAGCATACAGGACAAGATCCTGATCTCATCTACTATTTATATAGCAAGCATCTATTAAGTTTCCAGAGCTATAGCCAATCTCTTTTTAAACACTATGTAATTAAAAAACAAACAAAGTCCTACCATACAGTCCTTGAACAAGAAAAGCTCAGTTACTTGGGAGTGCCTCCATTGTAGTCAACAGATTTATTCCAAATTTAAACTGGTATAACTGAAAGCAGAAACTGGCTCATAATTCTTAAGCAATAGCAGACCGGGTTCACCACTGCCTTACTCTGGTCAAAACTGGAATAATGCTGTGGGCTTCAGTGAAGTTATGCTGATTTAGACCAGCTGAGGGTCTGGCCCTGTTAATTTAATTTAGGGTCAGGTGTGTGGAAAAAGAGGCCACAGGCTGTCCTGTCTCTAAAGGGAGCACAGGGAGTGCTTTAGAGTCGTTGTCTTCTTCTACATATGCCCATGGGCCAGTCATGCAGGGGCAAAACAGGATAGTCCAGCACCTGGTATGCATCAAGTATCTTGAGGAGGGATTGTGCCTTTCTAAGGCTGAGTCTTACTAAAATTTCTCTGAGGCATGGTTGAATGTGTTTGCGTCCCCCAGCATGGGGCTGTGCCTTAGAGACTTTGAGCCAGATTTTCGAAGGTATTTTGGCATCTAAATACCCTTAAAAATGTGGCTCTTTAACCCTTTATTATTTTTAACCTGCAGAATTCACTTAATTGTACACATACATAGGGGTGCTGGAACAATTTTTATAGTGGGGGTGTTGATGATGGAAACCATGCATTTGGTGTCTGTTATTACTACTTCAAACCAGGGGGTGCGACAGGACCCCCAGCACCCCTAGTTGCAGCACCACTGCACATACTTGGGTGAGGGCGAGGAAGAGGGGAAAATCAAACCATACTCAGCTTTGTTCTTGCTGTGTGCTTTGGAAGTTAAAAACATTTCTACTTAATGCCACGTGTAAGGAATCAGCCAAATCAAGTAAAGATTTCTCAGTTGGAGAAGGAGGGAGAACACAGGATACAAGAAGAAGAGTGATTAAAAGAAGCACATTCTGATGCTGGGAATTAAATGTTTTCTCAGTTGGAACCCTAAACTTCTGAGACTTGAAGGGCAGTGTTGTGTGAACAGGGAGTGGGCCTTTTAATCACTGTCTTGCATTCTGTGTTTGATCTAAGTTGGGATCAGTTACTGGGTTCCAACATGTTCTAGAGGGGAAAAACCATGCACTCAACAGACCTGAAAGAAGATTCCTAAGACCTGAATAATTTTGCCACTATTAACATATTGTTGAGCAGTATATGCTAATTGCTAACATGTGGTGGTATTTTGCCCACAGATATATGTTTGCAGGTCCCAGTTGAAGGAACTGCATGAATGTATGTGAGGGCAGAAGTCAAGCCCGTTGGTACCTTCTTTTTTTGTTTTGCTTTCTACTTGAGTTGAATTCTAGCACTCTGAGGTATAATAGTTTTATATCTCAAGTTACATTTGAGGAGTTACTGTTCCAGTTGCGTAGCTTTTGAACAGCTTATACATTTGTGTTTTATATTAGGTGAATCGCAGTTTGTCTACCCTAATGTAGATTGTCCTGTAAACAAGATTATGGGCTAGGGTCTGAGCACAGGAGGAGTCAGATGGCTGATTTCACCTTCCTGGTTCTTGGGACTGGAGCTGGCTCCAATGCACTAAAACCTGAGGCCAGACAGCTTTAAGTTCCACAGGTTTAGGATCCTACACCACTGGAGGACTAATCCTTACACCTGTGTGGAACAGCTGTGATGGTTTTGAGCATGGCTGCAGAGACCAAAGTGATAATAGAAAGCTTGGTTCTGGACAGCAGGGAATTGCAGTCAGCAACACCAGGCTCTGGTTATTGGTATGTTGGTTGTGTATTGTTTACATGCAAATAACATAGCTGTTCCATCCAAGCTCTCTTTGCCTTGTTAAGCAGAAGGATGCCCCAAGAAAGGGTGAGTTCAGAGACCTATGGCCCAGGCTGCTTCAAACAGGATTTTTTTTTTTTGGCTAGGCATTTGCAACTGGGTTACTGTCCCTTTGGGCTACCTGAGTGGGACAAAGGGGATGGAACCACAGGGAAAAAGCATCAGGTTGACAGAGCTTTCAGAATATTGTCTTCTTTTGAATGTTGTTTAGGAAAGCTGAGATTTTTGTCTAGCTCTTATGTGGGTGTGTGGTAGGAGAGAGGGAATAAGAAATAGCTGTCCTTCCCCTGCCTTTATGGCCTGGAAAACCGCAGCTCCCAAAGTCAGGGAAGCATAGTGTCTGATTTCTGATTAGCACCCCTCTGCCCCCGGGAGGCAAACATTAGCTGAGCATGGTGGAGAGAAAGAGGGACTGTGGTCTGCCTTTTATACACTGGGCAGCAGACCTGGCTGGCCATATAGTAGGAGGGACTATGCTGCACTGCCTCAAAGTAGTGGTTGGCAAAAACCCCTTGTGAACCAGGAGTAGCTGCTGGTGCTCTCAGGGTGGTTCAGTGCTGTTCTGCTGCTCCCATTACAGGTTGGTGTATAACAGGCACAATCTAGCCACAAACACACTTTTTTCACCTGTTATTTCATGCTGGAGACGCTAGATAGTGTAAGACCTATGAGAAATCTTTGGAACAAATTCTGAAAGTGTAATTTTTCCACAACAATTTTCTTGCTTCCAGTAGACAATTTTTATGAGAAATCCAGCCTGTTACAGTATTATCTGCCCCAAGCAAAAATCATGACTCAGGCCACTAAAAAACATGGCTTCATCCTTTCAAGTTTTTCCCTGCAGCCATGAGGGCTAGAAACTAATTTATTTTTAAAAAATGGAAGCTTTAGTTTCTCATGTAATCACATGACTCCAGGAGCAGAAGCTTAAACAGCAAAACTTGCTACAAAATCAGAGTACTGCAGCTGGCAAAATTTCTTTGTTGTCCTTAGCTGTGGTTTTTTTGCTTGTCATGTGGCCTGTCAGACCCAAGAGGATCCACATGGTTTATATTTCATTTGCTTGTTATTGAGTGTCCATTAGACATTTTTAGTTTCTCTCTCTTCCCCCCCCACCCATTGCTGATTTTGACTGGTCATCTTAATTGGTGGGATTTTTTTTGAAATTAAAGTTGATTTAGAAAATAATGTCAAGTATCAGAGGGGTAGCCATGTTAGTCTGGATCTGTAAAAGCAGCAAAGAGTCCTGCGGCACCTTATAGACTAACAGACATTTTGCAGCATGAGCTTTCGTGGGTGAATACTTGCATCCGACGAAGTGGGTATTCACCCACGAAAGCTCATGCTGCAAAACGTCTGTTAGTCTATAAGGTGCCACAGGACTCTTTACTGCTTTTAGAAAATAATGTACATGTTTGTATTTTCAATGTAATATTTACATTTCCAAATTAAAAAAACTCTTTGTTTTTGAAAATTAATGATTTTGAAACAATCATTTTTTAAATAAAATTCAGCAGAAAATGTAGAAGAATGAAAAATCTTGAAAATGAATGAGGTGAAAATGCTTTTGAAAATGTTGACATTCCTCTACACTTTATTTTGTGATTTCTCCCCAACCCCAATATTCATTCATGAATATTATCTTTAGAGAAAGAAAGCCATGATTTTAGTAACCATCTTTTTGTTCTGTATTTGTACAGGGCCTAGCACACTGGGGTTCTGGTCCATGACTGGGGCTCCTAAGCTTATGGTAATATAACTAATAGATGATGATGATGATGATGATAATAATTGTGACAGACGTGCTATTGCCAAGTAAAGGTAAGGTTATGAACCATTTTACATTATACAGTTTCCATTATACTTTGGTCACTTACTGCATGTTGTGGCTATCTTTAGTTCTCTCTCTGTTTAGACCCTGATCATGCAAACACTTGCATCATTTTAAACATGTGCATACTCCCATTGACTTCAAGGGAATATTTAAAGGTAAACATGTGCATAAGGCTTTGCAGGATCAGGGCCTAAATGTAGCTATGAAATGTCGCTGCTTATTGATGCAAGGCGGAATTTTCAGAAGTGCTCAGCATTGACTGAGCCCTGCTAGGCCAATGCTGAAAGCTTTTGAAAGTCTGAGCAATGCCATACAGAGTCACGATGCAAACCCCATCCTTCTAGACAAAGAACTGTAGGCTCACAAAGTAAAAAGAAATCACCACTGATTTCCTGAGACAAGGTGGATGAAGTAATATCTTTTATTGGACCAACATCATCAGCTTTGCATAGCTCAAAAGCTTGTCTCTTTCTCACCAACAGAAATTGGTCCAACAAAAGATATTACCTCACCCACTCTCTCTCTCTAATATTCTGGGACTAACATGGCTAAAAAACCCACTGCAAACCTGATTTCTTGACAGTATTGACTGGTATTTTCTGTTCTGCTGTATCTTTAAAATTAATTAAGGGGTCAGATTCTAATCCCGGTTACACTTATGCAATCCAAGTTTTACCCATGCTTCATTTGTAATGAAAGATGTGCTGGGGCTCAAGCAATTTTTTTACTTTCATAACCAATGGGGCAAGGCCAGGGGTGCCAGGGTTATGAACTGCCAAGCTTAGAGGTGGCATGAATTAAGCACGGGGTTTTATATAGTGTAAATTAGAGCTAGGTGGAATTTTTCATGTGAAACTTTTTTTTCACCGAAAAATACAGGTTCAGGTCAATCAAAACAATTTGTGAATTCAGGTCAATTTCAGTGAATTGTTTCTGTCAAGGAAGAAAAATGTTTAGAAATGTTGGAATTTCACTCAGTTTTAATTAAAAACAACTTAAAAAAAGCCCTTCGTAATTGAAATGATACTTTTAAAAACATTTCAGTTCACCAAAAAATTCTAAACATTTTCATTTTGGGTCAGCACCAAACAATTCCCCCTACGCCCCCTATATTTTGGACCTGCCTCCGAAGGAATATTTGGTTTTTGGAGAGCCCTAGTGGAAAGGCACCATCAATACAAATGGTATACATACTGCAGTTTGGTCACAGCCATGGGCTTATACAGCCCATTAACTCATCCTGATAATGGTTTTTAATACTCTTGCCAAATAACGAAAATTTATTGAGGACTAGAGCCAATTTTAGACAAAAATATTTTCTGTAGTTTAGAAATGGTATAACCCAAGTCAGCTACCCCTTCTAGTCCATCTCATCTCTCTCTTCTTCTCACACTGCCTTCAGCCCTTACAGAGTGTATTCTGCTGTCGATGGCATCATTGGGAATTGAATATGTTTAGTGAGGACAAGACAGAGTCCCATGACTGCAAAACAACATAGGGGACTTCTCTCATTGACTTCAGAAGGGATCAGGATTTTACCCTACAGTTGTGAAAAATTCATCTGCCACATCTGGTATCTGTACAGTAATTTATACTGCAATTTAAAAGAGTGCATTAAAAATACTAGGACCTTGTGGATCCTGGCTCAGATAAGATGTTTAAAACAGCTTTATATTTAATTGAAGACAAGATGAGATTCTCTTGTCTCTTAGTTCAGGGTCAAAAGGCATGAATTTCATAGACTAAATTATCAGCACTTAAAACTTAGGGTTTTTGCTCCATTAGGTTATTACTAAGGGTTAGGACAAGCAGAGGTCCTCCCACTTCATTGACCTGTGTGAACTTTGGTAAATCTTAAGACAGGGGTCATTGTCTATGGCATGATAGTGAATGGTTTTCCCAAACCGAGCCATTGATTTTCTTGTAATATGAAGCTAGCAGTGTTTTTCTAATAGGTTTAAAATGTTAATTTGACACTGATGACATTTCTTGTCAATTTATTTTGCAGATTGAATTGAATACCAGATTAGTTGAAAATGATAATATCATGATGATAGTACCTACAATTATCACTGCATCTTTTCTACACGCTTCAAATCCTCAGGTAAGAGCTTGATTATTTCTTTTTCTTTTGTTGTTACGCTGCTTAAAAATAGAATTCCCTTTTTTATATCTCTCTGCAAAATTTGCTTGAGATTTTAATTAGAAACAAATATGTAAAAAGGATATAATGGATTTACAAAGTGAACCCTAAAATATCCTTCAGAGAAAGGAAGAAACCATCTATCTGCTCCTCAGGATAGACTAGGCATGTTTCTAATTTGACTGCTCTAGCTGAGCTCTGTTTGTTTGTTTTTTTCTTGTGATGACTGCATGATTATTTCAGATATCCAGCTATGCAGGTATCTAACCTCTTTATTTTGAGCCCTGAGAATTTTGATGGGGGAAAGATGGAAATGGCATAAATCTACTGAACAGCTATTACATCATTTTGGGTTGAATTCTGGATCTTAAATTATGATGCTTTTAGGATTTGGGTAGTAATCTGAACTACAAATTCGAACACTTGACAGCAACCAGACCAACCAGTCTAATTCTCACTGGGTTTCATTCAGGTTAGTTCACCCTTTCACTCCCCAATTTCTGTTTTGTGCGGTGGGACTCAGATGGACCCCAAAACTCAAATTGTTACTCAGTTGAAACTCCTGAGTTTCACTTGGATTTCTACCAAATCTCTGCAAAACCAAACATCTTACAAGTCTTCAATGTGAAACAATAAATTTAAATTGGCTTCACTCATAACTAGGCCTAAGTTGATTCAAACTGCTCATGAACCTTAATGACACTTTTGCCGAAGTCGCTACTTTTCAGATGCGTAAGAAGGAAAACCCTAAACCAGGTGAATTTTGCATGTTTTGAGAAAAAGTATCACACTGATCTGTTCATGAGCACTCGAGATCTGCTTGCCTCAGACAAATTTTGTCTGGGACATTTTAGAATGGACTTTTAGAATGCATCTTCCTTAGTATCCTGACTTTTATTGAGGCAGATAAACCTCTAGGAAAGCTATACACAGTCTACAAGTTCAAGACATTATGTAAGACTCTAATTCACCAGTAGAAAATACAAATGAAATATAGGTGTCCTGAGGACACGCTCACTTACCTTTCTAGAAATCATGGTATTGGACATGCTACGTGAACTTGACTCATACTCAGCCTAGTCTGATCTAGGTTATACCAAGGAAAAAAAACTGAGAGATCTTATGCAGCCATGAACTTTTATTTTTTATCACTTGTTGTAATCCTTCAGTGATTGCCATTTAGCAACATTTACCATATCATGTTATTGGCAGTTATTTACCAGTCCGAACATAGGGAGAGCTGTGTGAATAATGCGCTTTGTGTTCTTCTTGAGGCACAGTGCCTCCTAGAGGAAATCCTGAGTGGTGCACCATACAGGCCTGTGCCTTAAAAAGCAACGTAGCCCTTAAAGAGGAAAACCAGAGGCACGTGCAAACTTTTTATATCTTTAGGTTAAAAGAGGGAAGATGGGCTACAACTAATCAAGCAGTTTTATCTCTGAATAATTGCTGGCATTTCCAGCTCTTCAGTGTCAGATTGATCTTTCTGCACTTGTAAGGGACAAGAATAAAATCCATCCTTTGCTGTTCCCAAAAAAGCTCCATGAACTCAAGTTAACCTAAAGCAAGTATTGAAATCTAAATTGAATTCTGAGCAGCACTAAATAAAATGTCATCGATCTAAAGTCAATACAGGTCCGTGAACAGAAATTACCCCATTAAAAGCCTCCTGATTTGCAATGGCTTCTGTAAAGATCAATGCTGTGAGGGGCTGAGCAACCTTAATCCACACTGACCTCAACAGGAGTTGGTACACTCAGTACTTCTCAGGAGGTGCTGAGCATTTTACAGGATCAGGCCTGTAGATTGCTCAACAAATATAACTACTGGAGTAAACAAACTGTCCAGAAGTACACAATCAATTGGACAAAAAGTGTCAAACTACTTTTGACCTTTAAAAATTTGCTTCATGCCAGCAGTTGGCTTTGCCTGCAGGATCGCTGAGTCTAATGAGACTATTGTGATGAAAAAAGACAATTAGCACAATAGATTAATCACAAACCCAAACAAGACTTTACACTAAGATCAAAATCTGAGCAAGGCAATCACTTAGTAAATCTAAGTTTCTCTTTGTTTTAGCCAGACTCCAAATTATGCTCCCCGTAATTATCCTTTTACTTTTTTGTTTGCAAAATATTTTACTTAGACACAGTGTTTGCAACATATTTTACACACACACACTCGCTACACTAAAATATTAAGATTGCAAAGTCAAGCACTCAGAAGTTAGGAAATGCCAGAACAAAGGTTTCCTGAACAACCTTAATGGCACCCCTTTACCCAGCCAGTTTTGTACTCTTCTGCTCTTCCCTCACCCCGCAAGCTCCCAATATCATTCTCTTTGCCATCCTGTCCCAGTTCCCTGCCCCTCCCCAGCCTCCATTCCTCCCAGGCTCCTTGTCCCAATCTGCTCCCCTCCATCGCCTCCAGATGTGGCTCTTGTATCCTCTGGATTCAAAGCAGGCACCTTGTCAATAGAGGAGGTTTTGGAACAAATTGATAACTTTAACAGTAATAAGTCACCAGGACCAGATGCTATTCACATGATTTCTGAGGGAACTCAAATATGAAATTGCAGAACTACTAACTGTGGTATGTAAGCTATAATTTAAATCAGCTTCTGTACCAGATGACTGGTGGATAGGTAATCTGATGCCAATTTAAAAAAACCCAAAAAACTCCAGAGGAGATTCTGGCAATTACAGGCCAGTAAACCTAACATCGGTGCCAGGCAAATTGGTTGAAACTATAGTAAAGAACAGAATTATCAGACACACAGCTGAACATAATATGTTGGAGAAGAGTTACCATTGCTTTTGTAAAGGGAAATCATGCCCCACCACTCTATTAGAATTTTTTTGAGGGTGCCTTTGAAAAGGTTCCTCACCAAAGGCTCATAAGCAAAGTAAGGGACAAAAGGGAGGGTCCCCTCATCAGTCAGTAACTGGTTAAAAATAGGAAACAAAGGGTAAGAATAAATGGTCTATCTTCACAGTGGAGACAGGTAAATAGCAGGTTCCCCAAGGATCTGTACTGGAATCAGTACTATTCAACATATTCATAAATGATCTGGCAAAAGAAGTAAACAGTGAGGTGACAAAGTTTGCAGATGATACAAAATTAATGAGGATACCTAAGTCCAAAGCTGACTGCAAAGAGTTACAAAGGGATCTCACAAAACTGGGTTACTGGGGCAATTAAATGACAGATGAAATTCAGTGTTGATAAATGCAAAGTAATGCACATTGGAAAACATAATCCCAACTATACATACAAATGATGGGGTCTATTTATGACTCAAGAAAGAGATCTTGGAGTCATTGTGGATAGTTCTCTGAAAACATCTGCTCATTTTGCAGCAAAAGTCGAAAAAGATAACAGAATGTTAGGAGCCATTAAGAAAAGGATAGATAATAAGACAGAAAATATCATAATGCCACTATATAAGTACATGGTACATCCACACCTTGAATACTGCATACTGTTCTGGTTGCTCCATCTTGAAAAGATACATTAGAATTGGGAAAAATTCAAAGAACAAGAAAAATGACTAGGTGTATGGTATTTCTCACATGAGGAGAAATTTAGAAGACTAGGACTGTTCAGCTGGGAAAAGAGTTGGCAGGGGGAAGGGGAAGTGATAGAAGTCTATAAACTCATGAATGGTGTGGAGAAAAATAATGCTTTTTTTTTTTAATTCACTACCATGTCACACAGTGCAGGAATGAGGGGTCACCCAGTGACTTAATAGGTATCAGGTTTAAAACAAACTAAGGAACTAATTTCTTCACACAACACACAGTCAACCAGTGGAACTCATTACCAGGGCATGCTGTGAAGGCCAAAAGTGTAACTGGGTTCAAAGAAAAATTAGATAAGCTCATGGAGAATAGGTCCATCATTGACTATTAGCCAAGATGGTCAGGGATGCAACCCCATGCACTGGATGTCCCTAAACTTCTGACTGCTAGAAGTGGGACTGGACAACAGGGGGTGGATCACTTGTTAATTGCCCTGTTCTGAAGGCTCTGGTGCCAGCCACTGTTGGAAGACAGGATACTGGGTTAGATGAACCATTGGTCTGGCCCAGTACGGCCATTTTTATGTTCTCCTCTACACTCTCTGGACCCACCAGGGAGGTCTCTGAGAACAACAGAGAGGCAGGCTCTCAGTTCAGGTGCCAGGACCCAGACCTGGCACAACCTGCATGAGCTCAACCAGACCTGCAATTGCAGGGAAAGTCCTGCTCATCCCCAGGCTGGAGCATGTCCACTGTCTATGGAATCTTTGGGGGACTTCACTGCAAAGCTCTAGCAAGTCTGTACTGAGCATGTGTGAAATGTGATTTGTCAAAAACTTATAACTTGGCCAAATGTGGGCAAATTGTCATGAGTAGGACAAAATGCACATCCTCAACACAGAGGCCAACCTCTTCTTCACCCCACCACCAAATTTCAAACCCCTGTTCCAAAGCATGGCTATGCCGGACCAGTTAAAAGAAAACATTGCCAGAATTTTTTAATGTTGGCAAAACAGTGTATTTTTCCCTAGCATTGTTCTCAGAAATGGCTGAACTGTTTTGCCTGAAATTAAAACAGCAAAACCCACACAGCCTGACTCAGACAGCTAGTGTGGAAAATTTCAGACCAAACTGTTAGTGTGGTAAAGTTATAAGCAACTGAAAACAGTGTTTGATAATGGCAAGTGTTGGACAACCCTAAAACCTTATGGAATTAAGAAAATCTTTATTGACTTAAGTTAAACCTTATTGAATTAGGTTTAATATCTTTGGGGTCCATCATATTAAAAATGCAATTGTGTATGTGCCTTTGTGGAACTGTGTCTAACTCCTCTCGGAGAAAGGGATGCTAATGTAATTCGTCTGGTTATCAGCCCTCGGAAGCTACACCCTGGAGAGTTTTGCATATTCTAGTTCAAACCGGATTCTCCAGGAACTAACAGATGAAGAAAGGATTTTTGAATAAATAGCCTGGTTTTAAATAGGCTCATGGCCTTCTTCCTGGTCACGGAGATCCTCAATCCTTGGGGAAATGTTGGCAGGACTGGGCTTACTGTGGCCCCATAAGATTGGGTGCATGTTCTGGGCTGAAGCTCTGATGAATTTGAAACCACAAGGAAACCCGCTGGGTGGGGTTTTGAAGGACTACTTCTGCCAGAGCCCATGTCTGGATTGGGGTGGCCTCTAGTAAGCTTATTAGCATCTGCGTAGGTTCTTCTATTGTTTGTAATAAGTCTTCTCTGTAATGCTTTTACCTGAAGAACAAAATAGGTTTGCACAGGAAGTGCTATGTGTTACCTTATCACTGTGGGTGATTACTCTGTTGTTAGTCTCTGAAGAGAAAGCAAGCAGGCCTGCTTAGACAGAATCCTTGGCTGGGATATCACAATACAGTTGGGGCTGCGCCTGGAAATATCCCAGTCAGAAGGGACAGAGATGCATGTCTCCATTCAAGAGAGATGACAGCCAGATGAGCCTGAAGCCTAGGTGGGTGTCCTTGCTTGACCCTAAAGGGGAACTACAGGTGCAGTTGCTCTAAACTGTGACACACATGTATATAGAGTGTGTGTACATGTGTGCGCATGCGCGCACGCGCGCACACAATTTTCAAAAAATATTTTTTATAATGGTCATGTAAAAAGAGAGATGCCAACTGCAGAACCATAAGTAACAAATAACTTGTCTCAAATGGAAAAGGTTCAATATCATTTTGTATATTAAGATTTTGGGGGTTACTTTCAAAAAAGGATTTTAGCATCAGTGGGTGAGTGATAATTAAAAAACAAGATTTTTATTTACAAATAGAGGTAGCCAATTAGTGAAATAACTGATATTATCACAAATAAAGAAACATTGCTTGGCTTGCTTTGATTTCTGGCACCATATTATTCATTATTTGTGGATGTTTGGACCACTGCCATGAATTTCTGAAAGTGTTGGCGAAGCCTAGGGTTTCATTAATTTCAGTTTTCAGCTCATATGCAGTGAGAAACTGTGTGAGAGAGAACCTGTTACCAATCTACTAGCTGAAGTACCTTCCGAAGAACTCAAATATGAAAAAACCTTGTCCTTCACATAAATAAATGTTGCAATTTTGATTCAAGAATATGCAATAATGTGTTGTTCCTATTCATTTTTCTTCCTTTAAAAAAAAAAACAACCAAAGTTTCATCCATCCAAGCAGAAGCAATACAGTTGACAAATCCCAGATATGAATAAAAACATATCTGAGGAGGGAAGGGGGGAGGGGAGAAAATTAACTCAAAACAATATTTCTAACAAAAAAATGCTCTAAGGTCCTAACCATGCACAATGTACCACACTAGTGTGGAAGTCTGCCTGCACAGAAGATGATTCAGGAACAACACCTGTGTTTGTAATAAACACTATCCATAACAAATAGTTTGATCAGCTCGGTTTGTAAATATTCCGTATCAACCTTGTTTAGCTATAAATATGGACAGACTAGACCCTTTGGAATATGGAATTATGAGCTCCTCAGCTAGTGTAAACTGACAACTGCCTTAGTACTATGCCCTTTTCCACCACTGAGGATCTGGCCCTGGACTTTTTTTATGTGAAAAAATGCCTCTGCTTCTAATGTGGCACAGCAAACAAGAAATTCAAGATACTTATTGTAACCACACTTTAAATTATATACATATTCTTGAAGCAGAGTTGCCACATTGTATTTTGTAATGGACACAATATTTTTCATACTTCACTTGCGGTGGTGGTGGATTGGGAACAGGTTTTCTCATAAACACATTTTGACATCATTAACTCATCTACATGAGAGAGGAAAAAAAAATTCAGCCCCTCAAAGGGTTCTGTACAGTCCCTTTTGAAATTATAAAATATATGAAATGGTTTGTTTTATAGCAAGTAAAATGTACCAACATATTGTGACAGACCCAGAGCAGTGGGGTACAGGAGTCTGGTAGAGGGCAAATATACTGGTCACTGGCTGAGTAGTTTTCTGTTCCCTGAGTGACCAGAGCAGGGGCTGCACTAGAGTAATCAGGAACCTGCTAGAACCAATTAAGGCAGACAAGCTGATTAGATCACCTGCAGCCAATCAAGGCAGGCTAATCAGGGCACCTGGGTTTAAAAAGGAGCTCACTCCAGTCAGGTGAGGGGAGCCAGAGGAGAGGAAGTGTGTGTGAGGAGCTGGGAGCAAGAAGCTGAGTGGGAGTGGGAGTGCTGCTGGAGGACTAAGGAGTACAAGCGTTATCAGACACCAGGAGGAAGGTCCTGTGGAGAGGATAAAGAAGGTGTTTGGAGGAGGCCATAGGGAAGTAGCTCAGGGAGTTGTAGCTATTATGCAGCTGGTACAGGAGGCACTATAGACAGCTGCAATCCACAGGGCCCTGCGCTGGAACCTGGAGTAGAGGGCGGGCCTGGGTTCCCCCCAAACCTCCCAACTCCTGATCAGACACAGGAGGAGTTGACCCAGACTGTGGGGAAGATCACTGAGGTGAGCAAATCTGCCAATAAGCACAGGACCCACCAAGGTAGAGGAGGAACTTTGTCACAATATTTTCACCATTCGACATCTTGAGAAAATTTTTTACTGTTAACTTTGTTTTATGTGTAATAAATAGGGCTGTACCAAATTCACAGCCCATTTTGGTCAATTTCACGGTCATGGGATTTTAAAAATAATAAATTTCATTATTTCAGATATTTAAATCTGAAATTTCACAATGCTGTAACTGTAGGAGTCCTGACTCAGGAGGGGATTGTGAGGGCAGGGGTTGAAAGTTTAAATTCTGCATCTGCCACAGACTTTTGACAATCTACTTAATCTCTCTGTGCCTCCATTTCCCATCTTCTGCTTGTGTGTTGTATCACTCTTGCTCACTCTTTGCCCGTCTTATCTATTTAGCTTGTAAGCATTTTGGGCAGGATCTACGTGTATGTACAGTACCTAGGACAATGAGAACCCAATCTGTGCTGGAGCCTTTCATTACTACAAATTAATCACTTATTATTACACCACCTCTCTAGCCAGCTTTCTATCCACCTTTTAGTCCATTCATCCAGCCCATACTTCTTTAACTTGCTGACAAGAATACTGTGGGAGACCATATCAAGCTTTGCTAAAGTCAAGGAATAACACGTCCACTGCTTTCCCCTCATCCATAGAGCCAGTTATCTCATCATAGAAGGCAATTATGTTACTTGCAGTATTGCTACCCTAATTTCTGCACTGCTGCTGGTGATGGCACTGCCTTCAGAGCTGGGTAGCTGGAGAGAGGCCCTCAGCCAGGGCCGGCTTTAGGCCAATTCCACCAATTCCCCCGAATCGGGCCCCGCGCCTAAGAGGGCCCCGCACCCAGTGAGAATCTCTTCCTTGGCTAGAGGCACCTTTTAAATTTTTACTCACCTGGCAGTGCTCCGGGTCTTCGGCGACACTTCGGCAGTGGGTCCTTCGCTTGCTCTGGGTCTTCAGCGGCACTTTGGCGGCGGGTCCTTCAGTGCCACCGAAGACCTGGAGCGAGTGAAGGACCCGCCGCCGAAGACTCAGAGCACTGTCCAGTGAGTACAAGCCCCATGTGTTTTTTACATTTTTTTTTATATATATAGTCATCCCTGCCGGGGCCCCATTGAAACAGTTCGAATTGGGCCCCGCACTTGCTAAAGCCGGCCCTGCCCTCAGCAGCAGCCATCTCTCTCCAGCCAACCAGCTCTGAAGGGTGACAATATCATGACCTCCCCCTACAAGGTTCAGTAACCTTGCAATTCTATTTTGGGTTGGGACCCCCAGTTTGAGAAACACTGGTCTCCCCCATGAAATCGGTATAGTACAGGATAAAAACACACAAAAGACCATATTTCATGGGTGAGACCAGATTTCACGGTGCATGATGCCTTTTTCATGGCTGTGAATTTGGTAGGGCTTGAGTTGGGGCATACTTTCTCCAGTAACTTGCCAGTGGCAGCCTCTTATCTGATATGAGGAGGAGCAATATTGCTCAGAACTGAGAGCCATGGGAGTGGAGTCGGACACAGAGTGCCGGAGATGATACGCATGGTGGCATGTAACTGCTGTATCCTCCAGTTTGGTGTGTGACGATCGACTACGAACCGGTGTGCAGTGCTCTCCCACCGAATATGAGGTGGCAGGAGCTGACGTCCACAGAGTTGGTTTTAGTTCTTTAATGATTAAAGGCAAAATCACCCGGGTGGGGGGTAGGAAGGGCTAAAACTCCCATTTGCCTGCAGATCTCTGCACACAAGAAAGGCAACATGGCTTGGCACGGGGATTGGGGTATTGTATGAGAACAATCACAAAAGCTTGCCAGACATTGCTTAACAGAGCTGGTCGGGAAATTTTCCAACAAAATGTTTTTTCATTGTAAAATGCTGATTCATTTAAATAGTTTAAGGGAAAGGGTCAATTTTGATGACTTTCCTGATTTTTGGGGAGTGGGGGGGGAGGTTGAGTTGTTAAAGTCCTCTTTTCACACTTTAGAAACAAAGTTTTTGTTTGCTTGAAACTGTTTGTTGCAAAAAATTAATCTACACTAAAAAGGTTAAAAAAATTAGAAAAGGTCAAAGCTGAAATGAAATGTTTGTCAAGCCAATCCCTTTCCCCCCACCCCCAGATTATCAGTTTGTGAGATGTTGATTTTTCATCCTGATTTGGGATGGGAAAATTTCTCACAGGATGGGAAAACAATTTTCCACTCTATTGTTTAGTCATATTGCTGCGGGTCAACAATTGGCTAGCTCTATGTCGGGATAATATTTAAGCATGCACCCTAGACCTATGGTACCTTGCTCTAGCTGCAGTTACACTGTGGGATATATCCTCTACCCTCTGAAATCATCTTGGAAATTGCATAGTCCCAAATAGGGTAACATTTGAACATACAGAAACGTGACTGTGGGGACATCTATGCAGCAGCTGGGTGGTGTAACTCCAGATGTGCTAGTTCTGCTTGAAATCACCGAAAAATAGCGCTGTGGCTGTGGTAGTACTGGCTGCAGCTCACGCTAGCCATCCAAGTACAATCCCACTTGAACCTTGGTATGTGCTTGGGTGGATAGGCCAAGCTGCCACCTGTGCTCCTGTTGCACTATTGCTATTTTTAGGTGCTAGCTTGAGCAGAGTTAATGCATGTATATCTACCTGAACAGGGAATTATACCTCCCAGCTGCTGTATAGACTCTCCCTGTGCATCTAAGGGAAAGCTTGATACTCAGATAACCTACAAAATGTTGACTCCTCAGTGTAAGTTTGGCTTTCTTCAGGCCTAGTTAGCCATAAATTGAGAAGATTTTTTAAATATATATTGTATATAGGAGGGGTTGGGAAGCTACATGGCATGATTGTGACAGAGCATCTTCCCGCTGCTGGAGGCATCACTGCCCGGACACTCCCCGCCCAAGGAAAATCCGCTCAAACCCAGCGACCAACAAGACAGTCCTCCAGAAGCCTAGCAGGGCCAGAAGGAAATACTGACCAACCAAGAACCAGTAGGGCAGTTAAGCAGACTTGCCTGGTTTTCCTCAGGGGCTGGGTGGGACTGGGACAGAGGAGGAGCCTCTGCACTGAGCTAACACAGGCCCAGGCCAGGGCCTTGCCCTAAATGCTGCAGCTAAGCACTTGCATTGAAAGGTTGTTGGCTTTTTTTCTTTGTTTAAAGGTGCAGACAGATGAATGATGAGTTGCTATTTTTTGTTTGGAGATTGACACCAAGGTTACAGCACAAGCTCCCTTTCCCTTAGCAAGCAGCCAAACCTTGCAGACTAAGGTAGGGAGTGCCTGCAGTACCACTGTGGACCTGAAGGCAGCACTATAGAGCACCACCAATTCCCACAGTGATGTACAAGTTAAGGCAAGTCCACCCATATAATTGAAGAAATTCCAGTGGATTAGAAAAATCTGCTTTTGAAATAAAGAAGGGAAAGCAAAGGGAAGGTCTCAAAGGAGCTTCTTTGATACCTTTGTATAATCAGAAAAATATCCAACTAAAGCCAGTGTTACAAAGTGTAGCACTAGTTATTATGTATCACAAAAGGTTATAGCTTATATACAGTATATAGACAATTTTCCACCAACTATATACCCTACTTAGCTATATGTACACACACATTTCTGCTTTGTATGTACATAGTCATAAGTGCACATGCAATGAATGCATGCAGTTGTAAAGGCAAATGAGCACAGACCTAATTTCAGAAAATCAGGCATGTTATTTCAGTCTATTGGATGCTCTGTTTGGGATAGTGTCTATAAAACAATCTGTTATAAAAGCCACTTTGATCAAACCAGGACATCTGGTCACCTTACACCACGCTTTCAAGCTAATTAAAAGGACTAGTCTTTTTGAATGGCTTTAAAAAGCTCTGCAATTAAAGCATATTTCTGGCATGGACAAAGGCAAATTAATTTGCAGCCAAGATTATTCTCACTTTTGTTCCACACTTTATTTTAATCTATTTTGGAGCTAAGGACAATTTCCAAAGCAAGCCTTGAGACAGCAGAATGAACTGTCATTAAAATGTGATCTACTGTAAAGCACGCAGGATGCCTGAATACATTGTGTAATTATATTTTATGAAAAGCATCATGTCCTTTTAGCTGGGATCACCTAGGAAAACATCTGCTGCTTAGATTCCGGAGAGAAATAAAGCTATCTGAAAGAAATTGACACCAAATTTTCTTATTCTCCTTCTTTTATCCAGCTAGTTTATATCTTGAAGCCAAAAGGGGCTCTATCTTGTGCTGGTTCATCTTATTTGTTGATTATTTAAATAAGGAATTCTATCCTCTCTCTTACAATCAATTCACAACATAAAATAAAATTATCACTACTGTAATTAAGATCCCTTGTATGTGCTTGTAAGATGTCAGTGGTGGATTTGATAACATAACATACTTTTTCTCTATAATTCAAGTGAATTGTAATGGAAGCCTTAAGAGATTTGTTCCTAATTGAGGCTAGTTAAAAATGTGGCTAGGCCTACAACTTCTCTTCTCAGGGGAGGAAGCCGAACAATGACCACATCCAAAAAAGAATATCTCACCAATAGTGTTAAGATAGGGTAAAGATAATGGGATAGTCATGTGGTTAAAGCACTAAAATGGGATTTAAGAGACTGGTTCTAATCCTAATTTGACAATAGCTTTCCTGTGTAACCCTGGGTCAGTCACTTAATCTGTGCAGCACTTCCCCATCCTAAAATGGGGTAAATAACACTTCCCTTCAGTTGTGCCTATTTAAAATGTAAACGTAGGCAGGCATTCTCTCTCTCTATATCTCTCTGTACGTGTACAATGCAGTGAGGCTTGGAGTGTGGGTGTGAACTCCTGACCCATTGATGTCTGGGAGTTTTGATTTCACCTTCTAGATCAGGCGTGGCCAAATTATGGCTCGCGAGCCACATGCGGCTCTTTTACTGTTAGAGTTTAGCTCATGGAGCCTCACACACACTCCCCCCATTCTCCACCTACCAAACCCTAAGGGAGGGGAGGTGGGGGAACTTGGGACATCTGCCTTTCAGCAGGGTGGTGGGGTAGGGGCTTCTGCCCACCAGGGAAGGGGGGGTGTTGGGGCTTCAGTCCTGCAGGGCATGCCTGCCAAGGCTCGGGGCTTCAGCAGGAAGCCCCGGCAGACACCTCTTTCAGGGCTGAAGCTCCGAGCCCCAGTAGGTGCGCCCTGGCTCTCCAACTTCTGAAGCTTGTTGTATGTGGCTCGGAAGGTCAGTAAGTTTGGCATGGCCACCCCTGCTCTAGATGCTACTGTAACGTTGTTGTAGCCAGGTCGGTTCAAGGATATTAGAGACGCAAAGTGGGTGAGGTAATATCTTTATTGGACCAACTTCTACTGGTGAAAGAGACCAAGTTTTTGAGCGTACATTGAGTTGTTCTTCTACTCTGGGCAAGGTACTCAGAGCATCACAGCTAAATACAAGGTGGAACAGATTGTTTAGCATAAGTAGTTAGCACATATTGTAAGAGAGCATTCAGAGTGAAGTGGCCAATTAACACCTGTGCAGTCATAGGACAAAAAAAAAAGGGGGTGGAGGTTTAATGTAGTAGGATGTAATAAATAAAAAATCCATTGTCTTTATTAAGTCCATGATTTTTAATAGCTAGCAAAGTTATGCATTTAACATCCCAGGCTCATCTTTTGAACATGATGTGCAGGAACTCAAAAGATGAGCCTGATAGCTTAAATTCATAACTAGACACTTTCATTTGCTAGACACTAAAAATGTTGGATTTAAAAAAGAATCTGGATTTATGGCTTATTACAACAATTTGTAACCCACTACCCACCTTTGTCCTGTGATTGAAAAATCAAAAATGCATACAAACAGCCCCCCATCCCCAAAAAAGAGAGAAGCTAAAAAGGCAGTTGCAAAGGCAAGAATGGAGGCTGAAGAGGAATTATGCCGAAAGCTGGTGGAAGATGGCAGGAAATTGGTTTTTGGGTTGGCAAGAAAGAGGAACAATGAAACACAAGATAGGAAGAAATCTGTGTGTGTGAAGGATGGAACTGTGTGGTGATTCCACCGGACAAGGTGGCAGAGGTATGGAAAAATATTTTCAAAGATTGTTAAATGAGAAAGAAAGTTGTGAGCACAAGCATGACTCTCAGTTATGGGGAAGCCTAAAAAAGGTATTGATCTTTGTAAACAAAGTAGCAGAAGCACTGAATAAGATAAAGAATGGGAAAGCAGTTGGTGACGATGAGATAGCTGTTGGCCAAAGCACTTGGAGATGCTGGAGTAACATGACTTCAGAGATTGCTGTAAGTTTTCTGGGATCAAGCTCGGATACCTGATGACTGGAGAATGGGATTGATTGTGCTTCTTTGGAAGGGTAAGAATAATACAAGTGATCCAAATACCAATTTGGGGCATCACCCTGCTAAGTCAGCCTCTCAAAGTTCTTGAGAGAGTTTTGGAGGCAAATTTGAGGTCAAGTTGGAGGAAAATAGAGGAGCAACATGGCTTTAGGAAGGGAAACAGTGCTATAGACACAATATTTGCAATGAGACAAGTTTGAAGGAATGATAAATGGAAGGCATAACTGCTATGTAGCTTATACTGATCTTGAGAAAGCATATGACTTTGTTCCATGGGAATTAGAGTTTGGAGTATTGAGATGGATGGGAGGGGAACTTCAAGAAGTGGAGATGATAGAGAAGCTGCATTGAGGCTCAAGAGCTAAGGTGGTAACAATACGTGGAATTTCAGAGGGGGCGATGTGTTTTAGATAAGCCTGAGTGCTAAGCCCACTTCTCTTCATCCTAGTTACAGTGTTAATTGGTAGGAGAACCAAGCCTGTAGAGAGAGGGAGAAAATTAATGTCTGCTGACAACTTGGCCCTTTTGGCTGACAGCAAAAAGTGATTGGTACATATTGTATCAGTGTGAGCACCTGTGTTTTGAAGACAGTGGTTCTGAAGGGAAAACACAAAAAGTTACACAAGTAGGGAAGGCGGAAGGAGAGCTGGTGATTGAAGTTTCAGGATCGAAGCTGAATCAGAAGAAACCATTTGTGTACTTGGGATGTTCACATAGTTCCATTGGAGACAGATCTGGACAATTGAAAAGAAGAACCCCGGGCACATGGGTGGTACTGAAAAAAGTGGCAGGAGTACTGTGGGACCAGCAATTTAGTAACAAACTGAAAGGAAAGGTGTATGCTGTGTGTGTTTGTCCTGCCTGCTCTATGGTTTGGCAATGGTGAGTATTATGAAGATGGAAGAAAAAAAGATACAGGTATAGAAAATAATACAATGAGGAGAATGGCAGGCAAGCCGAGGGTAGACAGACTTTGCATGAAAGAAATTAGGGGGAAGATGAACTTGGGACTGACAGTAATAGGCTGGAGAACACACATTTGAGGTGGGCTGGACATAGGATAAGAATGGGAGAAGAACGACTAGCAAAGATAGCATGGGAGGAAGAAACAGCAAAAAAGGACATGGAATTCCAAGGATGTGATAGAAAGACTCTGTCAAGAGAAATTAGAAGAAAAAAGGACTGAAACTCCAAGACCTATGAACCAATGCCATGGGTTGGAAGGAGTGGCAAAGAATTGTAGGCACCTCCAACCCCATGTAAATGGGGAAAGGAATTGAGAAGTGAAGTGATGTTTAGCAATAGCATCAGTTCTTTTGACCATTGATAGAAATAACGCAAAGCAGATATTTTATGAGAAGTTAATCAATTCCAAACATTCATATGTGGCCTATCAAAATATGTGTATAAACGTCTTTATTCCAGAAGTGAAGTTTTTATTCCTTATTATTATATCTGACACATTTTGGAAACAGATCATGCATTCTCTCACATTTAATGTAAAACAACCGCTGCCCTATTTTTCTGTCAGATTAATTTTTTGTCTCCTAATAGCACATATGTTTATAGAGTCTTCTGACAGATATTTTTGCAGCAGTGCAGCTCTCTCCTCTGACCACTGACATTTTTAATCAATTGATCAATATGTCATTTGAACCTCCCCCGGGAATTTTGAAATAGCTGTTGCCCCTCTCAGATTGCAGGCCTAAACGAATAGGTTGTTGTTTGTGTTGTAATGGGTAGTGTTATGGAGCTCTTGTTACAAGCCGAATATGAAATCTGAAGCACACTGGAGGGCTATCAACCTGTGTTCCACTGTTGCAGAAAAGATGATATAATCTTTCAAACTTATTTCTTGAGAAACTTTGGCCCCAATCCTGCAAACATGTCTGCACATGCCTAATTTTATACACACGAATAGTCTCATTGACTTCAACGGGGCTACTCTTGTGCGCAAAATTAAGAACATGCATAAGTGTTTGCAAGACGGGGCCCCAAAATGTGGGCTTTAGTTTTATATCATTTCCTCCTGGCCAAATCTTGTTTGGATCATTCATGCAAGTAAACTAATGGGGCTGCTCAGCTGAGCAAGAATTGGACCTCTTCCTACTTTTAATTTTAGGGCTAGATCATCAGCTGGTATAAAATGATGTAGCTCCATTGGCTTCAATGAAGCTAGTCAATTTACCCAATCTGAAGATCTGGACTTCTGTTTCCTGAAATACTAATACAACATTGATTTTTAAAAACTAAATTAAAACTCACAAAAGTTTCAGTTTTTCCCCAAACGTGATTTTGTTTCCATTTACCTAAACCATAATGAGCTGCAGATGTGGATGTGCATGCTGTATGAATTGCAATATAGTATTATGTTTGACAGAATTCAATTTTTGTTTTTATAATTTTGACAGATAATATCAGTGTTAATTTTTAAGCATTTTTTAAAGATTTCTTTTATCCACTTACATTTTCTTGAGTTGTGAAAAAATATAGAGGGGTGGGGGTAGATGAGTGGTCAGACATTCTATGACAGTCGACAGTGAGACTGAAAAATTAAAGCTTTATAAACTATTAAAACCCAAATTGTCAACATCACTTATCCAAATATACAAAGTAAATATCCTTAAATCAACAGATCACACCTGTTTTTACTATTTATTCCCTAGTCCATTTGTAACAAGCTAATTCAAATATCTAAATCACTGGATTTTGACTCTAAGTTCTCAAGCAGCATTTTTCTTACTTTGCCTATCTGTAAATTTAGATGATTATCAATAGAAATATTTTCCCATCAGTTTCTGCATGAAAGGTGAAATTGATCTTTACCAACATTTACCAATAAAAATCTAATCCTTCCATGTCTATGTTTTATTGAGGTTGAAATGTTTGTGGCAGAAACAACAGAGAAATGAGAGATGCTATGTACTCCTGATCTGAAACTAAATTGTGGTAATATTCTGAAATGACACTTTCTTACTCACTAGATCTACTCCCTTTGTGGCTGAGGTTAGTCAAAAACAAATGTTTACATCTTTTTTTTTTTTTACACCTGCTAACCTTGGGGTTAACTATGGAAGGGAGCTGGGTTCTATTCTGGTTCACTTGTCACCAGCAGCATTGTTAACCAAGGCCACAGGCCTACAAAGATTTAAGCATGCGTATAACTTTATGCATGTTAGAATAATGCGGTTTCACATATGTGCCTAAGTTAGGCACACGTTCAAGTCTTTGCAGAATCAGGGCCCCAGTTCTGATTGTAGAATCTATGTGTGAGATCAGTTGGTCAGTTTGTCTGCCTATTGTATTTTAAAGGCACCTTTTACCTTGATATCTAAGCAGTGACGTGTAAGCCAAAAGCTCTGTGTGAGCCAGAAAGAATCCCACTTGACTTTCAGACTCCCAGTTGAGTTTGCAGGCCTGGCAGTTAGAAGCCCCTTTACTTTTCTGCACAGGCTACAGACATTGCCAGACCCTATGTGAAGGGATGAGAAGCCCCTGTTGAGCTGCTACACTCCTTCCTGCACCAGTGGGCAAAGAATGGGCAAGCAGGGACAGGTGAAACCTTAGCTTCTCCCCCACCCTATGTAGGAGCTAGCACAGCTGATATGGAACAAAGTGGGATGTAAACTGTGCTAGGAAAGGGTCAGTGCAGCTTATTCACCCAGGGAATAAGGACCAATTTGAAGAGGGAAGCAGAACCAATTTGTGACTTTGAGGGTTACAGTTCGTTCTGCGCCCTGTTTCTGGGGCATCACGGCTATTCATGGTCCCTTACTTGGGTTGGGTTGCACAGTGCCAATCCAAGCCGAGGCCATTTTAACAAAACACTTTTTTGGAGCAGAACCACAACTCAAATTCAAGGTGCTGTAACTCTAGACAAGTGGACTCTGATCTTGCACCCAGTGAAGTCAATGTGAGCTTTTCCATTGACTTCAGTGGGAATGGGGTTGGGTCCATGATGAACTTTGGGAGATTTGTGTAATTAAAGACTATTATGGCAGTGTAACCTGAGCAAAATCTTTACAGTTATAGGTAATTTAAAGAGCAGAATGTTGTTCTATGAAGACAAGGTGCTGGAACAGTCTAATGTCTTTGGGTGACTGACCCTCCTCCACCTCCCCGAGGAGTCCACAGCATCTGCAAATAATATGTGCCAGCTGCTGTTCCTTGAATAATAAACTTTCTTGTGCAAGGCTGCCCCATAAAAGATCAGGTTTTCTCTTTTAATTGAGGGTCTAGCTGTATTTCAATGTCATGTTGGAGTTAAAAGAATATCAGCTGGAGGAGCCTTTGGGAAAATCTCAGTCAAGTTTTCAAGCAACTCAATAAGACATCACCACAGTGCTCCTATCATCACCCTGGCTGCACAATTGGTACTGGAGCAGATTCAAGATCACGTATCAGATCTTCAGCACTCTGTCGGCTGAGAAACATCCTCTCCCACCGTGACCAAGATCTTCTGCAACAACGTTGCCTCTGAGGAACAATGGAATTTTCCATAACAAGAGTCTGGCTGGTGGAGACTGAGAACAGAGATTTGTTTTCAACAGCCAGGTAGGTCATGGTTGTAGAACTTCCCTCCTGAAGAGATCAGTGTGATCACAAATTTCAATGCTTTCATAGCCAAATGTAAATCCCATCTTTATATCCCAGTTTTGTCTTGATCATAAAAAGAAATCAACTGACTAAGGCCACAGTCCAGTAAAGACTTATGCCGAAAAGTTCATTGGAACTGGTCATATGTTGAAAGCTAGCCATGTGCAACAGCCTTTGCAGGACTGAGTCCTAAATCAAGCTACTCTCACTACCCATGGTTTCTGGGTGCTAATTCACAATCAAAACACATTTTTCTATAAGGAGCAGAGTAATGACAAATTTGGACACCACGACTATGAAAAAAGCAGTATGCCTGAGGTTCTCCCTCCCCCATGTATTCTGTGTTCAGTTTTGTCCCACAATAAAGAATAAATGATTACTTCTATCAAATTCCAAAGTGCTAGTGCTAGTACTCATGCATCTTTCTTTTTATTTCTATACATTATATTGAAACATGTCTTGGGCAGAAAATTATACAGATCATTGGAAAGTATAACGCTCTGGACATCTTGCAGAAGTCACGTGTTGGTGTCCTCCGATGACCTTTGCAAAAGACATATGTGCAAATTGGCTGTACATGTTCTTTAAAATCAATAGTACAAGCTGATAAAATAGAAATGTGAGACTAATGGAGAGAGAATTAAAATGCCAGACCAAGGGGTTAAAATTCATATTAATATGGACCACTAAGGCCAAGCCACTCTGCAAAGATGAGGGCAGCAGGTCACTTTGACCGTTTGTGCATAGTTAATGGAAGTTTATTGACTGACTTATGTGAAACCACAGTGAATATTGCTTATCTCTTTGTAGTATGGAAACTTGAGGTTTATAGATTTCTGTTTGAGCTAAAAAATCTTTTTTGAGGCCTTTCTCCCTTCTTTTTATCTAATCAATCACCTTTTTGTAGCAGAAGATTATTACAAACATCTCAGCATGTTCTCAAAACTTCATGGGATTTTTGTTGGGATTTTCTTTTATAAAGACGCCTGGATCTTACAACTGATTGCCTGTAGCCAGATGTCAGAGCCTGCATATGTACCACACTGGTCTGAGAAGCTGCAAGAAGCTGGAGGATAGGCACCGTAAAATGCAACTCGAAACATTACAACAGAAAACCTGCTCTTGCAACAATTTCACTCTCACCAGTATCCTTGTCTAGCCATATTCATTACTTTCATACGCTGATCTCTGTTATCATTATTTATGGATTGTCACCATTGTGCTCAGAATTACACAAGACAGAAAGGCCCAGCTCTTCAAAGGTATTTTCGTGCCAACTCCTCTGATGGTAGTTAAGCGCCTATATACCTTTTGAGATTCTGGGCTGAAGACACTGTGCTTGCCCTGATGAACTTGCACTGTAAAAGACAGACCAAAAAAATGCAAGTGAGGAAAAAGTATGATTATTGTTTAATATTTAATCAGAACTGAGGATCTGTGGTTGTAGATGCTGTGCAAACATATAGTAAAAGAACATCCCTCTTTGTAAATGCTTGCAATCCAGAGCATGGTGATAACCTAAATGATTTTTGGTAGGGCCTTGATCCAGCTATGATTAGTTTATATATTTACTGTACTGACTCTGAACTGCACTATTAACTAGCTTCTTAACTCTGATGACCTGCATGTATCTTGCAAGTGAAGCTGGTCAGGAACTGGAATGTCCAACACATCAATTTTTTTCCTAATCCAAATCAGAACGAAAAGCTGAAATTTCACAATTTTTCATTAAACAAAAGTGCCAACAAATTTCAATTTGAAATTTTGTTTTCACTTTAACATTTTGATTCATTTCTTTTTGATGGTTATACTAAACAGGATATAATATATATAATACTACATTACAATATGTTAATATAATAGACATGTAGAAACTAAACTGAAATGTTTTGACATTGTCAAAATGAAATATTTGCACCTTTTCCCATTGAAAATGTTCTAATGTTCTTAATATCATTGTGTTTCTGCAGAAAGCATCAGTTCTAACAAAATTGCATTTTTTGATAGAAATCTGTTCTGTTGAAAATTTTTTGACCAGCTCAACTTGCAAGCATTATGCATTTCCAAAATGTTACCAGTTCCCATGGTAACCAGATCAGCCACACCATCACCGGTTCATTCACCTGCACGTCCACCAATGTAATATATGCCATCATATGCCAGCAATGCCCCTCTGCTATGTACATTGGCCAAACTGGACAGTCTCTAAGGAAAAGGATAAATGGACACAAATCAGACATTAGGAATGGCAATATACAAAAACCTGTAGGAGAACACTTCAACCTCCCTGGCCACACAATAGCAGATCTTAAGGTGGCCATCCTGCAGCAAAAAAACTTTAGGACCAGACTTCAAAGAGAAACTGCTGAGCTCCAGTTCATCTGCAAATTTGACACCATCAGCTCAGGATTAAACAAAGACTGTGAATGGCTTGCCAATTACAGAACCAGTTTCTCCTCCCTTGGTTTTCACACCTCAACTGCTAGAACAGGGCCTCATCCTCCCTGATTGATCTAACCTCGTTATCTCTAGCTTGCTTCTTGCTTGCTTATATATACCTGCCCCTGGAAATTTCCACCACTTGCATCCGAAGAAGTGGGTATTCACCCACGAAAGCTCATGCTGCAAAACGTCTGTTAGTCTATAAGGTTCCACAGGATTCTTTGCTGCTTCTACAGAACCAGACTAACACGGCTACCCCTCTGATACAGTTCCCATGTTTTACCCTCTGTAAGAGTGGAGCTGAAGGCAGGGGCGGCTCTAGGAATTGGGCCGCCCCAAGCAGGGCGGCACGCCGCAGGGGACGCGCTGCTGGTCGCCGGTCCCACGGCTCCGGGAGACCTCTTGCAGACGTGCCTGTGGAGGGCGCGCTGGTCCCGCGGCTCCGGTGGACCTCCCGCAGGCATGACTGCGGAAGGTCCGTCGGAGCCACCTGCTGGCAAAATGCCACCCCAAGCGCGTGCTTGGCACGCTGGGGTCTGGAGCCGGCCCTGGCTGAAGGTAAATGTATGTGTGGCTACATGGAGTATAACCACTGTTTAGTTTAGGGGACCAGAGCATGCTCCCTTTGACAGCTGGGAACGCTGGCATACACTGAGGAAAACATGTTTAGATTACATGGTTTCCAGCCCACTTGTTTGTTGCAACTAATTCCAGGGCAGTCGCTTTGGAAGGAAAACTCCAGGACAGATCTTTGATGCAACATATTGTACCTAATAAAATTTACCAGAAATATTCTGCTCCAGCTCTGTATTGAGGATACTGACCTAAAATATATGTATATACAGAGAGAGTCTTCTGCTTCCACCAACTGTACAGAATGCCAGCTGTGACACTAGTATTCTGGGGTAACAATGACAGGCACACTTTTCACTCAGGTTCTTGCTTGCTGGTTGGCTTTTATCAGGCTTATTTTCTGCAGTTCATTAGATAAGGGGATTTTTTGTGATTTTTTTTTGGGGGGGGGGTAGTGGCGGGTTGACCTCTCACTGAGAACAAGAGCAGTGAATTTGAGCACAGCAGCCATAATCTACAGTGTTGAGAACCACATGGACTGGCAATGGGAGTTTTTGTACAATCTCCGCATAAAGGCAAAATGTGACAGTTCTGAGAATGCATCCGACAAAGTGGGTATTCACTCACGAAAGCTCATGCTCCAAAACATCTGTTAGTCTATAAGGTGCCACAGGACTCTCTGCTGCTATTTCTGAGACTGTTTCAAAATAATTTTTTAATCTGCGTGAACGTTCTTATTGGTTCTTTCCAGGCTTTCCCAGCTCAAGACTGGGACTGAATGTCAAAAAAGGATAATTACTTTGGGCCCAATTCTGACACTCCTACTCACGTAGAATGGTCTCTTTAGTCTTTCAGTAGTGCCACTGAGATCAGTTGGGCAGCTTGCAGAGTACGTTGCTGCCCCCCTAAAAGCATCAGCATCTGGCCTGATGGAAGCTGAAAATATAAGAAGATCAGGAGTACTTGTGGCACTTTAGAGACTAACAAATTTATTTGAGCACAAGCTTTCATCTCTAAGGTGCCACAAGTACTCCTGTTCTTTTTGCCAGCTGCTACTCTGAAACCTGAAAATACAAGGTTTTTGAAAAGAATGTTTCTTGACTAATTTGTGGTTTAGAAGAGAGCTGATAACCCATGATCGAGAAAATGCATTAGGAAAGGGGACACAGATTTTTTTTTAACTTAAAATGTAGGCAACATTGAGAAATACGTTCCAGGGTAAATGGTTTGAATGATTACTCTAGAAGTATGATTAGATCTTTCAAGTAAGAAATGAAATGTACTATTGAGACATATTCTAGCAGCACCATGACCCGTACCACATAAGGTGTTCATGGATGAAGCGTGGGCATATTCAGCTCTGATTACCTGAACCTGTGATCTCTTGCCTTGAAGGTGACAGTTCTGCATGGAAGGACATATTTTTTCACCTGCAAATAATGTAAACCAGCTTAAAAATCCCACAGCAGTTCACTAGTTGACATTCAGAAGAAACAACAGTTTTAAAATTCATTTTTACTGTACTAAGAAATAGCGTGCTCAGTGAATTTCACAGGAAGAAACTGGGTCTTATTCTGATCTCAGTTATACTAGGTTTGCATTGGTGTAGCTCCACTAATTCTAAAGGAGCTACTCCTAATTTATGCTGACATTACTAGAAATGCAATTGGGCTCCCTGGATTTTTTGTATCTGCAGCAAAGATCTATTACCACAGTATAATAAATGTGCTGGCATTAAAACTGACCTATTGCCTCCAGCTACGTTTCTAAATTACAACCTTAGTAGGAAGTCAATATGACTGAAAAACATGTGTTTAAATGTTCTGAAACTTGTTAGAAATATTTTAAAATTGAGTTGTTAAAAGCATAATTAGGAATATTATAATATAATTTCAGAAGAGTTGGGCAGAGGTCAATTGGTAGGTCACAGGTTCTCCTGTTTCTGTTCTCTCTCTTATAGATATTTTCACAGGTAATTCCAGCTCCTCCATGCCTGCCTAGTTATGATCTTATACTGCAACAGGCTCCAGGCACAGAGGAAAGAGGATGAAGACCAGTGTAAGGACAAATGTTGAAATCAGACACGGCTTTATGTGAACACAGACAAATTAACACTAAGGGACAGGTAGGACAGGGAGACCTACTTCTACATGAGTTCCCCAAAAGGGGAGCAGGAGAGGGCACAAGCTGGGGGTTTCCCAACTCCCTTGTTTGGGATCTTATATGAAGGTTAGGCTCCCGCAGTCTCCTGACTGCAAGCATGAAATGACTCTAGTGTTGATGTTTGTGCTAGGCTTACCAAAGATCTTTGGGAAATGAAAAGGGCCCTGACCTTCCCCTCCTCTGCCCTGGCCATAGAATGGGCCTGACGTGGGAGGAGAATGCACGGAACCCTTTCAAAAGGTGTTGCAGCAGCATTGTTATGTTTCTGGAGGCAATGTGACTCCTAAGACGCAGTGCATCCAGCAGCTTCATCTGAGATGACTCCCTTCAGTACTAGCCAGTGTGAAAGGGCTGGGGAGAATGCATCCCTTTATCACTACCCCTTCTTCCAGACAGCACCTTAACACCCAAGAGCCATATACCAATGTAAATAGCAGTTCCCTTGCAGAGAGATGTGGGCCTCCTCTGATCTCTAATAGTTGACTTGTTATTAAATTGCAAGGTCACTGTGTCTTCAGAGGGAGAAGCCTATGAACTCCTGTCTCCAGGCCAGAAGATCTACATTTAGATCAGTTTATCTAGCCTTTTTGAAATGACTCCCCACCCATAATCTAATAGAGAATGAGCTGGATCACCCCATCGGAAGTTTTTTTTTCTTTCTATTTACTGTGCTGGGTGTTTACATGTTGGGCCATGTTCCTGGATCCTTGCTCCTGTTGAGTAGTGTCTTACTCTGTGAAATGAATGGTACTGCTTGAAAAGTAAAGTATTGCTACTGAGTGGGAGTATAGCTTGAAAATAAATTCATAGCCATGAAAAAATTCAGCTGGGCACATGACATTGGCACATGTGCTGGTGTAAGTGGGCATGTTTTCAAGCTAAAATGAGCCTGTCTTCAAGTCATAAGGGTTTATAATTAAAAATAGAGAAAATGACAATTTAGGCCAAAAAAATCACATAAAACAATTTTATGGGGGCAAAATGAAATAGAACTAAGCAAAAATTTTCTTGGTGGAATTCTGCAAAACACCATTTTGACACAGCATGTGATCAAGTGCTTTCCTGAATCAAGGCCATGCTATGGACTGAGGCCTGGTCTACACTGGGGGTTTGGGGGAGGGAATCGATCTAAGACACTAGATGCGATAAATCGATCCCCGGTAGATGAATCACTACTCACCGATCCGGCAGTAGTGTAGACATACCCTTAGTATTTCTACATGCAATAATGTACAGGAGACTATTAGCTAGGGTTGGTTGGAAAATGGAGTTTCCATCCCATAGGAAATTTTAACATTTTTGAAGTTTGATTTTGTCTCCAGTCAGGACAAAAAGTCAATCTCAAAATATTTTATGAAAGAAAATATTCCAAAATTTTTTGATTCAGAAACATCAAAATGACCTAACTGAAATATTTTGTTTTCATAATCTCAAACAGTTCAATATAAAATATTGAATATAATATTAAAATTAACATTCTAATATAACAGTCAAAGCAAAATGAGAAAGTTGGAATTAAACAGGAAAGTCGGAAGGAAATGCGAATGTCAGAACAAAATAGGCCTTTTCCATCAAAAATTCCACCAAAATTGACACCTCCTACAAAACATCTTGATTTCAACAAAAAAGCATTTTCCAATTGAACATTTTTCCAAATGAACATTTCATTGAACATTTTTTAACCAGGTCTACTATTGTTGATGCAGAAGCTCTGAGTGGAAATGAAGATAGAAAATTGTCCCAGGCTCAGTGTAAAAGTTAATGCTTCCTAATGTTTCCACCAAACAGGGTATTTCCAGCCCTGTTTTCAGAAGCTGGATCCCTTTAATCCAGGGGTCAACAACCTTTCAGAAGTGGTGTACCAAGTCTTCATTTATTCACTCTAATTTAAGGTTTTGCATGCTGGTAATACATTTTAACATTTTTAGAAGGTCTCTTTCTATAGGTCTAACTAAATTATTGTTGTATGTGAAGTAAATAAGGTTTTTAAAATGTTTTAAGAAGCTTCATTTAAAATTAAATTAAAATGCAGAGCCCCCCGGACCAGTGGCCAGGTCCTAGCAGTGTGAGTGCCACTGCCTACCCCTGCTTTAATCCAATGAGCATTATTTTCAGGATGTACACCCACCATTTTACAGTAAGGGACAGGACAGATGTGCACCAGTGACCCTTCCTCTTAGAAAATAGACAAATATCCAAGAACATTTTTCATTTGCTTGTAAGTCAGGGTGAGATTTTTCAAAAATGCTCAGTATTGACTATGCAGACTGAATTCAATGGGAGATTTTCCATTAACTTCAATGGGAACAAACTTAGGGTAGCACTGAACACTTTTGAAAACCCCACTCTTCCTTTTCATGTATTATTGAATTCAATTCTTTCCACGTTTATACTTGCACTAAATGCTCACATCCACCCCCTTGTCAGTAGGTACATAGCAGCTAGCAACCTCTCTGCCAAAACAATCTGAAATACAGTTTAGTTTAAGCACCATATAGTTTTGTCATATTTCCTTATGGTAAATGTTAACAAAAGTAAAACATTCCAGACAACCCACCCCCACTCCAATGGTACATTAATTGAATTAAAATCAAGAATAAAGGGATATTGCAAGCAGTTAAGTGTGAGAAAGCATGTTGACACTGAATAATTAATTTTCATTCTGCGATAAAAATGTTGCCCATTGATTTACAACCCCTTCTGGCTATAAAGCCTTTCGGTGGAAACCTGATTCTTAATTATTGTCACAGGAATGCAAAGCTTGTCAAAAAGCTATTTCCATCACGATGATCAGCCTTAACTGCTTGGAGCAATTTTTGTGCCATACTTCACAGCTGCTTCATCATTTGTTATCGTTTCAATTAAGCACTGTATTCCTACACAGCTCATAATCTCTACAGAAGAAAGAAACACACATGCACTCACACAACCACCCTCCCCCACCATCATAGAAACCCCTATCCAACCCCCCACCCACATTTTGCTTATTATGGAAAAAAATGCTGCAATGTTTTATATCCGTTTGTAGAGCAGAATTTTTGTATTATTGCACCAAATGAACAGATTCTCCCAAAATGATACGAATAAGGCATTCAACACAATTGGATCAATGTTTTCAGTTTATCTAGTTTTATCCAACTATAATTGTATTCCAGTATATTTCCCCTCTGCTTATTCCTTCTTGAATGAAATACACTGCTTCCATCTTCATATCAGCACTGAAAGTATATCTCATTCTTCCTGATGATTAAAGGGAAAGGATTACTGAAATTTGGCTCCCATTGAAGTACTAAAATTGTGTTTTCTTCCTTGAACTTAGATTTTCTAAATTTCTCTGCCTATATTTTGATTTCATACAAGTGATTTACATTCAAGTTTTAGGTTGCTGGGTTTTTTTGTTGAGGAAGGATTTGTGGAGGAAATGTCAACAACCTACTTCCCTTGCAAAATGAAATGGAAAACAAACTGGAAAACTGGTCTCCCTCCTCTGATGTCCTTAATTGCCAGGATGACAGTATCTTCTGTCAGTATTTTAGTTCTGCGCATGCAAACGCACACAAGAAAATTTGCTGGTTCATTGGTTCATGATGTAAATCAATTCAAACTTAATTTGAGGTACTTCATTTAAACTTCTTGTTTGAATCAGTGATCTGTGGCAAATCTTGTTTGTGCAAAAGCAGAAACAGAGGTTAATGGATATAGAATGACAGATTACGTTAACAGATCAACCACTTAAACTAAGTTTTTACTTGTAGACCTGGCTAGTAATCAAGGAGGTTTGTATTAGATGGCAAGGGGCTAACTTGATAAGGACATTTAAATATTTTCTATCAAACAAAAAACACTAAGATGTTTCTCTGAATTAGCTGAATGGAGAATTTGGTTGCAAGTATGGAAATCAATTCCATTTAGATACACTTTTCAGTATTTACCTCGAAAAGGTTTGCATGAGACAGAAACTTGTGTACCATAAACAGAAACTACATGAACTGTGAGATATGATTGAGGTTGACAATTCTACTTTGTTAAGGTCTAGCAAAGCATGTAAGCGGATTCTTAACTTCAAGCATAGGAGTAGTCATGCAGTGTGGCCTAGCAGATTGAGCGCTGGACTAGAACTCAGGAGATCTAGGACAATTAACCCCCTTTATGGAGTAAGCTGGGTGGTGAAAATAGACCAGTGGTGGGCAACCTGTGGGCAGCGGGCCACAGGGACGTGCTGGCCACTGCTTCCCGCAACTCCCATTGACTGGGAACAGCAAACCGTGGCCACTGGGAGCCACGGGGGGCCGTGCCTGCGGATGGTCAACATCAGCAAAATGTCTCGCGGCCTGCAAGCAGATTACCCTGATGGGCTGCAGGCCGCAGGTTGCTCACCACTGGAATAGACACTACTGCCAAAGGCAATTGGCCACATGGCAAAATCAGAGCCGGGCTAAGTCATGTGGTCTAAGGGGGTTTCCCTGGGACTGACTGCAAATGCAGGGGCTAGGGAATTGATTGGTTGCAGCTGTATGTGTCCTTGAGTGTGAGAGGCAGAAAACCAGGAGAGGGGAAAGACAGCAGACTGGGAAAGATGAAGTCATAGGTGTGGCAGAAACAGAGCTTCTTGGGCACAGAACTGATGGGAGAGGTGGGCTTGGAAATTGTGAGCAAGGAAACTGCCTGATGCTGTTTGTTTCTACTGTGTTCAGTAAACAAATAGAATTGCAACAGAGAAATACCTGATTTGTTTTGTTAATATTTCCTCCTAATGAAAACAACCTGGCAAAGCCCCAAATAGCAGCTACCCTCTCAGGTCAAAGACGACACAACAGTACAAATGGAGCTGGTGTAGACTTGAAAGGCCCAAAAGGGCTAAAAGGGCAGAGGATGCCCACTTTATGGACCTATTTCTTTCTGGGACATATAACCTGGACACTGAGCTGGGAGGCAGTGTTGGCTTTGGTGATGTGGGTCAGATAAAGAGTCTTCTACTATGTGAGATTATCAGGTTTCCACTTTATAACATAAGCTAAGTGCCATCTACTGATGTGTCCTGTGGCTTGGAATTAGACATGTTGACTTCTGCTTCCTATTTATTCTTGGATATTTCTTCTTCTGTGTAAAACTGTCTATACAATATTTTTCATCTGAGCAGGGTCCGCTCTACGTATAGGCATACTAGACAGCTGCCTAGGGCAGCAGATTCTGCCTAGGGTGGCAGGGGTGACTGCAACAAAGCTGAGTGGTGCCATGACACCATAAGTCTGGTTGCAACACTGCCCACTAAAATTTGGCTCAGCCGCTCCTCCCACGCCCTCCTTCATGACAGAGAGGTGGCCAGGCCAAACCTGAGTGAGTGGTGTTGCAGCCTGGTGCTTGGCTCCCTTACATCTATCACAATTATTGAAGGTTTGCCAGTTCCTCCCAGAAAGTCTGATATGACCCCCTCAGTGGTGCACTGCCCCTGTTGAGAACTTCTGTACTAGGAGACAGGAGGGGAAGCAGCACACTGAAGTTTTGCCTAGGGTGACAGATTGTCTTGAACTGTGTCTGCATTTCAGACTACCTGAAGTCGGTCTCAGAGCTGCCAGCAGGGGCAGTAACTGAGCGGTGTATGGAGAGAGATGTGAACATTGGCCTCCTGAGAGGCAGAGACAGAAATAGGTAACTAATCAGTAAAAGACATTGGAGAAGGTTTCATTCTTTGTCCCCAAATAATGGAAGGGATATTGTGGGCACAGAGTGAGCTAAGCATTTGTTTAGGTACAGTTTAATATTTTTTATATTTATAACATAAACAAATTGTAACCTATAACAATTAAACAGAGGTTTATTTAGAGAAACATGGTAAGAGTAGAGAAACAGTGTCCTCTTTCCAGAAATGATTTCCCAAGGAAATAATATTCTGGGCTAAATTCTGCCTTTATTAGAACTCCTTGAACTCCACTGTTTTCATTTTGATGAACTCAGATTTACTTGAATTGAATCTGTATCCAGGAGGAAGGATTCTCCTTTTGACCCACCGTCTTAGCAGGCAGTTGGACCTTTCAGAGAGGTGCATGATAATTACTTCTGTCTCACCAAGCAGCTTGTTAAACTCCACTCTCAATATAAGGAAGATGGGAGTAGCTCTCTGAGAAAGGAAACTAGGGTCTGGTTGGAACAAACAAGTTCTAAGGGTGTGGTAGGGTTCTTACCTCCTTTCTCTGTCTTGAATATTCAGATTATAAACTCTTCAGGCAGCGACTGTGACTTACTGGGGAGATGGGTTTTTGCCACCCGGTAGGACAATGAGAATGTAGCCCGAATTTATTGTGCCTATTTGTCTGAGGAAAGGTTTGCCACCATTGGTCTTCCCCTGCTCCTCAGATTAAATAAAGCTCCAGCTCAGTAATCCACAGAGTTTTATGTTCTTTTTTACAACAGTATGATCCACATTCAATCTTTGTTTACATTACCTCTTTAAGCTTCGTTTTATTTTTGGTTGTTGGATGCACCTCTTCTCCATAAGCTTTAATGTTCTTAACTGGCGCGCCAAAAAAAAAAAAAAAAAGAAAAAAAAGGCCGCATGGGGATTCCACCTGCAATTGTTCTCGTTCAAAACCCCAGTGTGTTCTTAACCTTTCAACTCTCACTCCACAAAGCGCATAAACTGTTGTGGAGCTACAGAGAACCTTCTTTATGAAATATGTTTTAGACTCCTGCAGGTTTTAAAAACAATATTTTATTTCTGACAGGTTTCAGAGTGGTAGCTGTGTTAGTCTGTATCAGCAAAAATAATGAGAAGTCTTTGTGGCACCTTAAAGACTAACAAATTTATTTGGGCCCACGAAAGCTTATGCCCAAATAAATGTGTTAGTCTCTAAGGTGCCACAAGGACTCCTCATTGTTTTTGTTTTATTTCTGAGGCTGATCTTGCTTGATACATTTATGTCTCTCCTTGAAATGTTGAGCCTGACGCTCATTAACTTCCCCGGAGCTGTGCTGATTTACGCAAGCTGAAGACCTGGCCCAACATTTTTAGAGGTAATACCTGTGGAAGCGGCACCTCAAACATTTGATTATGGACTGTCCTTTCTAGCTGTCAGTGCTCAGTTGGCTTCCCGGTGTTTTCTTAAGCGCTTATCTGTTCTGCTACATTTGATTTTAATATCTGAGAGCTGGTCTCATGCCCACATCTTACTTTAAATTGTCTTTAGGTGATACAACTTAACCTGAGAGATCATCCACCATTTTCAATGACAGGCATATTTTCTTGGCAGCTAAGGTGTTGGGCCAGGCAGTCAGTTCAGTATGAGAGATTTTTTTCTGAATCTCAGGAGACCATGTCATACTTGCAAAACTGGAAATAGATCAACTGTGGTTAAAAAGGAGTTTAATATGCATGCCTTTCTTTAACCCCGGGACTATATTTTTCTCTCTGTTATTAATAGAAGTACAGGTCTGTGATAGTTACTTCAAGGAAAACACTGCTACATTGCTTATAGGATGTTATTTCTGGAAGTACCAAAATCCTGGACTAGGAAATTTTCACAGCTGATGACTGTGGTTTTGGCACTGATCCTGCCAAACACTTAAGCATGTGCTGAACTTCAAGACTGCGAATAGTCCCATTGATTTGCTTACAGTTGTGGATATGCTTAAGTGCTTGGTTGGATCAGTGCCTTCACTGCATTTTTCACTTGTAAGGCCAACTTCTACCCTGGTGCAGGCAGTTAGACACAGAGGGCAAAATAAGTGGTGCAAAGTGAACTTACGCTGGCCAGAAGAACCCCCTGGAGAATTCCCGCTGCTCACGAGGAATCTTTGACCATTGCAAAGCCATACCCCTTGGTGAGCGTAGGAAGGGGAAGCAGGAAGTGGGTCAGGTAAGGAGAAAGGGCATGTCCAAGAAGGAGAGGGGAGGGGAAATGGACTAAGGCTCTGCTATGGCTGATTCTCCGCTATCAGCAGCGTTAGCTAATGCTGTCTCCCCTCAGCGTTCGCTCGCACTAGGTTTGGGTTACTGAGAATCAGAGAGCTACAGTCAGCTCCCTTTCAGCCAGCCCCATCTCCACTGTGCCTGAGCACTGTGTGGGAGAACTGAGCCCTGTGACATTTAGACGGAGCTGGGAACGGGGTGTGCGTGCAGCTGCAACACCCCAGAGTGATCTTGGTGTGGGATTGTACCTCAAGGAAGTACGTTGCCTTTCTTGAGATTTCCCAGTGTGCAAGGTTAGTGCACAGCATCCTTTTAGAATGGCTTATCCTGCTTCCTCAGGCTCACCTGGGGTGCGGTCTATTTCATGGCATGAATGTGCTACAGCTCGGGCTCTGTAAAATGTCTTGTATTTGAAATCATATTTGTCTCCAGGAGACTGTGTGTGAGAAACACTAACTCTAGGCAGAAAAGGACCTGGTTCTCATTTGCACAGGGGCCCCTTCATTCTGTTCCGGCAATATGAAGGGACCTTAAATAGGTATAACGGAATAATTTACACCTAATTTAGGGCCCTTTATGTTGTCAGAAAAATGTTAAAGGAGCTTAGTATACATGAGAATTAAGCCTAAAAGAATTTGACACCTATGAAGCTATTTAATAGTATCAAACATAAATTTTTCTAGAAAAATGAAAGCAGGTACAATGTAGTTCAGGAATGGTGTCTGTATGTATAGTCTACATATGTTTTATGTGCTTCTGCTGCTGCTCAGCAGTGCTATCTTAGTCACGTATATCCCAAAAGGTTATTAACAATGCCAAGAAGCTAAGCTCAGCCCATCCAAAAATGTTATAAAATATTCATTACTACTGCAGCCTAATCTGGATAGTCCTTTGTAGAACTGAATGTATTGAGGGCTGGCTACGCTGATTAAAATCTATATAGAACAGCATCCTGAGCCTCACGACTTAACTCTTGAGATAAGCTAAACACAGCCCTTGGGAAATGTGTATAACTCTTAATAGGTGAGCACTAGGATAATTAGACCATGCTAATCAGAGAGCAATATCAAAAAGGGTCACTTCTGATCAGAAAACCTTAAATGAGATTTCCTCTCCACTATTATATACTAGTTTTATGCTGATCACTAGTTATCTTCATGATAAGCATCTATTGTAATATTAACCATATGTGGAACATAATAATAAACAATTTCACTTTTACAATTACATTCCCTGCTTATGTAACAGTAACTCTTTGTATTACAGTAGCACTTATAGACTCCAATGAACATTAGGTCCCCATTGTGCTAGGCACTGTCCAAACACATTGTAAGGGAGGCCCTGGAGAGCTTGTACTCTAAATAGACAAGGGTAGGAGAAAGGGATAAAACATAGAAACAGACATCGGACACACAGAGAAATTAAGTAACTTGCCACATAGAAAGCTTTATGTCAGAGACAGGATTTGAACAGAGACCTTTTGAGAAGCAGTCTAGTGTTTTAGCCACAAGGGTATCCTTCCTCTTTCTCTTAAATATGGTTTTAAATCTGTGCTAAATTTAAATTAAAAAAATGGGAAGATTAAACTGATTTTAATTGCCTTGAACTTTCAAGCACTTTGGGAATCTTTGCAAAGGAAGCTATTTCAACATTATTTATTAGTAGTATTTGTTTATAATTCTCTTATGTTACTTAACATTGGTATCTAATTAAAAGCTTTGGAACTTTGAGCTACTTGCAGACAAGTTCTTTCAGACTTTTTTTCTAACATGAATTCTTTTCTAACTGCTCTTGTCAAAGGCACAGTGGCCTTTTGATGGTGGATTTTATTCACCATATTTAAAGCAGAGAGACTAATTTTCAGAGGTGCTAAGTATACACAGTTCCCATTCACTTTGGTGGGTTTTGTGAGTGACCAGCACCTCTGAATAACAGGACCACAATTCATTTGTTTCTCTTAGGTCTTTTAAATGATATTTTTATCTGCTGACGTCAGCGCAGCCGCCAGAAACACAATTTCTCTGCGTGTGAATAATAATGAAGTCTGCATAACTCAGCAAGATGATATTGTCCATGAGGAATGGTTTGTTCCATTGAAATCTGACTCTCATACAGGCCCTGATTGCAGAAGTGAAAATCTTGCTTTCCTATCAGAAGGATAAATCTTGCCTCAATGTGATGGACTGTGACAAATATGCTCTGACGTACACTAAGTAAGCAATAGTACTCTCCAGGGCATGCCTCCAGCACCTGAGAAGTGAGGATATAGCACAGAAACATACCCTGAAGAATACTATTCTGTTTAAAAAATGAGATTTTTTTTTTCTTTCCCTGAAAAAACAAGAGTGAATCCTCACCTGGTGTAAATCAGCATAGTGCCAATGTGATCAATAATGCTCTGCTGATTTACACCAGCTGAGGGTCTCGCTTTCCTTTGTTCCATTACATTTGTTAGTGTGGGTGAAATGTACAGGACTGTTAATGCTGGAAACTCAGTTCCTATATCTCTCTCTGCAAAACAAGAATGGGATAATGAGCAGCAGTACAAGTTTCTTTGTGTCACCCCACCAGTGAGCTTCAGCCCTGTTCTGAAGTGATCACCTCCACCTGTGAGAATAGTCCAGCTTAAATGAGAGTAAAATTGGGGCCTGGTTTTACTATTTAGTTACCTAAAGTTAAGCATCTAATTCTTTGTTTAGGTGCCTAAATCTCTCTTTCAGCCCCATTCAGCAATGCACTTAGGTGCAAGCTTAAAATTAAGCATGTACTTACATGGTTTACTGAATCAGGGCCTGGGGGCCAGATCTTCTAAGGTATCTAGGTGCCTCAAAATGCAGGCAGGCGCCTAGTGGGATATTTAAATGTGTCTAGCAAACTGATGGTGATGGGAATTAGGCACCTAACCGGCTTAGGATTTGTAAATGCCACTAAGTGTCTATCTGCATGTTTAGGTGCCCTAAATACCTTTGAAAATCTGGTCCCAAATGCCCAATTCAACAGTTAGTTGCCAGAAATATGTACTTAAAGACTGAGATTTTTGAAGGAGCATAAAGGGTTAGATTCCCAAGTCTCACTGAATTTCAGTTGGATTGAGGTAGTTAACTCCCTGAGGCTCTTTTGAAAATCTCTTTTGAGGCATATTTAAACACATAGCATTGAGCACCCAAACTTGAAATTGGGCCTTCATTCCTAGAAACGTCTGTTGAGATTGACAGAATAGGTATCCATTAAATTCATTTATTCAGACACTTATCACCTAGGAAACAGACTAGGCCCCTTCCCCTAAGTCATTGCATGTACAATACTGCATTCTTCCAAATAGCCAGGGCTGGCTCCAGGCACCAGCATTCCAAGCAGGTGCTTGGGGCGGCAATCTGCAAGAGGTGGCAGTCCGTGTGTTTTTGCCCCCAAGTAGTGTGCCGAATTGCCGCTGCGGAGGGCGGGGGCAGTCCGTGAGCCATTAGGGCAGCACGTGCATTTCCGCAGTGGCGGCAATTCGGCGGCAGCGTCTATGTTCAGCTCTCTGCGGCGGCACAGCTTCTGTCTTCCGGCTGAAGACGGAAGCTGCTGCCGAATTGCTGCTGCTGCGGAAACGTGCGTGCCGCCCTAACGGCGCACGGACTGCCCCCACCGTCTGCGGCGGCAATTCAACACGCTGCTTGGAGCGGCGAAAACAGTAGAGCTGGCCCTGCAAATAGCTGCCAGATAGTAAATATTGGGTAGAATTTTCAAATGTGCCTAAGTGACTTAGGAGCCTACAAGTGACTGTGCCCCATTAAGGTTAGTAAGCGTGAGTGACCAGTCAGCACCTGTTATGTGGTCTGAACCTTTAAGTTCTGGGATTTTTTGGAGTGGATGAAGACCTGAGGAAGGCAGAGCTAGGCGTAGGGGGAGAGGAAGTTAGCCCCAAGGGAACAGTTGAGGTTTGGGGAAAACCCAAGCTACTGTTTCTTTAGGGGCTCAGTCCCAGGAGCTCTGTAGAGTGGGCAAGGCAGGGCTCCCCTGTCTCCCAGCCAATCAGGAAAAACTCTGGGAAGAAGACTCTTTCTATCTCTCTACCTACCTACCTAATCTTCCTTCACAACAAGAAAGATACCATCATGAGAAGGTCTGCTGAAAATATAACTGAGATCAGGAGCAGATCCAAAGTACAGTCCCTCAGGTATAGACCCATAGGGTTTTTGTGGCTGCAATGGGAGATGCGCATGTGTGTGTGTGAAGGCAAAACTCAACCTCTTGAATATTAATACACAAAAATGTTTGTTGTGAAACAGTTTAAGTTGCTAAATTCATAACACGCTCCTGGACAGAGCAAAGGAAGGAAAAGTTCAGCCATGTATGCATCCCTGTATTTCTTCACCCACAGGGACTCATGGTACTATTTCTAGAATTGTCATACATCACAGACCTCAGCCTTTAAGGACATCAGCCTTCCAGCATCCCTTTTACCTGACTGACCCCTCCAAATACAATAGACTACCCCTTTTCTTCCCTTCTGCACACTTTCCCTATGCTACCCTTCCCATCATTATTAGGTATGGATGTTTGCAGTAGTTTGGGCAGTAGTACTCAGGATAAGTTGTAGTATTCAAAGTTACTTCTACCTCAGGAAATCAACTAGATTTCAAGTTGATATTGGGAATGGTTGGGTCATTAGACTAATTGAATCTATTTTCCTATGTTAAGTTCTCCTCACACCTTCTATGGGCCATCTTAATTATCACTTCAAAAAGTTTTTTTTCCTCCTGCTGATGATAGCTCATCTCAATTGATTAGACTTTTCCTGTTGTTATGCATACTTCCACCTTTTCATGTTCTCTGTATGTATAAATATCTCCTGTCTGTGTGTTCCATTCTATGCATCCGAAGAAGTGAGCTTTAGCTCACGAAAGCTCATGCTAAAATAAATTTGTTAGTCTTTAAGGTGCCACAAGTACTCCTGTTCTTCAAGTTGATAATGTTCCTTTAATGGTAATGTTTTGTACTTGTATTGCATCTTTCATGCAAGGATCTCAAAGTCCTTTAAAAACATTCACTTACTATACTGTACCACACCTTTGTATGGGAGGAAAACTTTTACTTCAGCAGAAGAGCAACTCTTTCATATAAAAAAAAAGTTACTTAAAACTATTTTGTAATTTTTTTCTGTAAATAATCGAGTCCAATATTTTTTCTCAGAAGCCAAAAATGTCCAAGTTCAATGTTTTTCCATCTTGTAAGCACATTTTAAAACCCACTGAGATATTTACTTGAGTTTCTTTCCATATTTCCTGTTTTCTCAAAAAAAGTGTAGAAACTTCTGTTTTGGAAGTGCATCATCGTTATAAAAAGTTATGCATAGAAATATAAAGCGTCTTTAAGAGTCTCTTTTGCAATCAAAATCTGTTCTGAAATCTTTGCTGTACTTTCCACACTGAAGTTTCTTGGTGTTAAGAAAAAGCTCTCAAACAATGATGTATAAGGAATTTAAAATGAGATGTATGTATCATTCATGTTCAGGAAAATCATCTTCAGTGAAGGTTGCCTGCAGCTTTCACTTGGAGCAATGCACTAACGTGATCTAAAAGGAGTGTCTTAATTATGGTAATTATAGGATTTAAATTTCATTAAATAAAATATCAAGGCTATTTAAACTCAGAGTTTTGGAGGATTATAGTGTTTGACAACACTATGAAAGGTTTAAGTGAGTAGTTTAACTGCCAGAAATGGTTTGTGTTTTGCCCTCATTACTCAGCATGAAAAACATGTTTTAAGTGGAATCTGCAGCCCACTTTCAAATGTCAATCCAAATATGTCTATTCACAAGTGGAGAAATTAGCACAGGGCATGATGCTTTAATGACACATATCAAACAAGAGCAACTCATTGGTTTAGGCATAAGAATTTTCACTCCATCTCACTTCAGCCTATGCATGATTTTCTGTGTGGTTTGTTTAAAAGGAAATAAAAAAAGGACTCTTTTCTGATGGGCTGGGTGATGGCTTAAGCTCACTAAAGCCAGAGGTAGAAGTACAAGGCAAAGTCCTGCTTGAAGAGACTGATTCTGTTCCCATTCAAGTCAAATTGCTGTTGATTTCAGTGGGATGATGACAGGGCCCTGGGGACTAGCTACTTTCCATATCCTTCAGCTACATAAAGGGGATCCCCAGGTGGTATACCACAAGCATAATGGCTCTACGCCTCCCACTTCACAGCCCCTGGTGGAAGGGTGTTTGTTTGGGTGCGAGTAGGGGAAACAAAGTGTGGCCAGAATCCCCCTGCACTTCAGTAATCCCCAAATACCGGAACAGTTTCTTGCTCTCTTCAGGGAGCAATTCACCTGAGGAGGGATGAGCCATGGCCCTGCCTTTCTTCCCACTGAGTCCCATGGTGCAGGGCCAGCACACTGCGAGAAGCAGCCTGACCGCTCTAAAAGGATGGTGCTGACTGGGCACCCCACTGTGCCCTGAGCAGCCGTGCGAGGGGCTGTGATCTTCTCATGCTCCCCCAGGGGAGTGCACTTCCACATAGGCCCCTATGCGGAGCCTTGTACAAATTGCACGCTCTTGCCCTAGTATTCAAGCCATTGCTCCTTGTCACAGACCTCAATCCTGAGTCACCATTAAATCCCCACCTCCTTCACCATTGGAGAGGAGCTGTTGGTTTTGGGATGGCACTAGTGTAGCAAAGGCTTTATTCTGTTAGCTCTTCTGTCCTTGATTTCACTGAAGTGCAACAGATTCTGGCCCATTTTACAGTACGCTCAGTGGAATGAGAATAAAATTGAACCTTAGAGTCTGATTCTCCTCATACTTACACCAGTGTAAATCAGGATCAACTCCACTGAAGTCAGTGTAAAACCGCTGTATGTGAGGTCAGAATTAGGAACTTATCTTTAAATAATTCTCCATTTTTCTCTTCAGAATAATACTCAGCACTGAAATCACTGCCTACCTCATGGGGATGGGGGTGTTCTTTCATCAGAACAGTCACCCAGCACCAGTAAATATCGCAACAGAAGAACTAATAGCAGATCTGATCTTTGACTGAGGCATTTCAGACCAGCACACCCACTGAATTTCAATGAGATTTGGGTCCCGTGGGATTCTTTGAAAATCTTAGACATGATTCAACCTGAATTGGTGAAATGGTTTGACGTTGGCCAAGCTGCATTCTCTGACAGAAAATGGGTTTTCTAACCAGCTCTGTCTCCAAGTCAGGTTTGAACTGAATTAGGAGAGCTGCCTAGGCAAGTATGTAATTTCACTACCTATGCTATCCCAAATTCTGTGGATAAAGAGATTACTTCAGTTTCCAGTTCTATCAGGCTGACACTTTACTAAACAATAAAATTACACACACTAAATTGACATTAATTTTAATAGGAAGTGGTCATACAATCCTTTAGGCAAGTTTGTATCTCATCCTGATGCTCCATTTGGCAGGGGCTACTCTGTGTAAGTATGGAATGGCCTCCTACAAGAATAATCCAAGCAAAGATGGGTATAAAATTTGGAAGCAAAACTGAAGTGGTTTACTAGGCAAACCAACATACATCCTCTTTTAGGTTTAATCTTAATTGCACAAGGTAAAAAAAACCAACCACCCTGCAACAACCAAAACTATTCTTTGGGTTCATTGGGAAAAGAAAAAAGAAAGTTCCCAGCCTTCCAATGAGTAGCACTAAGGGGAATGCTTGAAAATACCAAACATTAAAGTCTGCCAAAAGGCACTATCCAAACCAGATTGTTTCCTTGAGAAACGATTAGGTGAGGAAAAAAGAATCTTTACCCAAATATTAGTCACAAAACCAAAAGGGTACTGATGGGTAGGAGCACTTCATCTCATTTAGTGACATGATCTCTGGCTGTCAGTTATATTAACAAACTATATGAAAGTTTTGAAATCAAATTCCATAATCCCCGCATGACCCAAATTATACATCAGTTTGGAAAACAAAACCAATTCTTGTGGCAGTAAAATGAGGTGATTGCTCTGGTTCAGGGCTGGAATCCAGGGGTGCTAGAACAATTTTTATGGTGGGGGTGCTGATGATGGAAACCATAGATTTGGTGTTTGTTATTACTACTTCAAACCAGGGGGTGCAGCAGCACCCTGAGGACCCCTAGTTCCAGCTCCACTGCTGGAATCCACCTTCTCTTCCTGTATTAATTAAAGAACTGGACTGGAAGACAAGTAACAAATCTGCTGCTGGTGACTAAATATGTTTGTTTCTTAAAGTAAAACGTAGGTAAGCAAGTGCCAAATTCTGGCCTCATTTACACCCATGTCTGACTGTTGCTTAGATATAATTGAGGACAAATTTTGGCCCAAAGAGTACAGGTATTTCAAACATACTTCCTATCCTTCAAACTTTCTGCTATATATGAACCTTGGTGCTGAATACTAGTTTGGAAGTCCTTTTATTAACTTTCCTTGTAGTTGGTGGTGTATTTTCAGAATAAGAAATGTACAGTATTTTGATAAATTCTTGGCTCCCATTCCAATATTTTCATATTAGGAAAGGCAGATCTTTTGCATAAAACGCCACAGGTGAAATTTTAACTGTATAAAAGACAATGGGAGTTTTAACATTGACTGCAGTGAGGACAGGATTTCATCCCATTTGCCCACTCACCAGGAACAGGTTATTTCTTTCCTACTCTTTTTTTTTTTAAATTGGCATCTGAACTCTTATCAGTGTAAAATTTCAACTGTATTGTACCAAGCCAAGGAACTGTACTGTTCATTACATACACTATGGAGAGCTTTTATTATTATAGTCATCAAAGACATCTTTCTATCCTGTCAATGGTTCAATAATAATTTAGATAAGTAGCACTACTTATACAAGTTTCTGTTATAGATGGGGTAAATCAAGGCTGAATGGAGTCTGAAGCCTTCAAAATGGAAGGGAAGCCCTTCAGAGGCTTTTCTTTTCACCACACCATTCCACAGAGAGATGTTTCCTTCCACTCCCACAGATGCCTTCCAAATTACACAGCTCAACCAAGCAGATCAAGGCACCTTACCAGGCAGACTGCCACAGAATCTGCCTCTGTCTGACTATTGGGGCTCGGCTTCTAAGAATGTTGCGATCCTGCCTAAGGGTCTTATTATGCTACTTTACTCATGTTGAATAGTACTTTACTCCACAAGGAGTCAACACTGAAATTAATGGGGACTGCTTGTGAGGTAAGGTACAACTCAGAGTGAGCAAGGATATCAGAGCCAGTCCCATAACTCTCCATGTTAGTAGAAGAAGCTGATGGCATTGTGGAGGTGGAACTGCATTTGGTGCTGTGTTTCTGGGGCTGTGCAATGTCATGCTCTCACAAACCCTTCACTTCTCTCGCTTGGTGACAAGTAAACAAAACCCAAGAAAAAGTCCTCATGCCCTTAAATGTGCTATTTAATGTGATTTTTCAGTGCCCCGAAGTCTCTTCTCCCCCTAGTTAGTAACACGCAAGGAAAGAGGAAAGAGTCAGGAAAAGGAGCACTTAAAAGTGCTCTGTTGGGGCTCAATGGACACTTTCCCTTCTCTCTCATCTTCCCTTTTCAGACTGACTCTCCAGGGGAAAAAAGCACTTAAAATAAACTATTGGCACTGAACCCATGTCCCACTCCTCTCTCAGCCCTCTAATGCTCAAAACAAAAAGCACTTAAAAGGGCTCTTTTGGGACTCAATTCATGCTCCCCCTTTCTCTTCTCTTCCTCTCTTTATACTCAAGGAAGTAAAGGTGCTTAAAAGGGATGTTTTGATGCACAGCTCATGCTTTTTCTGTCTATTACTCCTCTTCTTACTTCATCTGAATGGATTTTCAAGTCTCCTCACCCTCACAAAACAAATTACACCGAGTATGATATCATGACGGGGATCTTGAACTGAACGTTGCCTTGTGGTTTCCATTGCACTATTGATTGCTGCACAGGGGCACTATGAATTTTGCAGTGACCTGATGAAACAGTTGTTGCAGATTATTTTTTACATTTCCTTTCTACAGCAAGAAAATATAAACAAATATCAGTCTAATCAGCGTATTAGGCTCACTATTCATCATGAGTCTAATCAGTGCCAAGGAATGAGTTAAAACTTGTTGGCTTGATGAGACTTGTTTGTTTTTATGGAAGTTAAAAGTTGGAGCATATACAACAGCAATGCCAAGACTGTGGCCTATGGACCAATAGAGCACTGACTGGTGGTCCATTGATACTTGTAGGTCGCATGAGGAGACTATCAATGTATTCAGTTGTTTCTAGAGAGGTGTAAGCTCTTTGTTGCAAAGGAGAGGATGAGTTCTTGTAAAAGTAGCTGGAAATGAAGAAAAACAGCCTAGCTGTGTCTACTAAGGATTACTGGTGAAGAAGAGAGACAAAAGGAGTTGTCATCAGGAATCAGAGCCATTGTGGGACTGGAACTCGCAATCGTCAACACAAGAGGAATATTTAGGGGAGATGGGGAGTGACTTCAGCCAGGCATGTCTATGGGAGAAGCTAAAATGAGAACTAGAGCTGGTCAAAATGGTCAGTGCATATTTTGACAAAAAATGACTTTTCTACCAAAACATTTTTATAAAAAAAATTAATTCTGTTCATTTTTTTAAAAGAATGTTTCTTCTGAGTTAGTTTAAAGTTCATTGTTTTTCTCCTTTCTTACCCTTTGCCCTGGTTCAGTAGAAAAAGGGAAAGAAGGGGGGAGAAAAGGAAAACCGAACATTTTGCAGGTTTGGTTTTGTTGAAAAACAACCCAAAAATATTTCCATAAGACATTTCAAACCAAATAATTTTTTTCATTCATTTGAAAGCTTTCACAGAAAATGGACAGCATTTTCTGACCAGCTCTAAAGAAGACCATTTGGTTGGGCTGGGCAGCATTTCTAGGGGAGCAAATGAGAAGGGAACTATGTGCAAGGGAAGTATGTTTGGGGAAGAAGAGGACCAGGCAGCAGGGAAGCATGTGCAATGTGTGTGTGTGGGGGGGTGGGGGAGGCGGGGGGGATTTATTCCTCTAGGTCCATTTCTATCATCTACTCACCTTGAGTATGCATTTCAGCACACTATCCAATACTGGGTAACAACCCACCCTCATTGGCATAGAACTGAGGATGTTCAGCACTAAAATCACCAGCTGCTGTGACTTCAACTAAAGGGCTAACTCTGTTAGCTGGTAGTAGAGGTAGGCTTTTATCCTCTATACAGATCAGCCGTTATAGAGGAACACAGCACATTAGCCAGTTTGTTACAATTGCAAGGAACACTGCTGGCAAAGTCATATATCCTCACCTTACACAAATCCCTTGAGTGTTACTGAACACTCTTAGGTACATACATCCAAGTATAATGTACCAGATGCATCCCAACATTCTGTTTCTATCAATGGAATATTAAGGCTTGACGCAACTCCCACTGAAGTCACAATAAAAAGACTCCCATTGACTTCAGTAGGCACTGGACCAGGTTCTTAATGAGGATGGCAGCACAGCAGCTCTGGCATCACACCAGCAGCATGAGTGTTAAGAATTGTGCGTGTCTGAGGGAGAGTAGTTTGTTTGTACGTTGTTGGAAAGTGGTTTAAAAACTTGGCTGTAATAGTGGAGATGGGAAGAGTGACTAGGTTTTTCTGGTCAAATCCCACTGTATGTGAACATGCCCAGAACGATGTCCTAGAGCTGCTTGTGCTTGCTAGCTACATGTGAGAGCTATTTAATTCTAATCAAACCTTAAGCAAGCAATACAAAATTGTATTGCTGTTTATGAGGGGCACAGACTGTCTTTGTTTGTTTGTTTAACAAGAGTCAGCCGGGAAAGGTGAGGGAACAGATACAACTGAGAACTCCCAAAAAGATTAGGGGATTCACAAAATCCTGAAGACTGAGGTCCTTCACCATCCTCAGTATGTGTGTGCAGATACACAGCAACAGAAAGGGATCCTCAAAGGCAAAAAGTGCTATGTAAATGTAAGATAATTATTATAGAAGTCAGTTAACTTACTGGACTCATAAGCCTTACATATGATATGATTTATGATTGATAGAGATCTATAAAATCATGACTGGTGTGGAGAAAGTAAATAGGGAAGTGTTGTTTATTACTTCTCATAACAGAAGAACTAGGGGGCACCAAATTAAATTAATAGGTAGCAGGTTTAAAACAAATAAAATGAAGTATTTCTTCACAACGCACAGTCAACCTGTGGAACTCTTTGCCAGAGGATGTTGTGAAGGCCAAGACTATGACAGGGTTAAAAAAAGGACTAGATAAATTCATGGAGGATAGGTCCATCAATGGCTATTAGCCAAAATGGGCAGCGATGGTGTTCCTAGCTCAGTGGTGGGCAACTTGCGGCCCATGGCTGCATGCGGCCCATCAGAGTAATCTGATTGCAGGCTGAGAGACATTTTGATGACATTGACCATCCACAGGCACAGCCCCCCGCAGGTCCCTTTGGTCTGATCTAGTATGGCCATTCTTATGTTCTTATCTACTGACTCCTCTACCTATCTTTCATAGATTCCAAGGCCAAAAGGACAATTGTGATAATCTAATCTGACCATCTATATAATACGGACCATAGAACTTCCCCAAAATAATTCCTACAGAAGATCTTTTAGCAAAATCATCCAATCTCGATTCAAAATTTGTCAGTGATGTAGAATCCACCATGACTCCAATGGTTAATTACTCTGACTGTTAAAAAATTATCTTATTTCTTATCTGAATTTGTTTAGCTTCAACCATTGAATTATGTTATACCTTTCTCTGCTAAACAGAACAGCCCATTATTATTAATGATTATTAAATATTTGTTCCCCATGTAGATACTTCTAGATTGTAATCAAGTCACCCCTTAATCTTCTCTTTGTTAAGCTAAATAGACTGAGCTCTTTGAGTCTATCACTAAAAGGCATGTTTTCTAATCCTTTAATCGTTCCCATGGCTCTTCTCTGAACTCTCTCCAATTTATCACCACCAGAACTGAACAGAGTTTTTCAGCAGTGGTCACACCAGTGCCAAATATAGAGGTAAAATAACTTCCCTACTGCCATTCGAGATTCCCCTGTTTATACATCCCAGGATTGCATTAGCTTTTTTTGGCTAGCACATCACAGTGAGAGCTCACAACCCTGAAATCTTTTTCAGAGTCACTGCTTCCCAGGGTAGAGTCCCCCATCTTGTAACTATGGCCTACATTCTTTGTTCCTAGAAACACATATTGTTTGCTTTGGCTCTGGTTACCAAAAGATCCAGATGACTCTGGGGAGCTGCCAGAACTTTTCCCCGCTGCTGGAGTCTTTTCTTACAGTGGGGACAGGTTCTATCAGCTGGAAGTCAGTGGGACACTACATGGATAAAAATAGCAGTGTGGATGGCTGGGGGAAGTAGACAGCCATATAAGGTATGTACAGGAGTGTCTGTACTCTACTCACCTAAGCTGTGTCTCACTGATATTGCTACTTAAACCTATGCTAGGGAAGCTACACGAGTACATATTCTACGCACCACTGAAGAAGCAAGCAGTGCATATATAGCCTTAGAGGATATGTCTACACTGAAAAAACAAAAAGCCATGAGTTTCAGAGCCTGGGACAACTGATTTGAGCATGTGGGACTAGCACTATGGGGCTAAAACTAGCACTGTTGATTGTCATGCCATCTAGAGTGGCTCATGACTGTAAGTGCCAATCCAGGGCAGACAATCAGAAAGCAGGGCAGAGACCCCAAACTGGCTGAATGTTCTATAATTAGGTTTCACCAACCCAGGAACAAGTGTGAACTCCTAAAGCACTGTAACAGTCTTACCCTGGAGTCACAGACAGTCCCCTTGGGCATTGCAGTCCAGCTTGCCACCCGGGCAAACTGGACTATGTAATAGATGGTCACTTTACACCAAAAACCACAACTATATTCAGGTTACTCGCAGTCCCAAAGCACCAGCCACTTACCTCAGGTCAATTGTACTCAGATCTCAAACCAAAGACAATGCCTGTATTCAGTCCTGTAACAACAGGCTTATTAACTACGAGAAGAAATGTGAGTTATTTACAGGGTTAAAACAGGAAACATACAAGTTTGAGTTACAAACTTAGATTTTTAAAGGTAATATAAGCTTCTATAATGAGCAGCTTTATATGTCCTTTAGGGCTGATCCGTGCCAAACAGCATGGGGATCGTTTGCTTGTGTTTAGGAATCTTTTCCCCTCTGAGTCCAGACATTGTAAAGAGACCCCAATTCCTTCTGGTCAGGGATATTTATCCCCCACTCACCTGAAGCCAAGCTGATGGGTGTCTGCATGTAACCTTTTCATGGGTGATGGTGGGAGGGCAATTGACAAAGTATTTGTTCCACAATGGCCCATTTGGATTCAATAGTCTTTCCTGATGGGCAGAAGACCAGACCTTCTGAAACAATCCAGCATTTTGCATTAGGTGATGTTTTCTTCCTGTTTGGTGAGTTACAGAGTTTCAGAACAAACATTTTACAGTTTGTGACATTACCCAGGGTAAAATCTGGACAGATGGACAGCTATGTCCCCTCAGTTCTTCAACCTGGGATGCCTTTTACACTGCTTCACTGTGAGAGCCACCACTCCTGGTCTGCTCACACACAGCCTACAGCATGTAAGTTACTCCCAGTTATACAGTATATAGCCAGCCACTCTTGAATTGCACTGCCGAACAGCACCAGCAAAATCCCAGTCCCAGACTTGCTCCCAGAAATGTATATCTTGTACCGCCCAGCGCTCTCCTTGACAATACAAGCTCCTATAAGGTCTGTCATTTATTAATAGAAAATGATATGCACAGATCCCATTATCTCATATGGAGTTTCCCAAACACTTCAATCCAAATACACATTGGGTTAGATAAAACAGTAAAAAAAGTTTCTTAACTACAGAAAGATGGGCTGGAATACAGATATTATAAGTAGGGTTAATACATGCAGCATCCTATGAGCATTTCATAAAGCCTAAACACATTCTTATAACACTAATATCTATTTACACTATACTAAATAAGAAGTAAACCCAGACTGGTTTCCAGCTACACATTTGTTAGTGTTCAGTGAGGCCCAGGACCTTGGCATGAGCTGGCACCTCATCTGCCAGCATCACATAAATGTTCCCACTTGGGCTCGTGCCTGAGCTCAGAGTCTGTGACCCTTCTTGTCACCGGGTTTCACAGCCTGGGCTTCAGCCCAAGTGGGATGTCTACCCTGCTATTTTTAGTCCTGTAGCATGAGTCCTGCAAGCCAAAGTCAGTTGACTCAGGCTCGGAGACCCACAGCCTTTTGCTTTGTAGATGTACCCAGAGGCCTGGTCTACACTACGCATTTAAACCAATTTTAGGAGCATTAAACCGATTTAACGCCGCACCCGTCCACACTAAGAGGCCCATTATATCAATATAAAGGGCTCTTTAAACCAGTTTCTGTACTCCTCCCCAACGAGAGGAGTAGCGCTAATATCAGTATTACCATATCGGATTAGGGTTAGTGTAGCCGCAAATTGATGGTATTGGCCTCCGGGCGGTTTCCCACAGTGCACCACTGTGACTGCTCTGGACAGCTATCTGAACTTGGATGCAGTGGCCAGGTAGACAGGAAAAGACCCGCGAACTTTTGAATATCATTTCCTGTTTGCCCAGCGTGGAGCTCCGATCAGCACGGGTGGCGATGCAGTCCCAAATCCAAAAAGAGCTCCAGCATGGACCGTATGGATGTGATCGCTGTATGGGCAGACAAATCTGTTCTATCAGAGCTCCGTTACAGAAGATGAAATTCCAAAGCATTTTAAAAAAATCTCCAGACAGAGGCCACAGCAGAGACTCAGCACAGTGCTGCATGACAAGCGTAACGGAAAGCCAAAGAATCAAATGGACGCTCATGGAGGGAGGGAGGGGAGACTGAGGACTCAAGCTATCCCACAGTTCCTGAAGTCTTTGAAAAGCATTTGGATTCTTGGCTGAGCTCCCAATGCCTGTAGGGTCAAACACATTGTCCGGGGTGGTTCAGGGCATAGCTCGTCAATTTACCCACCACCCCACCCCCAGAAGGAAAAGGGAAAAAAATCGTCTCTTGACTCTTTTAAATGTCACCCTATGTGTACTGAATGCTGCTGGTAGACGCGATGCTGCGGCAGTGAACTGTAGCATCCTCGCACCCCCTCCTTGGTGGCTGATGGTACAATATGACTGATATCCATCGTCATCATCAGCCTTGTGGCAGATGGTGCAGTACAGAAGGACTGGTATCCGTCCTCATCATCAGCCCATGAGTGCAACTACTTCCCAGTAGATGGTACAGAACGGCTGGTAACCGTCTTCATCATAGCAACAGGGGGCTGAGCTCCATCAGCCCCCGCCCTTCATGTGTAAAGAAAAGATTCAATTGTCCCAGGACTAGCAGCGGGATGCTGGGCTCCTCTCCCCCACACTGCTTAATGTCCTGTCTGGACAATCATAGCAGCTGGAGGCTGCCTTCCCCTCATTTTATCTCACTAACAAGTCACTGTTTCTTATTCCTGCATTCTGTATTACTTCATCACACAAATGGGGGGGACACTGCAACGGTAGCCCAGGAAGGCTGGGGGAGGAGGGAAGCAACAGGTGGGTTGTTGCAGGGGCACCCCCTGTGAATGGCATGCAGCTCATCATTTCTGTGGGATCTGACATGGAGCAGCTGTGCTTTCTGGTTCTCTGATTCACTGGTTCTCTAGTACACTTGCCCCATACTCTAGGTAGGACTGATTCTATTTTTAGATACCATAAAGGAGGGATTGACTCGGGAAGTCATTCCCATTTTTGTCTTTTGCGCCCCCGGCCGATCTCAGCCAGGGGCACCCATGATAGCAGCAGAGAGTACAGTACAGAAGGACTGGTAACCATCATCTCATTGTCAATTTACAATGGAAGCAGATGGTACAGAACGGCTGATAACCATCTCTGCTATCATGCAAAAGCAAATGAATGCTGCTGAGTAGCGCTGCTGAATCACCTCTGTCAGTGGCATCTAGTACACATACGGTGACAGTGACAAAAGGCAAAACAGGCTCCATGGTTGCCATGCTATGGCATCTGCCAGGGCAATCCAGGGAAAAAGGGCGCAAAATGATTGTCTGCTGTTGCTTTCCCAGAGGAAGGAGTGACTGACGACATTTACCCAGAACCACCCGCGACAATGATTTTTGCCCCATCAGGCACTGGGATCTCAACCCAGAATTCCAAGGGGCGGGGGAGACTGCGGGAACTATGGGATAGCTACGGAACAGCTACCCACAGTGCAACGCTCCAGAAATCGATGCTAGCCTCGGACCGTGGACGCACACCACCGAATTAATGTGCTTAGTGTGGCCGCGTGCACTCGATTTTATACAATCTGTTTTACTAAACCGGTTTATGTAAAATCAGAATAATCCTGTAGTGTAGACGTACCCAGAGTATAAGATCTATGAAGCAGGGATTGTCTCTCACTTTGTGTTTCTACAATGCCTAGTGTAATAGGGCCCCAATCTGAACTGGGGCCTCTAAGCACTAATATAATATAAATATTAATAATTAAATAATAAGGCTTTGATCCTGCAAACACTTATGCATATTAGTTAATTTACACATGAATGGTCCTATTGACTTCAGTAGGACTAGTTGTGTGTAAAATTACTCATGTCTGTCAAGTATTTGCCGGATCAAGCCTATGACTCTTACATTTAGTCCTTTTACATATTTTATGAGGCTTATAGCAACTATTTGGGCTTACTTTTTTAACATATATACCCTTTTTTACTTCAACAAAGGCATTGGACTATATTTTCAATGAATAAGCATTAAAATAATCTATTTCATATATAAATATAGAAGGGAGAAAATCCCTGTTCACTCCTGCATTTTATAATAATATTTTTTTAAGCATTTGCGCAGAGTAGAGCAGAAAAGTGCAGTTGCATTCTGCAGTATTTAGTACCAATTTCAGAATAACAAAAGATGATAGTGGAAACAAAAATACTATTCTTTCACTGGGAAGCAATTAGGATGGGGATGGCAGCTTTCAAATGAGACTGTAGTTCCTCACTGAGCTATAATTATCTACTATTTGCCAAAATTGCCATTAGAAGAACACTGCCATGATTGAAAACCCTAATTACCCAGGATTTGAGGTTTGAGGAAACAGTTGTGTTCTCACAGTGCTATTAATCCAGATTTTAAATTGGAATTAGTTTGAAAGGTAACACAAGTTTTATGTAACACTGGGGTGTAGTTGTTTAAGATGTTGAAATGTTGGGCTTCTTTTTGCAACCTCTTGATCACAATAGGTTAATTTTTACCACTGAATGGAACCTACATTGTTCTGTTTCCCTTCTTTTCCAGAGCCGTATGCATTTGCACCAAGAGCAAACTTCCTGCTTTTCTTGGATATAAATGAAGTGTTGGAGGAAGAATAAGAAATGTGGCTATGATTCTACCATGCTTATGTCCATAGTGGACAGATGAAAGCAATAAGGTAATGCTGTTATTTTAGTAATTATAAAATCAAAATCTGTAATGTTTTAAAGGTTAACTTTATGAGAAATATAAATGGAACGTGCTCAAGAGAAGATTTGCAACGAAATCTCACAGTGCATATTGTTTCATATCCTAGTGACCCCAATTTGTGATAAGCATAGAAATTCTAGAGATTACCTGTAAGAAAACATTGATTATGTGAAATTCACAGAGTCAAAATTACGACTGATCTATATATACTTACACCACATTCAGACCCCTCATTTCCAAGTACTTTCCAGTGAGTGATTTGCCTTCGTTTCTTTACTTAGCTGCTGATTTCAGTGGGAGCCCTGCATGCATATCTGTGGACAGAATTTGGCTCTTTGTTTCCAAAAGCACTTAACAATTGTTAAATGCAAGTTAAGGTTAGATGCAGGTATAAATCAACAGTGTCCCTGCAGTCTGGAAGATGGTACTGCATAATTAACATAGACAGACAAGATAAAACAGATCTAGAGAGGGGAGCAACATGGTTAGAGAAGTCGAAAAGGAGCGGCTGTATATTATGACAAGTAGAGTGAGGGAAATTGACATGCATATAAGACAGAAATGAGAAGCAGTATAATTTGTCTTAGAAGACATCTAATGAGTCTTATTCGTTTTTGAAGCAGTGTAAACTAAGAAAGAAGGCTAGAGTTTGATCTCTTAGGGACAGGAGTATGTCTGGGATGCCTAGTTACTAGCAGAAGTGCTTTATAAATGCATATTGCAGTAGTTGAGGTGAGAAATGACCAAGGCATGGTTAAGTGTTCAAAGGTAGGCATGAACAGAGAAGATAGGTTGAAGTTATTGCAGAGGGAGATGCAGGAATTGCAAGAGGTAAGGAGGGGAAAGGAAGACTGAGGAGTCAAACATGGAACAGAAGAAATGGTGAGAATGTGTGATGGGCAGGATGGTGGACTTGTCAGGAGTGATGTAGAGGAGAGAATATGAGAGGTAATGGGAAAGGAACACCAGCTGAAAAGGGGGAAAACAGTACTTGATTCTCCTGTTTCTTATGCTGGGATTTCAGTGGTGTTACCCCAGGACAATTTTAAGTTGGAAATAAAAGCACAATTTTAAAGTGAGGATTGTTGACGATTGGAACAATTTAAGCAGGGATGTGGTGATTATCCATCAATGGAAATCTTTAGATCAAGACTGAATGTTTTTTTTAAAAAGAGACTCTCTAGTTCAACCACAAATTATTGGGCTTGATGCATTAATTACTGGAGGAGATTCTATGGTCTGTGTTATGCAAAAGGTCAGACTGGATGATCACACTGGTCCCTTCTGGCCTTAAAATCAATTAATCTGATTTACCCCAGTATAAGTGAGAAGTGAATCAAGCCTACAATTTCCTAGACCTCAAGTTCTTATCACGATTTGTGATTAATTAACATGTGAACTGGAGAGTTTTATAAGTAAATCCTGAGGAATCAACATTTAAATAGCTTTGGGCTTTTAGCCTTAGGCTCCCTTTAAAGTAATTACTGGGGATGTGACTGGCAGGCTACCACACCTATTCCCCTCCTGTACAGTGTATGAATGCAGTCCTCAGCACTAAGCCACATAATATATTTTCAATAGAAATGCACAGCATCATCTGCTAGTTGTGTATCAATGAAATATTGTTGACATTTTCATCTGCCTAATAATGAAAGTGGGGTTAACTTGTGTGACTCTGAGAATTTGGTCCATACTCTCAAACCGTCAGACCCAAAAGAACTGAAGGAGCTCAGACCTCCACTGTGCTAAGCCTGGCTTAATTGTTTCCTCGAGTCATCAGCGTCATCTCCTAAATTAAAATAATTAATTGTTCATAATAATAACTCATTATGACTATAATAACTTTTGATGCTGTTTGGTATTGCTTTAATTAAAAATTAATATGCTTATTCTTGATTTTGTTAATTAAAATCTAATTATACATTTGTTTATTAATCCCTTCTTAGTGTAGACAGTAGTAACATGCTTCTTTAGGGTCTAGGGTCAGGAAGGATTCTTCCCTGCAGTTGTTGGCACAGAGAAACTCTAAGTACTTCCTGGGTTCCAACAGAGCAGAGAGGTCACCTTTTGTTCAAAGGGAGAAGTATCCTTTCTACAGTAGAGCAGCTAGATCATATCAGATTAGACTTTCAGGGTGGCGTCATAGGCTTCCCTAGCTGCATCACCAGATGCAGCAGTGGGGCGTATAAAGCTAAAGTTGGGAAATACAGTGACTATGATGGTGGTTTCTTTCTTACCTTACCGGATCTCAGGTAAACAGGGAAGAATTTTGATGGTATAAATGTATAGTGGTATACTGAGTGTTCTGTTTTTGTGAGCCAGAAAGGAACAAAAGGGACATATTGAGCTGAAGACTCACGCTCCTCTCCTCTACAAAATAAAGATGCTCAGAAGAGGAGGGAGAAAGTCTGGTTTCTGTAGGTGGGTGGGTCCACAGTCCCTCAGCAAAAAGGGCAGGAGGCCCATCATACCTCCTGACCAACAGGAAGGGAAAAATGTTTCACAGGTAAATGATAAAACTACCTGGCGGGGTGGGTGTCACGATGTTCAAATTCGGCTTTGAAATATCAAAATAGATATCAATTTTAGCTACTTGGGGTTGAAAATGTTGGCCTTGGAGCCTAAGGGCTCCTTCAGAGATGCATAGATTTTAAGGCCAGAAAGGACTACTGTGATCAATGTTTGACCCCTCTGAATAACACAGGCCTAGAAATCTACCCAGTAATTCTTGCATCAAGCCCTTTAACTTGTGGTTGGGTTGAACCAGAGCATATTGCTTAGAAAGACATCCAGTGCAGAAGTAGTCTGGATCAGCGTGGGCATAGTCTGGATCAGAAAGTGCATTAACTTAAGTTAACATTATTATTCCAGCAGGGCCATGAATATCATACTTCTGTTGTTAGACTTTTTCTTTTCTGTGGGCTGGTAACTTCCATGGCCTGATAGTTTGCCCATCCCTAGAGGAGAGTGGCAGATTTTATGGAGCTGGGAAAGATAACAAATGAAAAAGAGTTATTAACAAGGGTGGTAATACAGGGAGGAAGAGGGGGAGAGAGACCAAATTATGGGAGGGGATAAAAGGCCAAGAAAGGTTGATTCTTTTCATCCAAATTCAGTTTTTCTGCAAGAAAGCTTTACTGGTGCTCTACCGGACAGACAAGAAATTCAGTCTGGCAATTCCCTTCGTTTAGGAGAACCTCAATTCTGCTGTTGGTATTAGGTGGTTGTATTGTTTTGGTGAAGCACTGCATGGTAGGTGCTTGTGCAATTCTGGTGTAAATCACTGAGATGCAGTTATTAGTGCTTGGAAAATAAGAGACAAATTCTGTCCTCACTTACATCAGGGCAAATCTTCTGAAGGTAATGGGATTGCACGGGTGTGTTTGAGGACGGTATCTGATTCTGCCTTTGTGAAGGTATAAAGCAGGATCAGTCATCAGATATCAGTGGAATTGCACTAGTACAAATCATTGTAACTGAGGTCAGAATCAGTCCCAACGTATTCCTTTTGTACATTTTCAGAGCAGGCTCCATTTAAACCCTGTATAAATTATATGTAGAGCAACAACACTTTAAGTGTCTATTAACTAGTGCTTAACTAATGCTAAATTACAGTGACATTCACAGGACTACAGCATGAATTTATTATGATATGGGCTATTACAGAGAATACAAAATGAAACTATAATGAAGGGACCCATAAGCCTTTATTCTCATTTTTCAACTTAACATGCACAGTTTTTTTAATTTTTTTTTCTGGAGATCAGCTTCTTCTGCATGGTAGGACAATATGTTGGCTGAGTGAAACTCGGCAAAAAGGAGCCTTGAAACACAGGACAGTGAATTGTCATCTGAATGGAGTTTTGCAGATCATGCACTTCAGTTTGGATTTCAGATACAAGCAGGATTTTCCTAGTTTATACCCATAAATACGAGCTGCACACAGAACATCCCAGAGTTCAGACTGACTTTATACAAAATGTACTAGTAAATGGCCTCTGTGATTGCATAGTGCATAGAGACTGGTTGTTTTCATTGTTGGTGAAACTAAACAATACTGCGCCAGATCTGAAGCTCAGTTCAAGGGGAATCTTTTCTCTGACTCAGTGGGCATTGGATCAGACTCATCGTGCATACATGAAGTTCCTGAAGTTCCCTCTTCTGGAAACGTGCTGTCCTCTTGCTTCTTTTGCAATAGGGACAAGAAATCTTGATGATTGTCAAAAGCTCCAGAATGCTTCAAAAACTGGAATGTCATGATGCTTTCTTGAGTCTGATTGAAACTTTTCTCCCTTGAAATTAAATCATTCCTCTATGCCCTAAGGAAATGATGTAAACATGTATCACGTATTTCTGGCTGCAGCATAGCCTGTGCTATGCGAACAATAATGATTCTTGTTGGAAGGCCCATTTTGTTCTGCTTCTAGGTCTAGCAAGGGAATAAAAGAGCTAAGTGCAGCAGCCCAGAACTAATGTCAAAGGCAAATGGCGATTGAACCGTCAGAGTTCCAAAGTCTAGAACCTACACTTTTCAAATGGGTTCTAAATATGGCAAAATGAGTTCTCCCAGGCCTATTTCCATGAGATGTAATTGCCCATACTCATATTCTGCCCTGGATCTGAAGGTCACAAAATGCTTTTCTGAATAATTAAGGCTAAATTGTACCTACCTTTTGCACAGAATGCGGAAGAAGCCTTCCTGTCCACATCCTCCATGCCCATCATGCGAGTCAAGCACAAAACCAGCCTGGCATTCAGAGCAGGGAAAGAATTGCTTTCTTCTAACAGCCCTAGGGAAGCAGGCTACTCTATAGAGTGGCTGCAGCATCATGCTCCCACCACTCAACTGTGCCAGCCAGGAGAGCTGGGCTGCTGTAGAAAGGAGAGTCCACTGTACCCTCTTAATGCAGACTGCACTTGCTGTAGTTCTGGGAACATTGCACTTCCTGGAGCGCCCCTTGGGACAGTACAGTTCTCCACAGGCCTGCATATAGATAAGTAAACCAAAACTCCACTATGTTAAGGTTGCAAAGTCAAGCAGTCAAAGGTTAGGAAATGCCAGAAATAAGGTTGCCCGTGCAACCTTAATTCAGCCCCTTTGTGTGTATGCATTACAATATTGTCTTTAATTACATAATCAGATACTATTTTTTCCCACAAGACCCCTGCTTTATTCAGTGCAGAGAATGGATGGTGTTCAATTAAAGAGCAAAGCGATTCAATATTTTGTTTTTTCCTCATTGTTCCATGGGTGGCCACACACCTTTGTTACTGCACACTATTCAAGCCTTGCTTTGAGGACAGAAATATTAATTGCCTCATGGGCTTTTCTATGATGCTCACCCCTACTGTTGCTGAGTGCTTTGCTCATGTTAATTAATTTATCTCCACAGCAACTCTGTGAGGTGTGAGGGGATGTTATTGTCCCCATTTTACAGATGGGGAGCTGAGGCACAGAAGGCTTGAGGTCAAAAGTATCCACTGATTCTTGGTGCCCAATTTGAGATGAGTAGGACCTGACTTTTCAGAGTACATGACCACAGGTCCCATTGACTTTCTTTGCAGTTGTGAGAGCTCAGAGCTTCTTCAATTCAGACCCCAGGCTCTCAAGTCAGGCACGCAGAAAACAAGGCCACACAATTAATGACCATCTGTGAAGAGATTGGTCTCAGTGATTTGCCCAGCATCACGTAGGAATAGAGCTGGGTATTCCCTTTCACAGAGCATTTCCATCGTTCAAATGAAAACAAAAACTTTTTTAAAATTACCCATAAAAGGGAATGGAGCACTGGTTCTTGGGCAGTCCCAGTCTCCTTGCCTAGGCAGTCTCCCCTCACCTAGCTCCTAGTTCCATTTTCCTTCCCCAGTCAGTCCACAGAGCCCTTGTGCCCACTGGCTTCAAGTCATAATCTCCCCTTCCTAACTTCCAGGACCATTTTCCCTCCCCCATGCTAGCCTCCAGTCCCAGTCTTCTGCATTCAGTTCAGGTGGCTTCCTCCTCCACACTACCTGGCTGGTAGTGGAGTGGGGTGGGAGGCATTGAGAGCACAGTAGAGACAGTCTGCCTGCTCTCTGTTCTGCTGCATGGATCTGGCACAGCCAGGAACTGCAATTGGAGGGAAAATCCTGCCCAGCTCCAAGCAGCCTTGGGCTGTAGCATACCCAGCACTGATGGACTCTTTGGGTAATTAAGCTGCTAAATCCTAGCAAGTCTCTATGGAGCATGTGTGAACTGTGATTTTTTTTGCCAAAGGCTTATAATTTGGCCAAATTTGAGTGGATTTGCATGGGGATGGCAAAAGGCGCATTCCTGACACAGAAATCAAACAGCCAAATTTTAAGTTCCAGTTCCTAAAAAAAAAAAGTTGCCAGAATGTTTTAACATGGGCAAAACAACCTATTTTTCCCCTACCCTCATTCTTGGAAATAGATCAACCATTTTGGTTGAATTTTAAAATCAATCCTAGGCAGACACCTGGCATGAAAAAAAATCAGCCCAAATGGTTAAAGATTGGCAAAATCATAAGCAACTGAAAATAGGTGACATTACCAGCCCTGCCTATAATACAATCTGAGTATCAATGAGCTCCACAATGCTCCTGAAGTTATTACTTATCCCATTTTACAGACGACTTACCTGAAGACTGAAAAGGATAATTGTGTTGCCCAAGATCACACAGTGAGTAGTAGAATTGGGAATAGGATGCTGATTTCCTATACCTTGCTCTATCGCTGGTATTTCTTTGGGGCAAAGGTTACTGTCTGCATTTTCACATACCAAAATGAAATGAATAGATTTTTCTTGTCTGAAGAAGGGCACTAAATACTTGCAATTTCTCTGATGATTGAAAAGAAATACAGAGGGAGGGATAGCTCGGTGGTTTGAGCATTGGCTTGCTAAACCCAGGGTTGTGAGCTCAATCGTTGAGGAGGCCACTTAGGGATCTGGGCCAAACATTGGTCCTGCTAGTGAAGGCAGGGGGCTGGACTAGATGACCTTTCAAGGTCCCTTCCAGTTCTAGGAGTTTGGTATATCTCCTTTTATTATTACCTTAGGAAGAGATATATTGTGAGTAGAGAACATTGGTCTTTTATTCCATTGCTCTCCTGGAATAAACAACAACAATAAGAAAAGACAGATATATAGTTGATAAACATAAAGACACAGTGATGTTTTCTTTTGCTTTGGCCATTATATGATTGTTCGACCACAATTGACCTGATGAGATGACAGTCACTGAAAGATAATAAAAGCAAAACACTTTTCAGAGAAAAAACACACATTAATTAAAGATGTAGACTTGTTAGTTAAGCAAACTCCAGCTCACCTGAACTGTTGATCTTCTGCTGTTCTTGTAGATTTTTTTTTAAATGTGAAGGGAAGAATTAAAATAAGAGTATTTAGCTATTTAAAACAGCAGGCCATGCTAGTATCTCCTGTTAAAACAAAGACCATAGAAACACTTCTGAAGACCAAAGAGAGTGATGTCTGAGTTAACGTACAAAACACCACCGTCATGTTATAGTCAAAGGAGGAAGAAAAGACAGCAATGAATGAGGTAGTAGGGTGGGGGAAAAGTTAACGGTATGAAGGAATATACGTGAATTGGCCATATAACTGATGTATGTTGTTTGCAATTTACAAAGTTAGATGAAGATATGAGTTGAGTCCAAATGGCTGGAATAGCAAGTATAGAAAAGTTAGGGGTGGAGAGGACTGGATTTAATCTTTCAAGCCCATCTGCACTCTAGCCACATGGTGCTTGAAAATTTGGGCTTTACCCAGATGGGGTGGATTTCTCCCATAATGATGGTGTGTGTTTATCTATATTTTTTAAACGTGCCTAACCAGTTCCAGGTGGTATATGCAGGCAAGGAAAAAGTATTACAAAATGTTTGTAAAGTCTCTTTCTCAGTTAACCCAGCAAGAGTTTCAGTGACCACCCTGTCGTGAAGGGCAACAAAACGTGGCTATGTTGGACTGAGAAGTGAAGCAAGTCCGCAGTCAAAAACCCTCACTGAAAATGCTCCAGCCTCATCATTTTTAAACCAGGGAACTGTTAGCTCAAACTCCTCAGCTGATGCCCCCAATCCTGTCATTTTAGGAAGAGATAATTTTTCAAGTATCAGTTCTCAAATCTTGAAGCCAGAACAGATCATCGAGCTCTCTCTGAAAGGCACCACTAAAGAAATAGACAGCTGCATTCTCCACTAGTTGAAGTTTCTAAATGGTTTTTGAGTATAGACCCATATAGAGTACAATGTAGTAATCAAATTTCAAGGTGACAGAGACATGGACAGCGGTAGTCAGGGGCGGCTCTAGACATTTCGCCGCCCCAAGCAGGGCGGCACGCCGCGGGAGGCGCTCTGCCGGTCACTGGTCCCGCAGCTCCGGTGGACCTCCCGCAGGCATGCCTGCTGAGGGTGCGCTGGTCCCGCGCGGCCCCCAGCGGACCTTCCGCAGGCACGCCTGTGGGAGGTCCACCGGAGCTGCCTGCCGCCCTCCCGGCAACCGGCAGAACGCCCCCCGCGGCATGCCGCCCCAAGCACGGGCTTGGCATGCTGGGGTCTGGAGCGCTCCTGGCGGTAGTGAGGCAGTTATCCAAAGGAAAAGACATTAGTCTTCTAGCCACATGCTGGTGGGGAAAAAGCAATCTTGGCCCTGCAGCACTTTGAATATTTGAAGCAGCTGGATTTCCACTAAGACCCCCAAGTCACAAATGTGCATAACAAATGAAAGTCGTACACCTCTCAGTCAAAGGAGAAATAATTGCACCCACCATTTCTTTTGCTTCCTTCCCCAAGCCTACTAGAATGACTTCAGTCTTGTCTGACTTGGGTCTTGGCTAGGTAGCCATCCAGACTTCAGTCTCTGTTAGGCACTGTGTAAGTCGTTCTACTGAACTGACCTGGCTGGAGTATATATAAAACTGGATTCCATCAGCATACAGCGAAGCCACAGCCATATTTCTTTACTAATCCTCTGAGAACCCAAAGGGTGAAAAACTGGTACCCTGTGGAATCCAAGGTGACCAGACGTCCCGATATTTGGGTGGTTGTCCTGATATTTCACCAGCAGCACTTGGCTTTTTTTTTTTTTTTTTGCTCCGCCGGCGGACCCTCGCCCCCAGGTGTCCCAATATTTTCTTCATCTCATCTGTACATCTTCATCTCATCACCCTAGTGGAATCCCACATGAGGGAGAACACAGGAAAAGTAGAATTCAATCCTGCCAGTTGCTGAGCACTCTGGCTCTGATCCAGCAAAGCACCTAAGTATGTGCTTAACTTTAAACATGACTCCATGGAAGCCATGGGAGTCCCACAGAGTCATGATCAAGCCCGTAATTGTTAAATACAGTCTAGTGGGATCTCTTTGGGGAAAAAAAGCACTGGAATCATTCAAGAGCAATCCACAGGTGTGTTACAAACACCTCGGGGTCAACAATGTTGAAGGAAGACATTGCTCTAAAAGAATAAGTATATACGCTGTGCTCTCATTTGCTCAAAGGCTCCTTTAGTCTGCTTAAAGGGATCTTAACATAAATGAGAATAATCTGGTCCCTGATCTTGATCCATTGCCATGTTTTAACTCTGTCCTTGTTCTTCCTGTTTAAATTCCAAACTTACTGTAGATTTAACATAGTTGTTGTACATTAATAGAGGATACAGAGTTTCCTGCTACAGCAAACTGACAAGGTTTTAGAAAGAGAAGAGATAATAGGAACTATAAAACTTTAAACTAATCGCCACACCTCTTTTTGCTTTTCTGTACTTGTATTGTACTACAGTTTAGGTGCTAGGGATCACTGTTATGCTGGATGTGTTTGGATTAGTTGCAAAACAAAGGTCCTGACCATTTCTGGTCGTTAAAATTCCCCTGGCACTCTTTGCTGGCTTAGGAGTGTCAACTCCAGTATCCTGGCCGAATTCCAGTAAAGAAAATAAATTGTACCTAGTCTACCTTAAATTCTCATGATGTTTCAGTTGGCTACATTCTTCTTTACTTTCTATTCTAAGAACAATATTTGGTGTTGCCAGTTCAGAATCGCTACCATATTCTGTACTGGGAGTGGCTCCGTTTTAGTGGTGATTAATGAAGAGTTCCCTGTTTATAAAGTATGTTGGGATCCTTCTGAATAAAAGGCACTATACAAACATAAGGCATTAGTTAATTAATCGTAAGCTAATTTTTCTTCATTCTTTCCACTCCCTGAACATTCTAAAATGATTTTCTTTGTCATTTCTAAGGGATTTACTAAAATATTACTCCAGTATATTCTACTGGGGGGAGGAGGGGCAGGGGAGAGAGCCTCTCTAGCTATAAACAGTACTGACTGGTACCAATGTACCATATAATTGAATGTTATTTCCATATATTTCAGGCTACTTGTAGCAATCTCTAACAAATAAGAGCATCTTGTAAGGCCTTTGGATTGTTCTTGAATGTACGAGTTTATTTCTTATAGATATTTTTCAAAAAGAGGGAGAATATTATTTTTAAACTGTACTTCAATAGCCAGTTTGTTGTTTCTGTTTCTGAAGCCATCATAAAGCATCCATAAAGTGGTATTTCTCTTGCATTTTACATGACTCCAGGGCTTGCTGTTCTCGCCTGTCAGGTCTTTTCAAATCACTTAACGTTTACTGGAACAATTCTACACTGCCGGATTTGCTGCTCATCCAGCGTGGTGTTTGTATCACAGCTGCTACACCAGAGTCATCTCAATAAGAGGAAACGTTTCTCACCACTTCATTAGTACACAGCAGCATGAAAATAATAATTTCCTCTGAAAATAAAAAGCCACAAACCTTTCATCTGGGGAAAAAATCATGAAAAAAGTAATCTTGTTTTTGTTTGGGAGCTGAAATGTTTGTGGTCATTAAGGTAAACTTACAACCTGTCGTTGATTCAATTAAAATGTGGCAGAATTTGTGATATGTCTATACACTTCTTCCAGAGCAGGTTGGAACATTCAGACATACTGAATAATGAAAGATGAGGGTATTAAAAAATCACAGAGAGTAGGGGTTTCAGGGCCATGTCTAACCTCAAACCTTTACAGACAGTAAAGAAAAACACATCTTTTTTCAAGTATTTTTGGCTTTCTATAGCTATTTAATCATATTGTTCTAATAATAATAGTTTTGTCTTGCTCATGATTTGTGGAAAATTTTGTAAACACCAGAAAGTGTACCTACAAGGGAAGGCACCAAGACTCTTTTAATGGAAAGCTTGTTTTCTGGCTATGATGCAAAATAATGTATGTTGGGCAATATTCAATTATATACCATTTAAGGCTAGATCCCAGTCCCTGTTACACATGTAGAGTAGTAGCTTACTCGATGAATTCATTGACTATTTGCTGAGTAAACTGCTACCCAATAAGAATAAATATCTAGATCTAATAACATGAATAAGGGGAGCAGAATCTGGATCTTGGATGTTACATCAGTGAGGCCCCAGTCTTGCATTTTACAACATGTGGACAAACAGATGAGCTCACATGGAACCCCACTGAAGAAAAGCAAATAGTTCACAAACTGTTACAAGTTGCACGATAGAGACCGTAGTCCTTAAAACAGGAGAGGGCCATATTCTGCCCTGTTCTATTTTAATTCCCATGATGTCACATATTAATGATGGTGTTCAGTAAAGTATGTGATAATGTCACAACTCAGAAGACATAAAAATATTGCAGGGAACCTCTTGGCTCAAGTGGCCCCTGCAGTTCCAATTATAAAAATTCACCTTGCTTTGTATTTAATTTGAAGAGTTCAGTACAGATCTAATTAAATGTTAATACATCATTAAAATGATTTGTAATAAGTATATTCAAACCAGTGGGAGTATGATATGCTCTTTATGAAGCCCAGACCTAGCTGGGATCCTTCTGGTTGAAAGCTCATTATTCATAATCAACAGCATTCTGGTGATATTAATTACAGACACAAATGTGATCAAAATATTTGATCTTGTAAATAATTTTAACATTTGTGGGAACTTGATATTTGGAGATTTTGTTCTGGGTGATATTACTGTCTGAGGGAATATTCCTTTAAAAGGCTTTGACTGTTTTTTTTTTCCCCCAGCAGAAAAAAAATAAGCCTTCTACAGAATTAATGAAGCTGGCTTTTTAGCCTAGGGTAAAAAGCTAGCTAATGAAGTCATTCATAGTGACAGCCCATGGTCTGAATTATATGAATTATTGCTTATTAATGGGATTAATTGCTTCTCATGCTATAATACAAAATTTATGCACATCTCCAAAATATCTAGGTTTATAATCTGAAACAGAAAGGGAGCGGGGAAAGGAGTGTATTTGTTATATAAAGCACTCCCATTTCTAAATTTATGTGCCATCTAGGTAAACTTTATCAAGAAAATGCATAAAGTAAAGTGAGGAATGTAAAAATGAAGATAAAGAAAGAGGTAATGACACGTTATAGTCTGATTGACTTTCATTGTTTTGATGATGTCTTCCAATAGCTTTGTGCTCCCTTTTCATATGAAATACAAATAAAATACAGTTTGTTATATGAAATGTTGCAATCTTCACAGAGAAGAGCTTTTTACAGTAACTCCAAGCAGAGGGATAGCACAGCAAAAATATTAATGGTTAAAAAAGATCAGTAAGAGTAAATTAAAACTACAATAATTGTAGACATTTATTTTGCATTTCTTAATCTTGACATTTTATTGATTATAGTTCTTGTTTCCTGTTTGCATTGTGGTAGCACCGAGAGGGCTAAGTCAGGGGTTAGAGCCTGATTGTGCTAGGTACTGTACAGTCACAGAACAAAAAGCTTACAGCCTAACTGTGTCAAAGTTATGGTAAGAGAGGGGAAAATACATTATTTGCATGTCACTGATTCTGAAATGCCACGTTCCTATACCTTTGAATTTGTTGTTTGTGTATGTGTAAACCTAAGCCACTTATATAGTCTCCGTTAGTAGAGTATCTTCATACCTCACCTCTTCAGTGTATTAATCCTCACAACACCCGAGTGAGGAAGGGAAGTCTTATTATCTTATGCCCATTTTACAGATGAGGAGCTGAAGCACAGAGAGACTGAGATTTGGCAAGGTCAGACAGGAATTCTGGAGAAGCAGGGAATTGAATGTGGGTCTCCAGAGTCCTTAGTTCTGATCACTGGACCATCCTGTGCACAATGCTTCATTTGAAAAAAAAAAAAAGTCAATGGAAAAATGAATGTAGAGGTCACAGTCACATTTATTATATGATGAAATAGAATTTGTTCCAAGCACATAGCACAGTATCAAGCTGAGAATGTCATTTATGGGATTTGTGTGAGGGAAGAAAAAGCAGGGCAGGAGAAAGGGAGAGAAGAGGGGAGGTGGAAGATAATAACAAGAAGGGAGGAGGAAGGCGTTCAGGAGAGATTAGGGAGGAGGCAGAAGGAGGAATATAGAGAAGGAGGAAGGGATAAAGGATTGCAACTAGTCTCCAGTTTAGGCCCTCAGGAGATTACAGGGGATAAGACCGCTGTCATCTGGAGTACCTAAGAAAGGCAGGTTAGGTGAGGTGCACTGAATCATGGCTGCACCTGAGTAACTTAGGGTCAGTTGTGGCTACTACAGATCCGGCTCCAAAAGATGATTGGGAAAGCCGCTCCTCCTCCATACAAACCATAGCTGCAGCATCCAGCCAGAGGGGAGCTGCAGTAGAGACAGCAGTTGGCAGAGGGTGCAGTCAGCTTCCTTGAAAGCCTCCAGGGCCAAGGAGAGGAGAGCCCTGCAGCAGGGGAGTGGACCCTGAACGAGATTGTTATTAGCTTTATTTATTTGTGTTCATGCCTAGACGTCCAGACTGAGATTGGCACCGTAAACACACAAAATAAAAGAGAGCCCCTATTCCAAAGACCTTACAGTCTAACTAGGCCACACAGATACAGGGTTAGGGAATGGGACGCAATATTAAAACAGAGCCAACAAAGGGGCGGTGAGCAAACGTACAAGTTCTATGCTTTTTGTTGTTGCTTGGCAGTGTTTATATGACATTTGGGTGGAGTTTTGTTTATTTTACAGTTTATTTCATTATTTACATGATACATATTAAGTTGGGGGGAAGGAAAGAAAGGAAGTGATTAGCTAAAAGGACAAAGAAAGGATGGGCTATAAGGTGGATGAGCGAGAGGATGGCGGGAATGACAGAGAGGGGCAGAGAGAACCAGGAACTTCATTCCACTACCCGTAGGCACTTTCCAGTTCTCCTCCAGCTCTTCCTTTTCAGGGTGAGGCTGCGTCTGGAGATAGTTGAGTGGAGAGTGGTTTTGTTTCAATGCTTTACTTTTCAGATTAAAATATAATTCGTGTTTTCATTGTACTTGAAATTTTTATTATTGTGCCAAATTTTTTATTTTCTATTGTAAAAATAGTGTAATATTGCAACCTTCCAGCAAGAGTTTTTATATTTTTAATCTAATTTCGCTGTGTATATGCTGTGAACATAAGAGGAGTAATCTGCTAAAATCTACTCGAGGGTTCAGTATATCCCCCTCCCCCTGAATTTATCTCCAGCCAGCAATCTGCCTCAGATCCCAGCCCCTCCCTGCCCACTAGGTGGAGGGTTGGGGAGGGGTACATTGGGTGCCCAGACCAAAACATTTGCTTGATGGATAAGTCATAGACTTTAAAGCCAGAAAGGTCCATTATGATCAGATAGCCTCACCTGCATAACACAGGACATAGAATTTCACCCCGTAATGTCGGCTTCAAATCCATAACTTCTTGTGTGAGCTAAAGAAATATTATAAAATCAGAAATATTCCTGTACAGTACTGAATCAAAACAATGTAACAATTTATGAGCAAAAAAAAGGTGTCATACTCTTTGCTTCTAACTAACAGTATGATCAGCTCTGCTCCAAAAGGTATTCGGTCCAGACTTCACATCCTATTTACATTTTCCCTCCATTGCTTAGTATTAGGAACTAGGGAAGGCACGCTGTCAGTGGCAGGTATTTTTACACAGCTATACATCCTTAAAAGTCATGCCATCAAACATAACAATAGGCTTCATACAATTCGCAAATATAGCTTAGAAGAGTAACACATTTCAGCTACATTAGTCAGACGCAATTAGTTTCAAAGCCCTGACTGCCATGAATGAGATTTAGTTCTCTGCAGCTACAAGTATTTCTATAAAGTGACTTTATTGGTAATAAATATTTTCATTATATGGGCAGAATATTCAGATGTGACTGCATTAAATAATACAAAACCAGTGACAAAAATTGAATTCCCTGAGATGGTTTACAACATTTTGGTAACAATCTGAATTAGAATCCTACCAAAGTCGGGGAGGAGGGTTGGAACTATGGTTTTGGTTTGGACTCATCTCTATTTAAATTGCAGTTGCAAATGCAATTCTGAATGCTCGTGTACATTTATCAAAATAGGATGGATGCATTAGGAAGTCTATCATAACCTTATATATCTGTATGCACATAGATATGGGCTAGATCGTCCACTGGTGTAAATCAGCACAGCTCCATTGACCTTATAGGAGTTATGTCTGTTTACACCAGTTGAAGATTTGACTCATTGTATTATGAATCTCATACAAAAAATGACACTTGCACCTTTTGTACATGCTAAGAAGTCCAGTGTTTCACTAACAGGTTTTTGCATGCAAAATTGCTTGTAACAATTTTACATTTTCAGAGGATTACTTTAAAAATTCGGTCTCTATAAATTCAGTGGATATGGGAAAAAATAATCCAAATACATTTCTCTCTCTCTCTCTCTCTCTCTCAAAAAAGGAGAGCTTTTAGCTCATTTGTTTTGGTAGAGTGATCTGTATTATGCCATTACTAGAGCTCCATAGAAATGTATTTTCTTAAACACAGTCTTATATTTATGTTTCCAAATGCATTTGGAATAAGCTATTGTACTACTCAAGCTGAGTTAAGTTGGCAGAATAGGGTGTATAGTGGTAAAAAGTGGCATGCAGAATTTATTGAAGATCTAAATCTTTATGAGGATGAACTGAGACCATAATTCAAACCTTTCTATCCAGAACTATATATCCCACATACTGAAAAGCATATTACACTATGGTGCATGTTTTACTTTCAGGTATACATTTCTAAATAGAAAGGTTTGGATTTTGTACAAAATGGCTCCTCCTCTTAACCCAAGCTGAAATGCAGCCACCTCTGGGTTGAAATGTGAAATCTGGTAAACTGTATAAAAGTTTAGGACAGGAAGTGAAGAATACCATATCCAGATAAAATTTCAAGGGGAACTTAGATGGAATCATACAGCTAGAGGAGATCATGCTCCTTTACTATCCTACTATACACTCATTAACCACACAATAAGAATGTTTCATAGGGGGAATTAAATAGTCAGGTGAGAACCTAGGTTTTAATGTTCTCAAACATGGGGGCTGCCTTTGTGCTGAAAGGGAAGCTTACAGTTATGTGGCAGGGGGAAATATTACTGCTGGAGAAACCAGCAAAGAATCACATTTTTGCTGTTCTTTGAGAAATTAGAAAGCAAAAGAATTGTCACATTGCATATGCACTATATATACTGTACTCATATAATTAAGTTGAAGCTTTGATTTCCCCTCCCACCCAATCCTATTATGTAATGTAAAATAAACACCAGAAAATTACATTAAACATACTAAGGATGTGTCATAACAGACAGACAATGTAGTTCAGTGGAATGTGTACTGTTAGCACTCCAATGTCAAGGAACAACGAGGTGCATTAAGAAAGACATGTCAAAGAACATATAGTGCTTCATGTTTCGTTCTTGCTTATATGGTTATGCATTTGAGGTTGCACAGCTGTACGTGATGGCATGATCTGGAGAAAGTGGGGTTGTGTTGACATAATTGAGGATATAGTTGGGCTGCATAACTGATGATGGAAAGAAGAAGAAAAGAACCCAGATTCACTATCAGGATCCAGGGTGAGTGCAGGACTGGCAGTTAGAAGCTCATCATTTCACTTGTAATCTAAAAAAGAGAGAAAGAGAGAGAACTGGAAATCTTTGGGAGATAATGAACATGATACCTTCGAATGTCACTTTAGTGACTACAAAAGATCAGTTTTACGTCCATCACAACTGGGACATGGGTGGTTTGACCTAGTGGTCAAAGCAGGAGTCATGACCCAGGCTGGGTCAGATACCAGGAGAGCAGAGTCTGAGATATGCCTGAGGGCAGACCAAGAGTCAGGTGTCAGAAGGCAGGCATGGTCAGGTTGCCAGGAGATCAGAGTCAGGCAGCAGGAGCAGGTAGCACAAGGGAAGGAATTCTAAGCCAGAGAAAGCCAGTTACACAGGAAGCTTCCTGTTCCTGTGCTTGGCTTAAATAGAAGCAGGAGACCAGTCAGCACCCCCAGAATTCTGCCAATTACATCCCAGAACTAGAGTCCTCTGTTGGATATGAGCTTCTAGGTCAGGTGTTACTGGGTCATATTGGTTGCAGGCTAGAACTTGCTAGCTGCTATGCACCTTATGGTCTGGGGTTTGAGATGGGGCACTGGAACAGGGGGGCAAGGAGCCATGGCTGTCCCACTTTTGAAAGTGGATGGGCCTGGCACATTCACTTTTTGCCATGGCCCAGCCCCCTTCCCCTCCTTTTCCCCCTGAGGGCCCAGCCAGGCTGATTCTTGGAGTAGCTAGTCCTGGAACCCACAAGGGAAGAGGCAATTTTTGATTTAGTCCCAAGTGGTGCACAAAATCTGGTCCGGGAGGTGAATGTAGCTGAACTGTGTGGTTATAGCAACCATAATGGAATTAAATTTAACATAATTGTAAGGGGGGAAATACCACAGAAACCCACCACAGTAGCATTTAACTTCAAAACTTCACAAAAATGAGGAAGCCAATTAAACAGGAATTAAAAGGAACAGTAACAAGAGTGAATGCCTGCAAGCTTCATGGAAACTTTTAAAAACACCATAATAGAGGCTCAAACTAAAGATATAACCCAAATAATAATAATAAAAAAACAGCAGGAGGACCAAAATTGCCACCATGGCTAAACAGAGTAAGAGAGGCATTTAGAGACAAAAAGGCATCCTTTAAAAATAGGAAGTCAAATCCTAGTGAGGAAAATAGAAAGGAGCATAAACTTTAGCAATTCAAGTGTAAACATATAATTAGACAGGTCAAAAGAGAATTTGAAGAGCAACTAGCAAAAGACACAAAAACTAACAGCAATTTTTTTAAGCATGTCAGAAGCAGAAAGCCTGCCACACAACTGTGGGGCCACTGGACGGTTGAGGTGCTAAAGGAGCACTCAGTGGGATAAGGCCATGGCAGAGAAACTAAACAAATTCTTTGCTTTGGTCTTCATGGCTGAGGATGTGAGGGAGATTCCCAAACCTGAGTCAATTCTTTTTAGGAGACATATCTGAGGAAATGTCCCAAACTGAGGCGTCAGTAGAGGAAGTTTTGGAACAAATTGACAAATTAAATAGTAATAAGTCACTAGGAGCAGAGTTCTGAAGGAACGCATATATGCAGAACTAATAACTGTGGTGTATATAACCTATCGCTTAAATCAGCTTTGTACCGGATGACTTGAGCATAGCTAATGTGACACCAATTTTTTTAAAAGGCTCCACAGGTGAACCTGACAATTACAAGCCAGCAAGTCTATCTTCAGTATTGGGCAAATTAGTTGAAACTAGAGTAAAGAATAGTATTATCAGACACATAGATGAACACAATTTGTTGGAGAAGAGTCAATATGGTTTTTGTAAATGGAAATCATGCCTCACCAGACTACTAGAATTCTTTGAGGGGAGTCAACAAGGATGTGGACAAGGAGAATCCAGTGGATATAGTATCAGAGGGGTAGCCGTGTTAGTCTGTATCCACAAAAACAATGAGGAGTCTGGTGTCACCTTAAAGACTAACAGATTTATTTGAGTGTAAGCTTTCATGGTAAAAACCCCACTCCTTCAGATGCATGGAGTGAAAATTACAGATACAAGCATAAAACTATGAATAAAATTTATGCTTGTATCTGTAATTTTCACTCCATGCATCTGAAGAAGTGGTTTTTTACCCATGAAAGCTTATGCCCAAATAAATCTGTTAGTCTTTAAGGTGCCACCAGACTTCTCATTGTTTTAGTGGATATAGTGTACTTATGTTTTCAGAAAGCCTTTCACAAGGGCCCTCACTGAAAGCTCTTAAGCAAAGTAAGCTGTTATGGGATAAGAGGGAAGGTGCTCTCATGGATCAGTAACTGGTTAAAAGATAAGAACATAACATAAGAACATAAGAAAGGCCGTACCGGGTCAGACCAAAGGTCCATCTAGCCCAGTATCTGTCTACCGACAGTGGCCAATGCCAGGTGCCCCTGAGGAGAACACCTAACAGGCAATGAAATGATGATCTCTCCTCTCTCCATCATCTCCATCATCTGACGACAGACAGGATGGGGGATTCTTACTTATGGCTCAGCCCCATATGGGGACTTTAGCCATATGAATTTTATCCATTTATCCAGTCCCTTTTAAACATAGTTATAGTCTTAAGAAGAACTTCCTTTATTTGTTTTTAAACCTGCTGCCTTAATTCATTCATTTGACCCCCTTCTTGTATTATGTGGGGAATAAAAATAATAACTCTCCTTTCCACTTTTCTCATCATCATGATTTATATACCTCTATCATGTCCCCTCCCCCTTCTCTTTTTCCAAACTGAAGAGTCCTAGCTAGCCTCTTCTTTCTCCTCATATGGGACCCTCTAAACCCCTATCATTTTTATTTAGTTTTTTTTTCTTTTCTTGCTTCTTTCTAGTTTTTGAGGTGAGGAGACCACATCTGCACCACACATGTTTTTCGATGTGTATATGAGATGTGGATATATATAATATAATATATAATATATTCTTCTTCTATCTCTTTATTAATGATTCCTAACATCCTGTTTGCTTTTTTTGACCACCTGCACACCACCACACACATCTGCAGAGACATCTTCCTATCTATCAAGATCTTTTTTTTGATCTACTCGTTGTAGCTAAATTAGCCCCCCCCATCATGTATGTATATATTTTTTTTTTTTATTTTTTTTTTACTATTTTTTCATACATTATTTTTTTTTTTTTGCATTTTGTTGCCCATTGTTTTTTTTTTTGTTAGTTTTTTTGAAGTTCTTCACAATCTGCTTTGGTCTTGTTTATCTTGAGTTAGTTTAGTGCAAACTTGCAACTTTGCCACCTCACTGTTTACCTCATTTTTATGAAGAAATTTAAATAATAAATGAAGATTGGAGAAGGAGGGGAACACCCCTCCACCTCATTCTCCACCCATTATTATTTTTATTTTAATTTTACCTCCTGTTTTGTTCCTAGTTCTCAATCCATGTCCTTTCCTTTTATCCCATGACAGCTTAATTTACGTAAGATAGGAAACAAAGGGTTGGATTACGATCAGTTTTCATGGTGGAGAGAGGTATACAGTGGGGTCCACCAATGATCTGTATTGGGACAAGTTCTGTTTAATACATTCATAAATGATCTGGAAAAGGGGGTAAGCAGTGAGGTGGCAAAGTTTGCAGATGATACAAAATTACTTACGATGGTTAAGTTCATTGTTGACTGCGAAGAGTTACAAAGGGATCTCATAAAACTGAGTCGGCAAGAAAATGGCAGATGAAATTTCATGTTGATAAATGCAAAGTAATCACATTGAGAACCATTCCAAATATACATACAAAATGATGGGGTCTAAATTAGCTGTTACCACTCAAGAAAGAGTCATTCTGGATAGTTCTTTGAAAACATCTGCTCGGTGTTAAGTGGCAGCCAGGGAATGTTAGCAACCATTAGGAAAGAGATAGAAAATATTATACTGCCACAGCCACTATATAAATCCATGGTACAGCCACACCTTGAATATTGCATGCAGTTTTGGTTGCTCTATCTCAAAAAAGATATATTAGAAGTGGAAAAAAGTACAACAAAATAACTAAATAAAAAGAGAAGGACAACAAAAATGATTAGTGGTATGGAAAAGTTTCCATATGAAGGGAGATTAAAAAGATTGGGACTGTTAGAAAAGAGATGACTAAGGGGGGTATGATAGAGGTCTATAAAATCATGAATGGTGTGGAGAAAGTGCATAAGGAAGTGTTATTTATCTCTTCCCAAGAACCAGTGGTCACCCAAAGAAATTAATAAGCATCAGGTTTAAAACTAACAAAAGGAAATATTTCTTCACACAATGCAAAGTCAACCTGTGGAACTCATTGCCAATGGATGTTGTGAAGGCCAAAAGTAAAACTGGGTTAAAAAAAGAATTAGATAAATTCATGGAGGCTAGGTCCATCAATGACTATGAGTCAAGATGGTTGGGGAAACAACCTCATGCTCTGGGTGTCCCTACACCTCTGACAGCTAGGACTGGATGACAGGAGATGGATGACTCAATAATTGCCCTTTTCTATTAATTCTTTCTGAAGCATCTGGTACCAGCACTGTCAGAAGACAGGATATTGGGCTAAATGGATCATTGGTCTGAATCTGCATGGCCATTCTTATGTTCACCACTTACAATTGCCATGAAGGTTTGTGCAGCTATGTTTTATTAACATAAATGTTAAGTTCACATGATAGAATAGACATGGAAAGCAAAATTAAATTTGCTTGGTGAGTGGAAATCAGACTGGCTATTGGTTTGCAGAGAGTGGTTATCACTACAGTATCTGTATTTTGTCCATGTGTACATACTCACACATCAGAGGGGTAGCAAAAACATCACTTTTTGCTGTTCAAGAAGATGCTCCAATGAGATGGAACTTCCTGCTTGAGGCAATATTATGACAAGTTATTTTTTCTTGCTACTGCTCACTCAGGAGTTTTACACCTTTGACAGAGTGGTTGAAGTTGCCAAGTTTTGATCTGTCATCCCCATCATATTTTCTATAGTGTGAAGGGACTTAATGAACTGTCTCACATAGTGGATTATGTGTCGTATGTATATGCTGCAATAGCCATTATCTTTGATGGCACTGCTACAGTATGAATGCAGACTTTGAGTGACACTCACCAGATGATTCCTGGGTCCATAAATCTGTAGTGATTATGGCTCCAATTCTGACATTCATACTGGGGTAATACTCCCATTGATATTAATTGGGCTCTTGCTTAAATAAGGAGGTCAGGTCCTTTGAATAGGACAGTCCTTGTTTCCAAGTAATAGCTTTCCTAAAATGCTGAGACACAGGATTTTGCAGTTCACAATATTCTCAATCTTAGCTTTGGAAGCAAATCCTGCCCTCCTGACCCCAGCAGGTCCTAAACATCATGGAACCAATAATGTTCCATTGCTCACGAAATGCAAGAATCATAGAGAACCCCCAGAGGAGTCAAGACCCTAACATGGACAATGGATCCATAGGGGACTCCTCAGACTAGCACAGAATGAAGTTGTATCCTAGCCTTCTTACCATCTTGAAGTTTCTGATATGTCCCCTCCATCAGCACCCCAAAGCATAAATCTGTAGGTAGTCTGCATTCTCCACTATACATAAGAAAAATATGGAGTGATTTCAACTGTATTATTTGTGGCATTGTAGGGGTGTACAAGACAAGCAACATGCTTATTCCATTTGGACTTCTGCTTAGGATGTACATCTGCATATTTAAGAATTTGATTTAAACCTATCTGGTTGCAGGCTACCTTGAAGGTATCATCCAGGATTTATTAATTTCAGCCATACTGAGCACTCTTTTCAGCAACTGGCTTTCAAAGTTGTGATATGACTCTGAGTGAATATGAACAGACAGTTCATACTCAGAGAACTATTTACTGAGAGAGCTCTTCTGAATAAGATAGCTTTCTGTCCTGCACCTGCATGTCCTGTACACGTGTCTATAGCAATTAAAATGAGTAGTCACACCCAGAATGTTTCTTATGTTTTTACTAGTCACTGCCAAGACAGCAAATGATACACACCAACATTATAGGCTTAAAACTGCAGTTTTCAAAAGAGGCTGACTTTTTAAAAAGTTTATGTCTATCTACAATATGCATGTGCCCTATACCTGCATTTCTTGTTGATAACCTTAGACATTTGGGGACAATAAACATAAATTTTGATTAAAGTGTTCCTTCAGTTCCCAAATGTCCTAGATCATTGTGTAGCACTCTCATAACAACATTTCTGAATTCTTTTGTGGCTGAATCAACTTCTTAGGCTGATTTTGCAGATAATCTTTTATAGTGCGGCAGTAGCATCCATGCATCTCCATGCATCTGAAGAAGTGGGGTTTTTTACCCACAAAAGCTTATGCCCAAATAAATCTCTTAGTCTTTAAGATGCCACCAGACTCCTCATTGTTTTTGTGGATACAGACTAACATGACTACCCCTCTGATACCATATTTAAGGTTTTATGCCTCTTCCATTGAGAAAAATCTTAATTAACACCCCTAAAAGTTTGGTTTGGTAAATTAATTTGTCCTGAAAATTGTCATATTTACTCTGAAGGAAAAGGATTTTTTTTCCTGGAAAGTTTGAAGAAAATTTGTCAATCTACTTTTGACTTACAGGCCCTTGAAAAATTACCCTGATTTGAAATTCGACATTCTGATGTATTTTTGTCTCCCTCTACTACAAAAGCAGCTTGAAACAACCTCTTCAAACCTCCTGTGTGGATAAATCTCTTTGCAAACTCATGTACTGACTATATTTGAAGAAATTATGTAGTCATTAAATGAAATTATTCATGTTTTTCTCATGATGTCAATGGGAGCAGGACTGGATAGTATGACCAGAATTTTCAAAACTTGTGTGGGCATAGATAGCCCGTTTCAAGCTCAGTGTTATACACAGTGGGCTCACAGTGAACTAGTTTGCCTTTGTTAAATTCACTGCCTTGCATTATATTCAGCAGTAATGCAAGAAACCTACAGGCCTGTATCGTGTAAGACATTAGCTTCAGCAAGTTAGCCTAAGGCTTGAGGCTTATGAACTTTGAACAGATAAACTTGGCACAGATAAATGGCCCAACGGAAGCTGAAAATAAAGTTTATGGGGAAGTTCTGACCACAGGTACATGTTTCAACCACAGAAGTATCCTGGCAATGAACTGCTGTACATAACAGGTGCATGAGATACATCCATAGAAACCTAACCACGAAAGGGCCAGGGTAATGAATTGGTGTATATGATAATAAGTTGAGATCATTGATATACTAACCTATAGGAAAAGACACTCCAACATTAGTAAGGTGAGGAAATGTAAATAAGGAAAAGGGGGAAAATCCCCTACTGAATATGTATCACACATGGTAATGTCAGCGTAACATAACATATTGCATCCCAGCCTAGGGGTGGTAGGTGAAGGAGATGTAGTCTTTGGGAGATGCCAGGATGATATTAATTGGTGATGATGGAGAAGGTGATGGTGTTAAGGAAGATGATGGCTAACATTCCAGGTTGTTCTGCAAGGGATGGTGTGAGTATATGAATGTGCAGATGTACATTCTGTAGTATCTCTATCTACCTTACTAAGATGGGGTGTTTGTGACTGTGCTAAATACAGACATTAATAAACTATATTTGTAAATATAAAAGAGTTCCTACAGTGTGAGTGTTGCAATGTGCACATCAGGGTTCCCACTATCTAATAATTTAAATAATACTGGGCCCGATCTTGGGACAAGGACCTGTCAACCCTGAAAGTAATAACTGGGGATTCTTAAGTAATCAATATAATTAATATGTAATCTAAAGATCAGGCAACATGATCAATGAACAGTCTAGAAATTTTGCCTTTCCGTACATTTTAAATAATTTTGAATCGATATGCCAGGGCATTTTTATGGCATGCAGAATACTGATGTAATATGGCAGGTTAACACAAGTTAATGGACACTAATACATTAGCATTGGAAGCTGATTCACTTGATGATGAAATGGTCACATCCATCTCCACTTCTGAACACTTAGCATTTAATTGGACACTTTTAACAGTGAATGTAAATGAAATATGCAGGATGTATAACTACGATTTCCATTAAATATCATTTGAGTGATTGGACATTTAAAAAGTTATGATTGAGTAGATCTCCATATTAAATCATTTAGATATAGCTAAATATAGCTGACTACTTGAGCCATACATGGTGCTGCACACAACTTCAGCAAAGTTTTGAATTTCATGCTCTTTGTCTGATAGATGGAGTATTGAGCTCAAGTCAAAGGAGCTATGCCAGTTTGCACTTGCTGGGGATCTGGCCTAAGGAGTTCTTAAGGACATTAAAGAACAGATCATTCTTGAATCCTTTGAGGATGTGTTTGGGGTCACAAGTCCCAAAGAACCTCCTTCACCCGTGTTTCCCACAAAAGTGCAAGGAAGAAGATCAACTCCTGAGCTCAGGAGAGCAATTCACCTTAAAAGAGTAGGCGGAACAGCCCCTTCTCTGCAGCAGCCAATGGACTGGGCTGGCAGGAGGGAGGGGAGTATGCTGCACACTCTGTTGGGAGGGTATAAACCAGTGGTTCTCAAAGTTTTGTATTGGTGACCCCCTTTCACATAGCAAGCCTCTGAGTGCAATGCCCCTTATACATTAAAAACACTTTTTATATATTTAACACCATTATAAATGCTGGAGGCAAAGCGGGGTTTGGGACAGGGGCAGACAACTCTCAACCCCCCATATAATAACCTTACGACCCCCTGAGGGGTCCTGACCCCCAGTTTGAGAACCCCTGGTATGAACTATATCCTCCAGGGTCACTGCAGCTCTGCACTGTATTTATTCAGCCTTGCAGCAAACTGCCACAATCTACCCCCTACGCATTTAGAGTAAAATGTTACTCCTTAGCCATGACAAGGGTGGTGGTCTGGCCTCCCTTCCTGCACTCTCTGGGCCATTATGATCAGCCCTGAACAGGCACAGTAGGGTGAAGGGATATTGCAGTCTTCTTTCCTTCCCCTCCCACACTTGCTGGTCTGAACTTGCCGCATAAATTCATTTATTTGTATTCAGTGCTTATGACCCAGATGGGCAGTCATACTTCACTAATGGGAAATCTAAGGTAATATTGTCCTCTTAATTACTAGCGTATGTTGCTGGTGAGCCTATTGCATGAATATCCAAAGTAGCATAGAATGTCAGTCCACAGGTATATGCCTTGAGTCCAATGTCAGATAGAAGGGCAGATGTAGAGAACTGGAATTTTGTCTCTCAGGGTCATGCAGACGAATTCCTGGATGGGATGGGTAGAAGGACAGAGTACAATGGGAGAGAGAGAGAAATCACTGAGAGGTCAACTCAAAGGAAGAGAGTAAGGTAGAGAGGAGAAGGAGAGGAGGAGAGAGAAGGAGAGGAGGAGAGAGAGGAGAGGAAGGGAAGGAGAAGAGGACAGGATATAAATAAAGGTTCTTGTATTTAGCTGGACTTTGGTTACTACTTACTCATATTTATACCTATCATATATATATATTATATATATATATATATAAAGATGGGGCACCTGTGTGTGGCACACTGACACACATAGCAGAAAGCCCCAGTTCCCCCTGCTAAGCGCTAAGACATAGATGAGAGACAAAGATCAGGAGGTGAAACAGGCCTAGAAGTGACTTGCTCAAAATCACAAAGCATGTCATTGTCAGAGGTGAGATTAGAACCCACATCTCCTGACTGCCAACCAGGTGCTCCAATCCACTGATCCCACTTTGAAGTAGTATAAACACTACAAAACATATCAGAACATAGCAATTGTTCATAAGGGATTAATAAATAATGGCAGCCTGCTCTGTAGCACCCCATCTCAGTTTCCCCTTCTGCCTGGGGCCCCTTGGAGTCTACACAGTCCAGATATTCAAAACTTTCCCCTTTCGAGGTTCAATTTATTAAGTCCTGCACATCTTTCAAAATAGAGCTCAAAACTACAGTCTTCACCTGAGTTTCAGCTGGGCCCAGCCCCTAGTCCCTGAGAGTCTGTCCTATCTTTAAAATTCCTTTCTTTTGCCTCAGGCCCTGCCTCCCTGAGGATCTGTCTTCTGCTCTCCCTGCATCTCTTGCCTGGAGTTTGGCCTTCCCCACTGCTGACTCAGGGCTTTGCAGGAACCTTCTTACTCTCTGCAGTCATCTGCCCACCAGCAGCAGCTGTCTCCTCTTTTATAAAGTCCAGGTGCATTCCCTTAAGCTCAATTGGGCATCAGGAAAGCAGTCCAGGTGCATTGGCCCCTGCTGCCTCTTAAGAGGCCATATTGCCCTGTGACAAGGCCATTGGCATTGAGTCTGTCAGCCTCCTGTATTAACTGGTGCTTGCTCCATTCTGTATCAAGTGAGCCAAGGTAAATTCTCTATATTTTCCTGTAAGTGATAGTGCAAGATTGTTACTGAGGACAGAAAAGAATATGAAGCCTGAGCTCTGAAACTTGTGGACATCTGTTGCTCCAGATTTATTTTGCTTTTGTTGCAGTGTATTGAACTGTGTCCAAAGCAATAAGGTTGAAAAGATTTCACAGTATTTTAGTTTAATAACGGACCTTGATGAAGTAGACAACAGCAGCTTAATTGACTTCTCTATTCCAAAGCTAGTGTCCTTTAATCTGCTTGTTCATTGGGCAGCAAGACTAATAAAAATAACTACAGCTGAATCTATCCTTGCTCATCTAAGTGATAGGGTACTAATGTAAACAGAAATAAATATAGTGGCTGAGATTTTTCAAAAGTGACTTGTAATTTGGGGTCTGACGCTTGGAGACTAGGTGCCAACTCATGCCGGAGCCAGACCAATTCACTTGTGTTTTAGTATCAGTCAAAACAATTGTTAAATGTCTGAGTGTATTTGCTGTTTAAACTTCATGAAAACTAGTGGGCTGTTACTTGCATTGTTTTCACTTCTCTGTATCCTGCTGTTATGATGTAGTAGCAAACATTTACATGGTGTGGACCCCTGTAACTAACTACAGCCTTATGGGAGGCAAATGAAGAACTATAACAGAAAAGTGCTAACTTAAAAGCAAGTGGTCATTGTGTGTAATGATCAGAGGTCAAAGACTCAAAATGCATTCCTCGCTCTCCATCATCAATGGAAATGCCCACGTGGGTAATGCCACTATCAGCTTGTTTTCTGAGAGAAGAAACTATAAGTATAGATTCAAGGAAAGATCCTGGATCGCTGGACCATTCGGACTCTTATAAGGAAGGGTACCAGATGCAAAGCAGAGCCCCTCAGAGACAATCTGGGGATCCTGAAAAGACTTTTGGGAAACTGGCAGTTTATTGCATTTCTGTTTTAACCTTTCAATAACTCTCATTTCCTTTTCTTAGCTAATAAACCTTTAGTTCGTTTACTATAGAATTGACTCCCAGGGTTGTCTTTGGTGTGAAATCTAGAGTACCAATGATCTGGGGTAAGTGACTGGACTCTTGGGACTAGGAGCAATCTGATGTGGTGTGGTTTTTGGTTTAAGTGACCTTTCATCACGAAGTTCGTTTTGTCTGGGTGGCAAGATAGATTGGAGATTCTGAGGGGCTTGTCTGTGACTCCATGGTTAGTGATCCAGGACTTCACATTTGTCACTGGCTTGGTGAACTCTGCTTATAGAACACACCACCAGTTTGGGGTGTCTGCCCTGTTTTCTGACAGTCTGCCCTGAGGTAGGTCCTCACAGTTGTGAGACACTCCAGACAGCATGCCATGGGGTTCCTCAATTTTCGGGTGCCCAACCTGAGATACCTTAAAAGGTTTTCAGAAAGTGCCAGGCACCTACCCTCTAAAAATCAGGTCCCTGGACAGTGTCTCATTTGGGTACCCAGATCACTAATCACTTCTGAAAATCTTGACCATAGACAATTATATCTGAAGCTGTGCCACCTCAGAGTGTGATCTCTTCAGATTACATAAACCAAGTGGGGCTGGACTGGGTTTCCAATAGAGAAAATGCATGACTATTCAGCCCCCTAGGTGCCACCTAGTATTGCTGATACAATATCTAAAGAGAAATAAGAAGTGACCAAGTAGATATGGTCTGACATCTCTAGATATCATCACTATGGTAGGACTTCCAAATTCTATTGACAGAGGCTGAGAATTATAAATTTACCTAGTGGATTTGGATGCTCAATTCCCTTTACTTTTAATAGGAAGTAAGCACCTAAAACCTATAAGTGGCTTTGAAAATCTCTTCCAGTAAAGAAGAAATGTTCCAAAGATCAGTACACACATGATCTGAGACACTGAAAAGTAACTCTTCCAAACTAAGTACCTACATTATTTATTTTCAGCTAGTTTGCCAACCAAGATACAGATTAACCTCAGCTGTTAACTTTTAGAAATCTGCCTATAGGCAATGTGAGTTCTTGCTCACTCTAAACTGGCATTGAAATCAAAGGAAATATGTCTGAATAAGGGCTGCAGGGCAAGGACCAATATCTAAGATCTTTGTACAAGATAAATTCATTAGACAAACTGAATAATTTAGATATATTTGAAAAGTAAATGAGTGTAGAGGTGTTCTCATATGATGATTGCTCAGAGAGATTTTTCTTTGAGGTGAAACATAAATTAATAAAGGCTATAATGACTATTAGTTGCTGCCCTTTGACTATTAAGACATGCACTCATTATAAACTATATTGATTTCTTTTTTCCTTTGGACAAAATTCTCTGGTTAAGTTGATATATGCAACTGTACTCCATCTTACTAATACTGTTTATTAACATTATGAATAGTTTGGTCAGAAAGTTTTGCAGCAGGACATGAACTTTATATGAAGATCTCATAATTTTGGAAGGAGTCCTTAAAGTTACCAGAGAGAAACATATACAGCTAATGGTTGTGATGCAGCTGTCTTTTTTTAATGAATGTATCCATGTGTAAATATTTCTAAATAAAAGTCCGAAGCCTGTACAATCAAGTTTAAGGCTTTAAAGTCAGCTTTTTTATACTAAAATGTAGGCCCTATATTTTCAAAAGTGACTCATGATTTTGAGATGCTCACTTTTTTTGTGGAATGACCTTAAAGAGACCTGATTTTTCAGAAAGTGCTAGGCACTCACCTATTGAAGGTGAGGCACCTAAAATTCTGAGTATCAGAGGGGTAGCCATGTTAGTCTGGATCTGTAAAAGCAGCAAAGAGTCCTGTGGCACCTTATAGACTAACAGACATTTTGGAGCATGAGCTTTCGTGGGTGAATACATGCATCCGACGAAGTGGAAATAAAGAAATAATAGTGCGTGTGTTGCCACTTCTTTCTCCTACTACAAGTCAATTATTGGCTCAAGACTAGCTACCTCAAAGACTGAATTTAGATCTATCTGCCACTGCTACAGCTGCACTCCTTTGGGACAATGCAGATCACAAAGTTCAGGACATATGAGAGCTGAGGGCAAATATTCTTACATAAGAGGCTATGGCTATTGACCAGTTTTCCAGAGATCAGATGAATCCGGAGTCAGACTGTCTTTAAGCAAGGTTGCAGAAAGCCTTCCTCTTGGAGAACACCTCTCCATGAAAGCCTCCTTCCCCCGCAAAAAAAACAAACAAAAAAGAAAGTCCACACAGAGTTCTGGCCCCATAAAAGAAGTACCAAAGACTCCATTAAGCTCAGTAGGAACTTTGCTATAACTGATGGTTTTATGTGGAAAACACCCCAACACTATAGTTTTCAGAATTGCAGCCGTGTTAGTCTGTATTTGCAAAAAGAACAGGAGTACTTGTGGCACCTTAGAGACTCAGGGTGGGCCATTACACAAAGTAAAACTATTTCCCCATGTGTTCCCCACCCCCCCAGTTCATCACATCTTCTTGTCAATTGCTGGAAATGGGCCATTTTCATTACCACTACAAACAGTTCTTTTTCTCTCCTGCTGATAATAACTCCCCTTAACTGATCACTCTCCTTAGGGTGTGTATGGTAACACCCATTGTTTCATGTTCTTTGTGTCTCTATATATCTTCCTACTGTATTTTCCACTGCATGCATCTGATGAAGTGGGCTGTAGCCCATGAAAGCTTATGCTCAAATAAATTTGTTAGTCTCTAAGGTGCCACCAGTACTCCTGTTCTTTTTGCCAACACTATAGTGATGGGCAACATGCAGCTCTAAGGTGGATGCAATATATATTCAAACTGCTTTGCCGTCAAACAAAAGTAGGTGAGATTGTTTAGCATCACAGGAATCTGTTCAGGGACTCTCATTTGATAGGGGATCTTTCTGCAGAAAGACAGAATGAGTTTTCAGTTAAGTGATCTCCATACAACTCCCACGTCCAGTTAAAATGATTGAAAACCCAGTCCCACTTATATTAAAAAGAAGCTCTGAGAACTCAGTGGATTCCTGGTAGGCTGCAAAATCTGCTACCATCTGTTATGTCATGTTTGACACCTAAGCTCTCTGAGGCAGGGATTGCGTTCTTTAGTTGCCTATACAACACATAGTACATTGATCCATGATTGTAGTTCCTAGGTGCTACCAAAATAAACACAAGTAATCATAATTTAATATAAATTGTATAGAATAATACAGGATTTAAACTAATCTTGTCTCATTTTTACAAAGAAAAGATACTACTGTATTTCAGAGCAGAAATATGAAATACTTTCTTTTTTTTTAAATATAGGTCCAGTTCCTCGGGGGTGATAATTCATTCACTTGCATAATAAGTATGAAAGTCTGTGGTTAGTATAACTAAAGTCCTAATGACAGGTTTCAGAGTAGCAGCCGTGTTAGTCTGTATCTGCAAAATGGTTGGGTCATTACACTAATTGAATCTATTTCCCTATGTTAAGTTCTCCTCACACCTTCTATGGGCCATCTTAATTATCACCTCAAAAAGTTTTTTTTTCCTCCTGCTGATGATAGCTCATCTCAATTGATTAGACTCTTCCTGTTGGTATGCATACTTCCACCTTTTCATGTTCTCTGTATGTATAAATATCTCCTTTCTGTGTGTTCCATTCTATGCATCCGAAGAAGTGAGCTGCAGCTCACGAAAGCTCATGCTAAAATAAATTTGTTAGTCTTTAAGGTGCCACAAGTACTTTTTAAAGTCCTAATGGCACATGTAAACAGATCTTCCTCTTTAGCATAATGATTGAGCACTCTCCTTTGAAGCTGAACTTCCTGACTCTAACAGCAAGTTTTCCACTGTGTACAGAGTGCCACAATATATCCTTTAGGCACAGATTGGTATCCTTGGTGGCCCAAAACAGATCACAAACCATTGCTTGCTTGTGCTTGCATAATGACAAAATGGTGCCCAACGCAAGGAAGTGTATTACAGCTTTCAACAAATAGAGTTGATTGTGAGGCGGGAGGGAAATGCTGTACAGTGCCATTATTTTCCCCACGGATGTTGTGCGATGAATAGTACACTATACACTGGTCTAATGCTTACAAGCCATCATTTTGTCATCTGAATCATGGCTTATGAGGCCATGGCTCATCACAAAATCTTGTGGGAAATCCAAGGGTATTTCACAAGGGATATGAAATGTGTTTATCACCAGTGCAAGTTGATTTTTTTGTAAGCTAATTAATATGGCCTGTCTTTATCTCCCAAACACTTTTTGTGAATTCATGGTCCACTCCCTTTTTGGATGGCAACTCAGCCGCAGGGTCTCCTCACATCTCAGGATCCTGCACTAATATTGACCTAGACTGTATTTTTTTTACATCTCCCCTCAGCATAACTCCACTGCTCAAGGAGCAGACCTGGGAGGGAAGTGTGACTCAGTCACAATTCATTCTTGACTTCCCCCTTGCTCCAGGTTATTAGTGGATTACTTCCCCTTCCATGATTGATCTCTCTGCTGGCCAACATATTGGGGCTGGTGAGAGCCAAGACTCCACCCATTCTTTACCTCTGTCTGCCCACCTGAGTGGGATGGGGAGTAAATGGCCCTCAGGCAGCCTGTGCTCTAACCAGTAGTACAGGTAGCCCCTGCAGGGGTCTGAAGTGCAGAGGAAGGATTATCCAGTGGTTAGAACATGTGAGACCTGAGTTCAAGTCCCTGTTTTGTTATTGACGTTCTGTGAGACATTAAGCAAGTCACTCTGGGCCAAATTTTTAAAGGTATTTGCATCTTTAGGTGCCGAAGTACCTTTAAACATCTGGCCCTTAGCCTCTGTGCTTCAGTTCCCCATCCCTATAACGGGGATAATAGCCCTGCCCTACCTCACAGGGGTTTTAAGGATAAATACATGCAAGATTGTGAGGCACTCATATACTATAGTAATGGGGATCTTGTAATTACTTAAGATATAGACTTTATGGCCTCCGACTTCCCTACACAGGCATGCAGGGAAAGAGACAGTCTTGCCTACTGTAAATGTAGATGACCGTGTTAAAGAATAAAACAATAGTGGACGAACTGCTAAAGGATTTGCTGTACAGAGATGTCTTTTTGAGAAATTCTTCATGTAAAAGGCTGACAAGCTTAGAAAAGGAAAGAACCTTGTAACTGTGATATCCTGTTCAAGTTACACTATCCCCAGGGAAACTGTCACCAAAGACAGAATTAATTAATGAGAATCTGTTTTGTGTATGCCACTATTTAAATACCCTCCCTCCCCATTTTCCTTGTGTGCCTCTTCTTACAAATAAACCATTTGCCAATTCTTTATTAACCTGTTACTCTGGCTAAGCACTGGAATTGTAATACTTTGGAATGTAGGGGTGCTGGGAGCAATGTTTCATTATATCAAATACTCAGAAGTCATTGTGTAGAAAAGTGTAAAACAAATAACTTCAGAATCCATGATGGTTATTTCAGGCATGATATCAGGTTCTTTCTGAGCTTATCTACAAGATTTATGCTGTAGCTTTGCAGAAACAGATAGGAAGCTGCATGGCTACACTTATCTACTTATTTGCTTTATAACACCTTTGAAAGTTGGTTATTGGTGCATTATTTTTATTGCCATTTTTTTCATCTTCCTTAAATATCCTCTGGGTACATCTCTTGTGCAGGTGACTATGTTATAAGGGGCAAATTCTCCTGTAGTCTTCTTTTCCCCCTTTCTCCAGCATCATATCATTATTTTTTCATGCTAAAACTGAATGATCTCTCCAGCAGTTTACTGGTGTGTGCTTCTATTACGTAAACCATAACAAGGGGCCATGGTAAACTACGGGCTGTATCATGTGTAAGATAGTGAGGTTTTGTTGGAAAGGCCTCAAATTGAATTGGCGTCCCAGTTTTTAACAGGATTATATGACCGAAGGAGCAGATAGAGATAAACCTGCACAATACATCTTTAGTCCTTCTTTAACAAACAGAAAGACAGCTCCTTTTCAGCCCACAATTGCAGGCACATTTTTGTTCCATTTTGAAAGAATGCAAGAAATATTTTCTTGATTTTTATCTGATTTTAATGAAGTTCCTCCAACAACGAAAGCATTTGTTACATTATGCAACAAAAACGTTTTAGTTCAGGCATGCTTTGCCTTGAGTGGGAATCAAAATCAAAGAGAAGAATCCATTTTTTATTCGTCCATTACATTTGGTATCATTAGTACCAAGTCTTCTGGATACGTTTTGAGTAAAAGATACTAATTTGTTGTGTTTGGCATTTTTATATGCATAAGCGATGTATGTTGACTTTGCTCTTGAACTTTGTACAATGGCACTAGTGTAATCTGTGTGAACGGGCATGTGTTTGCTATGATGCTGCCTCTTAACAGCTAAGGAATTCTCCTTTAGCTCAAATATTAGAAGCCTGCTTTTGGAACCAAAGTGCTAGTCTTGGCTATGGTCCAGGTAGTCCAATGTCCTACCTCTGACAGTGGCCAGTGACCGAAGACAACATCAAATCCCCAAGAATGAGTTGTGCAGATTGTCCAAAGCTAGTACTGATAAAGTAATTATACCATGGTACATCATCATCTACTTTGCAAATGCCACATGTTACAGGGAAATTGTTAGGATTATTTTAGAGTTTAAACTATTTTTTTCTGTCTATAAATCCAGATGCTTTAGTTATCACGAGACCAACAGTACAAAGCTATAAAAAACAGCTCCCTTTTTTAGCTCTGCTGGGATTTGAAATTTAAAAGATTCAAAATGCATGACATTTTTATGCATAGAAAAGCTGTTTTTGTTGTAGGACTAAATCTTGCCCAGCCTGGGCCTCAGGCAAGTGTAATTTTTGTGGGAAAATTCCATATTTGGGGAGAAAAAGGAAACATTTCTCTGGCAGATTGATGTTTTAAAAATGGCAGCTGTTGGAAGCTGCTCAGAGGTGTGGAACATAGGAATAAATCCACGAGAGATTCGTGACCAAAGGCAGGTGAAACCATGAAAGGTATATGATACATTTATTTATTACACAGTTCCACAATCTGACACCTTCATCTTTGTGGTATATTTTATTCAGGTATAAAATACATGACAGTATAGTATGGTATAAAGGTTTTAGCAGCATTAATGTTGGATGTCTGCTTTATTCATGAGTCAAAGTTAAACTATTAAAAATAGGCTCCCTGAAAATTGGCTTTATATCTCTCTCTCTCTCTCTCTCTCTCACACACACACACACACACACACACACACACACACACACACACACACTATTTGTATCTATGTTTTACTGGATTGTCTGTCTATAAAAATGGTGTGTGTGTTTTGTTTAAGAAAAAAATATATTTTGTGAGTTTACTCAAAATCTGATATTACTAAGAATATTTACCTTTGATTTACCCTTTTTTTTTTTTTTAAATCTTCCAAACATCTACAAACATCTTGTAAATATCTTTTTTTGTGCGGGGGAGGGAGAGGGGAAGGCTGGGCGAGAAACTTCAGATGAAAACAAAAGACAAAAACACAGTTGTAGGAAATCATTTACAAAGAGGTAGATTAATTTATGCCCTTAAAATCTTGTCTACACATGAAAGAAGCACAGGTATAATTCAAGATGTGAATTTAAATTGATAGAGTTAAACTAGTGCCAAAGGCTGTGTGGATATTTATTTCAATACTAAAGTGGCTTATTTCAGTTTAGCCTAAATTTATTAGGAACAGATTAACCATAAATAAGAGTGTCCACTCACACCATTGCATTGGTTCACCTATACTGGTTTAAGGCCTTCTACATAAGGGAATTGACTCAAATAGCTATGGCAGAACTAACTCAGTATTGCCAACCCCAAATGTTCAAAAATCATGAGGTAGGCTCACCAAAAATCATGAGATTGGCTTTAAAATCATTAGATTATGTAAAAATAATAGATTTGATGTTTTTTATTTGTTTTCTGCTTTTTGAGCCTTTAGGTTGCACTGGGGTAACATTTTGAAGCTTTCTTCACAGCCACAAGGGCTAGAAACTTACTTCTTTAAGAATGAAGGCTGAAATCATCACATAGCCCCTTCACTCCAGGAGCTGGGGCCAGGGGCGGCGGCTCTATGTATTTTGCCGCCCCAAGCACGGCAGTCAGGCGGCTTTCGGCGGCATGCCTGCGGGAGGTCTGCTGGTAACGATGATTCGGCGGCATGTCTGCGGGAGGTCCGCTAGTCCAGCGCCTTCGGCGTACCCGCTGCCGAATTGCCGCCAAAGCTGCAGGACTGGCAGACCTCCCACAGGCATGTTGCTGAAGGCAGCCTGACTTACGCCCTCACGGCGACTGGCAGGCCGCCCCCTGCAGCTTGCTGCCCCAGGCACGCGCTTGGGGCACTGGTGCCTGCAGGGCCGGCTCCAGGGGTTTTGCCGCCCCAAGCAGCCCCCATCCCTCCCCCCCAAAAGCCGTGATTGCGATTGCGGCAATTCAGCAGGAGGTCCTTCGCTCTGACCGGGAGTGAGGGACCCTCCGCTGATAGCTGAACCTGCCACCCCTCTCCGGAGTGGCCACCCCAAGCACTTGCTTGCTAAGCTGGTGCCTGGAGCCGGCCCTGGGTGCCTGGAGTCGCCCCTGGCTGGGGCTTTCAGGAAAATTAATAATTATCATGAGAGTCATGACAAAATCATTAGAGTTGGCAACACTGATGCTCTCTATGTGGACACCCTGTACCAGAATGAAAGTCCATTTTATTCCGGAATGATTACTCCACTTTGTAAGCAGAATAATTTTTCCTAAATAAAGTCACTTTTATTCCAGGATAGAGTGTCCATGTGGGAATCTAGTTTTGAAAGACCTATTCCGGAATAGTTTACTCTGTGGTCAATTTCTCCATGTAGACAAGGCCTAGAGGCAGACACAGTGCTTTCAGTGCACTGATAGACATTATTTCTTCATGAAATAACTTTAAAAGAAATAGCAAATTAGAAGAAAGATTAGCAATTTGGGAACATTTTTCTGTTTTTGGAAAACCTCCTTTTAATCATTGGTGTAGTGGGTACAGCCACAAAATCCCCTGGGACAGATTAAGTAAAGTGGCACAGTCCCATAATCATGCTTATTTACACCACCAAAATATCTAATCCCATGTTTGCAATTACAAGAGTTTTTACCAATAAAGGCCCTGATCCTGCAAATGCTTATGTAATGTGCTTAGCTGTCTGCACGTAAGTCCTGTTGAAATCGGTGGAGCTATTCACACGAGTAAATGCACATGAGTAAGTGTTAGGCATTTTCACAATTTGTCCCTAACAGCACATGTGAATATTATTTATTATTATTGTAGTAAGTAGGAGACCTAGTGATTGGCCAAGGCCTCATTGTGCTAGGCACTGTTCAGACACAGAACACAAAGATGACCCCGGCCCCAAAGGGTGCATATTCATGTGTACAATTAAATGATATGTGCTCATGAATGTTCACTCGGAGTTTTACTGGAGCACATGTTGCTCCCTTAGGAGAGAATTCTGATCTTCAAATGTCGCCTTTTCCCTCATTATAGCTTGATGTGTGCTTAGTTTCAAAACTCATAGAAATAACCATTTGACCTAACGCTTTACATATCCTTATCCTTATCCAAACAACTTCCAATTGTGAGCCTCAAGGGTTAATGGAAATATTCACTTTTGCCAATGTCCGTTGAAAGCAGCTCAAGGCAGTTAAGAATTATTCAAGAATTTTTCCTTGGATGTGATGAGAGATGATGGCATTGCTCTGACTATCTGACTTTCCCAGTTTCAACCGCTCAATACCTCCTACTGTCTACAGAAATTGCCAAAATACCACCTAATGAGCTGAAAATGACCTATGACAGATCTAATGGTAAAACTGTTGCTAGAAGAAAGATTGCTTCAGTAGAAGCTGAAAAAATCTCTGTCTCTCTCTATCTAAAAAGCAGATTTAAATAGGTAAGAACTTTATCCAAAGCCCATTGAAGTCAGTGGGATTTTTTCCATTGATTCTGATCAGCTTTGAACAGACCGTTAGTTGATTCACTAATAATCAGAATTGTGAAAACAGCAATACACTATGAATGTGATTTTTCTTGTTAGTTACACCGATGTAATTCCTTTGGGTCCCATTCTCTCCCCTCTCACCAGATTACAGTGGAGTGAGTCTGTTGACTTCAAAAGAGTTGCTTCTGATTTACACCAAAATAATCAAGAGGCAAATCAGGAACTCTTTACTCATATACTATAGAGCCCACGCATAAGAACTGCTGATTTTTTAATTTGTATAATTGGCCCTTTTCTCAACTGCATTATTCCAGCTTTACCTCAGTGTAACATTGTTGAAATGAACAGAGTTGTTCTAGGGTAAAACTATTATAATGCTGTGAAAAATCAACCCCAGTGCGTCCAGTCACTCAAACATCCACTTAATTGGGAATACGTTAGAAAAATAAGCAGGGCTTTAAATATTGACATTCTTACGCATCCACAGGTCTTCATTTTCCAAATTTGGGAGCTGATTGTCTTTTCATTCCCATTGGTATAAATCAGGAGGAATATGCTGCTTAAGAAATAAAACTGAAGACTCTGTTTGAAATTCCCCATATACACAGAGATGTCCCTTGGGTACGGCGAATGGGGGTGACTGCCCTGAGCCCCATGCTTTGGGGGGGCCTCATTCTTTGGGCGAGGATGTGAGATGGGAGGGGGGTGGGCAAGCGAGGGGGGCGAGGAGGCAAACGGGGAGGTGAGTGGCAGGCGGACAGGCAGGCGGGGGAGACAAGGAGGATCCCCTCTACCAGAACCTCCCTCTCCCCCTAGCACCTCCTGCCTGCTGGCGGGCACCACTGATCAGCGCCTCCCCCTCCCTCTCAGTGCCTGCCGCAGATCAGATGTTTCATGGCATCAGGAGGGGCTGGGAGGGAGGGGACAGGAACGAAGGTATAGCACGCTTGGGGGAGGGGGTGGAACTGGGCGGGGAAGAGGCAGAATGAGGGTGGGATGAGGCAGAGCAGAGGTGGAGTAGGAGGCGCTAGGGGGAGGGGGAGCAGATTAGAAACTCAGTGCCAATGTAGTGGACCCCACACACCTCCTAAGGATGCCCCTGCATATACACCTTCCCATTTGTGAGCAATGATACTGTGTAGGGATCTGAACTCATCTCTGTGCTCCTCTAGGGGATTTGGATAAGTATTACCAGGTTTGGCCTGGTGAATGAATGATATGCTCCGGACCCCTTGGAAAGAGATTTAGTTTCTCTGTTCTTCATCAATTTGTGTGGTTGGTTAGATTTGTTTTAACTTTTTTCCTTTCACTTTTCCACTTCCTCAGACGTGATATTTTGGGGGTTTTCTAAAATGCTTTGTCATGAATTTATTGCTAAACTGCAAATATTACCACTTCTACTATCACATATGGTAAATCTTGACTAGTTTAAAGGGGTCATAATAGGAAAGGGAAGTGCAGTGCAGTTCTTTGGGCCAGATATGTGCTGTAGCTTTACCCCGGGCCAGACAAGAGATTGGAGCACTTCATATCCACAGCTGCCCAGGAATACATAAAATGCAGTATGCAGGGGTTTTGTAGCCATGTCAGTCTCAGGATTTTAGAGAGACATGGTGGGTGAGGTAATATCCTTTTATTAGACCAACTTCTGTTGATGAAAGAAACAAGCTTTCCAGCTTACACAGAGTTCTCCTTCAGGTCTGGGAAATTTACTCAGCAGTGGTTAATGATAAATTACATCTGTCTCTTCCTTACTTAAAGTGGGGAGTTTTGAGGGCCTGACCAAAATTAAACAGGTTCATTCTCTGATTGGAAAGAAGCAAAAAGAACTAATAGACCTAAACGAATCGAGGTTTTTAATAGGTTACAGATGGGACAAAAAAGGTTGGCCATGATCCTGACTTTTGAAATGGATAGCACGTAGGTATAGAGGACAAAAATACCTTGAGAATGGAGGCAAGGCTAGGACGTTCTTGGCTTCTGAGCATTGTCCAATGTACACTTGAATTCCTACAAGAGAAACAAAACCTTTAAAAAGATATACAAATTGAGCAGTGATATTAGAAACATTTGTTCTAATTTAACTGACTTTCTGCTCCTTTAGATTCCCTATGGGCTACATCTACTCACTGTACTGATGTTTAAGGGAATGTGAGTCAGTGTAACTTACATACTGAGGAGCCAGGAGCAGGTATAGATTAAAGTAGGACAGGCCTCAGAGCATGTAACAGAGAGAGTCACTTAGACATCGGTAGTGTGGGTATGTGTAATGCTAACTTATTTGTGTAAGTAGATCTACCTTAAGCATCACCTCTGAATTTGGCCTATGAATCTAAGGAAGCCTAAAGTTTAGAGGGAGTCTACAGTGCCTACACTGGCATAATGTTCACACTGCAGGGAACCAGAAAGAACTGTAAATTACATCGTTATCCTCTGGATTTTCCCAAAATCACTTTGGGCTTGTCCACACTTACAGCGCTGCAGCTGCACTGGTACAGCTGCGTCACTATAACACTTATTGAAAACGCTACCTATGCCAATGGGAGAGCTTCTCCCATCAGCGCAGGTACTGCACCTCCCTGAGAGGCAGTAGCTAGGTCAATGAGAGAAACCCTCCCATCGACATCGCGCTGTGCACACTGGGAGTTCAGACAGTATAACTGCATTGCTCAGGGGTGTGGCTTTTCCACACCCTGAGTGACATAATTATACCAACCTAAGATTGTAGTGTAGACCATGGCTTACACTCATCTTTGAATTTAGCTTAATGTTTTCATATTACATTTTTGCTACTGCTGGACATAAAAAAAAAAAAGGGCGGCGGGGGAAAGAGGGAGCATTTTGCAAAATGTTTGACTTTTTTTTCCTCTGGCTTTTTGGCAAAGTTTGAAATTTTCCCTTTTGAAACTATTTGACCAAGCCTAACTTTTAAACTGATAAAAATGTGAGTGTTTCAGCACATCACTGTTACTGGTTCTGTTGTCTTGGCTGACTGTTGGTGCTGTATGCCTGTGATCATGTGGGCTAAACCTTAAGAACAATATAGTTACTAATCCAGAAGCTGGAGGCATCTAGCATACTGCTGGCGTACTACAGCGCTAAGTTCCCGTGAGAAAAACAGAACATATTTAGTAGTTGTCTGACTGTCATTTTTATTTCTTGCCATGATATTCAATAATATTTCTCAGTTAATGAACTCATTCTATCCCAGAAGATCAAGCTCTTCAAAGCAGACCAGAGCTGTCCTCCCAAATGAAGCCTGGTTTAAAAAAATATGTCCACCTCATAAACGTCAAGTGGCAAGTCATTAAGTCAGTGCAGGGTAGTAAGTCCCCAGGCCTAGTAGCCACTATGCAAATACCGAGTTTAAAAAATGTGGCACTCAGATGATTCTCCTCCTGGTCAAGAAATGAAAAACATTTTTGAGAAATTATTTGTGAATACTTTTTTGCATGTTTCTTTGAGCTCTATTCAGATTCTTGGCCCTAAGAGCACCAGTGTCAGGATATGCCAATTGTTGTTGTTTCATTATCATTTCTAAGGCAGCCATCATGTGTTAATATATTTGAGATTCATTAAAATCTTATATAAGAGACTTATTTTTCTCTCCCTCTATCAGTACTGCTCTGGGTCAGAACTAGATCTTATTCATAGGAGTAAGGTCAGCAGGGACAATTAGATCATCTACTCTGACCCCTTGTATCACACAATCCACAGAATTTCATCCAGTTACTCCAGCACTGAGCCCAACAGCTGTGTGAACCCGGGCCCTGCATTTCACCAAGGTTTGAGTTCTCAAGGGCCTGTTTTTTCCCCACAGTAAAATCTGATGGCAAATCCACAGGCAAAGTTCATGTTTAATAGACATTTCCATGGGGTTTCCAGAAATGGCATGGGTGACCCTCGTAGAAAATGCTGTGTGAGTTGTCTCATCAAACATGACTCAAATGAAAAACAGCCCCAAAATGTTTGTGGGTCTGCAAAGGCAGGGGGGAAAGTTTTCAAGAAATGGTGATTCATAGAAAATGATTGTACTGCGTTATACTGAAAAATTGTGCTGTTGGTTTGATAATGCAGACTGCACTCAACCCAAAGTTATTTTTACTTGTTTGGGTCATACACTTTGCATAGCTCTACTTCAAACAGCGTCTATATTTGTTTTCAAATTGATTAAGAGGACAACCCTGATTAGGAAGATTTATAACATGTACATTTGCAAGCGCTTTTTGTTTTCTCTCTTAATTTGGAGTTGTATAAATCACAGGAAAATAAGTATCTCGTATCCAAAATGGCCAACTCTTTCTTCCGTGTGATTTGATTGCAGTCAGATGAAAAGCGCTGCTTTGAAATAGAGGCAATGGCCAGAGGCCCACTGATTGCCTGTAAACAAAAAGGGGCACTGGTAACATTTAGAATGTTCTAGCAGTGATCAAAGCACAGGAGGTGCTGTCTAGACAGCCTAGGTGTGGACTAGCAAATGGCTTTCATTAAGAGACCTCTACTCTGGTGCCATTGTTTCAGTTCTGCTCTTCTTCACGCCAATCTGTGATTGATTTTCAGAAAGGTGCCCAAGTGCCTGTGGCAATGGGATAAGACTTACAGGACTTTGCTTGTTCTGACAAGGCAGAGTAGCTGCCTATCACATTAGTACAAAATGACACAGTCATTTACTTCCACGGTGCTTTGAAACAAATACTTTCAGCTATAACAATTGCTCTTCCCAGCTTGAGCTTTTGAGTTAAATTTTTGTATTCCAGAGGATAAAACCTTGTGAGATGATTTAAAGTATCCCATAACAAAGAAGGGCACAGTTTGAACTCTTTGGCAGGACTTCAGATTTACTTTCATGTGCAATGGTGACAGAATAAGGTTTGCCCTCCTGGATATGGTTTAGTAAATTGCTGAGGTTATTTTTAAGATTGAAAAGAACAATTTGACTCTTCACCCGTATGAGTTTCTGACAGCATTCAGTATGTGCTGTGTGGTATCTTTATGTAAGGATGTTTGGCACACATCAATTGGTGCAGTAAATCATATGCATCACAGGATTAGAAATTAAAATGCTTTTCATTACAATTCACAAATGCATGTGACCATGCAGAACCACGTTAACTTGGAAATGAAGGCTTGATCCTGAGCTGGTGTAAATTACCAATCCACATTGGCTGAAGATCTGGCACTGATTTCCTTCCCTTCCCCCACCCCCTTAGTATCACAGAGTGTATTTTCAAAAGCTTTTCAGGGGGCCTGAATGGGATTCACTTTCAATGGACGTTGTGCTCCTGGGTCACTTAGGCTCAGATCCTCAAAGGTATTTATGTGCCTAATTCCCATTGATTTAAAAAAAAAAAAAAAGATTTTTCAAATCATCTGCTTCAACTGGCCACGGCTAAGTTGTAGTGGGCCTACTTGCCAAGAACCCATGGGAAAAGGGGTGTGTTTGTGAAGGGAGGCAAACACAGGAGGAAAAGTCAGCTAGGTCCTGTCTTTCCTTCCATGTAACCTCTTCTTTTCCTCTCTCTCGGGTCTTATGCCATATCCATCACTGCCTGGTCTAGTCAAGTTTTATGACATCTTGTTTTGTTGGGCAATTCCTCAGAAGCTACAGTAGCAGCACAAGAGGTCTATATGGTTCTATAACTGAGGTTTACCTATTAGTAAAAAGTCTGTCTGCAGAGACCATCGGCGTGAGATAAATAACAAGCTTTGGTAATACTTTTTCATTGTAGTTGGGTACAAGTTTCTCTTGAGATTTTCAGCCAGATTCTCAGCACACATAAATTGGCATGGTTCTACTGAAGTAAATGGAGCTATGCTGTTTTTTATCTGGTGCAAATATGGCCCAATAGTGAGTTTTGGTCTCCCTCAGAATGATTTCTCTCTCTTTTTTGTTATTTCCTGGCCTTAGCCAGATTCAAATGCATAATATATCTCCGGGAAAAGCATATCCTTTGTTCATTGAGGGTTAGGTTATTCCCTTCAGTGGAAAAAACCCACTGTAGTTTCTGTTAAATCTCTGCAATGTTTTCAGCTCTACATTGATACCTCATTGTCCTGTCAGTAAGATAGGGATGGCAGCCCCTCAGAAGGGACAGGGGGTATTGCATGTAACACCAGGCCAATGAGCCGCTGGAACATGGGTCCCATCTATATGGATCCTCAAAATAAGCTGTGAATCCTTACTCCATTTGTATCCTCATCTCCAGTGCTGTGGCTGTGCTATGCTACCTTAGAAATGCCTGCTAGAGTTGCTGGAGAACCAGCAATTCAATTTCATGAAGACTTTTGAATTTTTAAAATTTATTTCATTCCAGTATGAAACAAAACCCAAACCTTTCCCTGTGAGGAGACCTGCTGTCAGCCGCAGGTGGTTAGGGCTCCCGCTGCCAGTGCCTGGGCTCCCAGAGCCACCCCAGCTGGTTGGGCTTCCCCTGCCAGCCTGGAAAGTGAGAGGGGGACCCCACTTCATCCCCCTCCCCAGGCCTGGGGAGGGTGAAGAACCCTATAGGATTAGAGGTGAGTCTGGTTGGGCTGAACAATGGCCTGGGAGCTGCAGGGTGGCTGAAGTGAGGAGGAGAAGGACTGATGGGGTGGGAGGACTGTATTGATGGTCGATTATGAGCAGATGGGGTGAGTGCTGGGAGGGTGAATGAAGGTGGTGGGTGTCAATGGGATAGGGGGCTGAACTGATGAGGTGGTGATGATGGAGCCTAGGGGACTGAACTGGGGGGGGGATGAACTGAGGGGGGCTTGGGTGGGGACAGAACTGATGGGTGACTGGGGGACAGGATTAATTGCTGGTCAGGAGAGGGGCAGATGTGGGGCTGAGAGTTCCTGCAGCAGGGGCCAAAATCACCTTATCCAATACATGTGGGAGAGCAGGCAACGCTAATTGGCATGTGCACGCACCCTGGTGACGGGCAGGGGGAGTTAAAAAATCACGAGACTGACCTAAAAAACCACAGTATAATCCATTTTAAAAAGCTCTCATGATTTTTGAGCCAATCTCATGATTTTTGGGGATCTGACTCATGACTTTTGATCTCTTGAAGTTGGCAATACTGTCATGCCCACCCACCTCCTGGGTAACTTATGACAGTTGAACTGAGACATTCAAGATCTCAGTAATAGCAATACATACTCCCCAGCACATCTACCAGTCAGTGAGGTAATGATGGTGATTTAATCATTTAGGAAAGGTTGAGCAAAGAGGTGTGTCACTTTTATCACTCCTTCACTCTCCCCAGTGTCACAATGCAGAGGCAAGCTCCTGGGCCCTTCTTTCTTTCTTTTTTTTTTATGAAAATGTATTTTTAATATCAATGTATTTTTTCTTTAAAATGCTAATTGACTCCTGTTCCTTAAAATTCAAAGCTAGAGAAGTATCGAATGAGCCTACTAAATATTGCCAAATTTTAATCTTTATATAGAAAAACAAATACTATTTAGAAAAGACTATCCTAAGCTATTAGTTTTGAAATAAGGTTTCATAAATATATCAATTTGGTTATTAACACTAGAAAGGTTAATTTATCAGCACTCTCATTTATCTGAGTGAAAGTATTATTTATTGAATAAAATAAACAATGGAAAAACACAGCTTTATTTTTCACACAGCTTTTTTACGGTGGTATTGGGATAAAGCAGGTACCAGCAGCTGCGGGGGGCGGGGGATAGTCCAATCTCTAATTAGGATTGGCCATGTCCTCAGCTGGTCTGTATTATTCTGTAGTTTACAGAGTAAACTGACTTACATTACCTGAGGATCTGGCCCTATATGTTTAAATCAGGATTCACTTGGAAATCACCTCTAAATACCCTTTGGTAGCCAACAAAGAAGCATGTGGTAGAATTGTGTTAATCTGTCAAGTCTAAAGAATGCAAAATTTTAATGAGAATAAACTCTAAAGTGAAATCATCAAACAGAAGTGTTGTGCAACATTAGGTCTAGGTCACACAAAGATCCATTAATTCTCACTCACCCTTTGTGTATATTGAAAGGGGTAAGATATGGGCCTAATCCTTTAAGATGATGAGTATCCACAACTCCAGTATTAGAGATATTGAACTTGATTCTGATCTCACTTTGCCCTGGTTTAACTACAATGGGTGTAAATCAGCATAGCATCAGAGTCAATGGAGCTCCACTGGGTACACCATACAGGCCCTGAATTGATTCAGGAGGGCCTGAGAGGCCAGTTATGTTAACTGGCTGCACCTGGAGAGAGAACCAGGCTTAACTGATCATGATGCCCACCTGGGCAGGAACAGGCTGGCTGGTATAAAGAGAGGAAGTTTGTAGCTGTAAGGAGATATGCTACAATTATTCTCTGAGACTAGATAGTGAGGTAGAAGTTCTGGTATCCTGAGAGAAGGCAGGCAGGCAGGCAAGTAGCTTGGGAAGGCATAAAGCAGCACCTGGGTAGAGCAGGCTCTGGTGGAGATCCTGGGTAGGAAGTGGACCTCCCTGGGGAGCCCTGAGCAGCATTTACTTAAGGATGGGATAAGGTCAAGCCCAAAGAGGGTAGAATGGGGTTATGTTTATATGCTGATTTTTTGGGGGGGATTCCAAGGGAGAGTCCTGAGAATCCTGGGACTGAGGAAAGGATGAGTCTAGGGAGGCTGTAGGGAAGAAGGCCTCCAAGAGACTGCATAGGAAGGAGCTAAGGGTAACTGCAATGAGGAGTGGTAGTGAGCAGAAGTTAGCTGCTGCTGATCGTTCCCTGGGCTAGAACCTGGTGGTGGGAGGGTCCAGGTTCTCCCCCCTGCCAGTGAAGAACATGGCATGAATAAAGGTATTGCAAAGGCCTGAGGCAAGGGTGTGAGGACCAGGGGGCCTGGAGTTGGGGTTGAAAACCTTCTTGGAGAACTCTTTGTATTAATTAAGATGGAATAAATGGCCCCAAAGAGTCAAAGTGGCCATGTCATGCTAACAAATGTCCAAAATTAAACAGTTGTAAAGATTTGGGGTTTGGTATACAGACCTCAGCCTGCTTAGTACCATGGCAAACACATTACTAAACAGCCTTTTAATCTTTTATTAAACATACAGAAAAGGACAACAGTGAAAGCATTACTTAATACCTTACAGTTTAACAACATCCCTTGTTCTTTCCCTTTAGCTGGAGAGAGTTTATAGAAGGGGGAAAAACAGCCTTGTTTGATAGGCTCGTAGATGGTATTAAAGATGGTTATAACTGCCCTTTTGAGGGAAGTTAATTGAGATGGGCTGGAGCTGTTGTGGTAGTTAAAGTCTATCCTGTTTCCTTTAAGACAAAATGAGATGAAACTCCCATGAAGGGGGACAGACAAGATCAGCAAAGATAGAAAATACAGCTCTTTCTTGGGTGTTGAGATTACAAGTGAGAGTCACTGCTTGAAAAACACGAGCCCAGAACATGCTTTTATCAGCCACTCCAAGAACTAGCAAACTTGTGCCAGTATCAGGCTGTTAAGGGCATTAGTTTTAGCTGACTGTTCCTTGTCACAGGCTTATAGCAGTGTTGCAGAATATACAGTCTTGGCCAGCTACACCAGACTCTGATTAGACAGAAGAAAAAAGGAGAACAATAAGAAAGAGAAGATATAAGATAGCGAAGGAAAAGCTTGCATAAGGGGGTACTTTGGCAGGGGGGGAAATATCATATCCCAGGTGGTGGTTGGGATTCAGCTGGAGCTTGTAGAGGTGCCAATGTCAACTCAGTCCATCTCTTTGGCCTGGTCTGGTCAAGATATTACTCAGGATCAGGATAAGGCTTGGGGTCCCAGGAGATGGTGGGGATGGCAGCCATGATGGTGAAGCTCACTCCAGGAGCCAATTTTTTTCCTCAAAATCTCTTCCTTTAAGGAACCTAAAAGGGAGTGACAGGTGGAATAGCCTATCCGCTCACTATTTTGTCCATCAATTAAGCCTAATTTCTGACATACCAATTTTGGGTTCACTGGTTTCTTATCCACCACTCCTCCTATTTACGAGGCATGATCCTTGTGTTTGATCACAGTCCTTGCGTTATATCAGTGAGTCTTTTTGTTTGACTGATTCAGTCATTCTGTCTTTTGTATCTTTCCCCATCAACATTTGTTATAGATAATTCTTAAACTTTATGAACTCTTACTCACTTCCTACACCTAAATGCACAATCAGGCTAAATTTGTAGGCCCAGTTATCACAACTGGACATTGGACTGTTTTATGTTGAATTTTGTTACTCCAGAAAGGGTGGACTAAATTGTGACCTAGTCAGAGGGCTGAGTTACAGGAAGAGAGAGCATTGGAGTGATGGTTCATGGGAGGTACCAGATAGGGGGAGAGCTGCTATGCCCATGTCCAGCCACAAGGAGGCACTGTCTTGGTTAGTGAATACCTTCACATGCTGATTTTACAGCAGTTAGGGATATCAACCAATAGACTCCTGTTTAATAGTGGGGTGAATTCAGAATCAGTGCCAATATTCTTAGATTTCTTTAGAGTAGGATTCATGATTCTCAAATGTCAGAATGGTCCTTTTCTTAAAAAGTCTTCCCCAATGGGTCAGACATGCTATTGAGGCTCAGCTCTGTATTGAGGACGTGTGGAAATCACTCTGCCCCAGGCAAGCTCTGAAAGGAATTCTGGTTAGGGAGATATAATTCAACCTAAAGCTCTCTGGAATGCAGGTAGAACATTCCTGCTGCTACAGACTTTTGGGACTGAAGCATCTTGCCTCAGAGTGCTGGGCTAATTCTTTGGCTAGTGGAGCCATGGACTGGTCTCCTCTTTGCCCCACTGGGGTTCTCATACACTACAGGGAGCCCTGGGAAGGGGCAGTATGCTTCTGTACTCCAGGGAGCACAAGAACTGCAACTATGCCAAGAGGATGGGCCTCCTTGCACACTTCCAGAGCAGCCATGCATAATTTTGCTCCAAAGAAGTACCTCCATTCAGCGGACATCTAGGCTGCTCCCTAGACTAATTGCTTATGTTGTGGTGTACTATGATAGAGAAAGGCATGATCTAGTGGTTTAAATCTATGACTGGAGTCTAGAAACCTCCTGTTCTAAAACCAGCTCATACACTTATTCCTTCTGCTGCTATAGGCAGGCACTTAAGACAGTTTTTTTAAAATTTGGTTCCCTAAAGTTGGGCATAAAAACAGGCAGCCTGGCTTTCAGTGGTGCTGAGCACCTACAGCTCCCCTAGACTTCCTCTGATCTACACCAAGTACAAAATGTGGGCATGTTTTTAACATTGGGTGGTGTGGCTCCAGTTTTAAACATGGCTAATAGTGGAGACCAAACAAAACCATTTCACAGCCCATTCTGGGAGAATGACTTCCACCAGGGCTGAGTCAACTGTTCCAGATTGTTTTTTCAGCTCCTCAAAGACGGCAGGAAGGAGGTCCACTTCCTTTGTACTGGTCCACAGAGCAAGGGCGAGGGTATATTGCATCCCATAAAGGGCTGTAGCAGTGGACGTGTGCCCATTGTGTGCTGGGAAGCCCCGGGAGTTATTCAGAATAGCTCCTGATGGGAAGTGCAATTCCGGACAGCCAACAACACAGCTATGCCTTAAAGTCACAATGCAGCCCTTTGTGATTACAAATACAATCTAGCAATGCACTTAAGCATGTGGTTAACTTTAACCATGTGAGCAATCCCACTAAGTCAAATTTTCAGCAAGGGTCTGTGCTTGTTCTTATTTTTATTTAAGGGAACTGCTTATGTGCTTGAAATGATCTGCTGTATCAGCACCTATGTCAGTAAAATGTTTCAGAACACTTCTGAGCTTATCAAAAGAGCTAGAATTTGTTTCAACATACCGATTGGAAAAAGTAAACTACAGCGTAGGGGCCCAATCTTCAGTGGGTGTAAACTGTCAGCGCTACAGTGAGTTCAAAGAGTATTCCAGCGTACACTAGTGGAGATCCGGCCCTTCTTTTCAGCTACATTCCTCTCCTTGATGTTGCATTGGACCAGATTGTCTCCTGGCATAACTGTATTGACCTCAGTGGAGTCACTCCAGCAGAGAATTAGGTCCATTGTATCTAAAATTCCAGCTTCAGTAACTACTCAAAAGGGACATTTTCTGGTATTATACATGAATAGCTTGAAATCTGGACAAATGTTAAGTATTAAAGTACTTTCGGTTATTGGGAAATGAATGAATGTTTTATGTTTCCTTCATTCCAATCATCTTAAATAAGAAAAATATTAGTTCTCAATTGCCAAATAGCGGTATCTGGTATCTGTTAGATTATGATTAACAATAACCATTGACAGCTAGCTCCTCAGGGCAAGCCAGCTCTTCTCATATTATCTAGCTGATAACTCAGACAAGATTTAATAAGAAAAATAGAGCTATACAAAATTTACCTTAGCTACCAAGGAAGTCTTCATAGTTGTTTGGGTATAGAGAGCACTGAATTCAGGAAGTGTCACTTGACCACAAATAGGTGCAAACCTAGCATTAACAGGCACCCCTATTTTGGTTGATGGTAGATCCATGTAGAGCTTCTTTGCTTAGCTTACTCTTGCCAAAAGCAGGGGTAATCTGCAAAGTGGGAGCGAGGGTACAGGTATCACTGGTAGATCCAGGGAGGGGGAGAGAGAGAGAGAGAGAGAGAGAGAGAGACACACACACACACACACAAATAAATGTGTGGCCTTTGCATCTCAACTGCAATGCCACTATGGCATTCTGGGTGCAATCCAGACCGGTGAGGGGCTGTGTCACCCCTGCCCTGCAAACTATGGTGCCTTACAATGCTTTACTGCTGTAGCTCCCAACTAGGCCCTCACAAACAGCCTGCCAGCATGCAGGTCACCCCCTGACTGTGTATAGCTGCAGCCTGCCAGTCACACAGCAGTCTCGATCTGGCTTCCACTAGCTTTGGTTACCACTTGCAGGGTGACCCAAACACACTCCGAGTCCCAGATATTTCCCCAAAACATGTGTTCTGTACTCTCCAGTCCTCTACTCGACAGTCCAGATATACTATAGCCATTGCCCTTCTAAGGGGATCAATATACAATTTGCTACCCTAAATGGAGTTACCAACACAGGTCACAACACTGGATTAGTTTTGATTAAAGAATAAAAAAAATTAATTTAATTACAAGGAGATGTACTCACTTAAAACCAAAAGCATTAAAGTCAGAAATGGTTACAAGAGAAATAAAGAAACAACTCTTTCTAGTAGCTAGAACTAAACAAACTAGACTTGGTTCACAGTGAAATCCCTTACCACATGTTCCCATTAACAATGCTGACCAAATTCTCAGGCCAGGATCTGCTCCCTATGCCTATTTCTTTTGTCATCTTTAGGTGAAAGAGAGATGGATAGGAAGAGATCAATTGTGGTGGTTTTGCTCCTCACTTTTATAGTATAGTCACCATTTGATTTATTTTCCTGAGGGTTACCACAAGATGAAGTTCCATCCTGTTGTGAGGATGGAGACAAGGTGAAAGAGGTTTCATGCTGTTTGTTGAAATGTAGATTTACCTTGTCTCCCTCTTGCTGTCTCAAGAACCTTGTTTACTACTAATATGTAAATTGAGGTAAAACACATTCTTTTGTTTAGGATAGACATGCTTAGTTAGGGATATGTGGGTTTGAACATGTGATACCAACATCATTCAGGGAAAATCATAACTTTACATATAATGTTGCTGCATACATTTCATCATGATGATACTGAGTTTTCAAATGATACTTCACAAGGCATATTTTATGCAAAGTTTATTACAATGGTGTATAGAGTGTGAATACAGGAGTGCATTTGATCACAGCCCCCAAATGGAGCTTCTTGCAGAATGGCTTCTGCAGGTTTGAGGACAGGAAGCCAGAACTAAGGTGTGAGACTTCTTCCTTCACTCCCCTCTTCTCTCTTGATTTACTGGCATGCACCTACATGCGTTGGCCAGTGAGGATTTGACCCATAATGGAGGCACAAGGAAACCATTTGCATTCTATTGTGTCCATAATGTCTCATGGTGCTAACTATTCACCTTAGGGACAGACAAGTCCATTACATTTAAATAAATTAAGAACCATTCCAAAGCCTTGCTCAAAACTTGAATCAAAGCCAAAACTCAATCTGAGAAGGGTCAACTATTTGTATAGATTTATTTTAATCAAAATAAGTAAATAAAATAGTCCTGTTTTTAAAAAAAACAAAACAAACTTCTGCATTTCCTTGTTTTGGCCATGAGTGGACTAATTATTATGGATGCTCATTTTTTAATAAAAACAAAGATCAAGAAGAATAAATGGCAATCTTGGCCTCTTAAAAAATAATTTGATTTTGGACATTAAAGGGCTCCTAACTGGCCCCCTCCTTTTCCTTCTTGTTAACAGGAAGGAGTCCCATCCTCTGCTCAGGAAGTGCTGTATAGCATCCTCATCAGGAGTCAGGACCTGTTGTTGCACCAACAGCATCACTGGGGCAATATGGTTGAGGGTACCAATTCATGAGCCAGTCCTAGCAGCTCTTGGTACAGGACCCAAGAGGGAGAAGAAGGTGACTATATGCCACTTATATGCTCCCTGATCCTGCACTTATGGTGGATTTACATTGATGTAAATGACTATAGAATTTGTCCCAATGTCATAGAAAAGTAAGCTGATCCCCTCAGTTGTATGGTGAATCCCATCTGTAATAGGAAGAATTGCACAATATGGACCTATTCCAAAGCCCACTGAAGAACCTTACTGAAGCAAATGGAAATACCTCACCTGACTTCAGCTGGCTTAAGTTAGATGGGGTGGGATCTGAGTTACTACTGAGAATTCTTTCCTGGGTGTCTGGCTGGTGAGTCTTGCCCACATGCTCAGGGTTTAGCTGATCGCCATATTTGGGGTCGGGAAGGAATTTTCCTCCAGGGCAGATTGGCAAAGGCCTTGGAGTTTTTTCACCTTCCTCTGCAGTGTGGGGCACGGGTCACTTGCTGGGGGATTCTCTGCACCTTGAAGTCTTTAAACCACAATTTGAGGACTTCAGTAACTCAGACATAGGTTAGGGGTTTGATACAGGAGTGGGTGAGTGAGATTCTGTGGCCTGCGTTGTACCGGACATCAGATTAGATTATCATAATGGTCCCTTCTTACCTTAAAGTCTATGAGTCTATAATTGCTGTGCACTCAGCTGAAAGGGATAATGTATATTAACACTACCCACCTGAAACAAGAAGTGCCAAATTTTAAGATTTCAAGTGCTTGGAATAAATAGCCATACTCAAGAGAATCCAAATCTTTTTCTGGATCAATTACAAGATGATATTCTTTGTGCTGCACATTCTTCAAGAACATTGAAGAGATTATTTGCTAGTGTGCAGCTGGGAATTGTTCTGATTGATCAGTACTGCCTGTTTGGCTCTATGAGCTGAAATCTTGGCAGGGAAATTAAGGAGAGAATGTAAAAGAGCAATGAGACTGCATGATGAAAAGCAAGGGGGTTCTATATCAGGCTTACTATCTATTGCTTGGCTTGCAGTATTAAGTAAAGTTGTATTTTCCAAAGAAGATCTGACTGTTTTTTTGTTTTGCTTTGTTTTTTTGAAGGAGATGGCTGGGATGGGTCCTAGGGTCACAGAAGATAACTAGGAAACTGCTGGACAAGTTTGGGCTTTTTACTAAGGTGCATGAGGCAAAGCAAAAATATATGATGAACTGAGCTGAGGTCATATCTATTCAGCGTACATTGATTGTGCTTCAGCAAGAGGTGTCGGGGATGAGTTAAATGACCTCTTGAGGTTCCTTCCAGCCCTGTATTTCCATGATGAAGTGCACAATAAATTGTAACCCTTGTTTGTCTTCACTTGTTCCATCCTTTTATTTGTCATCCTTTTCTTGTGTCAAGTCTATAATTCAATGACAAATTTTGGAAGCAGGAACCTTGCTGTCTTCATGTTCTGTAAAGTGCCTTGCATGTTTTGGGGGGCCATAAATAACAATTCCAGTACATGCCCATATGTTGTATTGTAATGATATTTGGGCTGGAATCATTTCCTGAAAGGTGACGGGAGCCTTTTACTTAGTTTCTTCAGGTAGTTTTGAAACAGAACAATAGCTCAAACAATTTATAAAGCTCTACACTTGATTCTTTTAGAACAAACATGCTAATATTCTGATCCATTTAATATGACTGAAGAAATAGAGTGATGTGGGAAATCTCAAATTGTTGAGTTTCCAAACTGTTTGGGCTAGACTGGGCAATCCTTACTCAGAAGTTGTCCCATTGAAACCAGTGAAAGTCCTCATGTAAGCAAATAACTACCCAGGAGATTAAGGTTACACATTGTGGTCCATGGTGATAGAGGCCTGAACATTCAGGCACTCAAGCCTAAAATTGCATATATTTTGTGCCTTCCCGATAAGAGCATGAAAATCCCTGATGTGCATGAACTAGTGAATGTATATGTGCAATTTTGATTTGCATATGTATATTGGAACTGTGTGCCTCAATCAGTCAAATGAAAAAGTGCATAGGTGTGGATATGGAACTGGTTTAAAAAAATCATTAAAAAACTTCTGATGAAAAATGACTCTTTGGTCAAAAATATTTTTTCCCAGGAAATGTCTATTTTAGTGAAATGTTTTTTGAGGGGAAAACTCGAAATATTTTCAAACATTATAGTATTTTTTTCAAGGAAATTATTTTGTTTTGTCCGTTTTTGGGGAGAAAAAGAAAAACCATTTCCCAACCAACTCTACAAATCTATGGAAATATACCTCTACATTCCTCTAAAGGGCCCAGGTTCTGCCAGCCTGACTCTGACTAGTATATTGACCCAAAAGTAGACCTGTTGAAATCTTTGAGGGCCTGTCTACATTAGCAAAAGTGGGGTTTACTGGATTAATAGTAGGAATAATGGTGGGTGTAGTTACATCCATGCATATTTAATATTTTTCTAAGATAGAAATGTTCTAACTCTTGATGGCTTCAATTTAATGTCTTGTTTTATGATGTTGAAACAACAGAACTGTTTGAAGAATAAGGCACAATTCAGCATGATTGAAAGAGGAAGGATTGTGCTCTAAGGAATTGTGTTGATTAAACAAAAAAAATCAGCAGAATTGCATGTCATTTTTGTCTTTATTCTAGTTTCTGAAAAAATAGCGTTAAATCAGACCAGACTTTATTTGGCTCCAACAGTAGTTCTTAGAGTTTTTTGGAGGAAGGGGGGTGGACAGGAAGAGAAGAAACTAATTTTAAGTCTTTTTCAACTGATTGCAAACATGAGACCATGTTAGGAATTAGATTTTTATAATGGAATAAGGATTTAGATATCTTTAGGGTTTATGATAGCCTTGTGAACAAAGCTGCTAACCAGGAATAAAATTTGGCAAATTTCAACCTGTTTTGTTTCAGAACACACAGTTGAGAAGTTCAGGAAACTTTGATTTCATGATGTTTGAATGCTACCCATTAACCTCTCTCTACTGCTATGTCATGCTAGAACTGCACTATGGATATTGTCTAAATATATCAGTTCTCTACCTCTCCATTGTGGAAACTGACCATTTATTCCTACCCTTTGCTTCCTATCTTTTAGGCAGTTACTGATCCATGAGAGGATCTTCCTTCTTATCTCATGACTGCTTAATTTCCTTATAGGCCTGTAGCGAGTCGGTGTGGCTCCCCTCCGGTCCAGCAGAGGGAGCTCCTTGCCAGACGCCCAAGTGGGCTGAGACACCACTTCCTGTTCCCGCCCCCCGGAAGTCAAGGGGCGGGACAGGAAGACGCCAGAGCTCAGTCAGGAGCCAGCAGCCGCCGGAGCAGGGGCGCGGGAGCTCCTGACCGGGAGCCTTCTAGGAACCAAGGCAGCTGCCCAGACTGGCCTCCGCCCACTACTTCCCCGCGGAGGAGGAGCCGCCCGAGCCGCCCGTGACAGGTACTGGGACCACCCGCTGACCGCCCCCCGCCCCCCGAGGAGGAGCCGCTGGGCCGGCCCTGCTTCCCGGAGGAACCGGAGCAGGCCTGGCCGGACTTTCGGAGGCACTAGAGACCCCCCCCCCCCCCGGACCGGAGGAGCCAAGGACCTTTGGCTGGCCCGAACCGGATACAAGTGTGCAGGTAGGCCCGAGGGGATATGGAGTGTAGCCGGGGATAGCCGACCCCTGTCAGGCCTGGACATTGAGGTGCCCATGTCGGTGTGTTTCGGTCTGGACCCCACCGACCAGCGGCCGTGAGAGCCGCTAATAGGGCCCCGGGCTGGAACACAGTGGAGTGGGCGGGCCTGTGTTCCCCCTGCCACCCGTGAATGGGGTGGCAGTCTCCCCCTCACCCCAGCGCTCAGGCTTAGGCTTACCTGAACTATTGCTCAGTCCTGCCTAAGGGTCTGAGCCCTCTGTTTGTTGCTGCCCCGCCCTGAACTAGGGCCTGGGCTTATAAACTGAACTGCTGCTCAGCCCTGCCTAGGGGTCTGAGCCCTCTGTTTGTTGCTGCCCAGCCCCTGCTCCAGAGGCCTGGGCCTATATTGACTTTGTTGCTGCCCAGCCCCTGCTCCAGAGGCCTGGGCCTATATTGACTCTGTTGCTGCCCAGCCCCTGTTCCAGAGGCCTGGGCCTATATTGACTTTGTTGCTGCCCAGCCCCTGTTCCAGAGGCCTGGGCCTATATTGACTCTGTTGCTGCCCAGCCCCTGTTCCAGAGGCCTGGGCCTATATTGACTCTGTTGCTGCCCAGCCCCTGTTCCAGAGGCCTGGGCCTATATTGACTCTGTTGCTGCCCAGCCCCTGCTCCAGAGGCCTGGGCCTATATTGACTCTGTTGCCGCCCAGCCCCTGCTCCAGAGGCCTGGGCTTATATTGACTCTGTTGCTGCCCAGCCCCTGTTCCTGAGTCCTGGGCCTATTTCTTATTTGTTGTGGCCCGGCCCCTGATCCAGGGCCTGGGCTCATATTGACTCTGTTGCCGCCCAGCCCCTGCTCCAGAGGCCTGGGCTCATATTGACTTTGCTGTTGTCCAGCCCCTGCTAGAAGGGTCTGGGCCCATGTCCTGCTGCCCGCCCTGACCGAGGATCGGGCGATACTTATTGACTGTGTGCCTTGAGGTCAGCCCCTGCCTGAGGGTCTGAACCCCGCGACCCTCGCGAGACTGATTGCCGCCCGGCCCCTGCTTCAGAGGGCCGGAGGCGGGGGTTTGAGCTACCCGACCTTTGTCGCCACCGCGAGAGAGGACAAGGAGTCGGAGTGTGGCCTCTCCGGGCTGCAGGAGGTTGAGCCCGACTCGCCAGATTACACTGGTGCCTTCTCTGAGGACCACTGACGAACTCCTACCCTGTGAGCAAGGGTAACAAAGCAGAGGGGAGAGGATACTCCCCGAGGACCAAGCATGGATATGGAGCGCCTACTTCAGCGCCTTGTGGAAGGCCAAGAGCGGCAGCAGGCTGCTCAGATGCAGCAGCAACAGCACCAGCAGGCCGCACAGCTTGAGCACCAACAGCAGCGGGATGCCGCCCACCTCCGGCTCACCCAGGAGCTACACGGCCCAGATGGAGCAGCAGCAGCGGCTGCTACAACAGCTGGGGACCCAGCTCCAACAGCTCCTGGTTAACCCCCCGCCCCCGAGGACCGCGGTTAGCGAGGGGCAGGAACCCCGATGGCTCCTTGCCGCCCGAGGCGGCGCGGGAGCCAACCCGCCGCACCAGCAGCCCGCCCGAGCCCGCCGCGAGAGAGGCGAGGGGAGCGAGCGACCGCCGGGCGCCTGGCCGCCGCCCGCGCGCCGGTCCCGGAGTCTCGAAAGGCCCCAGGAAGCGCCGACCCAACAAGACCGCGGGCAGGCCCCAGGAAGCCGCCCGGCCCCGTCAACCCCCGCCCAGTCACCGCCTGAGCTGGACCCCGCAGACCCCAGTCTGCAACGATACACTTGCAGTGTATTCACGGCGATGTTCGGCCCGTCCCAGCGCCCGAGTCTCCTGACGGTCGCGTCACCCACCCTTAACTAAACTCGGCCCTGCCCCCCACTTAACCGCCCCCGTTGCCGGTCGGGACTGGCCCGAGGAAGTGCTTCCTCGACCGACCCCCGCCGAGCGGAACGGCCCCTACCCCGGACCACCGGGGAGTCCATTGAGGAGCCAGCCCGAGCTACAGAGAGCGCGCAGAGGCCAACGGAGGACCCACCCGACCCCCCCCGACCCCCGACCACACCGCGACCGACCAGCGAGCCTCCCTGACCACGCCGCCACCACGACGACGCGAGCTCGGTCCTGGACCCCCAACGGGCAGCCCAATGGCCCACTTCGAGCTACGCGCGACTCTCGACTTCACCGACCGAGATTTCCCGCATCGCGAACCACACCCAGTGTCACAGGCGGGCGTACTTGAAGTTGGCCGACGATGTGCGCCGCGGCACCTGGGGCAGGAAAAGACCTTGGCAAGGATCCTGGGTTCTTTCTGGCCAGGATCATCCCCCCGATCGAAGTACTGTAGCTCATGCCCACAATGCCCTATGCCACTCATGGAGACCCCTTGCGGCGGGTGCCATGGACCTTTGAGAGCCCCTGCCGAAAGCCGGATTCCTTGGGGATAAAACAGCTCCGACGCCAGTATACCATCCGCAAGCGGACGGACTGGTGGAGCGTTTTCAATCGCACCTCAAGGATGATGCTAAAATTCTGTATGGGCGCCCGGGCGGGGCCTCCTCCTGCTGATGCGGGAGAGGGGTACTTGTCCCAGCCGGGGACCTCGCGGACCAAGGGGCTCGGGACGGGAGTTTAAGCGGGACCGAGTCCTACTCTCCTCCGTCCAGCGAATCCAAGTTATTGCTTGGCTGGCGGGACGCATGGTCGTCGTCCGGTGGGGCGTCATTCAATCCAAACGGAGCCCGAAAGGTGGTCCGAGAGACAACCCCGCGGATGCGGGGCGCGGTCGAAGAGGAGGTAGCGATGCTGCTGGGGGGGGGGGTCAGCCCTCCTCCTCAGCGTGCGCGTCCCACCAGTTGGCACCCGTCCGGTCTGCATCGACTTCCGGGGTGAATGCCATCTCCCGCTTCGATGCCTACCGATGTGGACCGGTGGGAGAAGCCCGCTTTATTACCACCCGCAAGGGTACTGGCAATCCCCCTGAGAGACCTCTCTAGAGAAGACCGCCTGCCACCCGGCCGACGGACTGAGTTCCCCGGACCCCCTGCCCTCTTCACTTCAGCCAGCCACGACTATGCGGCGCGCCATTGGACGGATGTGGCCGTCTATAGTCGTCGGTGGGAAGACCATCTGCCCGGGTCGCGCCGTCCTGATGGGTTGACGGCTAACCCCAGAAGTGTCGGGTCGCCCCTGGCAGACTACATACCTGGGGGGGTACACTGTGCAGGGGGGGGGGTAAACCCCTGGGGAAGGTCAGCCCTCGGCAACTGAAATGGACCAGAATGCGAGTCAGCCTTCCGCCGCCTCCAGGGGGATGCTCTCCAGGAACCGTCCTGGTAGCCGGACTTCGATCGACGACGGTCCTACAGACAGACCCTCCCGAGGTAGGACTGGGGGGGTCCCTGTGGAGCCAGCAGCCGCCGAGCAGACGTGCCGGCGGGGAGCCTGACGGGAGCCTTCTAGGAACAAGGGGCCTCCGCTTCCCGCCCCCACACGAGGAGGAGGAGGAGCCGCCGAGCCGCCCTGACAGCTGGACTTTCCGAGCACCTACAGACCTCCCCAAGCTGCCCGACGGAGGAGGAGCAAACCTTGCTGGGCTGGCGAACCGATAGTGTGTGTGGTAGGCCCCGGGGGGGGGGAGGTAGGACAGCCGGGGGGGACCCTGTCAGGACATTGTGTTTCGGTCTGGACCCCACCGACCAGCGGCCGTGAGAGCCGCTAATAGGGCCCCGGGCTGGAACACAGTGGAGTGGGCGGGCCTGTGTTCCCCCTGCCACCCCATTCACGGGTGGCAGTCTCCCCCTCACCCCAGCGCTCAGGCTTAGGCTTACCTGAACTATTGCTCAGTCCTGCCTAAGGGTCTGAGCCCTCTGTTTGTTGCTGCCCCGGCCTGGGCTTATAAACTGAACTGCTGCTCAGCCCTGCCTAGGGGTCTGAGCCCTCTGTTTGTTGCTGCCCAGCCCCTGCTCCAGAGGCCTGGGCCTATATTGACTTTGTTGCTGCCCAGCCCCTGTTCCAGAGGCCTGGGCCTATATTGACTTTGTTGCTGCCCAGCCCCTGTTCCAGAGGCCTGGGCCTATATTGACTTTGTTGCTGCCCAGCCCCTGTTCCAGAGGCCTGGGCCTATATTGACTCTGTTGCTGCCCAGCCCCTGTTCCAGAGGCCTGGGCCTATATTGACTTTGTTGCTGCCCAGCCCCTGCTCCAGAGGCCTGGGCCTATATTGACTTTGTTGCTGCCCAGCCCCCGTTCCAGAGGCCTGGGCCTATATTGACTTTGTTGCTGCCCAGCCCCCGCTCCAGAGGCCTGGGCCTATATTGACTCTGTTGCTGCCCAGCCCCCGCTCCAGAGGCCTGGGCCTATATTGACTTTGTTGCTGCCCAGCCCCTGTTCCAGAGGCCTGGGCCTATATTGACTTTGTTGCTGCCCAGCCCCCGCTCCAGAGGCCTGGGCCTATATTGACTCTGTTGCTGCCCAGCCCCTGTTCCAGAGGCCTGGGCCTATATTGACTTTGTTGCTGCCCAGCCCCTGCTCCAGAGGCCTGGGCCTATATTGACTCTGTTGCTGCCCAGCCCCTGTTCCAGAGGCCTGGGCCTATATTGACTTTGTTGCTGCCCAGCCCCTGCTCCAGAGGCCTGGGCTTATATTGACTCTGCTGTTGCCCAGCCCCTGCTCCAGAGGCCTGGGCCCATATTGACTCTGTTGCCGCCCAGCCCCTGCTCCAGAGGCCTGGGCTTATATTGACTCTGTTGCTGCCCAGCCCCTGTTCCAGAGGCCTGGGCCTATATTGACTTTGTTGTTGCCCCGCCCCTGCTCCAGGGCCTGGGCTCATATTGACTCTGTTGCCGCCCAGCCCCTGCTCCAGAGGCCTGGGCTCATATTGACTTTGCTGTTGTCCAGCCCCTGCTGTCCTGCTGCCCGCCCTGACCGAGGATCGGGCGTATACTATTGACTGTGTGCCTTGAGGTCAGCCCCTGCCTGAGGGTCTGAACCCCTCGACCTTCGCGAGACCTTGCCGCCGCGCCCCTGCTCCAGAGAGCCCGAGGCGAGGGTTGAGCTAACTCCGGACTCTTGTCGCCCACCGTTAGGGGACAGGAAGCGGTCGGGTGGCTCTCCGGGCTGCAGGAGGGTTGAGCCCCGACTCGCCAGATTACAAGGCCTTTTGTGAGGAATCTTGTCAAAGGCTTTCTGAAAATGCCTTATCCACAGGCTTGCTGACATCCTCAAGGCATTCTAATAGGTTGATGCAGCATGACTTCCCTTTACAAAAACCATGTTCCGCAACAAATTGTCTCAATTCCTTCTTCAAAATGAGGGTTAAGTGATGCATAGAGCTTGTACTAGCCTTCTGAACAGGGGTGAATTTCTCTCTCTTCTCATAGTGGCTTAACATCATATCCTTCCCGTTCTCCAGAAACATGGGTTAGCCCTTTACCCTTACTGCCCATTGTCCTGGTGTGTCATGCTTAAAGCATGCATACAACATGTCCATTTATGTTTTACCAAAGATCTGGGGGTTGGCCTGGCTTGATAGAAGTAACTTGCCTCATTTCTTAGTGGGCATAACTGAGAAGGTGAATGGAAAGTTAAGTTGTAAATAGGGGCTTGACAAACAGTATGCTGGAGTCAGGATGTCCTTGCAACACCCTGATGCTAGGGACTCCAGACAAGATTAACCTGGAATGTAAAGATCAGCCTGAACAGGGCTGGCCTTACCATGACGTGAACTGAGGCGGCTGCCTCAGGTGCCAGACTGGGGGGGGTGCCACTAGGATCCAGAGTGTAGAAAATTGTGTCTGCTGCTGGTGCATATGTATTCTCTCTGCTCTAGATGCACAGAGATGGCGGAGTGCTGTGCTGGAGAAAGGAGGGCACAAGAGACATGGCAGGCAGGAGAAAGGAGAGAGGAAATACAGGGGCGGCTCCAGGCAGCAGCATGCCAAGCGGCAGGCAGGCTGCCTTCGGTGGCTTGCCTGCGGAGGGTCCGCTGGTCCTGCAGCTTCGGCGGACGTTCTGCAGACACACCTGCAGGAGGTCCGCCGAAGCTGCAGGACCAGCGGACCCTCTGCAGGCAAGCCGCCAAAGGCAGCCTGCCTGCTGTGCTTGGGGTGGCAAAATGCCTAGAGCCGCCCCTGAGGGAATAACAGAAAGCAGCAGGAGCTGCAAGGAGAGCGAGGAGGAGGAGGAGCCTCTTATGTACCTCTCTAGCACCCCCAGGAGCCTGGACTGATTAACACCAACTTCTCAGGGAGCTTCCTGTTTCCTGCTGCTTCCCTGAACCCACTTGAGGAGAACAGGCAGTCAACTGAAGTAGTGGGAGCCAGTTAGGCCCTTAAGTTGATATCTTCCCTCACTCAGGCCCTGCTACCAGCTGCTTATTGTCCCCCTTCAATTGTGTTGAGAGAGCCACTATAGGCACAGAACAGCAGTCATGAGTGAAAGAAAAAAGAAAAAAACCTCAGGGGCAGCAAAGCAAGAAAAAGCAGCAAGCTTTTCTATCTAAGCAGGAAGGAGGTCTCCTGAGATATATAGACACAAATGTTCACGGTAACCTTCTGGCCCCAGTGAGGATGTGAGTGGTGAGGAGATGCCTGACCTTCTGGTTAGTCAGAGTGCAGGTGACCTGGCAGCTACTGCAGCATCCATATCTCCATCTCAAATGGATGTAACCATGCACATTCCTGAAGAAAAGTGTAGGTCAGAGAAGAGTGTGGTGGAGGTGCAACAAACAGCTGCTGCTGAGTTTAGTTCCTTAAGTCTAGATGATAGAGGACTGTAGACCCACTTGAGCAGTAGGCTGAGAGACTTCCTTCTACTGCATGGGCCACAGCAAGTGAAAAACTTCATGTTCCCCAAAGACAATGAAAATAGAAGTTTCCATCTAACACATTACTAGTGTGAAATCCCCAATGGTGAGAAAGTGGAGAGGCCATGGCTTATGTACTCAAAAACCCAGAAGGCTGCATACTGTTTTTGTTGCAAACTCTTCCAGTCTAATGTTCCGGCCACATTGGGTTCTACAGGAACAAAGGACTGGAAAAATCTGGCTAGAAATCTGGCATGCCATGAGAAGGCAGCACATCACCAAAGAGCATTCCATAGGTGGAAAGAGCTTGAGATGAGACTAAGGTTAAAGGCCACCATAGATGATCAGCATCAAGAAAAGATTGCACTAGAGTCTCTGGCAAAATGTTCTGAAAAGGCTCATTGCTATTGCGAGAATGCTTGCTACCCAAAACCTAACACTGCGTGGAACTTCAGATCAGCTGTATGTGCCAAACAATGGAAACTTCCTTAAAATTGTAGAGCTGATGGCTGAGATTGATGCTGTACTCCAGGAGCATCTAAGAGTCACCAGACAAGGAATGTACACACAACACTACCTTGGAAAAACAATTCAAAATGAGATACAGTTACTGGCAACAAAAGTCACACAGAAGATTGTGGCAGATCTGAAGTCAGCAAGATGTTATTCTGGACTGCACACCTGACATTAGCCATACAGAACAAATGACTTTAATGGTGCGTTTTGTAACAACAACAGAACCTAGTGAAAATGTCCCTGCAATGGTGGCTGTCAGAGCATTTTCTAGAATTTATTGACATTGATGATACTACAGGAGCTGGTATGATAAATGTGCTTCTTAAAAAGCTGGAAGATACAGGAATTGCGATAGCTGATATGAGAGGTCAAGGCTACAATAATGGTGCTAACATGAGAGGAAAGAACAAAGGAATGCAGACATGGATCCGAGAGTTAAACCCTTAAGCTTTTTTTGTCCCATGCAGTTCTCATTTATTTAACTTGGTGGTCAGCGACGCAGCACCAGCTTCTAGTGAGGCTACTTAATTTTTTTATGCAATTCAAAGCATCTGTCTTTTTCTCTGCATCAACTCATTGATGGCAAATTTTGAAGCAACATCTGGGAACATCCTCTCTGACAGTGAGACCACTGAGTGCCACATGATGGGAAAGTCAAGTGGAGGCGATAAAGCCTTTCAAACACCAAAATGGGAAGATAGATGATGCCATAGTTGCCATTATGGAGGATAATGCTATGACTGGAACTGTTCATAGGAGAACAGTGGCAGAGGGAAATGGAATCACCAGAAACATACATAACTTCAAATTTCTGTGTGGCTTAGTGTTGTGGCATGAGATACTGTTTGAAATAAATGTTTTATAAGCAAAGAGACTCCAAGGTGTTGACCCTGATATACCGGTATATGGAACAACTGGACAAAGCAAAGTTATACCTACAGTCTTACTCGTCAGATGAGGGATTTCAAAACATTCTGAAGAGTGCACAGAAGTTGGCAGAGGAACTTCACACTGAAGCTATTTTCCCACCCATTCAAGAATACAAGAGTCGCCGAAGAAGAAGACATTTTGATTTCGAGGCACGGGATAATCCCATAAGAAACCCCAAACAATTCAAAGTTGAATTCTTTAACTAGGTGCTAGATTGTACAAGGCAGTCAGTTGAAGAACATTTCATGCAGCTCAAGAATACAGCAGTATATTTGGGATGTTGTATGATATTCCAAAACTCCTCTCTATACCTGAAGAAGACCCACATCAGCAATGCAAGGCACTAGAAACAGCGTTGACACATAATGACATACATGATATTGATGTGAGTGATTTAGGTGATGAACTGAAAGCCCTTTCAAGATGCATTTCAGCAGGATCCACTCCAAAGGCTGTTCTGGAATATATGTGCACAAATAAGATGACCACCCTCTTTCCTAATGCTTTTGTTGCTCAGCGCATATGTCTAACACTTCCTGTAACAGTTGCCAGTGGAGAATGCAGCTTCTCCAAGCTGAAGTTAATAAAAACACATCTACGCTCCGAAATGACACAGGAGCGGCTTGTTGGCCCTGCAACCATCTCAATAGAGCATGAGCTGGCCCAGACTGTGGACCATCAGCAGGAAGCAGTTCAAATCTTTGCAACCAAGAAGGCACAGAAAGCGCCACTTTGATTATTCAAACAGATAAAAATGCCAGTGTTTACTATGCAGACAAGAAAAGTTACATTTGCTGTTTGGGCATTTGAAAGTTAAATGTTACTTAAAATTTTTGAACAAGGCATTTTAAGTTGTTAGTTCTCCTTTATTGGGGTAGGTAGTAGAGCAGTACCATGAGAGGAATAGAACAGGAAGGCGGCAGAATTGAGACCTTTCAAAGTTTTGGCCCAAGCAAGCGGGCATCATTTGAGCTCCTTGCCTCAAGTGCCAAAATGTTGTGGGCTGGCCCGGAGCCTCAATTAACATGAACTGCACATGGACAGAGCATGCAATGTGTAAATGTATATAAAGGAAGAGGTGGTCTGTGTAACTTTGGATGTGTGGTATGCTCTATACCCACCCCCTACACTTGAGTCTGATCAACTCTTGTCTGTGTGCCAATTAAAGGAACCTGAGTGACGAAATCCAGAGTCAAACTGAGTGTTTTGGATCCCAGAGAACTGGATGAAATGTTCTCCAGAACTGGACAAGGTGTTTTGGATAAGCCAAGTGGAAATGGTCTCAAAGGGAGTCCCAGCACTGGTTATCTTATTTCCTTCCATATTCCTCTTTTGGGGATAAATCTAGTTTAAACTGTATCAAATTCTTATGTAAATACAGTATCTCCATTTACTGAAGATGAAACGACTTTTTTTTTTTGCTTTCTAATATTCTCTTGCAATTGTGTGAAAGAAATTACCTTGATTTTACAAAATGGAGCTACCATATTTAAGTCCTCTTTATGTCCATTTTTCTCTCCTGTGTTAGTAAGTGTAACATGGAATATTATAAATGATGGTCCCAGGTATAAGACATACGCATGTGGTGTAGTGATCGATCTTCCCTCTGATGGTGGATAGGCCACCTACAGATTGATAAGCTTGCTACAGGCTTGGCTAAGCAGCATTGCCAGCCCCAAATGTTCAAAAATCATGAGTCAGGCTCACCAAAAATCATGAGATTGGCTTTAAAATCATGAGATTAGGTAAAAAATAATAGATTTGGTGTTCATTTTATTTGCCTTTTTCTTTTTGAGCCTTTAGGGTGCATTGGAGTCACATTGTGAAGCTTTCTCCAGAGCCATGAGGGCTAGAAATTTTATTTTTTCTTTAAGAATGAAGGCTGAAATAATCATATAACCACTTGACTCCAGGAGCTTTGAAGAAAACAATCATTATCATGAGACTCGTGACAAAATTGTAAGAGTTAGCAACACTGGCTAAGTGTGGGGAGGTGGGGGGCAGAGTCTTCTAGCTGAAGCAGTAGAAGCTCATGCATTAAGATCCAGAAGTCCCAGGTTTCATCTCCTCAGCCAACACAGTCCTAATCGGATATTGTTCCCTTGCACTCCACCTGTTGTCTCTTGTCTTATACTTAAATTGTAAGTTCTTTGAGGCAGGGACCCTCTTTTTTCTGTTTGTACAGCACCTAGCACAATAGGGGTCCCGAAGAAAGACTGGGGCTCTTAAGTACTATGGCAATATAAATAATTCCCTTATTGTCTTCAGTAGCTTAACAATTAAATATAAAATGTCATCTGCATAAATGGAAACTTTTGTTTCAGAATTTCTAAATTTTTATTCTTTCTGGTATTGGTGGTAAATAGTTCTGTTGAAATGGTGAAGACCTGGGCAAGAGCATCCTTGGCACATTTCTATTTTTAGCGTAAAAGTTTTAAACTAGAGCCACTAATTGTGAACTCTAGGGATGTCATAGGGTAAAGTTCAACCCTGTGCAGGCCTATGCTTTAAGTGGGACTTCACCAGTGAATTATTTCGTGTGGGGCCTTCTGCGCAAGAGTGAAATTCAACTAGAATGTTTTAATCAATGAAAAATGATGTTTTGACTGAAGTGAAAATTTGTATAGAAAATTTCATGAAGGATTTTCACAGAAATTTCTTCAATAAAATAAAGAAAATGTTCCATCTGAGGGGTTTTTTGTTTTCCTGCATTCACTGCCATCTCCCCTCATTTCTAATAGAAAAATGGTGTAAAAGGAGAGAGAACTGAAGGCAGTAAAAGGTGTGGGAAACTGAAATTGAAAATACTATATTTGGGTTGAATTGTTCAATTTTTCAGACAAACCGAAAATAAAAAAAAATCTATGAAATTTCAAGTGAAACTTTAGCTGGAAAATAGTTAACATCTTTCTGCCAGCTCTATGAATGAGTGATATGTTTGTGAAATCCTGTCCTCACTGAAGTTAATTGCAAAGCTCCCATTGATTTAACTGAAGCCAGGATTTCACCCATGTCCTTCACATAGTAAACTTACCAATAAATATTACAATAAAATGTGTATTCATTTAAAATGGACAAAATGGAAAATAAACATATTTATTTTTCTACACAAAGAACTACCATGTACATTGACTGGTCTTGCTTTAGTTTTTCCGTTATTAGTATAAAATAAAATCTCCATCAGAGAACACTGTGTGCATTTCCTTTGTAGCAGGGTCCATCTGAACACAAAATGGTAGTTGTTTATGGAGAAGGCAGCTCTCAGTGGAGGAACTTTCTCCATTTAAAGATGGGGGGAAGCATGTACTTGTAATGGATAATAAGCAGCAGATTTAACATTGCTTAATGTAGTAGGTGCACACACCAAAATGTAAATATTAGCCGTTATGTTTCTAAAGCAGTGTTTCCCAAACTTGGAATGCCACTTGCGTAGGGAAAGCCCCTGGTGGGCCGGGCCAGTTTGTGTACCTGCCCCATTCGCAGGTTCCGCTGATTGCGGCTCTCACTGACCACGGTTCCTGCTCCAGGCCAATGGGAGCTGCTGGAAGCGGCGGCCAGTACATCCCTTGGCCCACGCCGCTTCCCGCAGCTCCCATTGGCCTGGAGCAGTGAACCGCGGTCAATAGGAGCCATGATCAGCAGAACCTGCGGCAGGGCAGGTAAACAAACCAGCTTGGCCCGCCAGGGGCTTTCCCTACACAAGCGGCCTCCCAAGTTTGGGAAACACTGTTCTAAAGGAATGTCTGTGTCTTTGCTCTTATTTTGCAAAATTTCCAGTTTTTTAAGCTATGTTCCTGGCCAAAAAAAAAAAAAAGACAACCCTTTAACATCGCTCGCTATTGTTATGAGTGAACTAATAGTTGACTAGTGGTTATACTCCTCCCCCTCCCCCCCATCCTTAAGTGCTTTCACATTTGAAACAGTCACACTGTGTCTAATTTGACCACTTTGCAAAATCACTTTCCCGACTTTCTCTGATGAAGTCAGTAGGTTGTAAGACCACCATGATTGTTTCTGCCAAGAAATCAGCATTGAATAGGCATTGAATGTTTCACAGTCTATAGCCTGGAGTAACTATTAGTTCTAATTGTTGAATGGTTGAACGCTTTGAAGGACAAACGTATGTCCTAAGGCTGTGGCGCTGATGAATGCAAGGGTTTCTTTCACTTGTCATTAGTAATTGAGGGTAAATTAATATTTACTAAGCAGAGTTTCACAGAAAAGGGTATGCATGAGAAATCTAAGAAAAAGTATGCCACGGGAGGAAATGTGGGAACTTTATAATACTTTGAACTCAGTTGACAGCAATTAAGACAGCTAGTAGAAACATGAAATAAGACTGATTCATTTATTACTGTTTCCCACAAATTTTTTATCTGATCCTTTTCTGTCCCTTAAAACATAAAATGTAAACACTCCTGATGCATCTTTATGTAATGGGCCTAAACCCTACTAGCCTTAATCATGTATATAGCGCCGCTTACGTTCAGCAAATGGAATTTATCCCAATACAGAATGTCCATATAGTATGCAGAGATCAATCTAATTAAATAAGTGTGTGTGTGTGTGTATACACACGTTTGTTCACACTTGTATCCTTAAAACCTCATTAAGCTCCTGAGTGATCCATAAATAGATTATCATACTCTCCCAGTGGTTGACCTCAATGGGCCTCATCAAGGAATAAGGTTATAATAGTGAACTTGAGTAAGCATATCACAATCTTACCTATACTGTAAAGGATATTTTTTTTGTTTGTTTCTTTAGTTACATGATGGTGAATAAGTGCACAGAAATAAACATATGGCTCTAAAACAATGGTGATAAAAATAAGATACTCTTTGGATCAATTTTTTTTTGTTTTTGTTTTTTTCAAATGTTTTGCTATACAGATTTTTATTTTTTTTATGACACATGAATAAGGAATGACATTAAGTAGTTTGCCAGGGAAGTGCATGAAATCTCTTCTGGAGTAATTTGCTATATACTATGTAAATATATATTTTAGATGGGAGTAAGTAATTATTTACACTTTTATATTTTTCCACATGGATTGTTCAGTTCCCAGACATTGAAAACCACAGTGAATTCTAGAAATCCACTTAGGGCATATAAGTGTTTTCTAAGATGTTTATATAATATATTTTTATTTAAAATTTCATTTAGGGTCACACTTTTCTATGTTAATCCAATGAATTTGTGCACTTTGCATGTATGTAACTGTGCATTTCTGTAAGGAAATATGGTCTTTTACATGTGCAAAAGTATGTAATTTCCTTCTTTTGGGTGCAGATTTTTACACTCCTTTATTTAGCTGTCCTTCATTGAATAATTTATTTGAATACTATTTTGCAATATTCAGTTGCCTCTATACCTGGAGGAATACTATTTGTTAAATAACTATTGGGGAAATAATGGAAATAATTTTCAAATAATTCAGTGAATAATGTTGTCTAGTATACAACCAACTCTAGAAACCCATTAGCATGATGGACTGCAATGGCTGAAACCTGTATAAGTTACTTTTTCAATTAAAGTGTATGATATTCATGCCATGGCCATGACTATAAAACTGAAGACGACGATCTCTGTGTAGCTCAAAACTTTGTTTCTTTCACCAGCAGAAGTTAGTCCAATAGAAGATATTACTTCACCCAATTTGTCTCTCTAATATCCTGGGACCAACATAGCTACAATAACACTACGAACTATTTCACCATACCATTTCAGTCACACATACAATACAGACCAACTACTTCAACAGTTGTTAGTAAAATCCTACACATTTATGTAGTAGTGAAGATGGGTGAATTTCACTCATGTGTAGGAGTAACTCCTAAGAGCTTAACCCTGTCAACAGGAACTGAGGGCACTTTGCAAGATCAGGCTTTGGGCTTTAGGCTTTTAACTTGGAGACTAAATCATACATGGGGCTTTGAATAGACCCTCTGAAGAGTGAAAATCCCTGTGCCTCATTTAAATTTTGCTGAGGTCCTATTTTAAAGGCTTATGTGGGTTTTTTGTGTGTTGTTTTTTTGGGGGGAGGGTGGTTTGTAGTGAACAGGGCTGTGCTAGCCCACTGCACAGCAGTGACCTTCATCTCTACCCAGTTCATCTAAGAACGCTGGACTGATCTCTGCTTTTGCATACAAAAAAATCAAGTTTTGGGGTAACAACAGCGCATGTTTGCATCCACAACACAAGCCTACCTCAGGAAGTGTATCAAAGGCAGCATCAGAGCTTGGACAAATGTTTTTCTTGAATCAGACCCAAAGGTCTTAAATAGATTAAAATCCTTTAAAAATTCTCTATACCTCAGAATCGTGGGACTGGCTGAGCTCATCGGAAGGGTGTAAAGGTGACTAAGTTACCTATGTATTTTCCCAGTTCTGAGGATGTTGGGTGCCATCAAGCCTGCAGCATAAAACAGCTCAGCCTACAGGCTGTTCTATGTTAAGCCAACTGTTAATGGCCCCTAGGGGTTGTTCAGGCATCTGGCAATCAATCACTTGCATTGGCATCAATCCCGTACCCCATTTTCTCTAGAGGTATAGAGTAGAAACTAATATAGTGGCCTTATATAACTGGAAGATTCCCTCCCCCTCCCCCTGCCCCCAGGAAGGAAAAAATCTCCACTGGCAGTTAAACTGGATTTAAGGCTGCTTCATGCCATGAGAGCAGCACAATCATCCTTAACAGACCTTTAAAGACATATATTAAATGTAATTATATGCACATGTCTGATTTTTCTGTTTCAAAGTTCTTTGAAATGATGGCATGAAACAAGCCATTTTTGATACAGATTGTATTTCAGAGTTGAAAAGACCATTTATTTTCTGTAAAACTAGAATTCTTGAACTCTATGTTGACACTTCTAGATTAATAGATAAGACTGCTGTGTGACTTCCCATCATTATATTGATTAAACATACATTTGTATTCTGCACTGCTAGTCAGCTCAAACAAAACACATTTAAAGGTGGCATTCTAGAGCTCTCCATGTAAACAAATCCTAAGGAAGAGATCAGCTCGCATTCATTTTTACTGTAGTACATCATTCCTAACTGAAGGTACTTCTGAGGATTACACACACACACACCCTGTAAACCCATGTGATAGCTATGTTCTCTTTTATAAGTGTTACATGGCAAGCAGTGAAAACTACACTGTGTTCCCTTTCCCTTTTGATAAACTTACATAATCCATGCCTGTAGCATTGGTGAGTCATGCTTTCTCACCAATTAAAAAGTCACATTTGATTGTCAGATTGGTGTGGAACTTTCTGTTTCCAACAATTGATCTCCTCCTACCCCCTTCCAAACTTCTCCCTCTAAAAGTGGAAATCCTTCCAAGTGCTTAATTCATTTAGTTCAACATTAAATTGGGCAGAAAAGCAAAGATGTGTGAACTCTTGACAATGCACTGCCTAATTTCAAGGAAGGCAGAATGTCTTTCTTGATGCATCAGTGGATCAACTTCCTATTAATACCACTAATAAAAATGTCATTAGAAATACAGTGGAATGTTCTTATTTGCAGCAGAGTATTATTACAAATCTGTAGCCTGATCTATAGGGTTGACAGGTTCTTGTCCCAAGATCAGGCTCAGTATTACTCAAATTATTATATAATTGGGAACCCTGATGTGCACAGTTGCAACACTCACACTATAGGTAGGCCCTACCAAATTCCCGGTCCATTTTGGTCAATTTCATGGTCATAGGATTTTTAAAATTGTAAATTTCATTATTTCCGCTACAGTAACTCCTCACTTAATGTCCTCCCGCTTAATGTTGTTTCAAAGTTACGTTACTGCTTGATTAGGGAACATGATCATTTAAAGTTGTGCAATGCTCCCTTATAACGTTGTTTGGCTCCTTGCTCTGTCCACTGCTTGTAAGATTCTGTGGAAGAGCAGCAACTTTACAAGGGAGCATTGCACAAGTTCCTCTTCTCCGCCTCCTCCCCCTCCCTCCCAGCATTTTCCCCCACTGCCAAACAGCTGTTTGGCGGCGCTTAGGACTTTCTGGGAGGGAGGAGGTGGAGCAGGGAAGCGCTGCATCACCGCCACTCCCCCCTCCCTCCCAGAAAGTCCTAAGTGCCACCAAACAGCTTTTGGCGGCGCTTAGGACTTTCGGGGGGGGTGGAGGAGCAGGGATGCAGTGTGCTCTGGAAAAGAGGTGGAGTGCTGGTGGGAAGAGGCAGGCCTGGAGCATCCCCCAGTAAAGTCAGCATCTGTTCTTCTCCAGGGAAGCTGCCGCAGCTGCTGCTGCTAAGGTGCTTCCTAGCGTCCTTGCCTGCAGCGGCTGTGCCTGTGTGGGGTAAGCCAGGGGCACTTCCCAACCACAGTACAGTACTGTACAGATATAATGCATTTTGTCTGCACCCAAAAAATGTACTTGGAACCTAACTTCCCGCATTTACATTAAATCGTATGGGAAAATTGGATTCATTTCACTTAAAGTTGCATTTTTCAGGAACGTAACTGCAACATTAAGTGAGGAGTTACTGTATTTAAATCTGAAATTTCAGTGTGTTGTAATTGTAGGGGTCCTGATCCAAAAAGGAGTGGGGGGGGGCTCAAGGTTATTGTAGGGGAGGTTTGCGGTACTGCTACCCTTACTTCTGCACAGTTGCTGGCGGTGGTGCCTTCAGAGCTGGGCAGCTGGAGAGCGGTGACTGCTCGCCAGGAGCCCAGCTCTGAAGGCAGAGCTGCTGCCAGCAGCAGCGCAGAAGTAAGGATGGCCTGGTATGGTATTGTCACCCTTACTTCTGTATTGCTGCCTGGGGAGCTGGGCCATCAGTTAGCAACTGCCAATCTCCAGCCACCCAGCCCTGAAGGCAGCAGCACAGAAGTAAGGGTGGCATGGTATGGTATTGCCACGCCACCCTTATTTCTGCACTGCTGCTGGCAGGGCGCTGCCTTCAGAGCTGGGCGCCTGGCCAACAACCGCTGCTCTCCAGCTGCCTTGCCCCAAAGTCAGCACAGAAAACAGGGTGGCAATACCATGACCCCCTTAAAATAGCCTTGTGACCTCCCTACAACACCCTTTTGGGTCAGGACCCCCAATTTGAGAAACAGTGGTCTCCCCCATGAAATCTGTATAGTACAGGGTAAAAGCACACAAAAGACCAGATTTTACAGGAGGAGATCAGATTTCATAGTCCGTGATGCCTTTTTCATGGCCATGAATTTCGTAGGGCCCTAACTATAGGAACTCTAACCCCTTAAACACACTATTTTCCGCTCCCCCATTTCTGTGATTTTTGTATTGGGCTGTAAATCTATTAAAAGTTCATTTGTTCAAAGTTCATAGGCCTCAAGCCCTATGCTAACTTGCAGAGGCGAATGTTTTACAGGATACCGGCCTGTAGGTTTCTTGCATTTATTGCTGAATATAATAAAAGCAGAATATAATGCAGAGCAGTGAATGTACGAAAGGCAAGCTAGCCCAATGGGCTACAAATACAGTGGAATGTTCTTATTTGCAACAGAGTATTGTTACATTCCATTTCTCTTAAACAAACGCATGGTTTTCTGGTTTGTGTTTAGCAGCCAGCAAGATGTGTCCATTTGGCAGAACTTACCACTCTCTGAAAGATGTGGTCAAGATTCTGAAAAAAAACTATTGATTCCAGATGTAGTCTTACACCAGCACTTCCATGCACTTCAGTTTCCATTTTCTGTCTCCACTCTGTTTCAAGGAAAAGAATGTGAGTTAGTACAAATTTTGCTATTAGAAGCTATTTTTCTTTGAAAACTATCATTGGCATAGGGAAATTGTATAGGAAACTATACAGACACACATTTTTTACTAGATTAGGCAAGTTAACATTTTAATAGTTTGAGTACATGTGTAAATATGTTAATATCTCTAGCAAGGATCAATTGTCTCCAAATTCAAGGTTAAGGTGTCAATTTAGTTTCCAGACAATAAAGGCACCAGCTTTTTAACGTTAATGTGAGATGTGTTCCAAAACAAAACAGAAACAATTTTCATTGGTAAAGATTTTCAATAAACTTTTAATAATATCCATATGTATAATAAATATTTCTAGTGCCTCAAGCACATATTCCTTTTGAACTTGTGAACAAAAATTGATTCAAGGTGATGAATTTGTAATCAGTTCTGATTGATGGAACTGCATTTTTAAAGAGACAGTGCTGTGTCATTTATACCTTTTCTGTGAACAAATGTGTTTAATTTTACCTGTCATTATCAGCGGACCTACAGAAGTGGAATAAAGAAAATACAGTCAACTATTAAAATTTTGCTTTTATTAAAACAAGTGCAACTTAATTAAGGGTTCAAAGAAAGGAATTTGTAAAATATAGACTTTAACTACCATAAACACATTTGCAGGCAGAAGCAGATCATGTCAAATTATTAGGTAAATTAATCAGGTAAAGTATCACTTTTTTTAAGACAGAAAAGAGTGGGCAACATTAAATGGAAACAGTTGTTTGAATATTTCCAAATTTATTTGCAAAATACAGTGTTTGCCGTTAAAAACTTAGCTGCTATAATTTTGCACTACAAAAGTGGAAATAATTATTGCGATCGTGTGGTATATATTGACAAATGTTGATTTTTTTAATGTTACTGTATTTATATGATTATTTTTATTAACTTGTAGTTATACAAACTCTCCTACACAAAAGATTCTCAAGGCAGAAAAGCATGCATGCCTCTGTAATGATAATTAGAGCTGATGCAAATATGTGACCCCATTTTTGGAAAAAAAATAATTTTGAGCAGCTCTTAGAATTAATATAATGTATTATATTAATATATAATAATATATTAATATAATACATTATATTATAAATTATAATAATATAAATTAACATTAAAAGAATGTGAAGGTTACAAAATGAAGCACTGAAAAAGTTCATAAATGTCAGCATTAAGGTGGCTTGCATAACCTTAATTGTGCCCACTTGTGTGTATTTATTATAACAGGCTTTAATTACATGATTCCATACAATTTTTTTTAAGCAAAACCTCTGCCTCATTGAACCAAATTTCACTGAACTCAGAGGGACATTTTCCACTGACTTCAGCAGGAATTAGATCAGGCCCTTAATGGACATACTTTGCTCATATTGACACTCAATTAATCATAATTTGACAAGTATGTTGCTGTAGAAAGTTGGACCAATATGGAATTTTATATAAAACCCATTACATTCAACCTTGAGCTAGAGCATTCTTGTTGCCTTCAAAATAAGGAACGCACAAGAAGGTCAACACAATTTCATGTTTTAATATAATGAAGTAAGTCCTGTGACGTTCTCTATTGGTGTCTTCTTTAGTAGCAACTTTGTAGTAGTAACATGCCAGTCTCTCATATTTAGTAAGTTCTGTTGTGAAACTCTCATTTTTCTATCAAAACTCACAAAGCAGTAAAGTGTGTGTGAGGGTCCGAGGGACTGTATTGGCCACTGTGAAGGCTGCATGGTAAAGGACTCAAAAGTTAGGCAACACCACAGTTAATACTGAACATGCAACTTTTGGCTGAATCCACACCTTTAGTTAAAAGCTGAGGTCCAAAGGAAACATCATATTTTGGTGTTAACAAAATTTCCAAAATTCCGAAAATCTTCCTTTTTGTAGATGCAAATCCACTGGGTAGAAACCTAAGTTCAGAGAATTATGACTGCAATTCATTTTTGAGGGTGCAGGTTTTGTGTGCATAATTTCTGCCCCCATAAAGGGAAGATGTGCCTCAGCCCTTATGTATCCAGTGAATGCTAGGACAATCCCAGTGTAGCCACAGGATCATCCATTGCATCATTTGCACTCTTAGATGTTGCAATCTGCTTTAGGCTACAAACTGGGTCCTGATTCTACAAACACCTAAACATGTGAGTAGTTTCATTGAGTCTAGTGGGATGTGAGTAACCCTGGTGAGTTGAAAATTCAGGGGTAAAAAACTGTAATATAAAAATACCTCATCTTGAAACCAATTCAGGAAAAGACAGAGGAAAATTATCTTGATGGGACTATTCACATACTTAAAATTACATGCATAAGTGTTTGCATGATCATGGCCTTCATCAGTAGAATTAACAAAACCATGGTGCTGCACATAGCTAAAAATTCTGCATTTTTCACAGAGCTCTGTATAAGCCCCACAGAGATGTGACTGCAGGATTAGGATCCTTGTGTACAGAACAATATTATGGGGAGTGAATTACATTGAAAAAACTGACTTGCACTGAAGATATTTGAAGAGTGACTTTGTATCAATGGTTCCTCTTTTAACATACATAACACTGTAATAGCAACCGACAGGCATGTAGGGATATATGTAGTCTTATCTACAGAGCTGCATGCAACATACTTGAGAACTGGAACTGTGGTCGTAGCTGTTTTTTCATGTATCAGAAAAGAATGTTTGCTAACGTGACAGTACTAGAAAAATACCTATCTACACTGTCAAAGAGGTGGCTTTAAAGTGAGAATTTCATTAACTGAAATGTGGGAGTGGGAGGAGGAGGGGAGAAGTGGAGGGGGAGAGATACAGGGAGATACTGATTAGTTGGGAAATTTTCCAAAATCAAGTTTCAAAACTATATCATGCAACATACAAAAGAGAGGATTATTAACTGCAGATTCAGATTTTACCTAAGTAATGAGAGGTGACATATAGTGGTGATTTGGAGGAAATGTAATCACCTCCTAGTCAATGATATAAAACATTACTGCAAGCCTCCACTCTGATTTTCCTTACACATTCAGGGCCAAATTCGCCTCCAGATTACGTCATTGAAAATACTGAGTAATCCACTGAAGTCAATGAATTTACTCCTGATTTACAATCTAAATGAAATAAGAACTTTGTCTGTAATGTGAACACTTCAGTTTCAGTGGTTGCATTGTCTGTGGTTCCATTCCATCTCATTCCCTATTGAAGAAAATAGATAAAAGTATGCTGATCACGTCAAATACAATTTTGGTTTAAAAATATTAGCTATCAAAAAAAAGCGGGAGTTGCTTACTGGCTAATGCACTGCTCTATTAAACTGTCTGCATAAAGTCCTTTCGAGGTAGGAAGAACAAAGACAGATGTTGCTTTTCATTTAATACATACATTATTTGAACAAAGAACCATGGTCAGAGATATTCAGCACAGCCAGAAGGGGCCTGATTGTCCTTTAATTTAACTTGGTTTGAGATGTCAAACTCTGTTGACATCACTGGAATTACTTCTGATTTACTGTGGTCAGAATCAGGCTCAGTATATTTAAATTCAGTGCTACATCTTTAAAGAAGACATTAACACAAAAGGGATTAGTCAATTTCAAGCCTCCTCCCAAAATCGCAGTGGGCTAGTATGTTATCAAAATACCCCCTCATCCATGACAACATTATAGAAAATATCTGGCCCGATTATGACCATGCTATACTGACATGCAGGGGATTAAGGGAGTGTGTGGGTGCACCCCTGCCCTGTGTGTGGGCCACACCTATTGCACATCACAGTGCAAGCAGAATGCGGATGCACCTGGGCCATGAATACCTCAGTGCAGGTGGCTGAGTGAGTGGGCAGGGACAGGGACTGTGTGGAGCCCTGGCACCGCTCCACAATGCAATTGCTAGCACAGCTGAGCAGAGAGAGGGGGCTCATGCAGATTTCTTCCACTGTGGAGAAAGGGGAAAGCTGGGCGACAGATTTTTTAGGTGCTAAACTAATCTGATTTTTGGATGGGAACTAGGGAGGATCACAGGGCCTAGTTCTACAGTTCCTCAAAATTTAGAAAATTGAGTTAAGCCTCTGTACTGCTAGGTCATTATCAAAGCTGAATGTTTTGAGCTTTTCCCATCCTTCCTATAAGCACTGTGTGAACTGAGGGAGTTTGCAAAGAGTCATGCACAGTGCTGGATGGGATCTCAGAATGGTGTTTCCTGTCCACTGTTTTACGTTTTGTAATACTCAGGGCCAGATTCTCCCACCACAGGACACACATGATTCTCCTTGGCTTGAGAAAGGATTGCTTGTAACCTGCAGCAGGAAGGAAGGGCCCTTAATCTGAACGTTTAAAACACATCCAAATAAAGTTGCAGCAGGAGTGCGGGTTTTATACTGTCAAGTAAGATTTAATCATGGAATTGTTTAGTGTGGAATCAAACAGGGCACTGAAACCTGTGACAAGCCTCTTTTCCCCCTAGTTGTATTATTGTTAAACTCATACGGAAAACAGCTTTAGGGTTTACTAATTTTATTTGCAAAGTTGTGCTATTAGATATAATCTGTTCTGGCAACAACAATTTACCGCAGTAGAAAGACATTTTGAATGTTGTGATTGAAAGCATATCTGTTCTTGCTCTTATGTTGAAATTCTGCAAATGCTTCAGGTCCGAGCCATGACATTGCATTTTGTTTCATCAAGGGTTATGTTGAGGGGCTGATTCTTGTTTATGCTGAGATCCATGGCAGAGCACTGAATGTCTCCCCCCATCCGCTAACTGTGATGGAAAAGTTAAGGAAAGTGAAACTCTTGGTGCTGACATCCATAGCTCCCTAAGTCTGTAAAGAATAAATAAATTGCTTTCAAGGAATATGAACATATTTTAAGGTTCCAGAAAAAGCCTTCTTTATTTAGTGGAGAAAATTGACTGACTTGAGATAAGCATGGAAGTATATAGTGCTAAACTAATAAAGCTGTCGATGATGGTTGAAATGCATGTATTGTGCAAGATGCTATTCAAATTCAGAGGAAAATTACAAACTTTGTTTTACTCTTTTTTTTTTCAATTAATTAGGTAGTCTAGGACTAGCATTAGTTATGGTACCCCTGGCATTTGCTCTGTACAGAAGTGCAACATAACACTATTTCGTAGAATTCAGAACACCAAAACAGAGAGAGACAAAGCAGGCTTCTCCCTAATAGCGGCACAATTTACCCCACCTTACTCTAGACCCGAGTTTCTCAAATGCAGCCACTAACAGCTTTTCTTGTGTGGCCAGAGCAACCTCCTGGGAGGTGATGGGAGTGGGGGGGAGGAGGGTGGCAGCAGAGCAGTGGTCCCTCCCTGTTGCTCCTGAATGCTCTGCCTTGGTGTTGGTGGCTGAGTCTAAGGTAAGTTAGCTCAGGTTTAAAGCACCTCCAAACCTGGGTGTGACAATTTGGGGTTCTAGCCAGACCAGTAAAGGGGTTGTGTCATCACCTGCCCGCCAGCTCTGGGTGCCTTAAATGCTAAGCTGCTGTGGCGCACAGCCTGGACACCAACAGCCAGCATACAAGCATGCAGGTCACACCCTGGCTTCCACCACCACGTTATGGTTTTTTAGGATGATTCCAACACCCTCCCGGTCCCAAATTTTCTCCACACCATCTGCCTTTGTAGTGTCCAGCCCTCTCCTTTCCATAGAAGTTATTAAGTTTGTTGCTCCTTTAAAGGATCAATACACTGCAGCTCCTTTGTTGAACTGTTGTTTGACAAACACCCTTATTTCAATCACAGCACTGAATTGTTTTATAGTAAAACTAAAACAAGTTTATTAAACAGAAAGCGGTTTAATTGATACCAAGGATAAGGAAGTAAGATAGAAACGTGATAAGCAAACAAGTAAAAATATGCTTCTAAGACTAAAACTTAATTTCAGTTACAGACTTTGCCTAAGCATTTTTTTACCTAAGCTTACTTCCCAGAGACTTCAGCCCCCAGAGTTGAAGGACCAATATTCTATATAGAATAGAATATTCTATTATTTCCAAAGTTCTGCCCTCTCCAACCCACGAAGTGATGGACAACTTAGAGGCTTGCTCCCCCTCTCTTTATAATCCAGTAAACCTTTGAAATGTATTCTTCTGTACTGTATCGCCAGACAATGTTCCTTTTCCTGGTGAGTGTGGATGCCATGCTGTCTGGTGTAGACTCCATGCTGTCTTCTCCCCTGCTGATGGTCTTTTTACAATGCAAATGATCTCTTCCTGAAACCTCCAATATAAAAGAATAGCTCACTGAATTTGGCTACACCTGGTTTGAGGTGCTGGCCTCTTTCCTTTGTGTAGAGAGAACTTGTTTATTAGTCACATATTTCTAGACCATCTGTCAAGTACTTTGTGGATTGGCCGTACATAGATCACTCAAGAATATTAATGATCAGTGAGCTATTAGTTTTCCAATGATCTATTATATGCCACCTTTTGAGTATATGTTCTGACAACTGTGTGTTAGGTATAGTGAGTATGTCAAGCCTGATAAAAGTTGCTGACACAGAGTAGTGAACCATCAATGGACTGGGGTTTTAATGTATGAATGGTAGTGGGGTTAAAGCTAAAACCCTTGTAAGAGCCCAGGTTAACTCTTCAGTGTAGGCATACCCCCCAAGTGTTCCTGGCCAGTGCCTGGGGCACCCAAGGTGGGAACATGCTGCTTGAGGTTTCCCATCCCCCTTCCCCACTGCATGCTGGCCAAAGGGGCTAGGGAAAATATGCCCCTATATGAGGTCTCTGAAATGAAAAATGTTTCTTTTGGGATTTTCAAGTAGATAGGTTCAAAATGAGAGAATGTAACTAGCATTTATTATTAGATCATATCTCAGAGGATAATGGTTATCAACAGACTAGAAGAGTTTATAAAAATGACATTTTTCTGCTCATGTTTGACGTATCTTATAATATGTATTACTTGTTTCTTTTTTCTCTACACTCCTGTCCACTGTGTTCTTGTTTGAATAAGGCTACAAGTAGTTTTGAGGTTGTTTTAGGAGGAAGATTGTAGTTATTGTGGCTTTGCCCTAAAACTGATCGTCAGTACTATTTTTGTCAGCGAATAATACATTTAAAACTATAATTCATTTTTGCAATGAAAGTGGTTGAGTTCCCCCTCCACCCCCAGAATGCAGGGCTTGCCAGTCAGCACTCTCAATTTCCCACCATTCTCGCTGGCTCAGAATTGATGCAAGCTGAAAATGGTTGAGAAGGCTTAGAAATAATCATAGATGAGACCATTCTATGAGATTTACATTAACCAGTGTAAACCATAGCTGTGGTACTTATTTGGCCCCCATTACCATCCCTGGGAGGTAGGGCAGTGCTATTATCCCCATCTTGCAGATGGGAGACTGAGGCGCGGAGAGGCAAAATGATTTGCCTAAGGTTACATAGGAAATCTGTGGCTGAACAGGTCTTTCAAGTCCTAAGCTAGTGCCCTAACCACTAGACCATCCTTCCTCTCCAACTATCATTTTGATCATCACTAGGGACTGAATCTGGAACTTCTAGAGCTCACACTATGAGTCACCACAGCTTTAGCTGAAGGCTGAACTACTATTAGTTGGGATTGTAGCAATCATATCCTCTGTGGATCAGGCGCAGAGATGGATGCATAACACACAACTAAGCAGTGGGTAACAGATGTATTACCTTGCTAAGAAACAGCAACACTGTCTTGAATACAAGTATATCTGTACATTTTGGACCAAGTCCTGGAAACCCTCTGCAAGAAGTTCCAACTGAAGTCAGAGTGAATTCCTTAGGCAGAAAGCTTGCAGCGGTAGACCTTTTAACACAGGACCCTTAAAAAAATAAGACAGTGAAGTGTTTTCTTCCTTGAAGTCACTCAGAGAGATTTTTTTCTTTTCATGAAGAAGTGAGCTATTCAAACAGAATTAGAGGAAATTAATTGCACATGCTGCTAAACTGCAGGAGGCCAACTCAGTGAATTTCCAGTTTGGTTTAAAAACCCTACCACCACAGTAGTTATAGCTCAGTGCACTCTAAGTCAGGCATTCTAAATATTTGATGCAGTCAGATCAGAAGAAATTGCCGACATATCTGTTATGTTATGGTACTGATTTATGAAGTTCTTTTAAATGTATAGGTTGGCCACGAAGCCCCACTATCTTTAACCCTGCTATCGTAAATAGTAATATTACTTTAAAATTTAAGTCTTAGTTATCAAGGCATTTTCCATTCATAACTATATCTCATAATTATGATTCTCTTAATTAACTGTCAACCGAAGGAGTCACTTTATAGAAAAATAAAACATTTTCTATATACTTGGCATACTAGCTGCTTTCTGCCATGTTATACCTCAGCTTGAAAGGATTCCATTTTTATTGGTAAATGTTGATAAACATCAATTTTGCCAGACACACATGACAAAAGACTATTTCCATCAATAGGAATCTAATTTTCAAGATGGGCAAAGTAATAAAAGTTTTCAGCATTTTTCTTAGAGTTTGATTTAAGAAAATGTACTCAGTACATTTTGACATGTGAAGTTGACAAATCGTGTGTTAATGGTTATAAAGCTTTAACTTTTTGAATCTCAACATTTACTGTAAAATAATTGTCTGACATCCCCCCCCCCATAGTTTTACAACTGTGGAAAATGTAAGTCAATAAAATCAGCTTAAAAATAAACATCAATATTATCTGCTGAAGTTATAAATAAAAATCACATTTTGATAAACCTCATTATACCAGTACAAACTCACTGTAGTAAATGGAGCTGTTCCAGTGCAACTGCTCCATCCGGAGGTGAGACAGTAAGAGGAAGGAAATCTTTGAGAATCTGGCAGTTTCTACTGAATTGTTTCATTGGGGGTGGGGTTTCTGCCACATGGCTAAGAGCTCAAACTTTCAAGCACAAAACATCATGCATCCCCTGGGATCTACTGGAGGCAAAGGCTATATGTATGGAAGCACTGCGCTGGTCTGGGACTTCACTGGACTCTCTTATCCACCCTTTGGCAGCTCAGCACCATTGGATCCATGTAATCAGGGTTTCTCCAGCTGGTGGCTGTGCTCAGAATCCTCCTTTAGAGGGCGATCTTCCACTGCAGATGCACAGAAAGTTTGCAGGGACAAATTCAGTAAAACTGGCTCCAGGAGGTTTAAATTATACCAGTTAAGCCCCTTTCATCCCAGGGAGGTGTCAGCCCATTAAAGAGCAGGCAGCAGTAATACTGGGCATCCTCCTGCGTGGAAGCTTCCATTCATACTGGGACTGTGTAGAATCCCTGCACACAGTAGCCATTAATACTGAACCAGACACATTAACCCAATCCAACCCAGGTCCGTTATGTCCGTGAGGTTGCGTCTGCTTTGTACCACCACAGACACGTACTCTAGTGACTTTCCATTATTGTGGACCCTCTACCAGTTTGCACTGGGAAAATCCATCAGAAAGCCTGAGTTAACCTATCCCCACCTCTTCTACATTGTGTATAGAAATGTTCCTTATGACGCTTAGAAATATCTCCCTCTTGTTCTCCCCCAAACATCGAAGAATATTGGATTGGCTGCCCTCGATAATAGCTAAAAGAAATCCTAAAGATGAAATAATGCATTTCTGGTGTCTCATTAGAAACATTATTATAAGAGGACAATGTAAATATCTATAGGCAACTTTGTGGATGAATTCCATTCCCAATGTGGTGTTCTCCGTCTTTCATGAAGATAAACATTTTACTAGAAATATGGCCCTTGCTGATGCTCAGAGCAGCATTTTAATGAATAACTTTATTTTTAAAAGCAGGTTTGTTCAAGATATACAAAGCTATAGTCTATCTTTCTACCTATTTATCTATCTGCGGCCCCAATTTTGCCATCCTTCTTGACTGTGAACAGTCCCTTGAAATCAATGGGACGTTGTGAGTAAGGATGGCACAATAAGTTTCAGTCTCCTATTTATAAAGGACTGTTAGCCAGAGCATTTAGGCATGACTAATTATTTGCTAAATTTGGATTCAATTTTTTTCCCCAATCTTAGAAAGCGCCCCTTTTATAGCTTTGATAACAAGAATCAGTAAAGCATTTTTCCCCAAATTGAATTTTAAAACAGTTGTTCTAGGTCATACATGCATAATCCTAAAAGAAGGTTTGGTTTAAAATTATAAGTGCTGGTTGAAAAACAGAAGAAAAATCTAAATTTGCCATTTACCCTTTTTGAGATAAAGAAATATTATAAAAATGACTTGGTCAGTTTAGTTACATGAGGAATTTAAAAAAATACTGATTCTACAAAAATTTACTTTAAAAAATGTCTTATTTCAAAAACAGAAAATGATACATTTAAGTTTTCAATTGAAAATTTACCCCCCGCCCCCCAAAACACCTGACTTTGAAAAGGACATTTTTCTTGCCTCCCCCACCACAAAACAGTTTGTTTCGAAAATTCAAACCATCTCTAGTTATAAGCAATTGAAAAGTTGGGGTTTATAATGAGTGATATCTCAATTCTATTTATCATGTCATTAGTACATTTAATTGCAGTGTACAATATTGCCCAGCCACTTCAACTTCTCACAGATTGTCTCCTTACAGCACAGAATGTCAGGAAACTATAAAAGACATTTCTCTGTTATTGGTATCAGCTGTTGGCAGTATGAAATCCTCAAGAGATTATGTACCTTCAAACTCTTTTTCTGTATTATTACACATAACACACAGGTACATTAGTTACACTGTCTTTCCTCAACACACTATGTGGTATTAGAATACCAATTAGCATTCTACGTTAAACAGAGAGCATCCTGGGGCTGCCTGTATTTAATTATTTTAATCTGCCATTTTGTCTCTCTCTCTGTCTAGCAGGTCAATTTGCCTTGTGCCATACACTGTTAAGAAATTGTTCGTGAAGATGATCCACAAATGAAATATCCCTGTGGGTAGCACTACTTTAATGTAAACGATAGAGACAGATAGCATGGCCTGCAACATGGCTCTCCGGCTAGTAGCGTACATACTCATGGATACTCTTGGTTTTGTTTTGCACAGTGAAGCTCCTTAATTCTCTAGTCATGTCTCCCTACAGGCCTTTCCAATTTTTAATTTTCTCCTTTTTACCTTTCCAGGAAAATTATAAGTAATAATAGTAATTTGCAATAACGTATCTGCCTCACTATTTGTCTTAGGATAAACACATTAGTCCCAGTTCAATTCCCATGAAAGCCATGGCTCTAGTTTGAGTGTTAGCAAGATCGGGCTCAGTATCGACTCATCATACTACAGTATCTCTCCCATTGCAATTTAATTTTGCATCTGTGCTTGAGGTGTAACACCTGTGACATACATACTAGCTGTAGAGCTATTTATGCAGGTGAGCATCTGTATTGAAAACACAAATTGGGTTAATTAACGAGGGATTATGGGATGACACAACAAAGATGATGAGCTGGGCTTCTCTTGAGGAAAAGTAATAAACAGTGTATTTTAAATTGTGATGATCCTCATATTAACATAACAAATTGCTCTCTAGGGAGTTTTGCATGTTGTTTGGAAAAATCATTGACAGCTGGCACTCTCATTTTTTAAAGGTATCCTTATTTGTTCAGCACAACTGTAGCAGATCATGATAAATGATCAGCTCAGCTGGTATGTGGAATTCTGAAAATAAATATGATGAACCTTAGAGTTTATTTGTTACTGCTCCATTTTGAGCGAAGATGAACACCCAGGTTTGGACACTGTAATGGCAGCCAGCTGCTCAGAGTAGTTTAAAAACATTCTCCTAGATTCAGTTTCAGTAGATAGAGGCACAAACCATTTGTGAGGGTGAGCCATAGTGGGTGATAGATGAATCCAGGTGCCCACCCTTCAATAACATTATTGCATACATATGAACAATGATGTGAAAACATCTCAGGAAGGGGAAGTTCAGTCCCTTTGATCTTAGGGGACATGATCTGCAGAGGAAAAAAGCACCCACAACCCTACTTAAGGTCAATGGGAAATACCAGTGCTCAACAGTACCTCTGCAAGCCGAGTGCTGGAGCTGGTTGGAATTTTCCAACAAAACATGTTTCCATCAGGAAATAGTGAGTTGTCAAAATTGAAAATTTTCATTGGAATGTGTTGATTATAATGAAACTTTAAGCAGACACCTGCCTGGTTTTCTGCCAGCTCAGCCACCTGGATTCTTTGCACCCAGCCTGTGGCCTGCTGATGCTTCCTAGGGTTCAAAGGCTCCTTGGTACCTTCGGTAGCTCACCTGGCAAGGAACCTGAGAGCCAGTGCTCTCTGAGCCCCTCAGCAGCCCATTTGGAGGGCTACCAGGAAGCTCAAGCTCCTTGGCCTGCTCAGCAACTGGCCTGGAGGGGAGCTTGGGAACCAGGCACAAAACACTGCAGAAAACTGAGGAAACCATGAAAATGGGTCCATCTGAATCCTACAAAACAGAAACACCTTTCCATTTTTTCACAAAACCATTTCCCTATTTTTTAACCAGCTTGCTGATCGTGGTGAGTTCTGTCGTCTCCTCACTGGGTTCTGATGAAAGCCATTCCTTTACTCTCCCACTGGCTGATTTCATTTACTCTGGCAGAGTAAAGGGGCCTTAAGCGTGTGTAATACATACATTGAGGATGTAAAATTGCCAGAGTGTGATGTAAAGGGGCCTTCATGTGACCGAGAATCAACTCCCTGATGTCTGTAAAAGCAGCAAAGAGTCCTGTGGCACCTTATAGACTAACAGACATTTTGGAGCATGAATTTTCGTGGGTGAATACCCACTTTGTCGGATGCATCTATAAGGTGCCACAGGACTCTTTGCTGCTTTTACAGATCCAGACTAACACGGCTACCCCTCTGATACTTGACTCCTTGATGTCTGGCAGAGATAGGGACCTGAATTAAAACCCTGCTGTATTAAGCCCAATAAAATGGCAATAAAAGTGATCTACAGAGAAAAGCATTTTAAGGAACTGACAAAGTTTATGCCCACTTCTTCAGCTGAAGACATCTGCCATCTCACTGTCAAATTGATTCTCAGGCTAGGTCATTTACGAGATTAATCTTTGCTCATGCACTTCCAAGTAACAATTGTATTCTCACCTCCATCTGGCCAAAAGACTGTTTTATGTCCTCTTGGATTCAGCCCTCATCCTTTTGTTCCTTGCCTACAGGCTCTACTACAACATGTTGTGCATGGAGCTAGCAGTGAAGGCCACTTAGAAGTTTTGAGTCATTCTGAGAGAGGTGGCACATTGCACCACATTTTGGGTGCAGGAATGTTATTTTCTGGATGAAATATTCTGGATGAAATTCAAGACCCTGATTATCCTCTCCAAAAATCAACATTGCTTAGGGCCTAGCTACCTCCAAGGCCACCTTTATCCCTGATTTACCATATCAGGCACATTGGTCCAGAACTTGAAAGTTAAATGTTCTGAAGCCAAAGCTCAGTGCAGCTGGAGGGAAGGCGTTCATGGTAGCGGGGGTCATCGCTGGAATTCTCTCTCACCAGAAATTTATCTAACCCTAAGCCTAGCCACAATCAGTAAAACATATCACTTTGCCAGGCTTTTCATTCAATGTAGAACACTTTCTGCCCCTTTAAAAGCTCAGCTGCCTATACAGTTACTTTTCCAGTCTTCCTATATTTGTTTCTTACTCCACTTCACTGCATTTTTTCCTCCTATCCCTTTTATTTTTCCCTTCACAATCTTGCCTAGGAACACAAACCCAGTGATATGTGAGTTGATCTTTCAAACCTAAAGTACGTTTGAAATTGGGCAAAACAAGCCCACCCATTCCTAGTCCTGGATTTAAATCAATTATTCCACAAGGACCTTTAGGCTTGGACTGAGGCAAGATGTGAGTTTTCACCATAGTGACTAGTTTAATCTTATATAATTCTCAATCATCCCCTCCAGATTGCTATACATTTATATTTTACAGGTTTTCCCACAGAGTTATTTACTGAATAATATCTTCAGCGAGGACATTTAACCTTGACTGATAAATAGACCAGTTGTTTTTATTACTCCATAAAAGCCTTTTGTCTACTTTCTTTAACATCATGAGCTTTTGCCTATAGTGAATTCGGCTAGCATTACAACCAGAGTATCACAGCCAACAATTCACATTATCTGTAAATAAAGCCCTGAATAAAATTGTGGCCTAAACCATGCAAAGAATCAGCTAGTGGTGGTGTTCTCTCATTCACTTTCCAGCCGAATTTAAAGTGCAATGCCAGAGCATTTTTCATTTAAATTCTGTAAATATAGTACTTTGAATATGTTCTGTCATTGAATGATATTTAAGAATTTCACACACACACACACACACACCACACACACACTAAAACAAAGTACAGTAGAATCCTCTGGAATGGGACATGCTAGGAGACTGATTCATATTGCAATGGAGAGTAACAAATAGAAGAGAGCTTTCAATATTAAGATTTGGAAAGTATTTCAAATGTCATCGCTTACTGTAGTGGATAAAAATATAAGCATTAAAGTGATGGCTACAGCATTTAATCTTTGATCTCTAGTTTCTGTTTCTACTCTTTATTTGGCAACTTCTGCATTAAGGGTTTCATCCTGAACCACTGAAGTTAATGGTAGCTTTGCTATTGATTTCAATAACAGTGGGGTCAAGCTATAAGCTCCTGATCCAAAACCCAATCAATTCATTGGAAAGATTCCCCTTGACTTCAGTGGGAGCAGAGTTGGGCCGGTGCTAAGTGATTTTGAAAATCTCTCCCTAAAAGACTGGTGGTTAGAATTTTATACTTAAAGGAGTCCCATTTATAAAGTCAGTATTTTCCCCACTTTTCCACACAGTATTCAATATGCTTCAGTATTTTTGATTATTAGAATAAATATTAATTTCTGTATCTCATACATGGTAAATATGAGTAAATGTCAATGTTTTAATGGGTACTACTAAATTTTAACACTCATTTGATGCATCTTGTTTCAAATATGATTGTAAGCTTTCAGGGTAGGGGGTTGTGTCTTCCAGTTCTGAATTCTTTCAATTGACTTGACTGTTCTTGGATCCATACCAATAGTGAACCAGAAGTTGCAGTGACATGAACTCTTACACTAAATTCAGTACTAGCATGATTTGGATTAAAAATATGGCAGATGACATGAACCAGTTATCATGAATGCTTCTGTTTTTCTCTGCTATATAGACAGATATTGGTGAGAGAGGGAGGAGCTTCTTTTTGGTTGCTTTATGCTAAAAATCTGTGATTTGGAAGGTTTCAGTTATTTCCAGATTTCCAGACATGTATTGCTTCCAGCACAGAATGTGTTAGGATCGACTTGTCTGAGAAGTTAAAAAATGGGACATGGTCTATGAATGCCGCAGTTTTTCATGAAAACTCTCCCATTTATACTTCAGCACAATTCTCAGTTTTGCTCCAGAAACAAGTCTTAGAAAACCAAACCAACAATTTTGAGTAGCTATTGCATTTTGTTGTGAGTATTTAGCACAGCTCTGCTCTGCAGCTCTACCCCTGAGAAATCCTATTAAGCCCTGTGACTCCTTTTTCCACAGAAATGGGTCAGAAAAATGGCCACCAGTAGCAGCAAGCAGCCGCAGTTGCAACTGAGAGGGAAAGCTTTCCCTTGTAAGTATCATCTGTTAGCTAGATATTTTGAAATCTACAATAGCTATTTCTCCCCAGCCCCCAAAGATCAGCTGCAAAATGTAAAAGCCTTTTGAATCCTACTCTGTGAAATGTCAAATACATTTTAAATATAAATAAAATCATTCCCTCCCCTCTTTGATTAGATGCAATGAATTTTGGAGACACAGGCACTGATCCTGAAACTTAATCCACTAGCAGACACCTGTGCATGGGGCCCAGATGACTGAGTTCCAGCCCTTATGGTTAGTCCCTGGGTTGAAAGAAGTTCCCCCAGGTCTATTTTAGAGGTAAAACTATTTTCATCCTTAATTGCAGTGGTAGGGGTGAGCAGGGGAATTGGTGGAATGTGTTGGGTTCCACAGGCTATTTTACTAATGCAGGGACTCTGGCCTCAAGAATGTTATGATTTTGGAACCTGGGGACTCGCGAATATTTTTGTCCATAAGAAGATAAGATAAATTGATTCCTTGCAAGTGTTTGTAAATAGGTATGAGGCTCTTATGTAAAAGCCTAAATGCATTTTTCCCCACATTTTTTTGAGGACACTATGACTGTTGTTAACACTGGCATTTCTACCCATGCAAAATTATATGTAATTATCCCATCACATCTAACCTGCTCAACCTAATGTATTAATTTTTTCTGACAAAGAGTTAAAAATTAAATGATAGCTCCCCTATGTTCCAGAGAGTGAAACAGCAATGAGTTTTTAAATAGCCAGCCACCATGGATCTGATGCTCTGTAAATGTAACAGTTCAGATTAATAAAGCACATGACTAGCTGACATGAATACACGAATCCATCAGAGGAAGTTCTCATGGAAATCAACTCATCTGCTGAGAAATTCTCTACATACATGGTCGCCTGCATGACTTGCTCCCTGAATCACATGAAATAAGAGGTATCTGCAATGAGGGCTCGGAGGCAGAGTGGGCACACCTTTTCCACCAATCCCCATTCAGCAGCTGTCATGGGAATGATCAGCTGCATATTACATGCATGCATGCACTTTACTGCCTCGAAGCACAAAACGGTAATGTGCTCTGCTCAGAGTGAAAATGTTATATCTTTAGTTCATCGTGAAAGGGCAGTATCCCCTTTTTGTCTGGGCCCAGCTAATGCTCAACAATAAATACAGCAATTTTCTCATTTGGCTGCATTGAGGGGCAAAGCGGGAAGAGAATGACAAAATTATTACTTCACCCATGAATCGGTAGCAAGCTTATTGTGGGGTGAATTAAGGATTGCAGTCAGCCCTCGGGGATTACCAATGCACACATCAGGATCAACAAATCAAGGTCCACCAGGCTCCCTAGTCTCCACAGATCAGTTGAGGAAAGCACTTTGTTTGAAGCAACTGTTTCCAAAGAACCCCTTAAACATCAAAACAGCTCTCCACTCCTTCCTCTTTTTTCTATAACCTCCTCTGTCATAATTCAGGCCATGTAAGAAGCAGGGGGCCTTTCATGGGCACGACTTTAAATGCAGTAACCACATTAGGCTATGCTGTTAGGATAATGCAGTATGTGCTGAAGCCCCCAATAATGAATTACAACTAAGAGAATGGTTTGACTGGGAACTTATTTAGGAGTCAGCAAAGGGGAATATTCCTTTTCTTAGCAAACTGAGATGTCATGAGGATCTAGGGAAATTGAAAAAGAATCCCTTTGTAAAAGAAATGCCACATAGCTCAAACCTAAAACAGATATAGGTATGTAGTAAAGGCAAGCTTTCCTCCAAAGGACATGGCATAAATGGAACAATTGAGGATCAAATTGTTAAGTGGGGCAAGAGGCAATAATAGCTGATGATCCAATTTGCACATTTCAAGGTGTCACCTATTGTGAATAGAACAGAATGGCAGAACACACTGCATGAATTAATGCACCATATACCATCTTTAGCAAAGGAAAATGAGCAGAACCAGGGTACATGTTTAAACTGCAAAAACAGATGATAGGACAATCATATTTATTATACTTGTTGATATTTAAGCACATCTTGTTGGTCTTTAAGCATTAGAAAAATATTGATAGAGATGGATGTAACAGATAGCAGATAGTACTAATATAACCTTTCTGAGGCTGATTAATTATTTAATTCACTAACACATATTTAGTTTTTAGTTAGATAGCAGCAGCACCACCATCGCCTGTGTGCTAGAAGCAGACACAGCCTTTACCCTAATAAGAAAAAAAACCCTCAGGGCCAGATCCTCAGTTGCTGTGAATCAGCATAGCTTCATTGACTTCAATGGAACTACATCAATTCAGCATCTGTGTATTTGGACTTCAGTTTTTTTAAAGCATCAGCAAGCTGTGAGACAAGAAAAAGGAGGAATCGAATTTCATTATTTTTACAATCATTGACTCACCCTTGTTGACCCCCTCAAAGAATTCTAGTAGATTGGTGAGGCATGATTTCCCTTTACAAAAAACATGTTGACTCTTTTCTAACAAATCGTGTTCTTTACTATAGTTTCAATCAATTTGCCCGGTACTGAAGTTAGGCTTACTGGCTTGTAATTGCCAGGATCACCTCTGGAGCCTTTTTAAAAAATTAGTGTCACATTACCTATCCTCCAGGCATCTGGTACAGAAGCTGATTTAAGTTACATACTGTAGTTAGTAGTTCTACAATTTCACATTTGAGTTCCTTCAGAACTCTTAGGGGAATACTATCTGGTTCTGGTGAATTATTATTGTTTAATTTATCAATTTATTCCAAAACCTCCTCTAATGACACCTTAATCTGGGACAGTTCCTCAGATTTGTCACCTAAGAAGAATGGCTCAGGTTAGGGAAACTCCCTCATATCCTCAGCCATGAATACCAATGCAAAAAACTCATTTAGTTTCTCCACAATGGTCTCGTCCCCCCTTGAGTGCTCCTTTAGTATTTCGATTGTCCAGGGCCTCACTGGTTGTTTAGCAGGCTTCCTGCTTCTGATGTACTTAACAAAAAAATGCTGTTACATTTTGAGTCTTTGGCTAGCTGTTCTTCAAATTCTTTTTTGGCCTTCCTAATTATATTTTTACATTTCACTTGCCAGAGTTTATGCTCCTTTCTGTTTTCCTCAATAGGATTTAGCTTCCACTTTTTAAAAGATGCCTTAATTGCTTCTTTTACTTTGTTGTTTAGCCATGGTGGCACTTTTTCAGTCCTCTTACTATGTTGCTATGGCGTTTGGGACTAGTAATATAGCATAGTGTAATATTTTGTACATTGAAGACATTTTATAATAATGTGTTTTTCTTGTGACAGATGCCCTCATCAGAATGATCTTATCCTCATATCCAATTCTGCAGGTCATGAACCAACAGAGCAAACAGGAGCTCTTATCTGGGTTCTATTTGATCTCCCTGCTGTGAGACCAGAGCAGAAAAAGTGAGTAGAGCAGTGATTCATGTTTGTGCTCCACATTGACCAACGTAGTCTACTAAAATATCTGGTGGGCCATGGCCTGTCTTTACCTCCTTGAAATCTGAAGTGTTTGACTTTGGTTCAGATGTACCTTGATTTTGTTGTAACTGTTCAAAACATGATGCTAGTTTGACAAATCTTGCTGCTATTAGCAAGGTTAGTATGTAAGTGTGAGACCACTGGTTTAGATTTTTATAGTAGTGCAAAGATTTAGCCCACACTTCCCATCTGCATCAATGCAATATGTGTGGGTAGCTCCCCAGCACTGCTTTGAAAAACGTCCACCATTGGTTTTGGTTCTTCATACGTGTAATTCATAAAGCAGAGCTGCACTTTGGTATTGCATGGAACACCAAAACAATCTGTTCATCACATCTCTAGTTCTAATTTCAAAAAGATATTCAGCAAGGAAATTCAAATAATGAATACATTGGAGGACATTTTAACCTGCCTCTGGATAGTTTGCAAGCAGAAAAATAGGGTAAATTTACTGAAGAAATTATTTGTTGAGAATTATTCATACAAAGCCCTCCTGGTTACAAATCCTTCAGAACTGAAAACATCTACTTGGACTTTCAGTTGATGTGCTTTTTACTAATTTAAATCAAGAAATGTCAGGTTTGGGAGTTGAGTGAAGTAAAGTAGTGACAGGCAAACATTCAAATAATCAGGAGGTTAGGGTTTAATAATCACCGCAATGTATCTGAACCTGACTCAGATCTTTTAGGTCAGCAAATTTAGACTGCAGTCTAGATATCTCATGAAGTTTCTGGTGCTTTCTGCTTTTAGTTGGATGTTATTTCTCACTGTTTTTTGGCACATCCTCTTCTGGTTCTGACTGGGAAAAGGATGTGCAGAGATCAGTAACAAAGAAAGAATTTTAAAAGATCAAATCCTGACCCCCCTATTCTGAGGTGCTTCTGGTGCTGAGTAGTCCCTCTTCGCTATGGAGCAGAGAAGATGGGGAATGAAGGCAGAACATTCCAGTGTGTCACAGAGTTCCATGATGCAAAGGCTCCCTACATGATGCATGGGTGTGAAGCAGGAGCACAACAGGGGAAGGATAGGAATGAGGATGGAAGATCTGTTGCTACATTGCTACTGGCTGTTATCTCTACACACACACACACACACACACACACACACACACACACACACACACACACACACACACACACACACACACACACACACAGTAGGGGCACAGAGGCTACTGCTGGAGAACTCTCAGAACACCGCCACTGCTACTCTCTGCTCTAGAAAAGAGAATTCATGTCCTCTTCATCTCCACTGAGAAATCCAGTATGCAGACCAGCTGCATAATGGAGTCCAAGATTCATACATAGAAAAGTTCAAACTTTTTCCTACCCTCTCTTTATTTAAAAAACTGGGAAACTCTTGGAAAATTAGGTGACTATTGAAGACTGTCTGAGTCCTGCATGAAAGAAATAATTATTGGAATTCTTTCAAACCCTATAATTGGTTTGGCTGGATTGGGAGAGAAGGTATAGGTCAGTTCTTGTTTCTTGAAAAGCTGTTTACCTGGCCCTAAAACTAGGTATGGTAAGAAAACTGACATGGAATCTAGACTGCAAAATCTAAATCTAGGTCTGGACTTCAAACATTCAAAAGTACAGAGGTGTATTGTTTGAAGTACGTGGTTCTATAGTGGCGCTAGAGACAACTTGCTAAATTTGGATCTGGATTTCAGGTTAGACTTTGGAACCCATTCCCTTCCTTACCCTCCAAAGACCTAGTAAGGGAACGGGGTTCTGATTTGGTATTGGTTTGGAGAATTTTTACCCTAAAAGACCTATGTTGGATGCTGATAAGGAGCAAATGGCACCGTAAGGTGGAAATGGTTTGTTGCACAAAAATGGTGACTCTGCAAGGTTTCATAGTTTGGAAGTAACATTTGGAAAGGCCAGGCAAAATACGACAGGAAGCCAGTTTCAATACAGTACTATAGGTGTGATATGTTCTGGGGGCCAGGTGTGACTCAGGAGGCTGGCAGCTTTGTGCGTGTTGTAACTTTGACACAGTGAATGAAGAGAGACAGGCTAACAAAGATTACCCATAATAAAGTCATGGAAAGGTATGGCCAAGAGTCTTCTTGCTCATATGAGGCATTGGGGACAAATGCACTCTGAAGGGTTACTTGTGTAGGAGGCAAGTACATTATTTATGGCATACCCATGAGCAGTTTACAAATGCATTTATTTTGTCTTGACACATCTTTACTTGTAAGCGTTTAGCTTGTAATAACCAACTCTGAATAATGCTCCATTCTCCCTGCAAATAGCTGAGCTTTTATGTATCAGGGAGTGGGCAAAGGAGAGAGAAAATAATAAATCATTTTCTCTTCTCTTCTGTGTTTGTTGTTTATAATTCTGTTACTAATATGGCTCTAAGCACTGAAGTCAAACATGGGCATTAATTTGTTTGTTTGTTTGAGGATATTATCTGACATAGGTAAGCCTTTAGGACCCAAGCCTGTAACTTTTGCTCAGGCAAACCTCTACTGATATCAATAGGATTGCACACGTATAAGTAAGGGCAGAATTTAGCCCCAGAAATGTCCATTTTCCCCTTTGCCAGTAGCAGTGAAATAGTGAGACATATTATTCAAGTGGCTGAGGGGATGGGAGTCTGAAGGAACATTAGAGAGGGACTACTGGTCAAAGAATGACTCAGGAGAAAATACTTCTGTACTTAATATTCTCCATGAAAGTATTAACAGAAATGTTTTTCACAGCTTCCTCCATAGTTCTACCTCTGTTCTCTACCAAGTTCAAAGAAACCTGTGCAGTAAATAATTCACTAGTACTATAGGTGCTGGCACTCAGAGTGCATGGGTTGCTGCCAGACCCCCTGGCTTCAAATGGTTTCCATTATATACAGGATTTGCAGTTTGGTTCAATGGCTCTTAGCATCCCTACTATACAAATTGTTCTAGCACCCCTGGCTAGTACTACACCCACATATCCTAACTAAAAAAGAAACCAGGACATATTAACCCTAGAACTTGCTGCTGCAGGATCTTATGGAGGCAACCTCAAAAAGAATTGGATATGTCTATGAATAAAATTAGCATCACTGGTTATATTATTCCTAATTTATCAATACTACAAAGGCTATTTTGAAGTAAGTTATTTCTGCTGAAAAACTCAGGAAAGGAAAATGGCACCTGCTTGAATAAAAGCTGGAAAGGGAGGTGATGTGATTTGTAGGTCCAAAAGTTAAAGTGTGTTGAGAAGAGATAATCCAACAATAAAGCCCATCTTTGCCACTGAAATTTGAGGCGGCATTCTGGGTATGTCCGCTCAGAGATATAAAGCAGGTGAAAAAAATATACATTGCTGATATGTTAGTTATATTGTGACGTAGCAGAGCAGCTACTGTTGTGAACACCACACAGATCACCAGAATAACCAATTGGTTGGCCAAAATGAGGAACAATATGGCTATTGGAGAAACTCACGTAGCTGAGAAAATACAATGCTGAAAATTATTATATATTGTGTCTTTAAGTTAATTAAAGATACTATATTAAGTAAAAGACACATGGCTATGAAAGACCTAGATATTTTGGGCCTAATTTTCCATTCATGCTGGTGTATATCAGAAATAACTTTTGAAGTCAGTGGAGTTACACTGGTGTAACTGAAAAGAGAATTTGGCACATCATCTCCCCTCACCCCAAACACACAAACACTAGGTAAAAAACATGGAAGAAGAAGAGGATCCCTTAGAAGTTGCCTTCAGAGCTGAATATGGAGCAGAGACTCAAGATTCACAAGCCAAACAAATGGGACACGATGGTTTGCATTGCTTTATTCATGAATTCAAACCCCCTTCTCCGTGCTTTTCCTCTCCCATTGTCCTTTTTATTTCATTCTGTGATATATTCGTGGTGTGACATTATGTGCATAGTATGTCTCGACTGTACTGTATCTAATGTAATTCTGCAGCATAGTTTCCAGTTCTGAGTTGGGTTATTGTAGCATCTCTGGATAAAGGAATTCTGGAAGTGGGATGCTTGCTCATGCTGTTCCCAGTGTAGCCAACTGGAGTTTTACTATTAAGTTCAGTGTGAGTTGGATCAGGCCCTAGGATTTTACATGGAAAGCTGGATTATATTTTACTATATATCTGAGCTCCTAGAGAAAATCAACAAATTGGGGATCTGTGTGCATGTACTGAGTTCCTTGTCACATTCTAGTTTTTCATGCTTCAGAAATTTCTGTTCTTTATATATTCCATTTTACAGAATATTAAAGTTTTCTTCAACCAAGTTCTAGTTCTTTATAATGCAGTGCAGTGTTGTGTGGCTGTAAGCTGCACATCACTAAGTATATTTCATTTGACACATTTTTTCCCCCTCTGAAGTTCCTTACATGCTTTAGCATGCTGCTCTATCCCTCCTGGTGTTCTTCACTTTCTGCTTATAGCTCTTTCCTGGAGCTTCCTTAATTGACGCACTTAGCTATTTACTTCTTTTTTAAAAATAGATTTGCTTTGCCAATTGACAGTATTTCTGCTTCTTTGTTTATATTCATATTCTTCATGATTTTTGTTTCTTCAAAATTAAACTGAGTGAAATGAAAAGTATTTTTACCAGACATTAATTTGTGTTCCCTAAATAATCCAAACTGATAATATGCCATAATGTATGGTTATTAGCCATTTCTCATAGCTCAGCATCAAGTTCAAAGAGTTTCTTAACAGATCTGGCTAGAGAGAGCTGGGTTGAAATTAGTTCCTGGCATGTTGGAAAAAAATGAAGAGATCAGCTATGATTTCATGAGGAAAGGTTTGTTTCTGAGATTAAAAATTTGTCAGTTGAAAATCCTTTGTACTCAAGAAAATTCATGAATAATCTACAACAAACATTATTTATAGTGTAAGTTCTTTGGGGCAGGGACTGTCTTTTTGTTCTGTGTTTGTACAGCACCTAGCAGTGTGGTCCTGATCCATGACTGGGGCCTCTAGGCGCTACCACAACACACACACTAATCTTTATAATATTTTAAACAATGGAATCAAAGATTTCCTCAAGCACAGGGAGGTGCTCTCAGACAGATTGCAGCACAGAGACAGCAGCTGGAAAAATGAGACTGAACTTTCCTGCTTAACTGTGTGCATGAGACCCCACCAATCAGTGAGGATTGGGCCAGAAAAGAGGAGATTCTGGGCCAGGATCCTGACTGACATTCCTAAAAAGAATAGCCTGTACTAGCTGGACCATTCAGATATGTGCAACCAGCCCATACAAGCACATTGCTTGGGGCAAGGTAGGGGAGGGAGGGCTTTAAGCAGTAGGAAGAGACATAGCCTTTTAATCATTCTCTGCTGGGTAAGAAAGAGAAAAGAGCCATTTTTCTGATTAGCAGGAAGAGCCTGGCTGACAGAAATACCCTGTTTTTCGAGATGTCCCTCAGAACAACTGTGATATAAGGGAGGGAATTTTCAGTTTCCCCACTAGCTAAGCACCAGCCACAAACGGCCGTCAGCAGAGAGAAAAAGGAGGTTGCCTGCTCAGGTCTGGACAAAGGGGAGAGGAGAAAAGGGATCCCTAGACAATACTCTCCAGGTGAGGGCTGACTACCAGTCTCTACTTCTGCACCCTGCTCTCTGCAGAGTAAGAAAGGGGACAGAGGAACCACATACACACACGCACGTGCCCAGGGACTTGTTTAATCCAAAGGGTTATATGTCTGCCTTGCAGTGAGGTGACACCTAAAAGACAATACACTTAGGCCTGGTCTACCCTGGGGGGGGGGGGGCGATCTAAGATATGCAACTTCAGCTACGAGAATAGCGTAGCTGAAGTCGACGTATCTTAGATCAAATTAAAATTACTTACTTTGTGTCCTCACGGCGTGCCGCGGCTCGCCCATCGACTTTGCTGCTGCCTCTCGCCGAGCTGGAGTTCAGCAGTCGATGGGAGAGTGATCAGGGATCGATTTATCGTGTCTACACTACATGTGATAAATTGATCCTCGATAGATTGATCGCTACCCGCTGATCCGGTGGGTAGTGTAGACGTACCCTTAGGTACACAAAGAGACTTCAATTTTGTAACACTCAGCATTGCAATGATTAACTTTAAAGCACATTGACATCACTGGAATCCCCCAAAGCCTGAGTTAGGCCCTAGGTTCCCTATACAATGCATGGGGAGAAAGAGGCACCTGAGAACATGATCCACAAAAGCCAATTCATGCTAGACAAGGAGCCCCCTAAGCTAGCCAATGAGAGAGGTTGATAATTCTAAGCCCTGCTCCTCTTAGAGAGTTCAGCACCTAAGTCTAGGCTGGAGGTGGGTGCCTATCTCTGCTAGGGATCCATAGCCAGGAACTCTCTGCTGGAGTCAGGCAGCTTAAGTGCCCTAAGCTATTTTTTCTGATAATAGGCTAGATAGGCATCAAATCCCCACACAAAATGGCTGGCTGGGTGGAAAAGAACAGGAGACCTTCCTTATAACCATTAGCTTTGTGGTTAGGGTACTCACCAAGGACATGGGAGGTGCTATTTTAATTCCCCCTCTGCTGGTGAAGGGAAGGGATAGAAACAAGGATCTCCTACCTTGCAGATCTGTGCCCTAACCACTGGACCATGAAATGACTCTCATTCTGTCTCTGTCCAGCCTGATAAGGTAATTAAAGTGGAATGGCTTCAAAAAGGCAAGATGGAGAAAGACCCTCATTGCAGGATCCCATAGTCTAGTGGTTATGGTACTCACTGATACTCACTAACATGATATATATGGAACCACTGACATGGTCTTACCTTTCAGATAAGTCTTATTGTAACAAAAATGTTCCTTAATATATGTATAATGTACATTCACTACTTATTTTATTAACTGTGCACCTCTTGTTCTATAGTAGTGACATTCTATTGCCTGTGTTATGCAGGTGGTAAGATTAGGTGATCCTAATGGTCCCTCTAGATGAGACGCGATATCGAACTCCGAGAAATCGATTGCTACCTGCCGATCCGGTGGGTAGTGAAGACGTACCCTTATATTAGGATTTTGCCCATATCTTTTACACTTACAAAACATTATGTACACTATTTTGTATGCATGTATGAAAACACTAGTAACCTGCTTGTGTTTTTCAAAAAGAGACCATCCTAGGTATGACAGTGTGAAGTCCTTTAACAGGTAAAGTGAAAAGCATCTTTTTCATACTGATGTTAGATTTTTAAATCTTTAGTTTCCTTAATGTTAACATTTACCACATATCACTCTTTGGCTTGTTTGTGTTTTACGTGAGTAGGTCTGTACCCAATGTATGATCTACAGCGGGACGAGGTCCAATATTATATAGGAAATGAGAGGGGGGGGCATTATTTGCTAACGAACACACCTGGCTTCGGAATGGTAGAAGCTTGCACAAAGCCAGAAAAAATGATGTGATGATTAAATTTGAGACCTGAAGGAAACATACTTTCATTGGGGCATTAGAGTTTGGCTGGAGATTAGGATCCCAAGTGGGTTTTTTTGGCTACACAATCTATTGTATATAATAAGGATACTTAAGAAAAGGTGCAGCTAATAATTAGCAAATGGAACGGAGTGCCATTGTGCAGGTATTAGATATCTATAATCTTTTAAAAGCTGTCTTGGGGATCTGTCATATTTTTGCTTACAGTCAACTGAATCCTGAGCAGATGAATGTGCTAAGCTGTCTGCCCTAGCGCTTTCATACAAAAGGCTTTTAAATTAAAGAAAAATTTATTTTAAGAGCAGGGTTATGTTTTCCCTTGAGCTTTATACCATTGCTCACTCTCCTTGCTCAGGATGTTTTACCCTTCATGTTAAAAGCTTCCCTTTCTGAGATCCTAGCAATGTTAGTTAACTTGAATTGGCCACGATGCTGGTGGCATTGTACAGCTGAAGGAACCAGTCTTGTATGTCTTATGCACCTGGCATTGCCATTAAAGTCAATGGGAGTTTGGGGTGTTCGGGGATCAGCCTACAGGTAAACATGGAGGTGAACAGATGAAAGAGATGAATGATTTATTTGTATATTACTCAGCTCTTAGCTCCTGTATCTATTTATTAAGGTCTCTCAGACTTCCTCTTTAAAGACTCAGTCACTATTCTGGAGCAGCAGGGAGAGTTATTCTGATTTTGTTAACTAATTTACTATGCAGGAAAAGTTAGTTTCTTCTCTTAAGCACCACTTGTAGTAGACAGATGGCAGAAAAAATATAGTAGACTCTGACTCCCATTGAAAGCTGACCTAGACTCTCCCTGGTTTTATTGTTTTTCTTTCATAATTAGCTTTTGCTCAGCTTTGTCATTTTCATAAGCCCAGATATTCTTCAATTAGCAAAACAGAACAAGAACAACAGGGGCTTAGGCAGCTCATGAGGTCACTTCTTGCAGGGGTTGGATTATGGCACCAAAAGAAGCCTGAAAAGCATGTATTGATCCAGTCTGACAGTTCCTGCCACATTAAGCCTCACCACAGCTGTGATATAAAGGCGCTTAGAGCTGTTATCATAAATACCATCCACTATCTTTAAAGATCATCAAAATTGCTTCACATTGTATAAGAGTTATTGTCATATAATTTGTTCAATGCATTTTAACAGCATAAATTGGTTTAACATCTTAATACTAGCTTAAAGGTCAAATGCAGATAATTTAAACTAACATTTATCCTATGAAAGATATCATATAAGCTCAATTTACTGAATGGGTGGAATGAAAAACACATTCCCTTCTTTTATCCCCAAACTACATATATCCACTAACAATTGCTTAAAATCTTCAGACAACTTCATTTAAACAACAAGAACGTCTCCATGATTCATATGATTACAAGTATAAAATTATAGAGCTATAATCTTGGAATACTGTAGCAGCAGATATCGTTTTCTCTTAGCAATGAAGTATTGTACTGTAGGCAGATGATTATAGAGGAAATTACTATTTCAGTGTATAGCCAACATGAAGTATTAGGAATGCTTGCATGGGAAGTGGAACTGTGAGCATGCATTTCTAAAGATCGCTTTACAAAATCCAGATCTAGGCCTCTGATCATCTGTTAAGTTCCTGCTGGGCCCAGCCCAGAGAGGCCTTAGCTCAAAGGAAATATTCCCTTCCGACTTCTGACTCCTTGAAATCTGCTCACTGAACCAACAAAACATGAAAAAGTTCTCAGGCCTTAAGCAAGAGTTTGCTGGAGAGAGAGTGAGAGAAATTGAGGGTATCATGGGAGCAGGGTGTGAGGGAGCAAAGATTGAATATAATATAACTGATGGCACCACCAGAAGAAGATAGATTGTGGGGGGAAAACTAGTTATAACAAGTTTTCTCCTCAGTGACTCCCCTGGAGATTTACAGCTTCTGCTGGTGCTGTGGAGAGCTGCTAGAAATCATCTACTCTGGTACTGACAGGTCCACAGGACACTTTGCAGTTGTGGTTAAATCACTGGATTGGGACTCAGGAAATCTATGCTGACTTCCTGTGTGACCTTGAACAATTCAGTTAGCTCTGTGCCTCAGTTTCCCAGATGTAAAAAGGAGATAACACTTCCTTCCTCTCAGAGGTTTTCTGAAAGTAAGGTCATTAATGTTTTTGAAGTGTTCAGGTACAATGATGGTCAGGGTCATGTAAGTATCTAGGATAAAAAGATGGGTTATTTTGAGGCTCTAAATTTGTATAGGGGGCAGCAGGAGGAAACAGAGACACTACAGAAAACACTTTAAAAAGAGATCTAATTTTGAAACAGGAGTAGATCAAAGTGTGCTAGGGAACAGTTGGTGTGTGGCATGAGGGTCCATACCTACACTTAATGTGTGGCAGGCTAACACATGGTCAATTTACACCCAGCTTACACCCAGTGTTTTTGCAGACAAGCCCACAGAGTAATATTGGCTTTAGTCAGGTAAAACATGTGATGATTTCATGGGTAGAATCCACCCTGTAGACCAGTGGTTCTTCACAAATCTGCTCAGTAGAATCTGCTACTAGCTCAGTAGTTCTCAACCAAGGGTCCAAGGACTCGTGGGGAGGCCGCGAGCAGGTTTGGGGGGGAGGGGCACCAAGCAGGGCCAGCATTAGACTCACTGGGGCCCAGGGCAGAAAGCCGAAGCCCTGTCGCATGGGATTGAAGCCTGGTCCTTGAGCTCCCCAACCCGAGGCTGAAGCCTGAGCAATGTAGCTTTGCAGGGACTGCTGTGGCATGAGGCCCCAGGCAACTGCTCTGCTTGCTACCCCTTAACACCAGCCCTGGCTTTTATATGCAGAAAACTCGTTATTGTGACACAGGTGGGCCATGGAGTTTTTATACCATGTTGGGGTGGGACTCAGAAATAAAAAGGTTGAGAACTCCTGCTGTAGACCAGAGCTATAGTGCAGGGCAATAGCTGTACACTGACATAGCAGCAATTACACATCATGGGGACCGGGGCTGATGTAAATTGAGATCCACTGAAGATCTGGCCCCAAGCAAGGAGGATGTTTGGGTCAATGAGTCCGTATCATCTTTGATCCTATGGCCATGCCCCAGCTTGTCTCCCCCTTTATGCTGGCCTGTGCAGCGCCAGTGCAGAGACTTATTCTTTTGTAGCATGCAATGCAGACAGTCCATAAGTGTCTCCTCATCAGCATGCCCGCTACTGGGTTTAAGAGGGAGTTTCACTTATTTGATGAGGAAGGGTAGAGTTCTTATTTAACACGTGTGGTTTATTGTGATTATTTTTACAGTGCCCACTATGCGCTAGGGATCTCACAGGTCAGATGAGACCTGGCCCCTGACACCCCAAAGAGCTCACAGTCTAGATTTTCAAAAGAGCTCAGCAGCACCCACATCTTCCCATTAGGGACCAAAATGAAGTGGCCAGGTGTGAAATCCTGGCCTCATTGAAGCCAATGGCAGTTTTACCATTTCATTCAATGGGACCTGGATTTCACACGAGATTTTTAAATGTGCTTTTAAATTTAAAAATCTCGTGTGAAATCCAGGTCCCATTGAATGAATTGTCAGTGTGTGATTGATGGGAGCTGTGGAGGGTCTGGCCCCAGTTGAAGATGCTGAACACTCATGGAAATCCAGCCCCTAATTTCAGACAGTGGCAGAATGGAGGGTCAACAAAACTACAGGGAAGGAACAAAAGAAGGAGGCTAAGAGCCACTTCAAGACGATGACACAATTTCTCAGCAAAAATATATGTAGCATGACAAAGCAGTTTTAGAGACAAAACATCTGTGTATGTACCTGTAGGTCTTACAGAGATATATACACTGTGGATGTGCAGAAAGGTCTGCTTCATTTCCCGTGACTGTCAAGTGGTTTGATTAATTTTATGTTGCTTTGCTACTAAAAAAAAATAAATCAGGAATGAGAGTAAAACAATCAGGGTGTTGATGGTCTCCTTGCTTCTCTAGGTAGTTGCCATTTTTCTCAAGTTTTTATAACAATGTTCCCATTGTGTGAGTGTGAGTGTGAAAGAGGCTGGGACATACTTGCCTGGTGATTTATTCCTGGCCCTGGCAGGGGTGGTAGTTCTTAGCGGAGCTGTCTGATGGCACCAAAAATATCATGGTTTGCATGGAAATTCTTGTCATTTGTGACCCAGAAATGTTGTTCTGGGCTAAATGGCCATTACAAATATCCGAGGAGTATACTTCGAGGGTGGACATTGAATATTTAATGTGATACATGGATATAAGTCGAAGTAGCAGACCTGTCAAGTGTCACTCATCTTACATGACACTCATGCATGCAGGCACCTTCATGCATCCCACAGCCTGTACTAAGGGAATGTCTACACTAAAAAAAGCAAACAAAACAAAATGTTTTAATGCAAGTTAGCTAACCTTAGTTAGTAACCTAGTTAGTAATTAGTAACCTTAGTTAGCTAACTCAGGTTAAAATAGCAATGTACACACAGCAACTCAGCTTTTAACTCAGGTTAGTTGTACAAGTTCACCCCAGGTTGCCCTAAAGGCTTTAACTCACACTGCTAACTCGGGTTAAAATAGCAATGAAGACACAGCAACTTGGCTTTTAATTTAAGTTAAAAGCACACTTTTATTTTTCAACATATAGAATGCTTATGTTACACACCTCCTGGGCTAATAAGAGGCATTGGGGTACACCAAAAATGACAGTCCGACCTGAACACCATCTATGAACACTCTGGTACCCGCTAAGTGGCAGCCAGACAGCCCCTCTGCTTCCCCCTCTAGCTGCTGTCTACTCCCCATGATGTTCCCAGTCATGTGAACTCCAGTGGAGAAATGGAGATGGTGCCAGTGTCCCATCATGGGAGCTGATGCTCTAGTATGGGAGTGGAAAGTGGTGAACCAAAGCTATTTGGGAGGTGAGAACCAGGAACTATTGGGGGAAGAAACCGAGAACAATTGGGGGAAAGTGAAAATGAGGTCAAGGGCTTCCTGAAAGAAAGGGGGATACAGGAGCTATTGAGGGACAACAGTATGGAATGAGAGGTGCTAAAAGTGGACACAAGATAGGGATGAGGGCTAACAGGAAGGTATATGAGCTAATGAGCAATGCCAAGCCATAGCAGTCCTGTTCACACAGGTTCCCTCCTATTCCCTGTACTCCCCTCCCAGCTCCTCTGGTTACTGCTACCAAGCTACCTCTGGCTTCTCGTAGGCTGTTGTTCTCCTGCCATGCCTTCCCTTCAAGGGAAACAAGGAATGAGACCCTGCCTCTTCCACAGGTGTTTCCACTGCTTGGGGCTGGTGGAGGGTGGCCGTCGATTAAATTTAACCTTAATCCAATACTGTTAACCAGCACTAAATCCACACAGTTTTTTCAAAACCCATATTCATGAGCATTTGAAAATTATTTTTAACAAACAAATTAGCTAATTAAATAATGTAAAACGCCCTACTTGTCAGCTATGGAAGAAAATTAGAGCTAGATAAATAATTCATAAGAATTTATTTACTCCACAAATTTTACCTCCTTTTCTATTCATGAATAGTCCACAAAGCAGGTCACAATTTTCTCCTGTATTCAGAACTGAGCTGGCAGAATTTTTTTTTCTATGAAAACATGTTGCCCCAAAATGGGTTTTCATCAAAAATGATTTTTTTTCACCACAAAATTGATCTTGAGAAAATTAGTTTAAAAAAAATGAAATGAAAAATTCAGAAAACAACTAAATTTTCTGGAAATTTTAAAATTATGGGGAAATGCCCACCTTCTTTGATTGCTTTGTTTGGTTTTGGTTTGGTCTGTTAGTTTTTAATATCCTGGCACTAGAAAAGTGGGGACAACTTTAAAAAAAAAGAAAATAATACTTTAAAAAAGTCAGAAATAGTATTTTCAGAGAAACTTTCACATTTAAGTGCTAATTCTGAAAATGTAAAACTTAAAATTCAAAATACGTACACTTTCAGCATCCCCACTTTTAAGCATTAACACTTTTAAATGTTGAAAGTGTTATTTTCAGAGAGAAAGTAAAAGAGAAACACTCTCACCTTTTAATTTTCTATCACTTTAAGTGATAGAAAGTAATGCAAAGTACCACTTTTTTTCACCCTCAAGGGAGGAGAGACAAAAACTGAAAGTGCTTCTACCCCCCTTTTATTTTTAATTCCCCCTTTTTATTCTTACACTGCAAAAAAGGAAAGGGGGGGACAATTTAAAAGCAGAAAATATTTTTTTCTGATTTTTCTCACATTTATAGTTCCTTTCTTCCTCACCCCTCCCCACTTTTTCCAAAGGGGGAAAAGGGGATGTAGGACTAAAAAGTATCAGAGTTAAATTTGTCTCACCAAAACAGAACACAAAACGAAGTTTTGCAATAAGTAAGTAATCATAAAAATATATTTTTATTTATTTATTAATGAAAAGGCCAATTTCATCCTGCTCTAAGTCAGATTTATTTCCAACAGTGTGAGTTTGGAGCCAGTATCCAGGAATAAGTGGAGTTTCTCTGGATTCACAGTGGTGTTAGGGAGGTCAGTCTTGGGAGCCCTGTGTAACTTGCTGATGAGAGTTTTGCACTGAAAGTGGCAAATATACGTGGCTAGAAGGGACTTTATTTGCATCACCCCAGGAGTAGTCCTGGGAGGCGCTGTGTCTTAGACTTCTCTGAGCACAATTCTCTTTTCTGCTCTCACCTTGTACCAGAGAGTGGTAGTAAATTGTGGCTGGCGTAATTACAGCAGTGAATTACAAAATCCCCCACATTAGGTCAGCTGCACTGGCTCACACTCTGGTGTAATGTGTGTGGCACCATGTCTCCACCCACTCCACTCCTCTATTCCCTGCTCAACCAACATCCATGGCTAAGAGAACATCAACCAGTAAAGCTAATACAGACTTCATAGCCTACCCAGGTGTAAACCAGTTTACAAAGGGGTGAGAAAAATCTAGGATCTGCAAGTGAGCCAAGAGTTGCCTCAGTGCAATGTTTACAATAATCCTTTTTTTTTTTAAAGGAAGAAATAGGGCAGTGTGGGTGAAGTCATCAGTATAAAGAATTGGTTTTTTGAGCAAAGGCCAAACAACCACATTTTATGTCAGATGGTGCCCTGTGGTCCCTTAAGTAGGCATTAAAAATCTTAATTAACAATGGCCTTGATATCTTTCAGCTAAATCTATCTAAGCCTGAAGGCAAGGTTCCAAAACTTGGAAACCTTCCAAACTTTGGATGAAACCTTTAGTACGTAAAATGGGCACGTGAAACTGGCCCAAACTCAACCAGAAAATTCAGTGAATTCTTCTCCCTCTGCCTCCCCCCCTCCCCCCCACACACACATTAGGCCCCTATAAACACAGCATGAAACTGATCAATCTTTCTTGCGATGAAGGTTAAAAATACCTTTCAGTGAAAAGGATCTTATTCTGTGTCTGAGCAGAGTCAAACAGGGCTTATGATGATGTCATCTACTTATATTGTTGCAACAGTGGAAGAAAAGAGCTTTTTCTTTGTGTCCACAGCACCGATGACACGGGATTTAAAAAAAACAAACAACCTTCTTTGCAGTAATTCCTTGAGTCAGGGCTCAGTTTCTACTAGCTATGGTCTCAACTTGTATGTTCAGCTGTCACAGGTTAATGGTAAAACACAGTGACATATGAGTCTGACAGATAGAAAAAGGATTCTCTGCAGACTGTGACAATGTTTGAGGACAATAAGGCTCTCATCAGGGTAGCCAGATGCAATGTATTCTTTCTTAGACAACTCTGAAACCAAAGTGAGTCCATCATTCTTCACAGTTGGGCCAGCAAATTCAACTCTCCATCTTGATGATGGACAGTGGGAACAATAGGGTTGATATGAAAAGACTCCTGAATTACGGGGTACAGTTTGTCTTTGCTTGAGCTGAATTTGGTTGCAGAATGCTGGGGTTTGAGTCACATATCAAAGATCTCTAAGTAAGTCATTCAGATTGTAGAGTTTTAGGAGAGGACAGATGCAGATCCTGAATGAGGCCATGGTAACCAAATGTGAGATTTGATGATTTATTTATTGTACACATGTTTCTGCTAGTGCTCAAAGAGTGCTATCAGCTGTACAGTCACAGAAAGCAAATTAGCCTTGTCCTGAAGAACTAAGGCTATGGCTATGCTACAAGCCAGAGGTGTGATTCCTCGGCTTGTGTACACATACTCACACCAGCTCTCATCAAGCTGGCATCAGTATACATAGCATACATAGTAGCTGTGGTAGCACGAGTAGCAGCACAGAGCTCAGCCGAGCCGAGCCAAGTACATCCCCACTATTTTCAGACTGGTTTGGACTCATCACAGCTCGGCTGTGCCTCTGCTGCTGCTACCAGTGCTACCATTGCTACTGTGATAAATGAAGGGGGCGGGAATAGCCCCCTTTTATAGACACCCAGCCAGCCAGTAACTATAAAATCTCTCTTAGTAGCTGTTCTCTAATTGCACCACCTGTAAAGGGTTAAAAAGTCTCACTGCTATGCACAGGTAAAAGGAAGTGAGTGGACACCTGGTCAAAAGAGCCAATGAGAAGGCTAGAACTTTTTAAAATTAAAACAAAGACTCCCCTTTTGTCTGTCTGTCTGTTGTTCTCCTGGGGAGAGGCGGACAGGGCATTAGTTATGCTGTAAGAAGCTTGGGCCAGGTATGAAAAAAATAATCAGTATCATACCTAGAAACTACTCATTTAAAACCCCAGATATGTAAGTAGATCAGGGAATGTCTAGGAAAACGCAATTAGGTTTATCTCTTTTATTTCATTATGGCTGTGGATTCCTCTGTGCTAACCCCAGGTGCTTTTGTTTTGCTTGTTATCTTTAAGATTGACCTCAAGAAAGCTATTCTTGGTGCTTAATTCTTGTAGTTGCTCTTTTAAAAATCCAGCAATAGCCTGAGTTCCCAGATGTATTTTTTTTCCTTTTTTTATTAATAAAATTTACCTTTTTAAAGAACAGAATTGGATTTTTGTGTCTTAAGAGGGTTGTGTACATGTTGTTTAATTAGCTGGTGGAACAGCTCATTTCCCTTTTTTTCTTTCTCAGCTCTTCCCCAGAGGGGGGTGAAAAGACTTGAGGGCACCCCACAGGAAGGAATTCCCAAGTGTGCCTTCCTGGGCTCTCAAAGGGGTTCTGCACTTGGGTGGTGGCAGCATCTACCAATCCAAGGTCAGAGAAAAGCTGTAACCTTGGGAGTTCAATACAAGTCTGGAGTGGCCAGTATTAAATTTTTAGAATCCTTGTGGGCCGCCACTTTCTGCATTTGAAGTGCCAGAGTGGGAAATTAGCTTTGACAGCCACACTGCTATCTATACTGACTAGCTCTAGCTCATGGGGGAGGGATCACTCAGTGGTTTGAGCATTGGCCTGCTAAACCCAGACATCAGTAATCTCATGCAATTATTTTTTGGAACCCCCAAACTGCCCATCCCCATTCCCACCTTGTCTGTTTTCATCTAGTCTTACATTAAATCATCTCTGCTTTACACAGAGGAGTGGACATTCTAGCTGTTGTTTTTATTCTCTTTTCTTTTCTGTCTCAGCTTTTCAGTGATGTTAAGGTATTGATTTCCCTTCTTCTAATGCCAGAGTTCCATTCTGTGTCTGAGCTGATCCAGTGTTGTCCTCCTACTGAGAGATAGCAGATGTTCAGGGCTTTCCAAGTCAGTTTTTCCAGCGAAGGAGAAATCAAAGACTTGATATATTCTAAGTGTATCTTGCTTTATTTACACACACACATACCAGTCCTGGAACAGAAGAGGCCAAACAGCACACAGGGCAATCCCTTCTTTCAACTCAATCTCAACTCAGAGAACAACTGTCTCAAGAATTGAGACTAATCAGAGCCCCAGCAGACAGCAAGCTCTCCTGCTACTCACATAACTCCCTCTCTCTCCAAGGTCCACTGTCTCTACCAAAACCTTGTGTAACCCAAAGCAACAATATGGCATGTCTTCCCAAGATGGAACATAATCTGATGAGGTTCAACAAGAACAAGTGCAGAGTCCTGCACTTAGGAAGGAAGAATCCCATGCACTGCTACAGGCTGAGGACCGACTGGCTAAGCAGCAGTTCTGCAGAAAAGGACGTGGGGATTACAGTGGATGAGAAGCTGGATATGAGTCAGCAGTGTGCCCTTGTTGCCAAGGCCAACAGCATATTGGGCTGTATTAGTAGGAGCATTGCCAGCAGATAGAGGGAAGTGATTATTCCCCTCTATTCGGCACTGGTGAGGCCATACCTGGAGTATTGTGTCCAGTTTTGGCCTCCCCACTTCAGACGGGATGTGGACAAATTGGAGAGAGTCCAGCGGAGGGCAAAGAAATTGATTTAGGGGCACATGACCTACAAGGAGAGGCTGAGGGAACTGGGGTTATTTAGTCTGCAGAAGAGAAGAGTGAGGGGGGATTTGCTAGTAGCCTTCGACTACCTGGGTAGGCTCTTCTCAGTGGTGGCTGATAACAGAACAAGGAGTAATGGTCTCAAGTTGCAGTGGGGGAGGTCTAGGTTGGATATTAGGAAACACTATTTCACTAGGAGGGTGGTGAAGCACTGGAATGGGTTACCTAGGGAGGTGGTGGAATCTCCAACCTTAGAGGTTTTTAAAGCCCAGCTTGACAAAGCCCTGGCTGGGATGATTTAGTTGATGTTGGTCCTGCTTTGAGCAAGAGATTGGCCTCGATGACCTCTTGAGGTCTCTTCCAACCCTAATAAACTATGATTCTATGATTTGCTTACACTCAAAGAAAAAGAATTTGAAAGAGACGATTTAACATTGCCACCAGGTAACACTTGCTACAAGAGTTGTTTCTTTTTCGTGAAATCAATATGAAAAAAAACCACTTTTCTTGGCTTTCACAGCTTCAAACTATAGCACTGTGCCCTACCACTGAAGTCAATGTGATTACTCATATGCTTTAAGTTAAGCATGTACTTAAGTGCTTTACCAGATTAAAGTGCATATGAGATGCCGTTCTATCAGAAGTTTTTCATTTTAAAAGGAAAAAAAGAGCCCCATGCAATATTCCTAATGACGGGTAACTTTTGTGAGGCTTGCTGATGGCCAGTGTAGTAGTATATGCTCTTGTTTCAAGGTGCATTGCTTTCATTCAGAAAAAAATTGATAAACATTATTTTTAGTTCTAATTCTAAACTTGTATCTTTGGGTTGGCTGCTTTTCAAGGAGTGCATTGAATATTTAAATTTTGTAATACCATGACTTACTATGGCCAATTGTTCTGTATGCTTTTATTATGTATTTTTGTTTGAAATGGCTCAGATTCCCAGTAACAGAACAGCAGAGGGATGACATGCAGGTTACTACAACCTGGGGCCCTCAGGATATGTCTACACTGCAATAAAATACTTGTGGTTGGCCTGTGTCAGCTGGATCTGGCTCAAGGAGCTCTCACCGCAGGGCTATAAAATTGCAGTGTAGACATCCAGGCTCTGGCTGGAGCCTAGGCTCTGGGATCCCACAAGTGGGGATGGTCCCAAAGTCAGGTTCCAGCCCAAGCCCAGATGTTTACACTGCAATTTTAGAGCCCCACAACATAAGCTCCACAAGCCTGAGTCAGTTGATACGTGCCAGCTGTGCATGTTTCACTGCAGTGTAGACATACTCTCAGTGGCCAGTAACATATAGAATCTAGATACTACACATTAGCATTGGTTGTTCTAGTCTTTATCACTCAAAGGGTGGGATTGAAAAGAAAAAATATTATAAGCCAGGTAATACTATGTTCAGGCCAAAGCTGAGATTTTTCAGATAACAGTAACGGGAACTGGGAGTCTGGATTCCCTAAGGCAGATTTTTAAAACTCAGCCTAAATATGGGTAGATGAAGAGTGACCATTTTATAACTTACTTTTTTAGAACTCCAACGGCAAAGTGTTAATACCCATTTCTGTCTGTGTTGCACCCTTCACCTCCCATCCCAGGAATGATCCACATAAGTCCAGAAGCTGGAGGGTTGCTGTCCTATGGAAGGAGATGGGGACTTTACCTCCTTAGTCTATGATTTTCAGCTTGATCCATACTCCTGGAACCCCTATAAATGGTGGAGGGTACAGAGTACAGGAGGAAGCACTTGAAATTAATACAGCCTGTACTGCTGATCCCCCTGGGTGTGGGAGTAGGTGACTCTAGACAAGTGAAATTAGTTTCCCCATCTTCCCATGCCCAGATAGCCCCACTCATTCCCCCTCCAACTCTGTTACACTAGAACCCCACAGAGATCTAGCAGAAGGACTTCAGTGAAGCTAGTGGGGAGAAGAGTGGGTCATCTCAAAAAGGCAGAATTCCTAGTCCCATGCACATAAGCTCTTCTCTGCAGGAAGTGGGAGCATGAGATGCAGATTTATTGTTCTCCAGTGATGCATGTCATGCCTGGGAGGGAGGGGAGAAAATTACTTTTCATATAGGGGTCTAGCAACCCTAATTAGGTACTGACCAGTGAAGTGTTTTATAGTGGGACTGAAATATGAGTTCCAGTAGTTCCATGTTTTCCCTCAAACTATGTAAGTGCACTATTCAAGAAGCCCATGTTTGAGTATGATTTTCTCCAGACTAGTACATCTTATTTTTGAAAAGTCATGGAATATGGGAGAGATTCTAGAAGACTAGAAGAGTACAAATATAGTGCCCATCTATAAAAAGGGAAATAAGGACAACCCGGGGGATTACAGATATGTCAGGCTAACTTCTGCACCTGAATGATAATGGAGCAAATAATTAAGCAATCAATTTGCAAACACCTAGAATATAATAAAGTGATAAATAACAGTCAGCATGGATTTGTCAAGAACAATTTGTGTCAAATCAACCTAATAGTTTTCTTTGACAGGGTGTAACAAGCCCTGTAGATGGGGGGAAGTGGTAGATGCGGTATATCTTGACTTTAGGAAGGCTTTTAATACTATCTCACATGATCTTCTCATAAACAAACTAGGGAAATACAACCTAGATGGATCTACTATAAGGTGGGTGCATAACTGGTTGGAAAATCATTCCCAGAGAGTAGTTATAAGTGGTTCACAATCATGCTGGAAGGGCATAACGAGTGGGGTCCCACAGGGATATAGGTTCTGGGTCCGGTTCTGTTCAATATCTTCATCAATGATTTAGATAATGGCATAGAGAGTACACTTATAACGTATGCAGACAATACCAAGCTGTGAGGGATTGCAAGTGCTTTGGAGGATAGGATTAAAATTCAAAATGATCTGGACAAACTGCAGAAATGGTCTGAAGTAAATAGGATGAAATTCAATAAGGACAAATGCAAAGTACTCCACTTAGGAAGGAACAATCAGTTGCACACATACAAAATGGGAAATGACTGCCTAGGAAGGAGTACTGCGGAAAGGGATCTGGGGGTCATAGTGGATCACAAGCTAAATATGAGTCAACAGTGTAACGCTGTTGCAAAAAAAGCAAACATCATTCTGGGATGTATTAGCAGGAATATTGTAAGCAAAACATAAGTAATTCTTCCACTCTACTCCACGCTGATTAGGCCTCAGTTGGAGTATTGTGTCCAGTTCTGGGCACCACATTTCAGGAAAGATGTGGACAAATTGGAGAAAGTCCAGAGAAGAGCAACAAAAATGATTAAAGGTCTAGAAAACATGACCTATGAAGGAAGATTGAAAAAATTGGGTTTGTTTAGTCTGGAGAAAAAAAGACCAAGAGGGGACATGATAACAGTTTTCAAGTACATAAAAGGTTGTTACAAGGAGGAGGGAGAAAAATCGTTCTTGTTAACCTCTGAGGATAGGACAAGCAATAGGCTTAACTTGCAGCAAGGGCGGTTTAGGTCGGGCATCAGGAAAAATTTCCTAACTGTCAGAGTGGTTAATCACTTGAATGAATTGCCTAGGGAGATTGTGGAATCTCCATCATCGGGGATTTTTAAGAGCAGGTTGGACAAACACCTATCAGGGATGGTCTAGATAATAATTAGTCCTGCCTTGAGTGCCGGGGACTGGACTAGATGACCTCTCAAGGTCCCTGCCAGTTCTATGATCTCATTTTTAAGTGAATTATTTTTTTCCTTATAAAGTAACATTACAATTGATGAAGTTGCCTATCATAAGAGAAGATTGATGGTTCTGATATTGATCATGATTTGTAAACTGCACATCAACAGGCCAAAACTTGACTGAGTACGGAGGATCATGTAATGATTGCTAAACCACAGATACAGAACTGCTGATTAAACAATCCTGGTGGGTAAAGATGATTGATATTACCATACCAGACAATAAGTTATTTCCCAACTAGCAAGAGAAAGTTAAATGTACTTAATGTGCACTTTTGTGTGTGTGCGTTACTGGTTTAGTTCCTGAAGCAATCAAAGAGAGTATTCCTCGCTTTTTCAACCTTGTACTGTATGGCAAATTGCAAGACATTGGATGATGATTAAAGGTTTGATTCCGCAAAGTGTTTAAATATCTGTCTAACTTTAATCATGCAAATATCCCATTGACTTACTGGGACTACTTCCATACTTAAAGTTAGGTAGATGCTTTTCAGTATCTTCATGGTCAGGGCCTAAAATAGACACTACCACTATCTTTTGGTTTTTTTCTGGGGGTGGAAGGAAGGTGTGTGTGTGTGTGTGTGTGTGTGTGTTTCTTATATACAACATCCTAGTAGCACTATACTTTATTTGCATGTATGTTAAGAAGGTTTGGCTTTCATAGACCTATAAAAAGTTTGAAAAAAAAATTCCTTGTGGAGGTTTCTAACATTAAAGTGTAGTCCTTTTAGACAAATCATCTAAGTTATTATAAAATAACTATGCTGTCCATGAACCAGCAAGATTCATAGTTCACTTCCTGCTCAAATGACCATACAATTTGACTACACGGATACCTCAATTTTAAATTTACACTTCAGTACCTTAAATGATGTGCAGTGTTTTACTTAAAAAATAAGATCATGTGATTTTTCTTTAAGTTGTTGTACATATCTGTTCAGGGACACATTTATTCAATTGTCAAATGTTTCATTCCCCAATAACAGACTCAATCCTTCATCCATTGAAATCATTGGCAAAAGTCCCACTGGGTTCAGTGGAGCAGGCCTATTAAGAGCTGATTAAGAAATGTGAAGAATGTGAATTTGAAGAGGTCTTTTGGCAGTAAAAGTAACTCCTTTTAGTTTTATCTGTATCAAGGGTGTGCTCCATTTTAGCTGTTGAGCACTGTAATGCCTAAGGACATAAGAATGGACATGCTGGGTCAGACCAAAGATCCATCTAGCCCAGAATCCTGTCTTCCAACAGTGGCCAGGGGAATGAATAGTGCCCTAGAGGGAATGAACAGAACAGGGCAATTATTGAGTGATCCATCCCCTGTCATTTAGCCCCAGCTTCTGTCAGTCAAAGGCTTAGGGACAAACACCAGCCACACTCTGGCTCCCACCAGCCTGGGTTATTACTTGCATGGTGACCCCAACACACTCCCAGTCCCTAGTTTTCCCTCCAGAAATGTGTGTTCTGAACTGTCCGGCCCGCTCCTGGACAGTTTGGATCTTTTAGGTCTGTTGTCCCTGTAAGGGAACAATATACAACAACTTGCCACCTTAAATGGAGTTACCCACATGGTTCAGGTTAACCACAACACTGGATTAATTTTGATTAAAGAATCAAAAAAGTTTATTTAACAGAAGGAGATAGGACTTTAAGTGAGTAAAAGTATTAAGGCATTAAAGTCAGAATGGTTGCAAGAAAAATAAAGATAAAATACTTCCTAGTACTAAAACTTTACAAACTAGGCTAGGTTCAAGGTAAAATTGTTCCCACAGGCTTCCAACAGCATTATTAACCAATCTTCAGGTCAGGATCTCTCCCAAATTCAAAGAGCTGGATTCTTTTGTCAAGCGAGATGGATAGGGAGAAGTAGCTTGGAGTGGTTTTGCCCCTCACCTTTATAGTTCAGTCACCCTTTGAAATGAAGTTTCCTAACAGAGACCTCTAGATAATGTTCTTTCCAGCTGAGATCAAGGAGACATGGAGTCTGGTGGAGGCAGGAGGTTTTTTGCTGTTTCTTTCCTTGCTAAAAAGTGGCCACTAGATAGGTGATGGCTCATCAGCTTTGATGACCCCTGGCTGAGGTGTCAACTTGTCCTTTGTCTTTGAGAAACAGATTTACCCACTTATTTGGTAAACACATTTTACTTATCTGGTAAACACATTTCAGTCATGATTGCAGCTTATGTTCATAATTTTATGTATAATATTGTTACGTGCATTTTACCATGATATTATTGACCAGCACGTTATTAGTTTTCAAATGATAACTTAAAAGGCGTATTTTGTACAAAGATTATCACAATAGAGTGTAGGGTGTGAATTCAGGAGTGCATTCTGTCACAATCCCCGGCAACAAGTTCCACAGCTTGACTGTGTGTTGTGTGAGAAGGGCTTCTTTATGTTTGTTTTAAGCCTGCTGTCTATTAATTTCATTGGGTGACCCCTGGTTCTTGTGTTATGAGAAGGGATAAATAACAATTCCTTATTCACTTTCTCCACACCATTCATGATTTGTAGACCTCTATCATATCCCCCCTTTGTCCTCTCTTTTCCTAGCAGAACAATCCATGTCTTTTTTATCTTCCATCATATTAAATTTGTTCCATATCCCTAATAATTTTTGTTGCCCTTCTCTATACCTTTCCAATTCTAATATATCCTTTTTTAGATGGGGCAACCTGAACTGCACACAATATTTAACATGTGAGTGTATCATGCATTGATATAGTGGAATTATGATATTTATTCTTTTATTATCTATCCCTTTCCTAATAGTTCCTAATATTGTTAGCTTTTTTGAGTCCTTCTGCACATGAACAGATATTTTTAGAAAACGATCCACAATGACACCAAGATCTCTTTCTTGAGTGGTAGTAGCTAATTTAGATCCCATCATTTTGTATGTATAGTCAATATTATGTTGTCTGATGTGCATTACTTTGCATTTATCAACGTTGAATTTCATTGGCCATTTTGTTGCCCAGTCACCCAGTTTTGTAGCTTTGCAGTCTGCTTTGGACTTAACTATCTTGAGTAATTTTGTATCATCTTCAAACTTTGCAAATGCACTCTTCACCCCTTTTCCATATCCTTTATGAATATGTTGAATAGCACTGGTTCCCTTATAGATTGATGGTGGACACAGCTATTTACCTCTCTCTATTCTGAAAACTGACCATCTATTCCTACACTTTGTTTCCTGTCTTTTAACCAGTTACTGATCCATGAGAGGATCTTCTCTTTTATTCCATGACAGCTTAGTTTGCTTAAGTTCCTTTAATGAGGGACCTTGTGGAAGACTTTCTGAAAGTCCAAGTATACTAAATCCACAGGATCATTCTTGTTCATGTGTTTGTTGAACCCCTCAAAGAATTCTAATAGATTGGTTTCCCTTTACAAAAGCAATGTTGACTCTTCCCCAACATATCACATTCATCTATAGGTCTGATCATTCTGTCCTTTATTATAGTTTCAAGCAATTTGCCTGATATTTAATTTAGGCTTACTAGTCTATAATTGCCAGTATCACCTTTGGAGACTTTAAAAAAAAATCTGTTACCTTAGCTATCCTTCAGTCATCTGGTACAGAGACTCATTTAACTGATAGGTTACATACCACATTTAGTAGTCTGGCAATTTCATTTTTGAGTCCCTTCAGAACTTTTGGGTGAATACCATCTGGTCCCAGTGACTTATTGTTTAATTTATCAATTTGTTCCAAAATCTCCTCTATTGACACCTCAGTCTGGGACAGTTCCTCAGATTTGTTACCTGAAAAGAATGGCTGTGGCATGGGAATCTCCCTCACACCTTATGCAGTGAAGATTTATACAAAAATTCATATAACTTCTCCGCCACAACCTTATCTTCACTGAGTGCTCCATTAGCCCCTCAATTGCCTAGTGGCCCCACTGATTGTTTGGCAGGCTTCCTGTTTCTCATGTATTTAATATTTTTTTGCTTTTAATTTTTTGTGGTTTTGCTAGTTGCTTTTCAAATTCTTTTTTGCGCTGCCTAATTATACTTTCACACGAGAGTTGCCAGAGTTTGTTTCTTTCTATTTTTCTCAGTAGGATTTTACTTCCAATTTTTAAATGATGCTTTTTTGCCTCTAACTGACTCTTTTACTCTGTTGTTTTTTGGTCCCCATACTATTTTTGTTATTTGGGATATACATTTAATTTGTGCCCCTTTTAAGGTGTTTTTAAAAAATTTCCATGCCATTTTTAGGCATTTGATGCTTGTGACTGTTCCTTTTAATTTCCATTTAACAAGCCTCCCCATTTTTTTGTGTAGTTCCCCTTTTTTAAATTAAAGTCTACTGTGGTGGCCTTCTTTGGTGTTGTACCCCCACAAAGATATTAAATTTGATTACATTCTGGTCATTCTTACCGAGTGATTCAGCTATAGTCACCTTTTGGACAAGATCCTGTGCTCAACTTAGGACTAAATCAAAAATTGCCTCTTCTGTTGTGGGTTCCAGGACTATCTGCTCCAAGAAGTAGTCACTAGAGTTGTCTAGAAATTTTATTTCTGCATCCTGTCCTGAGGTGACATGTACCCAGTCAATATGGGGATCATTAAAATTTCCCATTGTTATTGAGTTTTCTGTTGTTGTAGCCTCTCTAATCTCCCTGAGCATTTCACAATCATCACCACCATCCTGGTCAGGTGTTTTTTAGTGTATTTCTTCTGCTATACTATTATTATTCAATCATGGAATTCTATTCATAGAATAGAATTTTTCTATTATATTTGACTCTGTGCTTTCCTTTACATATATTACCACTCCCCCACTAACATGACCTACTCTGTCATTCATATATATTGTATACCCTAGTATTACCGTTTCCCATTGATTATCATCATTTCACCAAGTCTCTGTGATGCCTGTTATATAAATGTCCTCATTTAATACTAGGCACTCAAGTTCACCCATCTTCATAGTTAGACTTCTAGCTTTTGTATACGAGCATTTATAAAATTTGTCAATACGCAGTTGTCAGCTTTCATGTGATGTAATTGAATGGGTTTTTTTCATTCCGCTGTTTCTCTTCAGCTCCTACCTGTACTTTATCAGCATCTATCCTTTCCTCTTTCCTTTTCCCTGAAAGTACTTTGTGTTAGACTATGATACAAAGATGCCTGTCAAGCACTCTAAGAAATATAGGTTGAGTGCAAGTAGTGGGAGTAACCAAAAGTCTATTTCATCACGTTGAGTACCCTGTCTTCTGTAGGCAGTTATCTGGTAATTGTATTAGGTAACTTTAAAAAAGGAGGAAATTTGTAAGATTAAGAAGGCCCTCCACCTTTGACAAAACAGTCAAATACTGCAACCTGACAGGTAGCTAAAGAGCTTAGATGTTCCTCTGATATTGTTCTTAGCCATAAGCCCTCAGGCTTTGTTCTACATGCTTAGTTAAACTGTTTTTATCTTACATAAATCCTGGTAAGCTACTTTAAGACCCATCAGACTACCTCAATTGCCATTTAAGTGTTTTTTTCTGCACTAACTGCTTCTTGTTAAATAGTTTGACATTTATGTGTCTAGACTTGGGATGTTTTGATATTGATTTTGTACAGAATGATAATGGAGCATAGTGGCAACATTAGTTTTGCTGTCATATACAGTAGTGAGATATCTCCTTCAACTTTTTTATACTGGGAGCAAAATCTGGAAGCGTATAGTTCTAAATTTAGCAAAGTTCTTCAATGCGAGGCTTTCACTTTGTTTGATTTTACCAGACATTTTATATTTATTTCTTTAGGGTCTCCCTTTCTGGTGAAGATTTGAGAAAACTGAAGCTTCCTGCTCAATCCCTGAATGGTAAGGGCTATTGAAATATCTGTTCTTTCTCTCATGCTGACTCATAGAACCATAGGGTTAGAAGGGACCACAAGGATCTTCTAATCTAACCCATTGTCAAGATGCAGGATTTGTTGTGTCTAACCCATCCAAGACAGATGGCTACCCAGCCTCCTTTTGAAAACCTCCAGTGAAGGCACTTCCACAACCTCTCAGTGCAGTCTAGTCCATTGTCCTACTGTTCAGGAGCTCAGAGCTTTGCTCATAAATTTTGACTAGGCATCCAATCACCCTCCTGCCCCAGAAGCCACAGAGACCACGGTAGGGGAACTGGCCTGATTGTAGTACCAGGAAGCCCAAGAAGAATGTGAGCACCAGAGACTGATGACAGAACTGTGGATCAGGGAGACTGAGGCAGCCCAAGCTTCAATCAAGACCAATGGGGTGGTGGAAAGTGCCCACCCAAGATGCATGGGCAGTGAACAATTTGAGGAGAGAGTCCACCAAAGATGCATGGAATTAGCAGCATCCAAAGTCAAAAAGGACGCTGAGGGCAGGGCATTCAAGAGGCAAATGGAAGTTCAAACATTGCAGGTCAGCATACTCGCAGGAAAAGCAGCCTCCCCAGCCTGGGAGTACACCTCCACACAACACAAGGGAGTGGAAGAAAAGTTGCCCAATTTCTAAAGAAACTGACTGTATAGAAGAATATCTGGCCATCTTTGAAAGACTATGTGGGATGCATGATATCGCAAAGGAAAAGCAGGTGCCTATCCTCCTAACTATTTAGCTGGGAAAGCCTGGCAAGTTTTTAATGATATGGAGGTGAGTGATGCTAAGGAGTATAAGAAATTTAAAGAAAATGTATTGAAAAGGTTTAAGATTACCCTGGAGACCTATCAACTGAAGTACAGAAATCTCAGAATTGAAGTACAGACTATATCAACCATATTGAAAATGTGTATAAAATGTGTAATGTTATGAGAAAATGGATATTGAGTGCAGGGGCTGAAGATGACTGTGAAAACCTGCCTTGGTCTGCTGGCCCAGGAGCAATTGTTATGGGTAGTTACAGGTGAAGTAAAGGCAGCCAACTGTGAGAAAAAAGCCCTCCACAGTTTTGGAGGCTACAGGTATTGGTGATGAATATATTGAATTAAGGGTCCATGAGGGGCGCAAATCCCAGAAGAAGGAAAATCCCCCGTCACCCAGGTTAAGAGGGAGGGGGTTTGGAACTAGCCATAGCCCCAATTTTGATTAAAAACAACCCGTGGCTTTAAAAAACAAAACAAAAATAAACAAAAAAAACCACCCTACCCTATGGGAAGGCAGGTAGTCTGCCTTCGCTGTGGGGCTCCCATGGATATAAAGTCAAATTGCCCAACCACATCAAACAGTCCTAAATTAAATAACCTTACTATTACTCAACCTGTGGTCTTCGGACCCTTGGGGGTCTGTACTCTATGTCTAAGATTTCCAAAGGGGTCTGGACCTCCATTTGGAAAAAAGGTTGAAAACCATTGATCTAAATCATGACATATGCATATATTTCTTGATTATGAGGCATCTATTTAACTCCTGAGAATTTGTTGTTTCCACCTAAATTTAAATGTAACAAGCAGTGTTATCCTGATTTGTATCAGAATGTCTCATGATACCCTATGTTGGGGGATGGGGGAGAGAGAGATTGGCTATAATTTAACTACCTATAATTTGGACAGGCTGCCTTAATTGGCATCAGTCCTGCATTCTAAATCAGGGTTTCTCAGCAGTGTGTAGTGACCCTCAGTTTGGGTCAAAAAGGCAGTATGCATTGAACATTTTATTACAATCTAAAGCAAAGAAAAAAAATTCGGCGAAACTAAATTATTTCTTTGCTTCACTCTTCACGGCTGAGGATGTTAGGGAGATTCCCAAACCTGAGCCATCCTTTGTAGGTGACAAATCTGAGGAATTGTCACAGGTTGAAGTGTCACTAGAGGAGGTTTTGGAATTAATTGATAAACTTAACAGAGACAAGTCACCAGGACCAGATGGCATTCACCCAAGAGTTCTGAAAGAACTCAAATGTGAAATTGCGGAACTATTAACTATGGTTTGTAATCTGTCCTTTAAATCAGCTTCTGTACCCCATGACTGGAAGCTAGCTAATGTAACGCCAATATTTTAAAAGGGCTCTAGAGGTGATCCCGGCAATTACAGACCAGTAAGTCTCATGTCAGTACCGAGCAAATTAGTTGAAACAATAGTAAAGAATAAAATTGTCAGACACATAGAAGAACATAAATTGTTGGGCAAAAGTCAACATGGTTTCTGTAAAGGGAAATCATGTTTTACTAATCTATTAGAGTTCTTTGAAGGGGTCAACAAACATGTGGACAAGGGGGATCCAGTGGACATAGTGTACTTAGATTTCCAGAAAGCCTTTGACAAGGTCCCTCACCAAGGCTCTTACGTAAATTAAGCTGTCATGGGATAAAAGGGAAGATCCTTTCATGGATTGAGAACTGGTTAAAAGACAGGAAAAAGGGTAGGACTAAATGGTAAATTTTCAGAATGGAGAGGGGTAACTAGTGGTGTTCCCCAAGGGTCAGCCTTGGACCAATCCTTTTCAACTTATTCATAAATGATCTGGAGAAAGGGGTAAACAGCAAGGTGGCAAAGTTTGCAGATGATACTAAACTGCTCAAGATAGTTAAGACCAAAGCAGACTGTGAAGAACTTCAAAAAGATCTCACAAAACTAAGTGATTGGGCAACAAAATGGCAAATGAAATTTAATGTGGATAAATGTAAAGTAATGCACATTGGAAAAAATAACCCCAACTATACATACAATATGATGGGGGCTAATTTAGCTACAACTAAGTAGCAAATAGATCTTGGAGTCATCGTGGATAGTTCTTTGAAGACGTCCACGCAGTTTGCAGCTGCAGTCAAAAAAGCAAACAGGATGTTAGGAATCATTAAAAAGGGGATAGAGAATAAGATGGAGAATATCTTATTGCCCTTATATAAATCCATGGTACGCCCGCATCTTGAATACTGTGTACAGATGTGATCTATACATCTCAAAAAAGATATACTGGCATTAGAAAAAGTTCAGAGAAGGACAACTAAAATGATTAGAGTTTTGGAATGGGTCCCATATGAGGAGAGATTAAAGAGGCTAGGACTTTTCAGCTTGGAAAAGAGGAGACTAAGGGGGGATATGATAGAGGTATATAAAATCATGAGTGGTGTGGAGAAAGTGAATAAGGAAAAGTTATTCCCTTGTTCCCATAATATAAGAACTAGGGGCCACCAAATGAAATTAATGGGCAGCAGGTTTAAAACTTAAGGAAGTTCTTCTTCACACAGCGCACAGTCAACCTGTGGAACCCCTTGCCTGAGGAGGTTGTGAAGGCTAGGACTATAACAGCGTTTAAAAGAGAACTAGATAAATTCATAGAGGTTAAGTCCATTAATGGCTATTAGCCAGGATGGGTAAGGAATGATGTCCCTAGCCTCTGTTTGTCAGAGCGTGGAGATGGATGGTAGGAGAGAGATCACTTGATCATTACCTGTTAGGTTCACTCTCTGGGACACCTGGCATTGGCCACTGTCAGTAGACAGGATACTGAGCTGGATGGGCCTTTGGTCTGACCCAGTATGGCCATTCTTATGTTCTTAAAATCTCACTCCCCCCACTTCCTACAGCCCCTGACCTTTCAAGGTCAAATATTCTCTGTCAACCTCTTGAAACACACACACAAAAATAAATATGGGCTAAGCCTTGTTATCATTGATACAGGTTTTTACTTTGACTTTTAAAGGAAATGATTGTCATGCCCACTTGGTCACAATTTTTTTTTTACTTCAAATAGGGTGTCTCTAGCCTGAATAGGTTGAGAAACTGACCTAAATGTTAATTTCAAACTGAGAGTGACTTGACTCTTTTGGCTTGACTATTTGGCTGAGATATAGATTTACAGATTCCAAGGCCAGAAGAGGGTCCATTGTGATCCTCTAGTCTGACCTTCTGTGTGTAACACAGGACACAGAACTTCCCTAACATAATTGTATTTAAAATACATCATGTCTTGTAAAAAAAACATCCAATCTTGATTTAAAATCCACCACCTTTGGTAAACTGTTCCAATGGTTAATTATCCTCACTGTTAAAAATGTATACCTTTTTTTCCAGGCTGAATTTCTCTTGCTTCAACTTCCATTATTGGATTTTTTTATACCTTTGTCTGCAACGTGGAAGAGCCTTTGAAAATCTCTCTCTGCATAATACAGCCTGGCAAAATTGTTATGAAAATTTTCCAGCCCTGGCACAAAATCTATATGCCTACCCTTTGCCATGTTGACAAGTGATAAAGTACAGAGGGAGAGGGTAATGGAATTAAAACAGAAGTTATTTGACATACCCCTGTCAAAAGCACAACTACACTCAGCAGCTAAGGAGAATTTTACAAGGCTGACATAAATTATAATGTTAATAAGCTTGTGTGACGGGGTATACAAACCCCTCACTGGGCCTGAAGGCAATACTGTTAGCCCCCCACTCCAGACCAGCCGAGAATGCTCTGACTGGAAGAGTGGGTTAAGAGAGCCCAGGCAAAGGGCGGTGGACATCCTGCAGGAGAGAGGAGTCCTTCTCCAGGAAGCCAAGCAGAAGAGTGAGCCTGAAAGGGGACCACAGAATGGGTAACACCCACAGGTGGAGCCTTCTCTAACCACCACCCCCTCAGAACTTGCAAGGCCCTGCTGCTTTGACCTTTTTGTTGTAAGGCGATTGACTCTTTGAACTATAAGGTGCATGCCCCAAACTGGAGGGATCTATAGGTAAGAAGTAGCTGAGGGAAGCAGCTTATATTCCCTGCAGGGAGGACTCTGCTGCTGTCACTTCCCAGATGTGGGTGAAAACCCAAAACCCCTGACTTACAGTCAGAAACAGGTACCCCTAACACCCTGACAGAGAGGCAGAGGGCTGGAAGATGGATATACTGACTCCTCGGCTTTCTGGCCTCCAAGCTTCCTATTACAGCTTAGCTAAAATAAAAAAATAGGCCATTCTGCTAACTCTCCAGCCCAGCCGGGTTGCTAGTCATGGCTGACAAGTTTAACAGACTATTCAGGCTATGCAGCTGCAGAGTTACGGGACTCAATAAAATTATTGCTGGACAGATATTGAGCCAATAACATGATATCAGACCATATTATACTGCACAGATGTAGGTATCATTCTAAGCAGTTTTGTGCTGTTTTTCAATGATAACATATGTGATGCTTGCAAAACCCATTGCCAAGCTTATCTGAGAATAAATGGTCCAGATGTTTTCAATAGAAAACACATCATCCTAAAATCAATAGATATTTCTTATTCTTTGTATTCTTCTTTCCTGTACATGCAGCAAGTATTAATGGTGAAATGATTGTGTGTTACTGTAGTTTAACAAAATGATCAGGAAGACGAGCTGTGTTAGTAGCATTCAGACATTTAATAGCATTTATCCCTTTAACTTCATTATAGTACAAGGGCCTAAGGCCCAAAGACAGTTATTTTTAATGCAACTTCAGAGAGAGAGAAGTAACTTCTTATATGGACAACACACTCTTCTTTCAAATACATTACCAGGGTTCCAGGGAATAAGAACAGGGTCTTGCCACCTCCTCCTCCTCCCTGTCCCCACCCAGTCTCAGCGGTCACTCCATATGGTCAAGATTATCCTATTAGTCCCTGGGGCCAGCAATAAAAGTCCAACCCTCAGGCCTTCACAGCTACTACCATACTCCCGATGTCAGCACCCCTTCCTTGATCCCTTAGTCCAAATCCATTTAGCCTCATCTCTTCCCAGGTCCTCTCTAGAACACAGGAGGAGCTGCTCCAGGATGCTCCGTTTCGCTCTATCACGCCCACTATTATGTGATTCAGCATAGCCAACTGATCCCCTTTCTTCTAGATGGTCTAAATAAAGACTTCAGCTTCCCCCAGAAGAATAACCAAGACCCAGATCTTGAAAGGTATTTAGGCATCTAATTCCCAGCAGAATTAAGTGCCTTAATACCTTTGAGGGTCTGGGCCAAACTGCCTCCATCCAGTGCCTTGGAGGAGAGAGAGAGAATTCCAGAACTGCCCAACTCTTGCACCCACTGGGATATACTCCATGCCACTGGATCCTTGCAGCTTCATTAGCAACACATGAGGCAATGGGGTCATTGTGCCCAGAACATCAGGTTAACCACTGGCCAGATTTCTCCAACCACATGGTTAGTATTCTTCATCCCAGTGCCTAGACAGCAACACATCTTGATAATAAAGTTGCTGTTTTGGAATAATTTAGAAAATGTGTGGGCTTGGTAATTTATTGTCTTGGCTGCTTTTGCTTCTGGCACCCTGCTTATTCACTTCCATTTACTGATTAGTGCCATCTCTCTGCCCTATCACACCTGTCTTTTTGTTTGGTTCCATTTATTCATTGCTGCTAGTACTCATCCTCCACCCCCCAGGAACCACTCCTTCCCTTCTTGCCTTCCACCTCACCAATCCTCCACTACATTGTGGTTTTCCTTTCTCAAACCTTATTCTCATCCATTGCTTCCCTACCTGTATCCTTTCTCTTGCTCACCTTGGAACTCAAATTCCAACACTAACACACTCACCACTATTCACGCCCTCTTTCCTAAGTCAATAGTATCTCCTCATGCTCAAAGGAGCCTCCCTCTATCTTCTCCATTTTTTTATATGGAGCCACTTCACTTTCAGTGGACTCATTTCCTCCCATTCTTGTCAATCAGAGGTGATAGACTAGAAATGTTCCTCTCTCCTTTTTGCTGCTGCCAACCCATTTCCCTCCCTCCTCCCTCTCCCTTCTTCCCTATCTTCAAAATCTAGTCCTTTTCTCACCTATTTCTCGATGGCCATAATCTATGGCACTCCAGATGTGTCATTGCCCTCCTTCAACTTTGACTTCTGGCTGCCCCTCTTCCCTCAATCTTCTATCCTCATTCAGGGACATTCAGCTTCCACACTGATTAACAGCCTGACCCTACTACCTCATACTTCATTATTGCCTTTGGTGGATCATCTTATTTCCTCCACCTCCACCCCACACACTTTAAATGTCCTTCAGGTTGTACTCTTTTTCTCCCTCTATGCTTGTCTGTTGGGTGAGCTCCATCAAGCTGTCCTGCAGTGACTCAAAAACATGAGTACCCTCCTCAGGCCAGATTATTAAGAAGCAAGGCACCAGATTGGGAATCTATACTTAGTTTTCAACAAACAACTAAGTGTAAACTCTTCAGGCACTATAACCAGGGCTGGCTCTAGGCACTGGCTAAAGAAGCAGGTGCTTGGGACGGCCAATACTAAGGGGTGACATTCTGGCCGCTATAGGAGTGGCATGTCGGGGTCTTTGGCAGCAATTCAGCGTCAAGTCCCTCACTCCCTCTCGGAGCGAAGGACCAGCAGCCGAATTGCCACTGAAGAGTGGAGCGGTGCGATTGCGCTGCCGCATTTTAAAATTTATTTATTTATTTATTTGGTTTTGGCGCTGCTTGGGGCGGCAGAAAACCTGGAGCCAGCCCAGACTATAACAGCCAAACCAAGGAGTCATAGATAATCCCCCTGATTTATCTCACCACCCATGTAAGCTTACCTTTGGTGTAGATGAACCTTACACCAAAAAAAATCACAATATTCATGTTACTCCCAGTCCAAAAGGACCAGTCACTCATCCCAGGTCAATTGTACCTTAGATCTTACACCAAAGACAACTCTTGTAGCCAGTCCTATAATTAGCTATCTAAAGATTTATTAGCTAGGAAAAGGAAATGAGGGTATTAACAAGGTTAAAGCAGGTAAACATATACACAATAGAGTTCCAATCTTAAGTTTCAAAAAGTAATAGATGCTATTATAATAAGTAAATTCTATCTACCCTTTAGGGCTAATCTATGCTGAGCACTGGGGATCTCGGTTTTATGCCTAGAAAACCTTGCCCTTCAGAGTCCAAAGTACAAAGATACAGTTTCTTCTTGTTAGGTGTTTTTATCCCATTCCCCATTTGTGCTTATCAGCTGATTGGAGAAAATCACTTGCAAGACTCATCTCCAAGGAGGAGGGAAGAGCGATCAGCAAAGTCTTTTGCCCCCTTTAAGGTTTGACAATAGTTTGTCTGACATTGATGGGCCTTCCCTGTTGAGCAGAATGTAACACCTTCTGCTGGACATCTGCATTTCACACTAGTTAAATCATGTTTGGTGATTTGCATAGTTCCTGAGGATTAAAATGCAAACATTGAAATATTACCTTATAATATGGCATATATTTTAAGTGAGATTAATGCATGCAGCAATTTACAAACATTCCCTAGAGTCTAAACACTTAGTTCGTCCATTTATCCGAGGAATTTTTGTTATAATGAAGTCACTTGCGCATCAGTATTGAAATAAGGACTGAAAATAGTATGTCTTATTCATCAGGCGAATATGTATTTGCAGCTCTGAATAGTCTGTGGAGGATCTGCATGTGAATATATGAAGGAAAAATTTGAACTGTAAGGTGTTCACATGTAAGAGCTGATCAGTAAACAAATAACTCCCTCAATTGGATGCATGCTGCATTATTCTAGGATTAAAATGAATGTTTACTACGTTGCTTCACTAAATGTATGCTGCAGTATTCTAAGAATTGTGTAGTAATAACGGGAGGACTTTAAAAGTGACTATTTGGTAATTTTGCATTTTTTCCTAAGAGTTTCTAGTGGGGTTGGGTTGTTGAGACATTTATAGAGTTCAACTATTCCTGACCCAGTCATATTTTAGGGGAAAAATCTAAACAGAAAGTTAATGGATAGACTCTAGAAGGATGGAGTGAAGGGGACTTGAGCAAACTGATAATCAAATAAAATTACTTTAGCTGCAGTGTGTTGAATACATTGGAGTGGGAAGAGATGAGGCTGGAAAGTGGTCAGTAGTCTCTATGTAACAACAATTCAGCAACGAGGGACAGGGAGGAATGCAGGGAGTCAGAAGATGTTGTAGAAGGTGAAGCAATGTGATTTGGTGAAGACCTGGATCTGAGGGGGGAATGACAAGGAGAAATTAGAAAGTGAGCTTGAGTGACAAGGAGGTTGCTGGAATTGTCTGTAGAGATAGAGAGTAATGGGGGCGGGGTAGGGGGGAGAGCAGATGCTTTAGAAGGGAAGATGGGTAATGCAGGTTTAGACATGTTTTATTTGAGAAAGAAATGGGAAACCCAGGAGAAGATATAGATGTGTCTAGTCATGCTATGAGCCTGGAGGGAGTGGGAAATGTACATCTCAAGATGTACATTTGAGAGGCAATAGCCTAAAAGTACTAGTTGAAACCATGGAGTCTGATGAGCTTGTGATGCTGGCAAACCACGTGCCAGCTTATGCCAAGGTCCCCATGCCTCACTTCCAATAAACACATAGCTGGAATCTGTCTGCTTCACCTGTGTTAGTATAGGTGAAATAGGCATTAGAGTTATAAAAATGACTCCTACTCAGGCATCTTTATTGACCACAACTTAGCAGTATTGCATAGAGAGAGAGGCAGTCTCTCAAATAGGCAAGTCCCCATCCAGTTCTATATTGCAAGTAAATAATCTCTCATCAGAATATGTGCTACTCATGGGTCTATCATATTTACCTTTCTTCTTGATCTCCTTTCCCTCTCACTATTGCCAGGAGTGGTCTCTTCCTTTCTCTAGCTCTTGTCTCAATTTGAATACATTACTTTAATTGCTATTCATTGAAATTGTCTCTTCTATTCATTCTTAGTTATGACTCTATGCAAATTGAAAATTAGTAAATTTTTAAGCAAAAAAGAATAACTTCCAAGGGCTGTTCATACAAGAATTTAATGCATGACCATCTTTATCTCATTAACATACCGACTTTCATGTTAATAACATAACTATTATTACAGTAAGCAGATCCACCTTAAAAGAAATCTAAAAGGAGACTAATTTTGTCTGTGAAGAATACAAACTGTTATCATAGAAGTTTGTGTATCTGGGTACAGTATTTAATTTTAATGTAAAAAAATCACAGAAGCAGAAAAAGGACATCCATAGCAAGCGATTAAGATGGTGTCTTTCAGTTGACAGCATGTGCAATAGTCTACTCCAGAAGAAGTACCAGGGCAGCCAGCATGGCAGGAAACAGTGACACAACAGGGTAAAGTGAGAATCTAGAGGGCTTCTTCCTTTCTCTACTAAATGTGTGGCAACAGGTCATGATCCAGATAGGCAGCAAGCATGGAGTGGGAGCCTACACTGCTTGTTTTTAGAGCAGCATTAAAGAATGCTGCTAAACATATTGTCCTCAAGCGTCCTTTAAACCACCCTGCCCTGCATATGCAGAATGTCTTAAGAACCCTCCACTCTGCCACTACCACCCTACTCTTGCCCTCTCACTTTGATAAGAAAAGCCAGAGTATCTACGGTATGTAACAAAACAAAGATGATGATGACAAAAGACACATTGGGTTAAAAAGAAAAAGTGCAGTACTAGAGAGATGGCTGAGTCCATTCCATTTAGAACCCTAAGGAAAAGTACTGCAAAGCACATCAGAAAATACCACATCACTGTGATCTAGGATATTACTGAGGGAAACAAGAGAATGAAACATGACTGGTGACTGGGAAATAGCAGATGTTCCCCCTCAAGGGCATGAGTGGAACTGTAATTGAACAGAACAACAGCATCCTACCAAGCAGGAGAGTATTAAGCAGGCAGTCTAGAAGAATACAAACAAACATACAAGTATTATCATCATTCCCCTTCACACTGAGACATGGAGAGGTAAGACCCAAGAACAACCCCATCCATTAAGAGAAGGACACAGAGCAAACAGCTATGAACATAAGAAAGGCGAAATATTCTGACTAACATCATAAGGACACAGGATGCCCAATAGCATATCGATCTGCAAAATTTTACACAGCATACATTTGAGATGAGACAACTCCATAGTCAGCTGAACAGGCTATTGGATGGAATTAATAGTAGTGACTATTCTACCCAAACCATTGGCTAATGGCTATATATCATTGAATGTTCCTGGCAGAGTCATATAAAAAGGCCAGATACTTCTTGCATAGAGTAGTCCCATTGGAGCTGCTTATGTATGTAAGGTTATTCAGGTTTGTGTTTGTAGTACTAGTCCCCAAAAATGTGTGAGTAAGGTCAAGTGCAAAGATATGAATATATTCAAAAATCCATTCTTTGCCTGGCAAAGAAAAAAGACTTCCATACCAAAGCAAGGCACTACACCTCAGTGGTCCCCAACCTTTTCGTCTGGCGGGCGCTAGACGAAGGACCACTGCGGCGGTGGAGCACCCGCCAAAATGCCACCGAATTTCAGCGGCATTTCGGCACGACGCCTCTTGATGACGCCACTTGCCGTCGACAAGTGACGTCATCGAGAGGCATCACTGCCGAAATTCAGGAGCGACGCCTCTCGATGTCGTCACTTGTCGATGGCAAGCGGCGTCATCAAGAGGCGTCCCGGCCAAAATGCCGCTGAAATTCGGTAGCATTTCGGCGGGTGCTCTCCCGGGGCCCAGGACGCGGGCGCATTAAGATGCCCCCATGGGCGCCATGGCACCCGCGGGCTCCGCGTTGGGGACCACTGCCTTATGTGTTATTCTGCACAAGTTCATTCTCATCATATATATTAGTGCAGTTTCCATCTCCACCAAACAAAAGTCAACAAACAGCCCAACATCTTCCTGAATGGCCACAGGCTGCACTATGACCCAAAGCTTGTGTATTTAGGTGCGGCGCCATAACATTCAAGGAACACCTTACCAAGTCCTTGCTGAAAATAAAGACAAAAAACAACCTGGTCAGCAAACCGGCTGATTCAACCTGGGGGAGCCAAATATGCTGATCCTAAGAAGCTCTGGGCTTGCCTTACATTATTCTGTAGCAGAGTATTGCTCCCCAGTGTGACTTAGTTCTTCTCACAGAGAACTGGTGGACATTCAGGTGAATTAAGCTATGTATTAAATAATTGGTAGCATGAGTCCAACCAACCTAGCCTGGTTGCCTGTACTCGCCCACATAGCCCCTTCTGACATCAGGCAACAAGTCATCTTGCAGAATCTGCTTCCTAAGGTGCAAGGCATATCACATCTACCCCTCTTTAAAGAGTGTCTAATCGACCAATCTACTATTTTAGCTGAAGGCTCCCATTTGGACAACTCCTTTAAAGAACTTCAATGTCATCTTCAGATGGTGTACTAAGCAGGGCCGGCTCCAGACCCCAGCGCGACAAGCACGCCGGCGGCAAGCACAGGCGCAGGCAGAGGGGGGCGGCAGGGCTGCAGACCTGCCCGTGAGGGAGTCCACCGAGTCCGGGACGGGGATGACACGGCGTGACGGCGCGCGGTGCGCTGCGGGTGGTCGGCTGGGCTGGACCTCCGCGCGCGCACACGGCAGCTCGCAACGCGCGCCGCAGGAGCAGCGCCGCGCCCAGCTTCGGAGCGCCCAGCGACGAGCCGGCGCCCCGCCGCCCACCAGTCAAGCCCGCCGCCTGTCAGCCGGCGCCGCGGCTGCTGCCTGCGCTCTTGATAGTACTAAGTGGCAAGAACAAACTTCAAACAAAGCCAATGCCTACTTCGCGACACATCCAACAGTCCAGCAACCTTCCACACCATCCGTGGGCAAAGCTCAATCACTTCAGATATACAATGATCAGATGTGCCGCAAATGACTATTAGTTGGGCCTCTGTAAGTCTCCCTTTTGTTGCTGTGGCCACCTAAAAGATGTATATCACATACTTGCGGGCTACATCCATCTGCAAGGGGTGCCTGTTTCCTTCAGGGACTTGCACAATGCTCTTCAATTTGTGACTGAAGGGGGAAAATTGTATGTCCCCTGCTCTGTTTTACCCACATTCTGCCATATATTTCATATTATAGCAGTCTCGGATGATGACCCAGCACATGTTGTTCAGCTATTGAATGATTAAGACATTGAGACTAATATGCTTGACTTGAATGTCCATGTAAATGCAATCACAATAATGAAAAAGTTTTCACTAGTTAGCTAATTAAAATGACGTTGTTTTATATGGATTCTCCACAGCTATGAACAGTTTGAAAACAGCAAATTACCAAATCCAGGTTTTATTTGCACCCGGGCAACCACTGATATTAATGAGAGTTACAAACCGACCACTCAACCAAACATCTCCTTTGGAACCAGAAGTATGCAATCAGGCAGCAACAGAGACCAAAAAAAGAACCCCAATAATTGCAAATACAGTTCAGTACAGTACTGTGACTGTGTTAAATGTAAACTATTAAAAAAAAGGAAAAGCAGCATTTTTCTTCTGCATAATAAAGTTTCAAAGCTGTATTAAGTCACTGTTCATTTGTAAACTTTTGAAAGAACAGCCATAATCTTTTGTTCAGAGTTATGAACATTTCAGTTACGAACAATCTCCATTCCCCAGGAGATCTTAACTGTGAGGATCTACTGTATGCAAAACCAAATGTGTCCATTTTACCCTTGGATTGTTGGTTTAGTTTGCAGGACTGGTGGTAAATTTTGCTTCCAAACTGAGCAAATTTAATATGGAGTCATTGGACACAAAGTGGAAAAGTGAGGTTTAAAAACAGAATTATTTTCAGAAAATGACTGTGTACAAATGGCATCTACTAATTCAATGGATCTGTCCCATCCGAGTACATAGTCATATCTGCTTACTTTAGTGGCAAAATGTTTGTTTTGACTTCTTTTGACTCTTTTCAGTATTGCAGGCCCAACATAGCTATGGGAGAGCTCACTCATCATACAGAGTGTGACTAAATTCCAATTGTGAGGTCAAATTCTGTCCTCCCTCATACTCTTTGATCTGTGATGACAAGGGAGTTGCAAGCTGCACAAATATTATTGAGGCCTGCAGAAACTTCACTAGCCAGTGATGCTGAATAAGGCTGAAGTAGACTAGCTTGACTCTCAGAGCCCATTGATAAGTTTGTAGGACTGGTAACTAGAAAAAATATGTCTGAGCAAATTTTATATTGGACACAAGAATCAGGGAACCTCATTCTACCAGTTTATGGTCACTTTTCAGAGTACAGCTGTGCTTTAAATTTAATTGATATCACATACATATCCAGGTAATAAAGCTGAAATTGGGAGGTTGCACTGGTACATGAGTGAGAAGAATTTGGTTCTATGTCCTTTAAGAAGTGATTGAGGCTGCTATTGTACTTTGTTAACCTTCATGAGCAAAAACATCCCCAAAACACCACAAAGAGAAAAATAAACCTGGAGCTGTTGTTTACATTTCATTACTGGGTCTGGCCACCCTATTTTCAAGTGCAATTGACAAGTTCAAAAAATAATACAAAACAAAAGAAAAAGCTCTAGTTCTGTAAAGTATAAAATAGGCAAATTTTACAAAAACAATATCCTAAGGGAGAGAGAAAATTTCACTGGCATTCTGTCAGCTGTCAATCATACACTTTTATTATCCTTGTCTAGCTTCTATGATTTGCCCTCTGTGTGATTTATTAAAGAAACTTAACTCTCTTTACTTCTTTTTTGCTTGTGAAACAGGGAAATCTCATTACAAGCTCCATACAGCTGATTAGCTATATTTTACTGAAAGGTGCAACAACAGTAGCACATAACACACTAGTACACTGGGAAACAACCCACAAAGTAAAATGACTAGCAACCCCATCTCAAACACAAATGAATTGTAAGCATTCATAAATATCTTGTGCTTCTTCTGTACTTAATTCTCTGGCAGCCCAATAACCATCTTCTGTTCTGCAGAATGCCTGATAGATAGCAAGAAAGATACTTTAGAATGGCAACCTATGCTATCTCTGTTAATAGTGCCTTTCAAATTACACCTTCCAGTTGACCTAGCATGTTGGAAATTGGAAACTATTGGATTTGAGATACTGTGAACTATGGGTAGAATTTTTAAAAGTGCTTGGGGTATGTCTACACTGCAAAATAAATTCTGCAGTAGAGAGTCTCAAAACCTGGGTCAGCTGACTCAGGCTCACACAACAGGGCTAAAAATAGCAGAGTAGATTTTCCTGCTGTGAGACCCTTCCTCCTCTCTGGGTTTCAGAGGCCAGGCTGCAGCCCCAGCCCAAATGTCTACACTGCTAGTTTTAGCCTCATAGCATGAGCCTCACAAGCCCATGTCAGTTGACCCAGATTCCAAGTCTCACTGCTGCAGGTTTGGGTTTTGGGGTTTTTGTTTGCTTTTTTTCCAGATGGGTTTTTTTGGTGTATGGATATAACCAAGTCTTATTTTCAGAAGTGACTTAGGCACTGAGGCACCTAAGTCTCATTGAAAGTCAGTGGGGTTTAAGCTCTGAAGAGACAGGATTTTAAAGGTGTTTGATACCTAAAGATGCAGATGAGTGCCTTGTGACAGGTGCTTTTACCACTCGGCACCTATCTGCATCTTTAGGTACCTAAATATCTTTAAAAATCTGGACCTAAGTCCCTTGGTTACATTTGAAATTGGCACTTAAGACATTTGGAAAACTTTACCCTAAGTTATTTTTGCCATTGTGGGAGGCAATTTTTTGCAACACCTCAGCATCATTACATTTCAGATTCATGACCAAACTCCAGCTCCAGCCATCTTCTTAGCTACTCTAAAAATTGTGAAAGAGCTTTGGTTGTCACTGTGTCAGGATGACTGCACTTCTATTCCCCTCCATGGTCCACTCCAAGAGTGCCCAGTCAGGTCTCAGGTCTCCTGTCATCACCTGTCTCTGGGCAGGGAGCTTGACCCATTCCCTTCTGACCAAGGGTTTAAAGGTTGCACCTTACTATGCTATTGCCAGCAAGCTAGTCTGCCTAATGGGCAGCACCTGTGTGTTGCTTTCTCTCTGAGGGCTATGACCTGTGTATTGCCAACAGTTACAAGGTATCGCACAGCTCTTTCTAGCAAGCACATTTACTCTTAAGGTGAAAGCATTACAGTGAAAACATAAAACATAACAAAAATAGAAGTTCCTAGACACATGCTAAAAGCTTACCAGAGGTTCCTCATCAGTCTTATGGGGCCTTAGTAGGCCAAAGTCTTTCCGACCCTTCTGCTCGGATTGGGGTTTCCCTTGGATAGAAAGTCCTGTGTGTTTGCTGGATCAGAAAGAAGGCCCCAAGGCAGTTTAAACCCAGACATTTAATATGAAAAGCCCTTTCTTTGTCTGTTGATCTCGGAAAACTAGGTTTGAACCAGTATGCTGAAGCCTTCCCAAGGGTTTAGTATCTCTCTGGAGATATTTACAACCTAAATAATTCAGCTCCTACTGCTTTTGGTTCCTGGAGGAGCTGTGATAACTCTCCCTACTGAAGTGCATACAATCCCTGGCCCACAGTGATATACAAACTTAACACAATATAGTCCCCAAAGATATTGCACGCGGTTGCAATATCTGTCACAAATGGCTCCTCCACATTCACTGTTCTTGCATTTAACCTCTTCTAAGCCACAATGGAACAAGTCATTCAAACAAAGAACAAGACTTGTCCATTCCCTTCACCCAGGATGGAAGTTTCCCTTCCATACATGTATTACACACCGTCACAGGGTCTACTCACTGCAGTGGCCATCCTCAGGATTAGCTCTGCTAGTTGGCTTGCCCTCTTCAGTGGTGCCCCTCCCGTCATCCTCTTGACCTGTGAACCTGCCTCACTCCAGGAACCGCAGCGTCCTCTTCATGTTTCAGCCCTCCAGCTGGGTCACCATCTATGTTTTTCCCTTCTGGGGTTACCCAAATTCTTGTTATGCAAACCGTTCCAGGCAGTCTTCTCCTGTGCTGCCCTGATGGTGCCACTTCCCCAGTGGTGAGTTGGGGAACCCAGGCCTGCCCTCTATTCTGGGCTCCAGTCCAGGGACTCTCAGCTCAGCAATTCTGGGTCTACCTTCTCAGCCCTCACTGCTTCTTCCTTGGACTGCTTCCTGTTCTTCCTGATCTCCTCCCTTTTCTGAGAACACATGTTCCAAACCAACTCCCTCCTCCCTCTTAGCTCTTCCCAGGGAGTAACTTCCCTTTTCCCCAGCAGCACTGTCTGTTCTCAGTTCCTGGACCTTATAGGCCCTGCCTACTTCTGCCCAGCTGAGCCTCCTTTAACCTACTTCCTGCGCCCTGGCTACTCTTCCAGGTGCAGCATGGGCAGTTAATTGACCTACCTGGCCACCTTAACCCCCTCTAATCCTGTGTGGGGTGAACACCTCATATCACACACAAAAAAACTACATTGAAAGCAGATATTCAAAATGTAACATTTTTATCAATTATCTGGAAAATATATAAAATAATTACTGATAAAATTTACAGATAACATAAAGATTCAGGGAATAGTTAATAAAGAAGAGGACAGATAACTGATACAGAGAAATCTGGAACACCTGATAACATGGGCACAAGCAAACAATATGTGTTTTAATATGATCAAAAGTAAAGTCATACATCTGGGAACCAAGGATGTAGGCCACACTTACAAGACGAGGAACTCTATCCTTGAAAGCAGCTACTCTGAAAAGGATTCAGGGAATATAATGAATAATCAGCTGAAGATAAGCTCCAAAAGAGACCAAAATATGATCCCTGGATGTATAAACGGGAATCTCAAGGAGGAGTAGTTAAGTTATACTCTCTCTGTATTTTGCACTGCTGTGACCTCTACTGAAATATTGTGTTCACTTCTGGTGCCTACAATTCAAGAAGGATGTTGATACATTGGAAAGGGTTCAGAAAAGAGCCACATGAATGATTAAAAGATTGGAAAATGTGCCCTATAGTGCTAGATTAAAGGAGTTCCATCTATTTAGTTTACCAAAAATAAGGTTAATGGGTTACTTGATCACTGTCTGTAAATATCTGTATTTAAATCTAGGCTAAAAATAAGGCACACATGTTTAACAGTGAGAGTAATTAATTGTTGGAACAATTTACCAAGGCATGTGGTGAAGTCTCCACCACTGGCAATTTTAAAATTAAGATTCAACGTTTTTCTGAAAGATATATTCTAGTTGAAACAGGAATTAATTCAGGGAAATCCTGGGCCCCGTGTTGTACAGGAAGTTAGAGCTATCTGATCACAATGGTCCTTTCCGACCTTAGAAGCTATGAAAAAATGTGTTTTCTACTCATTGTTCAATGCGTGGCCCCATGCCTTATTTACTGCATGCTGTTTAAACCCTGCTTGAAGTCAGAAATAGTAAGTTGTGTTAAGTGATAGAATTATGTGCATATCACAGATTTTCCTTATTCCTGTTACACAGGAAACTTCCATCCATTACTCCCCAAACTCTCTTCAGAAATGCATATGCTCATTCTTGACATATTCCGTATTGCTTTCCCATTGCTTTACTGGCTGTCATTATGCCACCGTCTTTTGAGGCAAATTGTTTCCCGCTGAATACTGTCCTTTTAGTGGAGATCCATTCATAGAGTTTAATAAGGGTCTAAGCTTTTCTTGAACAGATTCTGAGGCCAGGACCTTTATTAATGGCTTTTAGGATGTTAGAACAGTGGTTAGAAACAAATTCATTTAAAAAGATATTAAAAATGTTCATGAATAAGTTCATAATTCCATTTGATGAGGTTTTTTCCATGTGGGCAGTGGTCCTGGACAATGCTACATTATATCTAGAAGCAAAATCTTGTTAAACCTGGAGCTATTAACCTGAGCTGCATAGGTGATGGGTTGGAAATGAATAGTATGGCTTTGATAACCTTTTCTATGACTAGCCTAGCACTGCTGAATGTTTTCCATCCATGGAGAGGGACACAGCATCATTTGAAGACAGCTTCATGTCAAAGGTTTTGTGTATATTTAGAACATGCAAAATCAATGGAAATGCACAATGAGAATCCTTCTGCAGAATAATTTACATGCCAAAGTCATTTGTCAAGGTTTAATATCTAGTTATTGATATGTCAAAAGTGATTACATGCTGGATTGCTTTTTGGCAATTTTTTTTTAAAGAAGCCCAATTTTTGTGTTGGGGGGCAGATCACCTCTAGGGAACCTAAAATCCCACGTTTGGTAACTATTAGAAATGAATTCACTAGGCTAACCCTATTCCTCATTTGTCTGCATTGCAAAATCATCACAATCCAGCACAACATGAAATCTGTGTTTAAGAGAAGTACACCAGTGAAAGTTCAGAGGTGTTACACCAGGTCACAACTGACAAGCCAGGTACATTGTCAGAATTACAGATGAGAGGTTGCAGAACATCTGCTCATGCTTTGTATAGCTCAAGCCTATGCTATTAGTCTTTCTTTTTAATGAATTTACCCAGTAAAAAAGTGCAAAGAGTAGCAATTATACCTCAAGGGAACTGAAAACAGAATTGCTTAACTGGATTCCACAATGAATTCAGAAATATTATTCCCCATTTAACAATGAATCACCTTAAGTTCCTTCTTTTTCATGATCACTTCGTCTCAACATTGCCTCTTGACCCCCTACTGTCCTGCTATATTCACTTCCTTCAAATGAAGCTGTATCCATATCTTGTTACGGCTTTCTCCATAAGAAGATTTCGAAGATCTACCCATTGACTTCTGTCCAAGCAGCTAAAACTCTCATCCAACCCCTCGGCATGTCCTGATTTGATTGCTGTAATCTTATTCTCTCAAGACTACAGCTGAGTGAAATTATTTGGCCAAACCAAATTTCCACCAAAAAAATAACATTCAGGTCAATAAAAATAGTTTGTGAATTCACAGCAGATTTGCCAAATTATTTTGGCGGAAAACAACCTTTTCATTTAAACTTTTGCTTCAATTTTTTTTTAAGGTTAAAAAAATCCTTGAAAATTAAACAAAGCATTTTACTTGACCAAAAACAAAACATTCAGTCTAACCTGAAACACGTATTATATTTTATTTACTTTTTCATTTCTGGTTGACTTGAAACTTCCCTCCCTGCCTCCCATTGTTTTGGTTCAGGCACTGAACTGTAAAACTGGTTATTCATACACTTGTACACAAAACCTACATAACCATCTCTGGTCTATACAAAACATAGCTGATAGATCACCCTTGCCTATTGCTCTGACATCATCCATCTCTGTGAATCCCTTTCTTGGCAGCAAATTTAAACTTCTTATCCTCATCTTCAAGGCCTTTTATAACTGTGCCTCTAATTAGCCACTTGTCTCTAATCAAATCCTCCAATCCGCCAATGATACCATCCTACCACATCCATTTGTCAGCTGCGCATGCCATCACCTCTGTACCTTCTTCCACTTGGCTTCTTACACATGAAGGGCTTGTCTTCACTGCAGGCTAAATCAACACCGCTGCAATCGATGCTCTGGTGAAGACACGATAAGTCGATAGTAGAGCCCTCTCCCGTCGACTTAAGTACTCCACCTCAATGAGCGGTGGTAGCTATGTCAGTGGGAGAGCGTCTCCCGCTGACTTAGTGCACTGTAGACACTGCGGTATGTCGATGCAAACTACATTGACTTAAGTTACATAACTTAAGCTGCATAATTTACATCGACTTACCCTGCAGTGTAGACAAGGCTGAAATTCCCCACCCAACTGATCAGAAAGACCACTTCCCTTTCCTGCTTTAGATCCCTCATCAATACCTACCTCTGGCATCATGCCTAGGCTGAGCAGCAGTTGCGGAGAACTGACTTTTGCTTTATCTGTTTATGACAAAAGAAAGCAAATGTGTCTCTGCATAGGAAATGCATAGATTTGAGTATTTCTTTCATCCTTCGTATGTCACTTAGCTATAGACTGTAAGTCCTCGGTGCAGTGACTGACTCTTTCCATATATCTGTATAGCATTCATCACTCTCTGGCCTCATTGGGACCTCTAGGAATTGCTGCAGCATAAATGTTAAATGATAACAATAGTTATAATAATAATTGCCAAATTACATTTCCCAGTTTACAGCATTATCATTTCCCCTGTGGAACAAATCAATGAAGCAATATCCCAAGGCCTGCCTCATCTTTATTCCAAATTAAATTCATTCTGATAGCTGCAAAGCTGGGTGAAAATGAATGCAGCCTTGAATTATCTCTCTCCATAAGCACACACTATTCAGAACCAGTATTAAGCCTGTAAGCACTTGCAGTATAATGGGTATCTCCTGCCAGATGTATGTGTTCTTTACCTCATCTAGCCTTCCATTTTTTTTTCTTTTTACAAGTCATCCATATGGCAGGACCATTAAACATGTCATAAAAAGACTGCTCAAGTGGCAGTCTTGTTACCCTAATGAAATTACATGTTTTTTAAATCCTTATCGTTCCTACCACCATATGGTATGAAAATACAGGCTTACTAGGATGCCATTTCATGTAAAGTTCAAGTGTCCCACTAGTGAATACATTTAACTGTAACAGCACTTCTGTTAACCAAAGCTAGAATGCAAGTGTGAGGAATCTGCTAAGCAGGAAACTATTATTCCCATCAACACCTTCATTACGGACCTATCGTCCTCCAGGGTGGACACACAGGCACATCCCTGGCCAATAGGGAAAAACTCTATAAAAGATGTTGACGCAGTAAATAATCTTTATCTATAGGGAGGCAGTGGCAAACTGGGAGCAAAGCAGGGATGCTAACTACAGGTGGAGCTGCTGCAAAATCCAGTGAATTGGGCGGCAGCAGGGTATGTGTGGAGTAGACCAGTGCCTCTCAACTTTTCCAGACTACTGTATCCCTTTCAGGAGCCTGATTTGTCTTGCATATCACTTAAAAACTACTTGCTTGCAGCACACTATTACTGAAAAATTGCTTAGTTTCTCATTTTTTACCATATAATTATACAATAAATCATTTGGAATATAAATATTGTACTTACATTTCCGTGTGCTGTAGGTAGAGCAGTATAAACAAGTCATTCTCTGTATGAAAGTTTAGTTTGTACTGACTTCGCTAGTGCTTTTTATGTAGCCTGTTGTAAAACTAAGCAAATATGTAGATGAGTTGAACCACTGGAGTAGACAGTAACTGGCATGCATTGCAACCAGATTCAGGTCTGTGCAGTACTTGTGGGAAACAGATTTAATTTATGTGCAAAACAGATCTAATTTATGTACAGTATGCAGTTCTCCAATGGCTATAGTATGTGCTTTCCCCCAAACAAATGTTTCAATAGTGTTCCTATTCCAATAATATTAAGAAAACATTAACTAGCTAATCAGTAGTCACCTTTGAAAATCATAACCCCAACCCACTGGAGGTTTTATGGTCAGGGGAATTGCCAATTAACTTCATGTTCTCCAAGTCTGCACTGGTCCAATGTCTACTAGTAAAAAAAAAACCACATATTCTTTAGTGTCTCAATGATATCAGTATTAATGACATCAGTGGGTAATTTATGTGTTAATGTGACAGAATGCACCTCTGTATTCACACCCTACACACTATTTTAATAATCTTTGTACAAAATATGCCTTGTAAGGCATCATTTGAAAACTAATAACTTACTAGTCAATAATATCTTGGTGAAATGTATGTAACAATACTATATATAAAGTTATGAACACAAGCTGAAATCATGACAAGTGTGTTTACCAGGCAAGTTTGGGAAGTGGGTAAACCTGTTTCTCAAAGACAAAGGACAAGTTGATGCCTGGCCAATGCCCTCAAAGTGGATGGGCCATGACCTATCAAATGGCCATTCTTTGGCAAGGAAAGGGGGTAGCAACAAACAGATCTGAACAAACAATTTAGCAAACTTCCCCCCGACACACACACACCAGACTCCGTATCACCTTGCTCTCAGTTGGAAAGAACTTTATCTAGGGGTCACTCTCAGGGAGATTCATTTCAAAGGGTGACTGAACTATAAAAGTGAGGAGCAAAACCCCCTCAAGTTATCTCTTTCCCTGTCCATCTCCCTCTTTGCACTTAAGATAAAAGATACAGCTGTTGGACTTTGGGGGAGGGGTCCTGACTGGAAAAGTTTGGTCAGTAATGCTGTTAGAAGGATGTGGTAAGGACTTGACTTTGAATTAAGTATAGTTTATTAAGTTAGGTACTAGGAAGCATTGTATCTTTATTTTTCATGTAACTATTTCTAACTTTTATGCCTCATTACTTGTACTCACTTAAAATATATCTCTTTGTAGTTAAATACATGTGTTTTATTCTTCAATTGAAACTAATAGAGCGTGTTAAGTTTAACTGACTGGGTAACTCCATTTAAGGTGGCATTTTGTATTGTTTCCTTAAAGTAACAACAGACCTACTATCTCTGGACTGTCCAGGAGAGGGCTGGACAGAACAGAATAGAGTTTTTTGGGGGGAAATCTGGGACTGGGAGTGTCTTGGGGTCAAACTCAAACACTCAGGGGCACCTGCATGCTGGAGGCTGTTTGTGAGTGGTCCAGGTGGGGAGCTACATGCTGGATCACAGCCCGATATGTCACATTTACACAATTTATTTCTATTTTTTTTTAGTGCCTGCAAGCTCCTTCTTGAAACTTTTCTTGTTGAGTGCTACTGACCTCATGGCTCTTGATTGAGTCCATAAAAATGCATAGCAGTGATCTCAATCTTTTTGCCGTTATGCTTAAGTTTTGTTTTTATTTATAAATATATACAGAGAGAGAGAGAGATTTTTATTAATAAACATTGCTTTTCATGTCTGGTTAACATTTTTTGAAAAATATGATAGGTTATATGTGAAATGTTTAACCCAGCTACTGTACTTCCTAGGTCTTTCGCTAGTGATGGGGGAAAATCTTGATTTAAACTCAAAATTGAAAAAAAGATTTTTTTATATCAATGTTCAACGATGTTTCAAAGACATAAGTCAGTGGAGTTGTTGTAGCTCTGTTGGTCTCAGGATATTAGAGCGATATGGTGAGTGAGGTATTATCTTTTTTGGATCAGTTTCTATTGGTGAGAGACATAAGCTTTTAACCTGCACAGACCTGAGCAAGAGCTCTCACCAACAGAAGTTAGTCCAATAAAAGAGATTAGCTCACCTATCTTGTCTCTATAATTAAGTGGAGAAAGTTTGAGTATCAATAGAATTGAAGTAGAAGGAACAAGTTTAGCTGGCCAATGCTCCTCCATAAATTAGGCCTTACACTATGTGATCAATGCATATTTAAAAAACAATTAATTCATCTTATTTATTCAAGTCCCAGTTGAGTAAACATGAGTAGTCCCATTGACTACAATAACGCTACTCATATATTTAAATTTATGCACTGGCTTAATCACAGAACCATAGAAATGTAGGTCTGGAAGGGACCTCAAGATGTCTTCTAGTCCATCCTGCCATACTTAGGCAGGATTAAGAATACCTAGATCATCCCTGAGAGGTGTTTGTCTAACCTGGTCTTAAAAGCCTCCAAGGATGGGGATTCCACAACCTCCCTAGGTAATCTTTTCCAGTGCTTAACTATCCTTGGAGTTAGAAACATTTTCCTACTATCCAACCTGAAGTCTTTGCTGCAAAACAACATGATTCAGAACCACAATGCATGAGACAATGAAAATGGCTGAAGTTGGTGTGAAACTTTTGGAGACTATTTTATTACATATGGTCTGATTCCGCAACTCTTATTAAAGCTCAGCACCTACCCAAGAACAAGCCAACTCAAGATCCAATGGCTGGAAGCTAAAGCTAGAAAATTCTGACTGGAAATGAGAGACATGTTTCTTTTCACTGAGATGGTAATGAACCACTGGAACAACTAACCTGGGGATATAGTAGCTGCTACATCACTTGAAGACTTTAAATCAAGATTGTATGTCTTTCTAAAAGATATGTTGTAGTTCATCCAAAATCTATGTGTTTGATGCTGGAACCACTTGGTGAAATTATATGGCCTGTGCATACTAGATAATTACAATGGTCTCTTCTGGCTTTGGAATCTATAAATACTAAACAGAGGCTCTTATATTAATTGATCTATGATGTCACTGCACACAATATTTATGAACCATCCAAAGACATTTTAATGGAGATTTTCAGTAGGACCTGTAGCTTGGAGCGGAAGGGACTTCCTTGTTTTGTCCATGCTCTGTAGAACTCCCCAATGCACAGCAAAATCTTGTCCCAAAGCTGTTGCAATCATGTGGGTAACTTTATTTACATGAGTGTTCCTACTGAAGTTAATAGACCACTTGATTTAAGTGAGCCAGGTTACTTCCACGCACAAGTGTTTGCAGGGTCAGGCCCGAGAAACAAAGGCAAGACAAGGCATGGAATAACTGTTCAGGAAAGTGAGAATATAGGGAATATTAGTGAGGGGAGCAGCATTGCAAAGATTCCTGGAAGAACAGGGTTCGAAGGAGGGATTTTTAGGAGAGCTGCTCTTGGTTAGAGGTAAGAATAGGGAGCTAGTTACAAGCATGCAGAGGCAGGGAGGGGATTAATTGAAGGTACAAACCTGAGAATGAGAGGAGGACATGAAAGATTCAGTGAGGGGAGAGGATTAGGAAGATAGTGGAGGCATGTGGGAAAGCAGAGGTGTAATTGAGGACAATTTTAGGGAAAGGACTCATACTCTGTGATGGCACAAAAGAGGGAATCCAACTTATTAGATTCTTGACTAGAGCAAGACAAATAATTCAATTTTTTGTTTGGTGGTTAAACTGAAAAATTAGGGTGCGGAAGGAATACAGATTGACCCAAAATTATATTTTTTTTATGTTTCTCACTGAAACAAAAAACTGGACAAAATTGAAAAATAAGGAGGTCATTAGAAGACCCTAGCAGCCTTCAGGGTATTCCTTTAAAACTTAAATAAAAAGCATCTGTCCTCTCATTCAAGCTCTAGAGGTGAGTCTGCACAAAAATCCCAGAACCAAAGAAACCCTATATCGGGGTAGGCAACCTATGGCACACGTGCCAAAGGCGGCACGAAAGCTGATTTTCAGTGGCACTCACACTGCCCGGGTCCTGACCACCCATCTGGGAGAGGGGGGGCGGCTCTACATTTTACTTTAATTTTAAAAGAAGCTTCTTAAACATTTTTAAAACCTTATTTACTTTACACACAACAATAGTTTAGTTATATATTATAGACTTATAGAAAGAGACCTTCTAAAAATGTTTAAATATATTATTGGCAAGCGAAACCTTAAATTAGAGTGAATAAATGAAGACTTGGCACAGCACTTCTGAAAGGTTGCCAACTCCTGCCCTATATTATGAGATGTTTGAAATCTTTGGCATTTGGAATGTATCTGATTTTACATATGATTTCTGTGTTTATAGTGGTCAGAACCAAAACCATGGATCTAACCAAATCCAAAATTTGCTATGTTTACAATCCAAATCCTGTTATTAATTTTGTGGCATGAAACCATCTTTTACAAGGTTGCCAGCTTCTTTTTGCTTTACAAGTCACTGCAAATGAAGGGGTTGATCCTGCTCCCACGGAAACCAAGGATAAACCTCCCATTGAATTAAATGGGAATGGGATCAGTCTCTAGGATTGCTTTTGTCTTTTCCTGTTTATAAACTGAAAGACAAGATTATCATGAATTTCCCGATGCAATCACTACACACTTCATTTATTTACATTTATTTTAGATTTTTATAGCCCACTTGAGCCTACCCAGAAAATATGTGATAGTGAAGAATCCACATAATACACTATTCAACAATAATAGCTAAAACTGTATGTGTCACTTCTCAAGTCACAGAAATGACGGTATAAGACTAACTGGTCTAAACTAAACCATAGTCAATTGTCAGGCACGATGTCAGAAGAAGGGAAAAGATAAGAAGATAAAGGAAAAAGGAGAAAGCTAACAATGAAAGAAGGAAGTGGGGAGCAGGGTGGAGATGAAAGGTTCATTTTAAAGAAAAAGAGAAGACAATATTTTGAAGGAAATTAATGTGTTACAGTTGTTCCTGAAAAACAGTGTCAAAATCTGTGCAGTGTCACATGCTGTGAGACCAGTATGCTGTGACTGCATCTTCTTGATGCCATAGACATTAAAACTTGACAGCATCAAATTAGGCCTCAATAAAGACTGGGAGTGGCTGGGTCACAACAAAAAATAATTTTCCCTGTGTTGATATTCATCCCTTCTTGTCAACTGTTGAGAATGGGCCACATCCACCTGGTAAGGCAACTCCCATCTTTTCATGTGCTGTATATTTATACATGCTTACTGTATTTTCCACTCCATGCATCTGATAAAGTGGGTTTTAGCCCACGAAAGCTTATGCCCAAATAAATTTGTTAGTCTCTAAGGTGCCACAAGGTGGATTAAATGGCAAGAGGCAAAGAAGTTTGATTTATGGATAAAATGATTCCTTACGTATCTTTCAGTTTAGTGTCAAATTTATGTACGTCTATAAAGATCTCTGGGAACATTTTGAATGAAGATTGTAAATGTAAGTTATAACAGAGATGTGTGACCAATTAATAATGAACTCAAAATCTAAGTTCAAGGTATTTTTGCATTTCATTGTAAACTCAAAGTGGACTTTGCTTTTTCGAGAAAATTTTGTAAGGTACATGAATATTTCACGTAAAACTGAGCTCACTTTCCAGTGAAAATCTGATGGTGTTTAGCCAAAAAAATGACTATTTCTGAGTAAACATTGGCCATTTTTAGAATGATTTTTTTTCTCTTGATCTAAAGAATTCTGAACATTTCTAGTTTTGAAAAAAAAATTGAGGCCAAAAAAAAAAAAAAAAAAAGAGGCTATTTAGGAAGATAGGAATGGCCAGGATGGATCAGACCGCAGGTCCACCTTGTCAAGTGTCCTGTCTCTGACAGTGACTAGCACCAGATGCTTCAGAGAAAGGTGTAAGAACCCATGCTAGGCAGATGTGGGATAATCTGCCTCCCACATAGGTCTTATCCTGATCTCAGATAGTTAGAGATGGCTTAAGCCTGGAAACAAAAGGTTGAATATCCCTTCCACAATTTTTGTTGACATTAATTATAACTCTGGAGGGTCTTCAAAATTATGGATGAAATGATGTAAAAGTGTATCCTTTTGATATTATTATATAAGCACGGGGCCATCTTTACTTAGATTTAGGTAAACAAAAGGAAAACATTATGTATCTGTATATTTTTGTAATATTTAAACAGAGACCATTGCTTATTATGCTGACCAGTGTTGTCTCATTGTTTCCCTGTATTTCCCCATCTATCTATCTGCATCCATTTGTTATCTCTTGTCTTATCCTTGTGTTGTAAGCTCTGTGGGGCAGAGACTGTCTTTTTGTTCTGTGTCTTTGCAGCACCTAGCACAATGGGGTTGACATCCTGACAGAGATCCACTTGTTTGTGCACCGAGTTGACTTTCCACCTTCCGTCCAAATCCAATTCCTGATCAAAATGGCAGACATCGAGCACAGACTGGCCGCAGGTACAAGCGAGAAGATTCAGCTAAGCTCCCTTATTACTGCTGTTCAGGTCACTAGGGACTTGATTGTAGCTGAGGCTTAGGTCCAGTGGCTTCCTGCGAGCACAGTTTACACCCTCACCCCTCCCGCTAAGAAATAATCACTAGGGAAATAATAATTTACAATACTAAGTGGTAAAAAAGTATGACTTTTTCAGGGAAAGTTCTGTGAAACCATTTTTTTTTAAACTGCTTCTAACTCTAGTTATCACTTTCAACGAATGCACAAAAAAACCGCAGATCAAGGAGAAGAAATATGGCACTCACAAAATAGTTCTCTTTGCACATTATTCTCTCCATATTTAGCTTAAGTAACTTTTGAATTGGTGAAAATCCTAACCCTTAGTTAGCAGAAGTGCCTAGTTATATATACAACATGTAACACATTGCAGTTGCCCATTTTGCAGCATGCACTAAGACACAGTGATTAGAATCGTGAAAAAGAAAAAAAATGTTACAGGGCCAACAGCTAAGCAATTAAAATAACACCTATGTTATGCAAATGGAGATATTTTACATATGAATGCTCTGATTGGGAAAACAAGCTTCCTGGATAAAGTTCCCTATTGTATCTTAAATGCAAAAAGCTGCTTGACGCAGCAGATAAATGGTACATTGCTGCCACTGAACTAGCAAACTGAACACAATCAATGAAATCAAATGAAGCATTAAGCACCATGGCCTACCTGCAAGTGGCCTGATACTAATGTGATATGGCAGCTGAGAGCAGCTTCATACAACTTTCTCAGCCTCCCTAAGTAATTGGTAACCTCTGACCTCATCTCACATGAGTAGCTGGGGAGAACTACTCCCAGTTAAGCAGACAGGTCAAGCCAAAGCCTGATTGTCTGAACCTTCAAACATGTGACCCTCTTCCTCAAAACTTTCTTTCTCACACCTAAAGATCATGCCACTGGCCCCTGGTACTGCACTTTGATCACTGCTTGGAGTCCTTTGTTTACCTTATATATTAGCCCAGTCAAATGTGCCTGAACTGTACACTATCAGTTTTTCCCTGGTCCTTTAAGTTTGTGTAAAGAGAAACTAGCCTGATCTTAGCAAACTTCTATCTTGTTTAGCACTGATCTTAGATATCTGCAAAACTGACAGCATCACTAATATAATCCTGATGTTGGCATCTGTGACTTTAACACTTGGAGCATCTGAATGTAGTTTAACTGAAGTGATTCACTGAACTTTGGGTACCAGTGAAGAAAGGATTGCTCAGATTTGGGAAGCAGATTAGGTACAGTGATCTGCTTTGCATATTCAACCTCTAGATGGAATATGGCCATATGTATCAATCATGTACTAGTTCTGTGAAAGCAGAATTGTAGTCTAATTGGCCAGTATTCATTAGTACACACCGTAAAAGCATGCTCCCACTGAAGTTTTGCAGCTGACTTCAATGAAAGCAGGAGCAGGCCTTGGAATTTGAAAGGAGAACACAAAGGGTACATCTACACTGCATCTGGGAGTGCTTCCCAGCAAAGGTAGACAGACATGCACTAGCTCCGCTCCAGTTAGCACTACAAATAGTAGTGTGGCCACAGCAGCACTGGAAGTGGAAGCTGCTCAGGTTAGTTGCCCAAGTACATACCCAGGGCTCAGAGGGGTTTATACCGTAGTGGCTGGCCCAAGCCGTTGCAGCCAGTGTGCTGACTCAAGCAGAGCTAGCTAATATTTGCCTCCCTTGAATGGGGAGCAGGTTCCCAGTAGTAGTGTAGACTTATCCCAAGGTTTTGAAAGAAGCCAAGGAAAATTAGGTGCTCAACTCCTATCCAGTTCCAAAGGCTCTGGGTGCCTTTAGTCTCTTTGCAAATCCCATCCAAAATATCTATAAGTGATGCAAGAAAGTTTGGCATCTCCTCCTCCTTTCCAACATCCCCCCTTACTTGTGGGTAAGTGCTAGGTTGGAATACTTTGTGTAGATATGATTTAGTCTCTGCTCATGTACCTGCATTTAAAATAAGCTTTTGCTCTGTGGTTTTCTAATGCACAAACCCTCTCGTTACACAGAATCCTCTGCTGTGGCTCATGTTAAATAACTAATTTTCTTTAATAATTGAGCAGACATTTTGAAGGTAATTATTTATATTTGCTTCATAAAATAAGGAGAAATGATATTTGTCTGCGCTGCCATAATTTACTTTTCCTTTTTATAAATAGCTCTCAAAGCAGGCCAGTAATAAACTAATAAACAATACTGTTTGCAATGTTGTTAATAATCATTTCTGTTGTTACACAATGGTGAATTTCACATAGGCAATCACTAGTGGTCTTTATCCTCCTATGTCACATACTACTTCAGTTTAGCACAAATGCTATCAGCCTGATTTTACCAGTAAATATGAAACTCCAGGACTCCAAAAATTTAGTACTCACTTAAACTAGTCAAATCCTTTCATAGTTTAGAAAGCCAGCTGCCTTGCAGTGACCGTCAATTTTATTGTACGAATCAATTTGTCTCCACTGACGGAAAATAATTGCAAAGCAAACAAATTATCCATGGTACATTGAACTCCATTCACTCCAGGGACTCTGAGCTTCCAGCTTTAGAAGATTTTTCTAAGCATCTCTCAAAAAATGACCCCCTCTTTAAAAAAACAAAAAACCAAGACTCTTATTTCTGGTAGAGATCCTCAAGATTTTTATCCCTGCTTAATTTTACAATATTTGACCAGGCATAAAGATACTACGCAATACAACTAATCTGGATACAGTAAGTCCCAAATCTGCAGCTTTGTGTGGTAGAAGTTTTAGTAAAAGCAAAGAAAACTGTAGCTGGAAATGAAGAATCCACATGGAGAGTGAATGTTTGAAAGGCCACACTCAACCTTCTGTATAAATACAATCCACAGGCTGCATATAATATTACCTAACCTTGACTGATACAGGTTCACAAATATGGGTTTAGGTACCTACATTTCTGGGCCTGGGTCTGAACATTTTGGCCTTATAACCTATCTTTGATTGTTGAGTAGTACCACTGCAGGGTTCTCAGGGCACTCCAGTTTCCAGCATGAAGTCTTTAGCTCCACCACTCAGATTTCAATTGGTGGAGGTGAACTCATTCCTGGCTGCATGACCAGGTCACTTCCTGATATCAGCTGTGGGGGTCTATTTACTTCTAACCAACACCAAATGCAGGGGTAGAGGGAAACATATGGCATGTAGGGTGCTCTCTGACATTAGTTAATTAGAAGAGAACATTAAAGAGGCAGTGCCTTAAAAATGTATTTCAGAAAAGAAAAAATGCAAACATGGTCTCATTTCCATTCTTTGCAGTATACAGGCCCAGTCCTGCCATCCCTTTATAACAGTGGCAGTCTCTACTATCTACTGTGACAATTCTCCCCTGTGTAAGGACTACTCACATGAGAGTTATAGTAAAGCCTTCTCTTTGGTACTTAAAACTGAATTTTTGGGTGCAGCTTACTTTGAGCATCAGTGCTTCTTTAAAAAAAAAGTGGTTCTGTAAACATCTTTAACCAGCTGTGTATTTAAAATAAATAAAGTAATGGTATTTTTTACTGTTTCCCCGTTTATTGGAGGAAGTGTGATCTAGTGGTTAGAGCATGAGCTTGGGAGCCAGGGACTTCTAGACAGACTTCCATGGCAGTGGGAGCCAGGGCCTGGGTTCTACTAGTCTGGCACTGACTCTCGGTGTGACCTTAGGCAATGGATACAATAATACAGGTATAATAATAATAATTAATACTCACCTACTTTGCTCTGTGTTGTCTTATTTAGGGCCAGTTAATTAGGGACACATTTTGTTCTCACATACACTGATGTGAATTGAGCATAATTCCATTGAAGTCAGTAGAGCTACTCTGGATTTAGACTGATATAACTTACAAGAGAAAAAAAGTAGGTGATGCAATGCCTATAGAAATACAAAATATTAATAAACATCCTACTTCCAATCATCCCCTAAATAAAATGAAATATTGCTATAAACCTTTATAATATACTATATATATATATATTATATATATATAACAGTATATAATATATATTGTACACTTACTCCTTATTTAAGTGGTAACAGTTAAGGTGATGGGAATTTATTAGAAATCACTAACTGGCATACGAGAGCAGGTGGACAAACAGATAACCAAAAGTCATTCATTTCGTCTAGTCCTTAATTCCAGGAGAGGACATTCACTGACCTTATTATGGCTGTAAATTGATAATACTAAATATAGATATATAGGTTTAAGGATATTTTAAAATGTACTGGAATTAATTTTGATCTGTTCTGGGCACTTTTCAAGAATTAATGGTCATATATTAAATTATTAGGCATTTTTTATCCATCTTCCACCATTCAAATCAGCTGATAAATACAGAAACCTGAATTGTGTGGTGGTCATCATAGGTAACCCGACACTATTATGTAACAGAACCAAAAGGTGTCTGCGTCTAAACTCTGATATGTATGAAGTGAATAAACCACAATCTGGCAGATGGTACATTAGGGACTGATTCTCCTCTATGTAATCATTTACTGCTTTAAACCAAAAAACTGTCTCCACCTATGCTTTGTCAATGTCACTGGCTTATCTAAATCAGTTTAAAATGGCACCTTCATTTAAACAGCTAGGACTCTACATGGTGATTGTCCTGCTTATCAGGCTATTATAAGAATATGCTGGGCCTGATTATTCACTGATTTACAGCAGTTTAACATCAGCATAGCTCTATTAACTTTAGTGTACTGCAGTTACCCCTGATTTATACTTGCAAGAGTGAAATGATAATGACAGGTTTCAGAGTAGCAGCCTTGTTAGTCTGTATCCGCAAAAAGAACAGGAGTACTTGTGGCACCTTAAAGACTAACAAATTTATTTTAGCATGAGCTTTCGTGAGCTGCAGACCATTGTGCTCATTTCAAATTCATATTTATTTTATGGAGTTTTTAAAAAATAATTTCAGGGGAAACACTTTACTACAGTAATTTTGACTCATTTACCAGCATAAAATGAACAAGGAGCCAAACAATTACAAAATTAGTGATAGAAAACACCAATTCATGGCTCTTTGACTACTGTGAATAGACTACAGACAACTCCAGGAATGAAATTTAAACAGACTTTTCCATTGTTTAGAGTCATTGGTTTCCCTCACATCGGTTTTTACCCTAAGCACTCATCATAATTAATTGGGTGTGCCATTTATCATGGACTAATTAAGTGGCTTCTACTGTATTTGTCATTGCCAGCAAAGGAAAAGAGCTCATTTCAGCTTAAATTTTTATCACGGGCAAGCAATTTAAAACAAATAGCTTCACAATTTCCAGATAAAAGACATGTTAACTCCCAGCAATAAGCCCTGCCCATGGCAGAGGGGTGACAGCTCATTCCGATGCTCTGCATCTGAGCTATTTGCATTGCAAACTAATTTTTACAGCGTCACAACTTTCTGCAACTTTCAGCAGGATTCACTCTGATGGTGCTGCTATGGGAATTTTTCCCTGAATGCTCTGGTGTTTCGTTGTTGCAAAGTTAGAGGAGGAGATAATAACAACTACAAGAGTTGTAATAACAACTACAAAAGAAATCCCTACAGGTGACCCAGACCCATGCCTTGCCGCTGTATCGCTTAAAGGCATGGTGGGCTAGTGGTAACTGCTGCTACTTCTATTGCTCCTTTTGTAGTCATGACAAGGCAGTGTTGTTTCTAAGGGCTTGTCTACACTAGAATGTTTTACCCACAGAAGTTCTGCCGGCATACTGCTGTTGCCATAGCTATTTCACATTTGGCTGCCTTTGACTGTGCAGTGTGTACTTTCTCATAACATCAGGTTGGATCAGCAAAAGATGTTTGACACTGTGGGTAGGCATCCCAGTGTCCCCACTGTACCATCTGGTGCACTGTCTTTTGGGAAATTTGTGCAGTGTATTGTGGGATAGCGTCACTTCTCTCAGGGAACTGTGGTAGACTGGAGTCAAAATTCTCACAATTCTCTCTGCTTGCACTGTTTTAAAAAAAATTCCCACAGTTCCTTCCCATAATCCACTCTTTTTTTTCTGTTTTCTGCCAAAGATACGGATGCAGCCCAGATCAGAGGAGCTCTCTTGTCTATTTTAAGGCTCTGCCAAATTATTTTTATTTTCAGAACCAAAGCAACTACTACAGCAGACAGTCATACAACTGGGCTACTGAAGAGGAGTGGATGATAAAGACAATGAATGAAACTGACCAGCTGTGGATGGTGGAACAATGGTTCTGGGCCCATGAAACGAACATTGTGACCCCTTCCATAACCTTGCCTCTGAGTACATATGTTGAAAGGTTTCAGAGTGGTAGCCATGTTAGTCTGTATCAGCAAAAACAATGAGGAGTCCTTGTGGCACCTTAGAGACTAACAAATTTATTTTGGCACAAGCTTTCATGGGCTAAAAACTACTACATCAGATGCATGGAGTCGAAAATACAGTAGGCAGGTATAAATACACAGCACATCAAAAAATGGGAGTTGCCTTACCAAGTGGGGGGTCAGTGCTAATGAGCCAAATCAACCTAGGTTACACTACTTCAGTTACATAAGTTAGATAACAGAAGTCGACATAACTTAGGTCAACTGACAGCCGTGTCTACACTGTGCTTCCACCTCTCGGGGAGGTGGAGTACACACATCAACCAGACAGCGCTCTGCCATCTACTTAGTCTTCACCAGACCTACTAAATTGACACCTCAGTGTCGATCGCAGCAGTGCCGATTTAGTAGGAAGTGTAGACAAGCCCTCAGTATAAAGATGATTTATACTGGAATGTTAGTCCTCTTCCAGTATGGGAATAGCTATATTGATATAAAGTGCCTTTGCATTGATAGAACTGCCTCCAGACATGGAGGCTTGTATGGCTTTAATTATACTGGTATATTTAAAGTGGCAAAAATTTCTAGTATAGACAAGACCTCAGTCACAGTATCTTCAGTTCTCCTGTACGGTACAATTTATTTAGGGCTAGATTGGGTATCCTTTACTCACCTTGGACTACTTGAGAGTGTAAGTGTTCTCCATGGTGAGTAATGGCTGCATGATCTAGTTCTTTAATAATTAACTAATGATTTTAAAAAGACTTTTTTTCTCCATTACATTCATAGACTATATGTGCCACCTGAGTTTCTTTCTTTGTGTGTGTTCAATTCTATTTATTAGCAATTTACTCCTGCAATAGATTGAAGGTTTCACCTTTACAGTCAGATTTTATGGATTATTCGTCAACTGGGTTTTGAATGTGTGAGGCAAAAGGTGATTGAGCCAACCAGAATGTGACTTAGGAACATTCATTTGAATACCGGACACTTTAAAATTAAATATACATTTTGCTGTAATATCATTGCAGCAACCTTCTATCAGCATAACAGCGATAGTGCATGGTCTTTGTTTTAGCTTTGAGGTTTGCTATTTACTGTGCTAATTTGATTGTGATTTTTATCTATGCAGTTTTATCTTCTGCTGACAAAAGTTATCTTTATTTCCAGTTAAAGATGAATAAAGCAAACAGTGAGTACTGAAGTCATTTTTTATTACTCTAACTTATGTAGATTTTATCAGTCATGTCCTCATTAACCATATATTATTGGTGTCATCTGCAGTCACTGTTATATGTTTTGCTGGAATATAAATCATCATTTTTATATGGCCTTAAATGTAATTACGGTTATTGGACATAAATTTAATATTGTTTAGAACATTTGGACATCAGTCTGCAGTAAGAATTGGTTGCACCTGGCTAATTACGTCTTTTCTCTATGAAGCAGAAAGGAGATAAGCAGAAGGGTAACTATGGGGTTGTATTAGCTAACGTATCAGTTATCAGTTGGTTACTGAATAGACATTGAAGCAATGATCCTACTGCACCAACTTTGCTGAGCTGGGCATTGTGTGTGGATGCTAGACTCTTGCCTCCCAAAACAAGTCCTCTACTCTCAGCTCACCCCTGGTCAGAGATCCCATGGTGGTCAGAGGAAACGCTACAAAGACACACTGAAAGTATATCTAAAGAAAACGGATTTGGACATTGCAAGTGGGGAAGAGCAAGCCACCAACCGACCCCAATGGCGCCATAGCTTCCATCAGGCAGTGGCCCACTTCGAGGAGAAGTGCCTTGCCCTCCAAGCTGAAAAGAGAGAGAGGAGAAAGGAAAAAGAAATAACTTTCTCCCAACAGGCCGCTGGCCTGCCACAAAATGTTTGTACCTACTGCGGGTGGATTTGTAGTTCCAGGATTGGGCTCCTGAGTCATCTCAGGACCCATATGTAAATCTGTGGTAGAGATCATCCTCGAATCGAGGGATCCCCAATCACTGATTAAACAAAATCATTGACGGACTTACGTAATGGATGAAATCCCAGGTGTTTCGCCATTTACTTCAATGAGGCAAGGATTTCATCCAATAAGTTAGAATAGAAACTCATAAAAACATAAGAACGGCCATACTGGGTCAGACCAAAGGTCCATCCAGCCCAGTATCCTGTCTACCAACAGTGGCCAATGCCAGATGCCCCAGAGGGAGTGAACCTAACAGGTAATGATCAAGTGATCTCTCTCCTGCCATCCATCTCCACCATCTGAGACATAGAGTCTAGGGACAACATTCCTTACCCCATCCTGGCTAATAGCCATTAATGGATTTAACCTCCATGAATTTATCCAGTTCTCTTTTAAACGCTGTTATAGTCCTAGCCTTCACAACCTCCTCAGGTAAGGAGTTCCACAAGTTGACTGTGCGCTGTGTGAAGAACTTCCTTTTATTTGTTTTAAACCTGCTGCTTTTCAATTTCATTTGGTGACCCCTAGTTCTTGTATTATGGGAATAAGTAAATAATTTTTCCTTATCCACTTTCTCAACATCACTCATGATTTTATATACCTCTATCATATCCGCCTTTAGTCTCCTCTTTTCCAAGCTGAAAAGTCCTAGCCTCTTTAATGTCTCCTCATATGGGACCCATTCCAAACCCCTAATCATTTTAGTTGCCCTTCTCTGAACCTTTTCCAGTGCCAGTATATCTTTTTTGAGATGAGGAGACCACATCTGTACGCAGTATTCAAGATGGGGGTATACCATTGATTTATATAAGGGCAATAATATATTCTCAGTCTAATTCTCTCCCCTTTTTTATGATTCCTAACATCCTGTTTGCTTTTTTGACTGCCTCTGCACACTGCATGGACATCTTCAGAAAACTATCCACGATGACTCCAAGATCTTTTTCCTGATTTGTTATAGCTAAATTAGCCCCCAACTCAGACTTCATATAGTGAACTGAGCATGGGAACAGAATCCAGAAGCTCCCAAATTCTAATCTGGGCTCTAACACTTACTTAATATATATGGCTTCAACAAGTCATTTAACCTTGTCACTGGACCATTCATTGGAAGGATTCCCACAAATCAGTGGGAGTAGTTTCAGTGTGTGACACTGGCAGGCCAGCTGCCAGCTCATTATTAGGTCCCCATGTCTGAAATGAATACTGACAACTACATAGCTGGAATCAGTCTAGCTCACCTGTGTGTTAATAGTGTTAAATGGGTATTAGAATTAGAAGAATGTGTTTACTGTTTAAACTCTATTGAATATTTGTGAGTTGCTGCATGCATTAATCCAGGGGTTGGCAACCTTTCAGAAGTGATGTGCAGTCTTCATTTATTCACTCTAATTTAAGATTTTGCATGCCAGTAATACATTTTAATGTTTTTAGAAGGTCTCTTTTTATAAGTCTATAATATATAACTAAACTATTGTTGTATGTAAGTAAATAAGGTTATGAAACATTTAAGAAGCTTCATTTAAAATTAAATTAAAATGCAGAGCCCCCGCCCGGATGGTTGGCCAGGACCCGGGCAGTGTGAGTGCCACTGAAAATCAGCTTATGTGCCACCTTTGGCACGCATGCCATAGGTTGCCTACCCCTGCATTAATCCCACTTAGATAACATCTGTATCCCATACTGCAAGATAATATTTGAACGGTTGTATTGTAAACCTCTGTGACTATATTAATTAGTGTGAAGGGTTGATCTTCAACAGAAAGTTTTATGCCCTTCCCAAAAGGAAATGTCCATCAATACCAGCTGGACTATTGTGGGATGTTACAACTGGAATATCCTACATATTGTCAACAAGAGGACAAAAGCCTTTATTCTGCCCTCCTCCCTGTGAAGGTGAGTCATGCAAGTGGTCTCTTCCCATCACCTGAGCTTGCAGCTCAGAGCACGTGGCAGGTGGGGAATAAAACCCCTAACAAGAAGGAACTGATTATCTCTGCTGCTTGGACCTGGGGGGCAAAGTGTTTCTAGCCATAAGAGAGAGAGATCCCCAGCTGCTTAGCCTGGGTTAATCCCCTAAAGGACATAGAGAGCTTGCTTATTATAGAAGCTTCTGTTACCTTTTGAAACATAAAACTGTAAATCGTGTGTGTGTGTGTGTGTGTGTATAACCTGCTTTCATCTTGTAAATAACTCATTTATTTTTTTAGTATTGTTTTTGGTATAGAATCTAAGATGCAAATTGACCTGGGGTAAGTGACTGGTCCTTTGGGACTGATGGTAACCTGAATATTGCTGTGTGTCTTGGTGTAACGGACCATCTATCACAAAAGTGCACTCACCTGAGGAGTAAGATAGAGCAGAGTACCGAAGGGGACTGTCTGTGACTCCATGTTAAGACTGTTATAGTGCATGAGGCATTTTCACTTGGTAATTCATTTGGTGAAATCTAAGTATAGAACTCACAACCAATTTGGGGTTTGTGCTCTGGTTCCTAGCAGTCTGCCTTGAGGCAGGCATTCAAGCTTTTGAGTCACTGCAGGTTGTGTTGCACAGGGCCTTAACCTCTCTGAGTTAAATACATATATCAAATACAAACACGCTGATTAAGACTTAACTTCAAAAGAAGGGAAGGCCCATATACATAATTACAGTTGCCTTTCAAATATATACTATAGTTATATTACATCCCCTTCAGTAATTCATGTTTTCAGTAACATACTGCAGTGATGAGTGCCCATAAGTAATATCAATAATGTAACAAATTTTCTTCATTTCAAAATGTTGTTTCCCCGTTCAAATAGTTTCACATACATTTCTAATAACTGGCCTTTCGTACTACAAAAAGTTTGAGGAAAAAGTCAGAAGTGGAGGGGGAAGTGACACTAGTGGGGGAGGGATAGCTCAGTGGTTTGAGCATTGGCTTGCTAAACCCAGGGTTGTGAGTTCAATTCTTGAGGGGGCTACTTAGAGATCTGGAGCAAAAATCAGTACTTGGTCCTGCTAGTGAAGGCAAGGGGCAGGACTCCATGACCTTTTGAGGTCCCTTCCAGTTCTAGGAGATAGGTATATTGCCAATTATTATATTCTCCCAAGCTCTGCACACAAACCAATTTGGCTCACTCATGACACCAAAATGTGACACCAATTCACAGTATACTGTGCAGATCTTAATAATATAATCATCCCTCTTCTTTCATGCAGGCAACAGTGAAAGAGTTAATGGTGACATTTAGAGTAGCTTCACCTGGTTCTGGGGTTAACCCACTGAGATGAATAAGGACAATGCCCATCTCTCAGAGATATTTTTTCAGTCTGTTTGCAGCCATCATTGGATCAGTTTACATTCTGCTCATATTTTGAAGGCTGTCTTCACTGCCATTTAAAGCAATTATGTAAAAAAAAATTAAACTAAGATCCTAGCAAATGATTGCTTCTGGGAAAAGGGACTGGCTTGCTGAGCTGCTAAAAACCTGCCCACTTCAACAGCTACTTCATAGGATTTTATCAGCATGCAAATGGAGAGGTCATTTGAAAGCAGCCCAGTTCACCTGTGTGATGGAAGCAAAGTAGATAGGTGTGAAAATTAGGAGAGCTCTGCAAATATAAACATTATATATTATATTCAAAGAGAAGTGGTCAGTCAAAAGTGGCTAATGATTTTGGGTGCCTCCATTTTTGGATGCCCAGCTTGAAACATTTTCTCCTCCTTCCCTCTTTGGAAAAGCAAGAGAATCCTTCGGGAGACTGCAGGGACCATAACTGTGGCCACCTCCTGCACAGGGGGGACAAAAGAAGACATTTCTGCCTGCCTTCCCCCATCACATTGGTGCAAGGGACAAATATAATCTGACCCAGAGTTTCTTTGGAATAATAGGAGTTTTCACAATTCTTGTGACATAGAAATTAATTTTCCTTTTCCCTTGGCATTTTTGCTTATTCTAAATGATCTCTACTGTATAATTAAAAGAGAAACTTCAAATATAACATTAGCAAACACTTCTCCCTGTTCTTCACCTTTTTAAAGGCTGTTAATTACATCTGTATATTGTGCATCCATTGCGGAGTTTCTGCACCGGTATATTAATGCTGAAGCTCTCTGAAGAGTGTTCCCTAGACCTTTAGCAGTTCCAAATGCCTGTTAATGAAACAAGCTTTGTGCATGGCATCCTGCTTGAAATGAACAAAGATAACAATGGAGACTGGGAAATTAATTATTAAGGAGGATGCTACAAAAACGTAGGTCAATAATGTTCAATATGTGGTTGGAAGGTAATTGAAAAAACCATAGGCTTTGACTTAGAAGGAAAACGAGTCGCACTAGCATGTGCTGTAATTCACATATAAGATGAGCTATGTTTGGGTGTGGAGTTTAGACTGATAGGATAGTCCCTCTGGGGGACATGTCACACTCCAAAGTAGTTCTGACATTCTGAAAAAGAGACTTGCCAAGTCTAAATGGAGGCTGTCAGGTAACTTCCATTGCTCTGAATTTCTTTTCTGGGTTCCTAAACTTTTGAGCTGCATGAGGCCCCCAATTCATCAAAGCACTTAAACACCTTTGTAAATCCATTCCTGTTCAGAAAAGCAGATAAGCATGTACTTAACACTTCTCCCTGTTCTTCACCTTTTTAAAGGCTGTTAATTACATCTGTATATTGTGCATCCATTGCGGAGTTTCTGCACCGGCATATTAATGCTGAAGCTCTCTGAAGAGTGTTCCACTGGAAATTTAGCAGGCGCTTGAAGTTAAACACACATATAAGGGCCTTCCTGAATCAGGGCATGAAGTTGTTTTTCATAGTGTCCGTTCTCATGCATTTATTATAGTAGTGCCTAGAGACGCCCCAAATGCTGAGCACTACATACACATAGGCCAGGTCTACACTCAAGCTAGGGATGTGATTCCCCTGCTCGTGTACACGTACTTGTGCTAGTTCTCATCAAGCTAGCACGAGTATAAATAGCAGCATAGTCGCAGTAGCACGGGTTGTGGCAGCAGAAGCATGGCTGAGGTATGCCAAATACAAACCCGTCTGAAAACTGGTGGCTATGTACTCAGGAATCATACCCCTAGCCCACAGTGTAGACATAGTCATAATAAGAGACAGTCCCTGCCCCATAGAGTTTACACACTAAATAGATAAGACAGACCCAGGGTGGGAAATATCATTACTCCCACTTTATAGATGAGATGAAGATCTCAATTCTAGGGACTACAATCATTTTTAACATCTAACTGGTAATGCTCTGAAACAAATCGTCAGCTTGCTCAATAAGTGAGTTTGATGGCCTCTCATCACTACATTTAAGCCTGCTACTTAGAACATGTCCACTTGTAATTGTCAGGAAAAAATAGCCCTTCACAGATTTTAGGGTTATTGGCTATTCTCTTTATTTGTGGTCCTAAAAGAAAATCCTTTTTGTGCTTGTCTATTTAATGTGGAAGCTATTGCATTCTCAACAAGGCATGTCTATTCTTCTTGATTTTAAAAAATATTAAAAAAAAAATGAAAATGATTTTTTCCCCAGAAAATTGTTGTAACTGAAAAGTGAACTGTTTATCTTCCGGAGAATGAAATAACTTAGGAATTCAGGGAGGTTCAGGCTCCATTTCCAAGATTCTATCTGTTGTTTCCTGCTGGTGTGCCATAACCCAACCCCTGTATCTGGATTACCGTTCATGAAACCCATTAGAACTTCAGTTCAACTTAAAACTCCTGATTGTGGTCTGGACAGACATAGCACAGGGAAGGTTATCCTCGCTCTATTTCACACCTAATTCAAATTAGGAAACCCTTGAAATCTCACTCACAGGAAAAGCTTCTTTGCAATATTTTCTGTCAAATTATCTTGTTACATTTTTTGCTGCTGTTTGCCATTTCAGGGGAGGAAGTGGATTTTCTGACATGGTCATGGTGCTTTCAGGTTTTCTATGAGAGCTTGCAAAAGGTCTAATTAGCTCTGTGACGTTTTGGAGAATATTAAAATAGCATATAAGGGAAACTGCCATAGAGAAAGTGAGCAGCTAACAGTAAGTAGTTCTGTATAAGTTCTGAGTTTGTCAATTCTACCACTCAATAGGACGGTGGCATTGAAAACTCTTTTATAGTAAATACTCAATTGAAAGGGGAGACAATTTTTTTGTCCACTATAGGGAGACAAGAGAGCATTTTTAGTTTGGAGACAGAATCTTTTGTTTGCTTAGTTTTGTTAAATTTATGTTTCAATGATTCATCTCTATCTCTTAGCTAATCATGGGCAAATAACAGTGGTTTATATGGACTGCAGTGTGCTACAAAGTTCACCCTGTACACAAGTCAAAATGTTCTTTGTTGTTAACACTATAAAGTTGTGTTCTTTCCTTCTATCTTAGACTCCGATCCTGTGAACACTTAAGCACATGAGTAACTTTACACATGTGAGCAGATGACTCAATAATGTCAACTGGATTACTCAGGTGAGTAAAGGTATGCAGGATTGGAGCTATGAAAGCATCTCTCTGTGTCTCAGGTAACCAAGGCATGAGATGTGTGCACATACCATTCATCATGAAAGATACAGCCTACGCACCATTGACAGAGATGAGGAAACCAGGCTTTAGAGATGACAAGGTGATCTTGAGTCCAGTTAATAGAGCAGTATCTGCATGAAGTATAACAACTCCAAACAATCAGCTTTTTCAGAAACCATGATTGGGGCAGATCTGCACATGGTCTGAATTGATGTAGTTCCCCTGACACCAGTTCATGCCTGCTGAAGGTCAGGACCTCCTCGTTTCATCCAAATTAAAGATATTTTTAATGGTTCCAAAGAAGATACTTACATCAGCATGTCTTATAAACCCAGTATTCACCCAGCTTTTCTTGTGACTCTCTTGAACAGAAGTTTTATCTGATGATCTTGTAGATTTCTTTGATGTTTACTAAGTTCCATTAACAAATATGTTGAATCCAGGCACACTTCTACAATTAAGTCATTGATTACCCTGGTATGACATATGTCACATTTTTACCTAGTTCCCTCATGAATTAGGCCATTTAGTTTTCACCTCCTAGTACTTTTTACTAACAAATGTTTTCAGAAATACAAATATACCTTTAGTATTAAAACTATAGTAGGGTCAAATACTCTGACTCCCATGAATAGTACCATACTCTCCAAGTATTCCCATTTACTTCAGTTGTCTACTCACAATGTAAGGCACTAGGCCACACATGGGAGAATATCACAATCTGGCCTTTATCACTTTTATAAAATTGTATGGGTCCTTTTCAAGCATTACCAGATGGAAACTGAATGAGAATTTCTCAAATAGAATTTGGGAAAATGTGACTTTGTTCAATAGGTTTCTTTATTAAGAAATGTCTCTTTCACAAGTAGCTCATCCTACTGTAAATGTTCCTAATTCAGAAACACAGATTTCTTCTTTCCATATTTCTCATTTCTAGCGAGTCTTTTCCAAAAAATAATCCTGAGATCAAATGAAGATTTTTTTTCTCTAAAATCATTTTAATCTATGTTGGAAGATTTAATGTACTAAACTTAGTATGCAGAAATAATGTATAAAGAAGAAAAGGCTTTTCCAAATTTTCCTAAAGGTTGTTTTCAGTTTGCAATAATTAATGTGATAAGACATGTATGAAAATGCATTAAAAGATCAGGAAGATTCCTCTGCAGGTACTTTAGAATCTAATAAATAATAAATCTGATGATTAACTGCATGGGCATAAAGAAAGCACATTACTAGGAAACTGAATAGAACCCGTCCTTTGAACAAATGCGTACTGTTTTTTTAATATATAAAAGTACTTGAATATAGTCAATTCTATGAAAAGAGAGAAAAAAAGAATTACAGAAAGTGATATTGAGTTAACACTGTATTTCCAAATTAAACAGATTTACATATTGCCATTAGCAATCAGGGTATTAGGATTTTGATGGAACAGTGTCATAATAAGGCGAGCAAACCAATGATCTGACTTAACGCTGTTTGAGCAACCACAGTGGCTTGTGTTGGCCTAGAGAGCTGAAGTAAGACCACCACCAAGGCTTCTCATTGTGCCGTGTAGGCTGCCCTCTTCCTTCGCTTGCTTCAGACTGTGCATGTTGGGCATGAGGATCAAAATGTTCCAAAGGGTCGTATAGCTCATATATGTTTTCCATGGGCCCTCGGAGAAAATTTTTAGGCTTTGTATCTAGAGCTCGAAGGACAAAATCTACCCTCCCAGCTCTTTTCATCCTGGCAGGCAGCGTGACCCTCTTCATCACCTTGCTGTAGCCGATAGCATGAGCACTGATTATGTATCTTCCCGGAGGCAGGAGTCTCCAATAGTCTCCATCAGCAGCTAAAGAAGACAGGTATCTCAGTCCTTTGTCCAGCGGCATACATGCATAAACACATCTATACACAGATAAGCATTGGACATATAAGGGCAGATTTTGAAAAGAGCTCAGCACATTGGGTCTTCCCCTCTTTTAAAAATCAGGCTGCAAGTGTCAGAGTGGGAGCTGCTGGGAATTAAAAATCTGGCCCTTAGAAATAACTATATTTCCGATCTTGTGAATTGTATTAATATCAGGATAGATGCTGTGTATGTATTACACAGTAGTACACCATGGCAAACAAAAATGGTGCCTGATTCTGTTTTTGCTTGCAAAGGTATGTATACGAAGTAGCTCATGTGAAGTCAATGGATTTATACCTGTCTGTAGATGATGTAAGTGACAGAAGACTCAAGTCCAATATAGAGATGTATTGTATGTCCAAGGGCATAAGAAATTCCTATTTGTAATATATAATACACATGAGACATGGGGCCAGATCCTCAGCTGGTGTAAATAGTTTGTCTCTGATGCTGAGGTGAAAATGTCCCATGAAATGACTACCTTGAAATCCTGCATGTTGGTGGGCCATTGACTTCAGTGGAACTACAGCAATTTCCTCCAGCTGAGGATCAGGCCTGTGTTTTAATGCATATGCAAAAGGAGGCAGTGCAAAAATGAACATTTATGCATAACTTTATATTTCCTGGATTTTTAACGTTTATCAGCTCAGTGAACATTGTATTAATGCTATTTTTCATAGAAATTCAATGTCTATCTGTTTTGGTTTTTTAAGATGAAAATAAAGGAAGAGGAGGGGAAAGAGAGGAAAAAATCAGAGACATTCAGCTCCGGGCAATCATAATTTCCTTCATTCATAGGTGCTGGAACTAGGGGTGCTGGGGGTGCTGCAGCACCTCCTGGCTTGAAGTGGTTTCCATTATTTACAGAGCTTATAGTCTAGTTTTTGGCTCCCAGCACCCAGGGGCGGCTCTACAGTTTTGGCCGCCCCAAGCAGTCATGCGGGGCGGCGCGCGCAGCGGCGGCAGCAGCGGACCCTCCTGCATGGGCATGACTGAGTCCCCTGCTGGGGTCTGGCTGGGCGCTGCCCCCCCCGGGGCGGCGCCGGATCGTGGCTCCGCTGGCTCTCGCAGCGCAGTGCGGCAGCCTGCCGGAGCCGCGTCCAGCCGAGCTCCGGCCGCTCGCTCCGCTCCGCATGCTCGCGGCAGGTCGGTCCTCCCGGGGCGGCGCACCTCCGCGCGCGCGCAGGCATGCGCCCCCCCGCCCGCCCAGCCTGCGCCCCCAGCCCTAGGCACCAGCTTGTTTTGCTGGTGCCTAGAGCCGCCCCTGCCAGCACCCCCCACTCTACAAATTGTTCCAGCACCCCTGCCTTCATTTCAAATATTTTGGCTTTGCAACTGTTGGGCATATTCTCTCTTAACTAAAGCCTGGTCACCATGAAATTTCAGCTATACAAGCTCTTGTCCATTCGGAAATTAAACTTAGCACTCCTTTTTCCTTCATATGGGCACAATATTTGTAGGTTAATTCTTTATGGGCCTTATTCATAGCCCATTGATGTTAATGGGAAGTCGTTGTCTAGAATGAGGTTTAGAACAGGCCCTAAATCAGGGGTGGGCAAGCTTTTTGGCCCGATGGCCACGTCAGGGTTGCGCAATTGTATGGAGGGCCAGGTAGGGAAGGCTGTGCCTCCCCAAACAGCCTGGCCCCTGCCCCCTATCCGCCCCCTCCCACTTCTTACCCCCTGACTGCCCCCCTCAGAACCTCCAACCCATCCAACCCCCCTGCTCCTTGTCCCTTAACTGCCCCCTTCTGGGACTCCCACCCACTACCTAACCCCTGCTCCCTGACTGCCCCGCCCCTATCCACACCCCGCCCCTAATAGCCCCCAGGACTTCCACCCCTATCCAACCGCCCTCTGCTCCTCGTCCCCTGACCGCCTCCCGGAACCCCCCACCCCTAACTGCTCCCCGGGATCCCATAACACACCCTGCTCCCTGTCCCCTGACTGCCCTCCAAACCCCTATCCACATCCCCACCCCATGACAGGCCCCCCGGGACTCCCACTCCCAATCCTCCCTGTTACCCATCCCCTGACCGCCCCCCCAGAAACAACACCCCATCCAACCACCCCCTCCTCCCTGACTGCCCCCCAGCAACCTCCATTTCCTTACCCAACCCCCTTGCTCCCCGCCCCTTTACCTGCAGCAGGAGCTCACAGCTGCGACACCTGGCCAGAGCCAGCTGTGCTCCCCATGCTGCCCAGCGGGAGCGGTGGGTCAGAGTGTGGCCTGCACGACAGCGTGGCTGTGTGGGAGGGGGATAGTGCGGGAGGAGCTGGGGACTAGGCTCCTTGGCCGGGAGCTCAGGGGCTGGGCAGGACAGTCCCATGGGCTGGATGTGGCCCGCAGGCCATAGTTTGCCCACGTCTGCCCTAAATCACGCCCCAATTTCAGCTTCAAAAATTTGCACCATCTCCAGTTTTGTATCCACTCTAATTTTATAGGTTTACTCAAAGTAGTGCAGTATTCACTACATTATAAGCCACTCTGGCTTTCCACACTGCTATAACAGCCACCATCAGAGCAAAATTTTACCACACACGTGACACAATGTACTTCTGGGGTCTAATCCTATTCCTATTGAAATCAATAGCAAAATTCCCATTGATTTCAGTGGGAGTAAGACTGAGCCCTAAATGCTCAGAGCTTTACAACTGCTGAAAATTAACAGTTATGTATGTTATTGATTAGTTAATACAACAAACATAGTGTGTAACTCAGTATTCCACTCTTTTTGCCTCTGACCTACATACAGTCAATCATTCATATATATTTGTAACATACTATTCTCCTGTGCACAGAGACCAAAATATTGCTCTATCTGAAGAAAATTTCAGTTTACTTAGCCTAGCAAGAAATTTAATATGAAACTAGAGAGATTCTGCGAAAAATTCTGTGAAAAATTTTGCACTCAGTTACGCTCATGCAACTTCATTGGCACTGATAATAGTGGTGTGTGTGGGGGGGGGTAGATTTTGACCTATGTTTTTTCTCATAATTCTAAATAAAGTCACACAGCCAAATCCTTCAGGCAAAATGTCCATTGAATGTAATAGAACTTTTGCCTTAGTGAGGACTACGGTTTTTCGCTCATAGTACATACCATCATTATCATATGAGAAAGATCCAACCAAAATAACATTACCTGTGATAACATCATGTCGGATCCCTTTGACTGAAATTCGGGCATTTTTTATTGGGTTACCAAATTTATCAGACACAATTCCCTTTATCCCACGGTGCACCTAACAAGGAAAGGACAAGTTACATCAAATGGTCATATTTTTGTGCCCGCTCATCTTTTCCTGAAAGAAAACCTACAGGAAGAGGAAGTGTAAGAATCTGCAAGGGGTACTGAGTTGCTGCCACCTCTACGTCAACACAAAAGCATAGGCTAGGCTCTTGCAGGACGACCTTGTGAGGTGAGGCTGCACAGGAAGTACTGCCCAGCAGGAGCTGAGTGGCAGATCCTTACAGCCCAGTGATTGGCTGGCACTAGTACTTAAGCCAGGAAGCCATGACAGGAAGCTGTCTGAGCAACAACACAGACTGACTGCCTGTCTCTGCTTCAGACCCTGTGTGCAAGAGACCCCAGAGTCTGACTTCTGATTCTGCCTGTCTACAGATGCCTGACTCTTGGTTTGCCCTCTGGCCTGCATTAGACTCTGGCCTTCTAGTACCTGATGAGGCCTGACTCCTGCTCTGACCATTAGGTCTCACTGCCCATGTCCTGGTTGTGACAGGAAGCAATCCTCATGAGATTCTCCTCAAAATGAGTCAACATCCTTCTTATTGAGAAGGGTGGTTTGCCTCCTAGGGCAACAACTTAGAGGCCTGTGTACAATCTCAGATCACTCTCCCACTCATGGATCACCAACCTACGAGCAACTCTTTATGGGGCCTGGGGGCAAAGGGAGATGTGGAAGCAAATCACCCCCCTTTGATGATGGTGGAATGTGCTCTATGCATGGAGGGTCTCACCTGTATGTAGATCATGGGTGCATGACCCTATAACCATTATATTCAACTAATATTTTAAAATGTATGACTTAAACTCGACACAGAAAAGAAATTTAGTTAAAGTTTTTAAAAGTGACCTGATACTCCCTATGTAAAGGAAAAACACACTTTCATAAACTACGGAGTAAATGAGGCCAATTTACACAAGGTGAGGATCTGACCCTCTAATCTACCAATTGAATTTACTACAAGGAAAAATGCAGCATTAAAGGATATATAGAATAACTAAATAACTAATAACTAACAGTCAAACAGAATGCTGCCATCATGACGGTGCAACCAATTAATTCAGCTCACTGCTATGAATAATATTTGCATAAGAAAATCAGAGGCATTAAAACTTGTTGCAATAAAAATAAACAAGCAAATATTTTTCAGTTATATAGTACCTCATATTCAAGGATCTCAAAGTGCTGTAAACTGTGCATTAATTAACTGAACCCCTCAGCAATCTTGTGAGGCAGGCATGCATTATTACTATGTTAAAATCTCTCCCTGTCCAAGAGAACAGTGATGGAGATACTAGAACAATGACAGATGTCAATAAAAAAACCTGATGTGAATATTTATACTTTATAGAGAGAGAGAGAGAGAAAGAGAGAGACACTAGAGCAGCAAACTTGGACTTCAGGGTTGTCATTGTGCTGAACAACATGGCCACTCAGAATGTCATGGTAATAGTGGGTATAGGATTCTGAGGGCTTGTCTCCACTTACCGGTGGATTGACGTTGCAACAATCAATCCACCGCGGGTCAATTTAGTGGGTCGAGTGAAGACCCGCTAAATCGACCTCAGATCACTCTCCCATCAACTGTGACACTCCACTGGAACAAGAAGAGTAAGGGAAGTCAACGGGAAAGCATCTTGTGTCAACATAGCATAGTGTGGACCCCACAGTAAGTAGATCTAAGCTACATCAATTTGGGTCACACTACTAACGTAACTCAAATTGCGTAGCTTAGATCGACTTTCCCCCATAGTGTAGACCTGCCCTGATTCTCCACCTCTAAAAGTACAGGATCCTACTGCTTGAGCTAAAAGGAAATACCCCTATCTCCTAGCAAGACAAAGCTGGTGACATACATCAGATTAGTTTTACACAAGAGGGCAAAGGTGCAGAAACAAAATTGCCAGTTCATAACAATCTGAGATGGTCAAAAAGTGGGGGGGGAAAAATCATTTTTTTAGCATTTTAGTCATTTTTGTTCTGCAGGCTCCACAAATGGACAGTTTTTTATTTATTAGAAATTTTCACAAATATTTATTGAAAAAATTCAATTTCAAAATTCTTTTTCTGAATGTTTTCATTTTTCTGAGTTTTGTAGGTTTCCTATTTTCCACTCCTTTTTCTCCTCTTTTCCTTTCCCCTTCATTGTTTCTCCTTTCCTCTTCTTTCCCCCCCTCATTTTTCCCCAGGAAAACCCAGAAAAGCAGGAAAACTAATAAACAATGAAAAAAAGATGATTTTTTTCCCCCAGTGGAATTTAAAAAATGAAAATTTAAAAAAAATCATTAACATATACAATTTTTTAAAAAGGCCATTTTTTGGATGAAAAGTTTTTTTAATCTAAAAATGCTGACCTGTTCTAATTACAACACTTATTCAGAACCAGATTCTGCCGCTCCTACTCACGTTGAGCACTACCTTACCCCTTCCATAGTTTAATTTATTTGAATGGGACTGTTCAAGGTGTGAGGTACTATTGAACAGAAGGAACCAGAATCTGTCCCTTAAGAATTATTATAGCAGATTGGTGCAGTTTTCTTTCCAGTCATCCTGCAGCATCAAAGTATGGAAAAATCTTAAATCAGCAGGAGGTGTTAAAAATAGTGGGCCTTTCTCTCCACTAATTTGCACCCTCATCATTAACACTCATGCAAAGTGACTGGAAAACACTTCCAAATCAGAAGGACAGAATTTCACTTTCTGAGGAGCTGTACATTCTCTATACGGGGTACAAGGAAAAAAGAAAATCTGCCCCATAATGCAGCAATTCTATTTCAACTTTGCTTTGCTGGATTTAGGACAGATTCTGTTTTAAGTCCCTTTTCTGACATCTTTTTCTGACATTACTTCAATAATTACTAGGCAGTGCAGGTAAGAGTGACAGAATTGGGCCCTTAATTACTTTATTGCTATTGGGTTTATTTTGTTTCTATGAATACAGCCCTGATCATGTATCATTACAGACAATGGGAGTTTTGTAACTGCTTTCAATAGGAGAAGGATTAGCACATATAAATATATGTTTAACTTTTCCTTGTTAAACCAAGTAGATTTATGCGCACACCTAATAATCTGGTAAATATCAGAATGAGAAAAGTTTGAATTGCTTATGGCAGACTTAATCCTTATCAGGAGTAATTCAGTCAATCTTATCTAGAGAGTTTTCGCTTACTGTTCTGCATTTGCTCAAAAGGCTTTTCCAGCATAGACTTCTACAGTATCTCACACTATAAAAATCTTTACATCTTAAAGGCTTCAAGTGCAATATATATGGATTTAATCCAGTCCCATTTGGACCCACTAAAACTCATTTTCATCAGACAGCTGTAAAATGAAATGAGGTTGGTGGTCTGGATTGTAGTCTTTATCGAATGATGATACTTACCACAAGTAGCAAGAGGTTGCTTAAAAAGGCCATAAAAAAAGCTAACACACTCCTAACAACTTTAAATTACTACATAGTCTATCAATATAAGGCATGACAGAAAGCTGATCTGCTAATGGCTGAGAGAAAGATGTCTGCCTTGAGTCTCTGTGATCAGTTACCTGTTATTAGTGAGGCATTTGTTATTGCTGAGTGAGCCTACATAAATTTGGTTTGGTTGTTCCTCCATAAGTTCAGGGTCTAGACGTTTATCCTAACAACTTTTGTTCAGAAACTGAGCTGAAATATTATAGGAACAGGATTTCCAATGAATTGTTCAGTATTTCCTAGTTCCAGATGGGTCAAAAACAACACTTAAAAGGTCTCTGTTACAGAATAGTGGAACTTCAGACCAAAAACATGGAATCGGAGAAGCATGTAAAAGTGAAAAATTACCTAAACTTTATGGAAATTTAAATTAAGTTTGGTTTAGTTCTTTGAGAGAGAAGTTGAGTCTTATTTTTCTGAATGAGTTGGTCTGTCTCTAATATTGGATTTTGAAGAGTTATTCATAAACCCACCGAACTATTTATAGACATTTCTCCGGTCCTATTTTGTGTTGTACTTAAGCACATCTCAATCTTCAACCCACCCACATGTGAGTTAGGGAAATAATATCCACTTTCTTAGACAGCCAAACTGATGGTGTGGGAATATCTGAAGATCAAATGCTGTCATAAGCATCCTCAACAGGGAAAAAAATAACAATGGAATCCCACCAAAGAATGCAGAAGAAAAGCCACAAGCACTAAAGGAATATATATAAAAGTAGAACTCTACCATTTCCATAAAAGTCAGAAGGGATTCTTTGTTTTCATGCCAGGCTGAATACAGTTCCTCTTCCAAAGGAAACTTTTCACATCCCAGCTCCAAGGTGATTTCAAAACAGTTTGTGTGAAGGTAATTAAAATCTGCCATACCTAAATTAATAGAAAGGGAAAAGGGAAGATTATGAACAATCCATGTCACATTTAATTAGAACTATGTTGCTGCAATTAGTTGATTACCAAATGCAGCCCTGTGGACAAGGATGTATATGTTGTGTAGAATGACTGCATCTACCATATGCACAGTATTCGGTATCTTTGGAGTTTTACTAGCATTATTTTAAACATCAGTTAACTAATTAATGCTCACAACACCTCTTTGAGATGGGTAAGCACTATTATTATTAAAACTCATTTACATTTGTAGAAGCTAAGGCAGAGGGATGGGAGTTGTGCATGATCAGCTTTATACCATAAGGGACTGCCCACGGTCACAGGGAAATCAAGGTCAGAGCTAGGTTTAGAACTCTGGAATTGACTTCCAGGCCTGTGGTCGGAGAATGAGACTTGTTCTTGGTCTGGGGAATAAAGAAAATGTCTTTGCTGTCTTATGGTATCTTCTTCATTATTATACCATCTAGCAAAGGTACCATACCCTGTCAGCAGTTCCTTTGGTGGCAGCAAACCTCTAAGAGAAGCTAACATCATGAGAACCCTGTGCCTCTAAAGGAAAGCTCATGACATTATTATGTACTAAAATGTTAATCACAGATAACAGGCACAATTTTCAAAAGCACCCCATTTTCAAAAGTTATTAATCACTTAGGAGTCTAAATCACTTTTGAAAATAGGACATAGGTGCTTTTGAAAATTTTACTCACGTATCAAAAATTGAACAAGCTGAAAAACCAAATAATGCTAATGATAAAATAGCATTGGAAACTTGAACACCAATGAATTGGATGTCAGTTGTGACATTTTTGCTTATCATGCCTACTACTAATAATCAATTATAGTAGTCAATACAGATTAAGCACACTTCAAATCCATAATGTAGAATATATAAAATTCTGCATTATGGAGCTGAAGTCCAAATTCATGCTGCTGTTGAGGCATTAATGTTTCATTCCTATCTGCTAGAAAATTTCAGATTTTAACACCAGAACAGCATTTCATAATTACACAATGCCAAATTCATCCCATGCATAACTCTATTGATTTCACCGGAGTTACGTCAGGGATGAATTTGGCCTGCTCTATTTGAATATAGACTTTGCCATTAAAATCCTCTAACGACATTTTTGTGTACTGGAGGCAGGGTCTGATTCAAAGCCCACTGAAATTAATGAGTCTTTCCATTGAGTTCACTTGGCCTTGGATCAGGCCCTTCCTTGTCTCTCTTAAGGGTCTTACTCAGGTTTTGCTTCACATGACATAATGGCAAAGAGATTTACCTCCAGTAAAGCTATACCACTGAGCACCGTTTATAATGCCTCCTCGTTTTACGAAGTTTCCACCACAACGGGCTTCCGATTTGTCTGAGATGACTGGATGTGCACCTGCATATGCTTTAGCCAGCAATCTGAACATCTGAAATGAAGGATTTTGAAAAATATTTACTTCTTCTGTGAACTGTAAGCACTTCTTCCACTTACCTTCACATCACTGAGATCCACTCCAGCACTATCTGTTCCTGCCTGCCAGATGGTGTCCTCTAGACCTATGTGCACAGAGGGAACCTCTATACAAGGATATCCTTCTTAGATAAAATTGACAGAAGTTCCTGAGTCACCTAGGAGTCCAAATTCTGAGACCTAGGCTCCTAAGTCACCTAGGTGCTTCCAAAAAAAATCCATTATCTGCAATGCAATGACAAAGGATTCTAAATAATGGAGCCACTTTTACCCTAGTCTCTACTCATCTGTGATTTGAGGAATAAATAATAATAACAATAGTAACTTGTTTTCACTTTATCAAAAGTGCCAAATGCTCTGGGGTCTAAACAGTTTTTCCACAATGCCTGTAACTTGAGGTAACTAATGCAAGTTACAGGCCTCCTTATTTCTCCCGGCACAAACTAAAATGTTTATAACACCTCTAGCTTAGTGTCATTAATACTCGGTTGCATGAATGCCGCTAACAGAGACTGAAAAGTGTTACAGAGAGACACTTAGCAGTGCATGTGACCAGGTAGAAGATTCTGATGGTGAAGAGTCTGCTTGAGGGAACTCAGCCAATGCTATAGGCCCATAAAGAGCAAATGTGCCATAGTGATTAAGAAGTGGAGACAGCAAGTCTATGAGTACATGTGACTTCTGAGTCAAGAGCCCGTCTGCAGCTTGGAGGGAGACTGCAAGGAGAGGACAGGCTGCAGCAAGGAAAGAAGAGGTTAGCCTGCAGCTTACAGGGGACGTTTTCTGTGACCTTTCATGCTAAGTGAGGGGGAGTCAAATGGCCCTGTGGGTGAGAACTTGGGGATTGATTCACAAAGGTACTTAGGTGTCTGACTGACTCTTTAGGTCCATAAGTCTAACATTTAGGCACCACTGACATTTTCAAAATGACTGCTCAGGTGCAGCCTAACTCTGAAGGTTCCTGCCAGTAGACAGGTGCAACGCCACATAAGTCCTGCTGTTACCCCACAGTTAACGAGCTGCTGGGATCCCTAGCACAAGCTGAATCCCATTAGGAGTCTCAAGCTAGGGGTGGTTCTGCCTACCTTGCCTGTGGGGACCAATCCATTAGGTGTCTTCTGACCCCCTAATGCGAGTCTGAGAATTCCACTAGGTGGCAGAATGCCTTGGAGTCAGGTGTTACAATGCTTAAAGTCCCTTTGTGAATATAGGGATCCTCGTCCTTAATGAAATAAACAATGAGAACAGCAGGCAAATCAGGTGAAATGCAGGCTTCAGAACCCTGTCCCTAACCTCTGTTTGCCAGAGGCAGGAAATGGGCGACAGGAGATGGATCACTTACATAAGAACATAAGAACGGCCATACTGGGTCAGACCAAAGGTCCATCCAGCCCAGTATCCTGTCTACTGACAGTGGCCATTGCCCGGTGTCCCAGAGGGAGTGAACCTAACAGGCAACGATCAAGTGATCTCTCTGCTGCCATCCATCTCCACCTTCTGACAAACAGAGGCTAGGGACACCATTATCATCCATCCTGGCTAATAGCCATTTATGGACTTAACCACCATGAATTTATCCTGTTCTCTTTTAAACGCTGTTATAGTCCTAGCCTTCACAACCTCCTCAGCAGGGCCGGCTCCAGACCCCAGCATGCCAAGCGCGCGCTTGGGGTGGCATTTTGCCGGCAGGGCGGCAGGCGGCTCCGGCGGACCTTCCGCAGTCATGCCTGCGGGAGGTCCACCGGAGCCGCGGGACCAGTGGACCTCCCGCAGGCATGACTGCGAAGGGTCCGCTGGTCCCGTGGTTCAGGTGGACCTCCCGCAGGCATGCCAGCGGATGCTCCACCGGAGCCGACGGACCAGCGGAACCTCCGCAGGCACATCTGCTAGAGGTCCCCCGGAGCCACGGTACTGGCGACCGCCAGAGCGCGCCCCGCGGCGCGCCGCCCTGCTTGGGGCAGCGGGATTCCTAGAACCGCCCCTGCTCCTCAGGTAAGGAGTTCCACAAGTTGACTGTGCGCTGTGTGAAGAAGAACTTCCTTTTATTTGTTTTAAACCTGCTGCCTATTAATTTCATTTGGTTACCCCTAGTTCTTGTACTATGGGAATACACTTGATAATTACCTGTTCTGTTCATTCCCTCTGCAGCACCTGGCATTGGCCACTGTCAGAAAACAGAATACTGGGCTAGATGGATCTTTAGTCTGACCCACTATGGCCCTTCTTATGCCCACTAAACCCCTAACAGAAATTGGCTTTCACAGTGACTAGGGCAGAAGAGGTAATTGTCCTGGTTTATCAGCTCAGAGATCATTGCTTGGGACAAAAAAACAAGAACATTCCAATCACTGGCAAACAGAAAGCCAAGCAGGGGACTGAAGTGACAGATCATCTCTGGAAAAATGTGGGACCTTAGAGGTCCAGACAAGGTCTTTTAATGTATTCAGTGTAACATAGTTATCCACAAGGTTCAGAGTGGGATTTTCAGAAGCTCTCAGCGCTGACCTGACTTCACCCATTGAAAAGAGAGTTTTACCACTGCCTTTGATGGAAACAGAGTCAAGTGAACACTGAACATTTCTGAAAATCTCACCCTCGATACCTCATTGGGGGGCCAGACTGAATGAGTGAAGGGTTTGGGTTTGTTATTTATTAGTATTTCTGCTAACTGCGTATCAGTGTTGGCAAAGGGACAAGCGAGATAATTGTTGAATGAGGACAAATGAGTATTCATGTAAAATTTGAAGTCCATCACATTGTTTCTGAGTTACAGGACATGAAAAACTACCCCCATTTCAACATCTCAGACAAAATGTTTTTGAGTTTCCCTCACGCTTAACTGTGATTTGTTGCCACTCTGTGCACCTTCCCAGATAGTTCAATCTCCTTCATCGTTCAAGGCTCTGTTGGAAGAAAATAGCTAATAATTAAGTACATTTACAAACAATATTTGTGGATAGTTTGGGATCCAATCCTACTAACTTCTACTAAGGGAGTTATGGGCTCAATCCTGCTCCTACTGATGTCAATGGGAGATGTGGGGTAAATTTTTTAGAAGTGCCTGAGGGCTTGTCTACAGTGCCTTGCTAGTGGCTGGTGGCTGCCTTGCTGGTGGCTCCTACTCTGCACTGGGCTCAGCTGCTGGTCCCAGCTAGACTGGGGAGGATGGGACTTTCTCTTCTCCTGCACAGCATCCAGGGCCTGGTCAGACCCACCCCCAGATTTTCCCCTCAGTTGCAGGAAGCTCTACAAACTCCTCCGCCCCTCCGATGCCCCTCTTCCTGCACTCCTCACCTGCAGGGGAAGGGCTCTATGTACGGAGAGCTGCTCCGCATCTGCCCAACTCCCATACAGCCTGATCCCTTCATACCCAGACCCTCTCACTAAGCCTCACCCAGAACCCCCCAATGAGCCCCACTCCCCCTGCACCTGGACCACCCTGACAAGCCACCCGCACCCGGCTCCCCACCCCACCAAGACCCAATCAACTGCACTTGGATCCCCACGCAATTGAGCCACACTGTCCCTGCATCTGGACCCCCCCCATTGAACCTCCCCAGACCCGCGTGCTGAGCTCTATCCCCCCCCACACCCAGACCCCCTACTGCTGAGTCCCAACCACCTTCACCTGGACCCCTCTGCAGAGTCCCATTACCGTTGCACCCAGAACCCCCCAACAAGCCTCTGTGCATCCAGATCCCCCCCACACCCGGATCCCCACCCAGATTGCCCCACACAGAACCCTCTCAACCCACACCTGGATCCCCCCACACCAAGCCCCTCCACACCTGGATCCTGCCTTGCTGAGCCTGCCCGCCCACACCTGGTGCACCTGGCACGGAGGGGCAGGGCCCTGGGGTGTTTCTGGGGCAGGCCCGGTCCTTGTGCTGTGTCAGGATTGGGTGCAGCCTCACTGCTGAGTCTGTGTCCCGGGGTGGGAGCTGCATAGTGATCTCCCACCTCTGTGCAGCCAGTAGCCTGTGCTCCCCAGTCCCATGCTGGAGTCTCCACATTTATTTGAAAAATACATTTTGCAGAATTATAAAATAGTGTGCAAAAAATATTTTTTTGGCACAGAATTTTTAATGTTTTGGTGCAGAATGCCCTCAGGAGCTAATGAGCTAATCTGGCAGCTCCCTAGATAAACCAGATACAGCAGTGTCCCACATCCCCAACACCAGTGGAACCGGGAAGGGGTAGCATAGGGGCCAAAATGCCACCAGAGAATATATTTACATGGGGGGAGTATCACTGCCTATTTAAGTCTGTTTTAAGTACATTTTGCCACATTGGCTCAGCCCAGAAATGACTCAACAGGCTGGAGAACCTGAGCCTTCAAGTTTAGCTTCCGCAGTGCTGTGGTGCTTTACTTTTTGCTGCAACCAAGGATGCAAATTTGCCCTCTTCCTCCTTGCCCAGGTGACTTCCACCAGGTCAGCTGTCAGAACAGAGGCTACAGCTAACAGAACAGCAGCTAAAACAGAGCAACAATATTTCAGGACGCAGGTCCTCAGACAACAGCAGCTGCAGAGGAGATTAGTTAAATGCAGGTCACTTAACAGGTGTGGTTTTATAACTCTGACATTTAAAGGGATACTACTTACATTGCTCTCACACTGGCTTTAAAAAATTATTTTAATCAGAGGGAGATCAACATGTACTCTTCTGCCCACCATCTCTTTTAACCTGGTAACTTTTCCAGTCCTTGTAGCAATGGTGGATCTAGCAAACAGGGGCGGCTCTAGAGCCCAGCGGGGCAAGCACCCGCCTGGGCGCCCCTTTCAGGGGGGCGCGGGCTGCTGCGCCGACCTGCCGCAGTCATCCCGCCTGCGGGAGGAGGACCACGGGGAGACGGACGGGACCTGCCGCGCAGGCATGACTGGCGGGTCGCTGGTCGCCGGGCTCGGCTGGACCTCCGCCCGCGCATGACGCGCGGCGCTCAGCCGGCCCGCCGGACAGAGCCGCGCCCCGCAGCGCGGAGGCGAGAGCCAGCCGACGCGACCAGCCACTCATGCCCAGTCCAGCTCGCGCGCGCTGCCCGGCCCTCCGCGCGCTCCGGCTCGGCATGATTGCTTGGGGCGCCCAAATTTGTAGAGCCGCCCCTGCTAGCAAACACTGCTTTGGTGCCCCAGATTTAAATGAGACTCTAGGTGCAGAGTCCCTCACACAGAAAGGGGCCTGAGTCTCCGAGTGTGAGTCAGGAGTCAGGAATATCTCCGGTGCAGTCTGTGGAGTCCCATAGCTGGAGAGCTGTTATGTGAGGAGAAGGAAGCTCACAAACATCAAGTCACAGGTTACTGTTTATTTTAGGGGGATTTTAAATATTTCATTACAGCAAGTATTGGTCAATAGGGGCCTGATGCTGCTCCTTTGGAAACTGGTCGCAAAAGAGGGATATGAGGGTAATCTTGACCTAGACCTGAGCCTGCAAAGGGCTCAGGGTATGTCTACACAGCAAGGGAAAACCCACAGCTGCTGGTGCCAGCTGACTTGGACTCACAGGGCTCAGGCTGAGGGGCTGTTTCATTACTCTGTAGGCTTCCCGGCTCAGGCTGGAGTCCAAGCCCTGGAACCCTCCTATCTCGCAGGGTCTGGAGCCTAGATTTCAGCTCAAGCCCAGATACCTACACAGCAGTGAAACAGCCCCACAGCCCAAGCCCGAGTCGGCTGGCACAGGCCAGCCATGGATGTCTAGCTGCTGTGCAGACATACCCTTAGAGGCCCATGATGTCACTGGAAGTTGAAAAAAACCAATTCCTATGCAGGAGGCATTCAGCACCTGACCGTTTTTAAAGGGCTGTGACAACATTGTTCACGTGTAATGGTACCTTACTCCACAAGGCAGTGCCTCACTGACAAAGAAAGCAAGGCAGAGGGCTAAACATCTGAGTGGTGATTTTACAATTCCAGTCACTAAAACCTCAGCTCTTTTCTGTTCTCCAGTGACTTTTCTGAGGCTAGCTATGCTCACCTTCGATTGAAAGTGATTCGCAGAACATGCAGCTGGGTGCTAAGTTAGAAACCTTTACCAGAAATCAGTGATTTAACATAGAGAAAAAGCCAATAAAATCCCTTAAGTTCACTGGCTGTAAACCATCTGCTCCTTACCAGATAAAGAATGGATTTCCCCCTCTTCTTCATAATGTCCTGTAGTTTGCATTACCATTCAGTAACCCTATTTGTGACATTCTATGTGTGCTTCTCACTATCCAGCATCCCTACTTTGTGTGGCTTCCCCTGCTAAGTATATCGCTGAGTAGCCAAACAACAGACTTTATGCAGCTCAAAACAAGACACTTAATACCAGTTTCCTAACTGCAGATCTCTGGTGCCCAGCCTGCATAAGGAATCAACCCATCCTGCACTCCTCAACACAAGGATCTGTGCATCACATTAAGGAAAAGTGGTTTCTTTGTTTATTTGCAGCATTGGTTTGCTAAAGAAAGTGGTGCTTGTTAAGACTGCCAGGCATTTCTGACATAAAAGCACAAACTTTTCATTACTTATGTCAAGGACTAGTTTTAGGAAATCAAAAAGAAGTAGAGAAGAGGGCTGAAAATTGTGCAGCATATTTAAATTCCCAAAATAAAGAATAATCCAAACCGGGGACTGGAAAGACAAATATTCACTAATTCATCTTAACCTGGAATATCTATTACAATATTGCCCCCTTCTGGCATCCTGTATTTCCTTTGGTTTAAATGAAGATTAGAACTGTATGTTCAGGACCTGCTTCTTGTGAAGCCAGTGGGAGTTACATTGGGCCCTTAACTCCTTAAATATTAAGGGGCAGATTCTCTGTTCCCCTACACTTGGTGGATTTATTTACACCAATGCAAAGTGGGTGTAAAATGCTACCAAAGCAGAACTGTAAATATGCAAGTGACTCTAGAAGGTGCAGGACAGTGGACAGTTAGGCCCTCATGTGTTGTCACTGAAATGTTACATTTATTGGTTTGGCTACAGGAAGTAAACTTTCCTATGAGTAGATCTGTACATAGTTTAACTCTGCAAGTCTTATTCTGTATTCTCCCTGAGTCTGACAATAGGAGCACTCAGCATTAGCACATCTCTAGCCCCTTAGAAGCCAATGCATAAACTCCCATTGATTTCACTGGGGCCATGTTTACACTATGTGGCCTAATGTAGACACATCCTATATCAATGGAAGGGGTTTTTTCCTTCAATGTAGGTAATTCACCTCCCCAAGCAGCGGTAGCTAGGTTAGTGGAAGAATTCTTCCATCTATCAAACCACATCTAGACCAGAGGTTAGGTCGCCTTAACTCTGGCACTCAGGAGAATGAATTTTTCACATCTGGGCATGTGAATAGGTTTACCTAAATTTTAAGTGTAACCAGGCCTGAGAGTGATGTTAGACAAACACTGAGTGTTTGATTGCAGAATTACATTCACCCTTTCATGGCATATTTAGCGATATTGTTGCAAGTCAGGAATTCACAAAATCCACATCAACTGAGAATTAAAAGGATTGGTTCCAAGTAGTTCCATATCTGGAGCTGTACTAGTTTATATAGCCATCTGAAAGAAGTATTACCTTCTCATCGGCTGTAGGGGAGTACATTTTCTCTTCCAGTGGATGCCTTGAGAAGTCATAAGGATAGGTAACAACTAATTCACCTCCATGGAGACTGGCAGACAATACAAATGGTATAGCCCTCATCCACTTCATAACTGCTTTTGTCTCCGGTGCTACCTGAAGAGCAGAAAGAAAAATCACTTGAGTGAACATTCTGTTTAGAATGGATTCAGTTAAAATAATTTGGAGCCAGCATGACTCTTCTCATAGAAACACCTGCAGATAGCAGTGTGGTGGGGAAAAAAACTGTGTATGATTCCCAGCTGTCCTGTTAGAGGATGGTGTGGTGGTTATTTGTCCCATGTAACAAGCATGGAGTTTGGACCCCAAAATCCAGGGATCTTCCCTTCCTCCAAGACCAAAAAAATTGTTATAACAAAATTGAAAGTCAGACTCACAATTCCTAGCCATCCAGAACCCAAAGGCAATTGCCATTTTTGGAAAAAACAACACAACCTGGAGAAAAGACTGACCTGGACTATCTTTTTGTTCTGTGTTTGTACAACACATAGCACAACGGAGGACTGGCCCATGACTGGGGCTCCTAGGTGCTACAGTAATACAAATAAATAATAATAAGATGTGATTTGAACTAAAATTCAGATTGCAACAAGATTAAGGGCCATAATAGTGGCCACATTTTCATTAAAATGTAACATGTTTCTTTCAAAATTTTCCCTGGACATGCTGGGTCTCAACTGCAAAATCCTCATGTTCACCACTTGTTGAAAGACAAAGTAGAAAACAACTTTACATTGACTCTTGTAAGATGATTGAGGATACGATTTAGTCACAGAAGTCACAGATTCCATGACTTTTCCAGACCTCCGTGACTTCTTTGGTTTTAGCTGTCCATGGCTGTCGCCAGGACTGGAGCCGGGGCTGGAACCGGGGCAGTGCGCCTCCCCCTTCCGGTTTCAGCAGGGGCCGGTTCTGTTCGCCTGTGCCCTGTGGTTTGGGCTGGGGCTGGGACAATGTCCCCCCTTCCCGCATGGCAGAGAGGCTCGCGCTGTCAGTCCCCCCTCCACGGGGCTCCAACTGTAATTCTTTCCCCATCACCCCTCCCTCCTGGTTATTTTTAGGAAAAGTCACAGACAGGTCACGGGTTCCTGTGAATTTTTGTTTATTGCCCATGACTTGTCCGTGACTTTTCCTAAAAATAACTGTGACAAAATAGACGGAGAAGTGTCTCCCTGTCCATGATATGCACTGGTATAGCCATGCATTGCTTGCAAAAGAGTTCAGTGTGTTGAATCTAAGCCATAGGATTCTTCATGTTGCCATTTCATGCCATGAAGTAAACAGTTTCCTGCTGAAGCCGAGAGGGCCTTGTCTGGCCTCAGTAGTTACTGAGGAATAATTTCATTCAGCGCTACATTATAATTAGCTACTCCTTAAATGCAACAGTGACACCTGGTGGCCAGTTAGGGTAATCCTTGAAATACAGCTGTCCGAGTGTTAGTTTTAGGGAGGGATTCTCCTTCCATTTGCACCTTGTGGGATCATTGACAGCTGTGGAAAGTGAGTGCAAAGTGGCTGTAAAATGGTACCAAATGAGAACAGCAATGTGTTTGCACAAATGTCAAAGACTACACAAGGTGTAAAGCGAAGGAGGGTCAGGCTTTCTTACTTTGGGTCCAGTTGTGCATGGCTCTATGCAGGGCTGCTAAAGCCCTCTGCCACCTCATGCTTAAATACCATCAGCTACCAGAAAATAATCAAGGTTGGAGGATGACCATCCCTTGGTCATCTGGTCACTTGCATGAGTGACTTCCCAAGTGCACCCCCGTAAGTATTGCAGGAAATGGGTTGACACTTCAGTAAAGCAAGTGGCATTCTTATCCAGGTGGCATAGATACCACTGTGGAATACTATTATGCCATTTAATGTGTAGTAGGTGCTGGGTAACTGAGGAAGGCAGCTGAAGCAGCATTAGGCTTTATATCCACTGTAGACTAGCCATTGGTATGGATGCTTATAACATATTTGTTTAGCAGGGCTGCCATTTCATTTAATAGAGGGCAGTATGCGCAAGCACACTAACCAGTGCAGAACAACCTGAAAACACCTTTTCTGGTGATAGCCAGGGCAACTGTTTCCCAGGACCCATATGAATGGTCCTTTACATTGATGCCAGTTGCTGATTAGGGCTCTTCTGCAGAGCATGTAGCCATTGGTAGACAGTGGGGCTTCATTTATTTTGTGACAGTACTTTGCCTGGTGACATTTGCTGTATGTCAGGGTGCTAGGCTCAGAAGAAAATACTGGATGAATTGACATCAATTAGACACATCCAACATCTGGCTGTAAGACTTAATAATACCTATTCTGGGCATATACACCAACCAGCAAGGATGCTGTCAGCTGGCTTGAAAACACTAAGAAAAGTCAATAAAGCCGAAATCTGAAAAGATATTTAGGGGTTGGAGTGCTCAGTGTTCCAAAACTGAAGTGATTTAGGAGCTGTTTTAAGAGTGATTTAAGCACTTAGGTGCCTAAATCCCATCAACTTCCAATGGGATTTTGGTTCCTAACAGCGTAAATCCCTTTTGAAAATGAAATTTAAGCTCCTAAATCAGCAACACAATGCTGAGTGCCACAACACCTAAATACCTTTAAAAATCTGGGTCTAAGGGTAACAAAGGCTGCAGTGCTGGCTCTAGGCAGCTGCAGTGAGAAATCTGTCTGATTGTTTGATGTCTCAAAACAGTGAGGGTGTATTTTTCCTACGGCATTGCAGAAAAATTCATTAGTGAACATTTTATAGTCCCGGGACACTGTGGGACAAGCGGCTATGTGATAAGAACTGGGGGAAGGATAGTGGTGGACAGAATAACAACACTCCAGAAATCACAAATTATTTTTACTTCATTGTTGTTAGCATTTAGCTGGTAGAAGTACTGTGGAACTGGCAATTAAGTAAAAAACTAAAAGAAAAAAATTAAGTTGGTTCCTGTCTGATCTATGGAAATCGGTGTTATAACGATGGAAGAAAAGAAGATACAGCTAATAGAAAATAATATACTGAGGAGAATGGCAGGCGACCAGAGGATAGACAGAGTTCTCATGGAAGATGTTAAGGAGAAGATGAACTTGGAATTCTTAATGATAGAGAGGCTGGAGAGCACACTTTTGAGGTTGGATGGACATGTGATAAGAATGACCAGCAAAGAAAGCATGGGAGGAAGAGGACAGCAAGAAAGGGCATGGAATACCGAGGATACGATGGGAAGACACCGTCAAGAGAAGTTTGAAGAGAAAAGGACTGGAACTCCAAGACCTATGAACCTGTGCCAAGGACCAGAAGGAGTGGTGAAGAATTGTGGGCACCTCCGAGCCTGTGTAAACAGGAAAAGGATTAGGGAAGTGAAGTATTGTTAGCATTTAGAAAAATGCGTTTCAGGACTTGGCATGTCAAATTCTTCTGTCATTTATCATCATTTGAGATAACTGAAGTTCCACATCCCAGTTATTAGCTATGCTCCAGTTTCCAATACACAAAAAGCCATTAATACCTTTGCATATATTTGCATGCCAGTATCACTAAAAACTATAGTATTACAGGTGATCCCAGAGAGAAAGACATGCAAGGAGTGGATGGAAACTATCATCTCCTTACTTCCCCCACAATTGACTCTGTGTTTTAAAGTGAACCCAATGCCACTGATTCCTGTGAAAAAAGAAGCAGAGAGGTCCTTCAGAAGGAAGTTATCATTCTCATAATTCATTTGTAGCATTACAGTAGCACAAAGGATCCCTAGCAATGCACCAAGATAAAATTGTGTTAGGCAGTGTTGAACAAAAAGATGATCCCTGCCCCAATGAATCTACAATAAGACAAGAGATAACAGGTGGAGACAGTCAGACAGGGGAATACAAAGGAACAATGAGGCAATATTTGTCAGCGTGTCAGGCACACTGGCTGATTAATCATTGTCAAGTTTGGTAATATGGCAATTCCCACATATGTTCAAGAGCGCGAGAGGATTTTACTCATGGTGCAGAAGAAGGAGACCATTTGAAAAGCCCTGGGGAGTTGAGCTCCACGGGTAAAGGATGCTAGAGAAATCTTTCAGGCACACACAGGTACACACACACCAAAGGTGGGGGAGAGAAAATTGCTCAGAGAGTTTTGTGAGAATGAACTCGGGGAGTCTCTGGGGAATGCTCCCTTCTGGGTTTGCAGTGAGAGTGGGCTTTCCACAAGGAATCTGAGACCTGACTCCATGGATCCCATGAAATCAATAAGAAAAGTCAGACCCTTCTGGGCTGATTCCTGGGCTTCCTTCCCAAGCCTTGGCTCCCTTTAACTCCATCCCTTCTAAGAAGCAGAAACTGCAGAAAGAATTTAATACAGCCTGGAGAAGCACTGATGCCCTCATGGGTTTCCTCTTGGGATCAGCTGGGTGGCTAACGGAGCATGCTGTGGCAATTCTGATGTCTCCCAGCTCTGTCAGTGCCCACACAAAAGCTGTTGAGTAACTGGGAAGCCTGCTGCAGAGGGGGCTCAATTTGTCTTCTCTGGTTTCAGCACACAAAACTGTCTGCTCTTTGCTTTTCTCTGAAGCAGTGGATAGGCATGAACACAGACCCTGTCCTATTCTTGAGTAAACAGATACTCTCAGATTTCAGCAAAAGTCTTTTATTTAACTGTTATCTCAATATTTTCTGGGACAAGCCCAGATTAAATGTCTTATTCAAAGAACTTCTAAACTCAACGTCTCTCCATGTTTCTCTCTAACCTACTTCCTTGGTAGATACCTACATACTTCGCAAGATGGTGAGCCCGTTTGTGATGCTGGCACACCAGCTGCCAGCCCATGCCACAGTCCCCATGTCTCAACTGAATACGAACAAATACCTAGGTGGAATCAGTCTGGCTCACCTCTGTGTTAATATTATTAAAATAGGTATTAGAATTACAAGATTGCATTTAGTGTTAAGACTTTCTTGACTGCTGGTGAGTTGCTGTGTGCATTAATCTCACTTACAACACCTGTATCCTATATTGTAAGGTAATATTTAAGCATTTGTAATGTAAGCCTCTGTGACATTCTAAATCACTAGACAGGCGAGAGACATTAACTAGTGCGAAGTGCTGACCTCCAAAGCTATTACATCTTGGTCAACAAGGAAGGTCCATCAACACCACAAGGACTATTGTGGGACATTGAAGAGAACAAAAGTCTTTGTTTCTCTGCTATCTCACTCCACGCCTCATGAAGAGGAGTTATGCAAGTTGATTCCACCCATCATATGAGTTCACAGCTTAGAGCACTTGGGGGAAAGGGAATAAAAAACCCTAACAAGAAGGAACTGTATCTCTATGACACCTGGACTCTGCGGGGGCACAGCTTCTAAGCATAAGCAAGGGATCTCCTGATGCTTAGCCTGAGTTAGCCCTTTAGGACATATACAGCTTGTTTATTATAGAAACTTCTATTACCTTTTCAAATGTAAAATTGTGACTCGTGTGTGTGTGTTTACCTGCTTTCATCTTATAAATAACTCTATTTCCTTTTCCCTGTTAATAAATCTTTAGATAGTTTATTATAGTATTGGCTACAAGCATTGTCTTTGGTGTGAGATCTAAAGTGCAACTGACCTGGGATAAGTGAATGGTCCTTTGGGACAGACCGTAACCTGAATATTGCTGTGATCCTTTGTGTAAGGGACCATTTATCACAAAGGTAGGCTCGCCTGTGTGGCAAGACAGATTGGAGTATCCAAGGGGACTGTCTGTGACTCCATGGTTAGGCTGTTATAGTGCCTGATGAGTTTCCACTTGATAATTGGTTTGGTGAAATCTAAGTATAGAAAGCACAACTCATTTGGGGTTTGTGCCTCATTGCCTGCTTTTGAGTTACTGCAGAACAACTTGACACCATTATTATTTTATTGCTGCAAATTTTGTGGAAAACAATTAGGTTTTGCAACCCATATAGCAATTTAAAGAAACTATATTTTTAAATCTACATGCTTCTGGTTCAGCTCTGTCAATGGTATCAGACTCTACCCTTTGACTATTCATAGATTTTTTCTTTTATGTGACTTATTAATTCACCAGAAGTCCTTTGCCTTTCAGTCACAGACAATCATTCTTAAATTATCCATTTTGCAAGAGCAATTTAAGATACAATTAGAAAGGAGCTAGATAATTTGGCCATAAATACAGTGAATGGCCATTACCCTTTTTAAACCTGATTCCCATTTCTGTCAATTATATTGTATTTAGCCACTGTCTCCATGGTCTGTAAAGATGCTTTCTTTTTTTCTTTTAGAAACAACTGGACTAGATTTCCTACAGTTTCTGCCAGCCTCCACTATAAGCCTCCAAATCCTTTATGAATCAAGGCAATTTAATTTATTTAATCTCTGATAATGTTTCTCAATTTCAACTCTGACCATTTATTACAATAATTGGTAATAACAGAGAACAAAGCTTGTTGTAAGGGCAAGGATTATGGGAAGGGAAGGGTTTTTTCTGAGTTTATGTGACTGGCAAAGAGCTAAAGAGCTTGCTTTCAATTTTCCGGTCTCCATGTGGTGCTTTGGAATACCTGCATAATTACTTTAATAAGCCAGGTAATAAATACTATTAAGTAAATGACAGTTGAAAGGCTGGCTTTGAAGCAGACATATTAATGCACAAAGCCGAGTTCCATAACAGCGTCCCCTCACTAAGGTAAATGGTTCATATTCCTAGCAAAATTGATGCTCATTACATCAACAACTCATCTGGTTCTTCTGTGCCCACTGCTGCGGGAGTAGGTTAACTCCGGACTGAGAGAAGATTCATGCAGTTTCATCTCTTAGCTAAATGAAACTGTAGTTGTCAAGGAAGTTTTGCGTGTGCCTTCAAGGTCACAGGATGACAGGTTCTCTCATTCTCTCTCTACACAGCACACATCAGAAGGTACTTTGTATGTTGTTGAGCTGCTCGTTATGGAGGGAACAAGTTCTGTGTGCATTTGTGGTGTGTTAAATAGTCACTTCCTTCATGGCTAATTCCCCTGTAAAATGCAATGAAAGGCCCGCAGTAGAACGGTTGTAGCCTCTGGTATGTTGAAACCCCTCAGTAATTTTGTGCATTTTGTTCCTGTTCAGGGCCGGTTTAGACAACAGAGGGGTTAAAATGCCAGTGGCTGCCTATGCCTTTTCGTGTTATTAGGGGAACAGAACTTGCGGTAGCAACAGTGGGAATTTTGGGACAAAAATACTAGGGACAAATTCTGTTACCCACCCAGGCCTCTGTATGCTACTGCGATGGCATAGAGGGGCTGTAATGGCACAACAGGAGTCCGGGGAGAATCTGACTAGTGTAGAGCCTCTGTACAAGCTGCTCCACACAGAGCCTCGAGAGAAGTCAGCTGGGCTCAGGGCTCCAGCTAATGGGGTAGCTTGCAGGACCAGAGCATAACCAGCACGTTTATCACAGCTGTCACGGAAGTTGTGGGTTTGTATGGCCCCCATTACGGTAATATCTGAGCAACACACACTCTGTAATGTATTGATTCTCACAACACCCCTGTGAGATAGGGCAGTGCTATTATCTGCATTGTACAGATGGGGAACTGAGGCACAGAGAGACTAAATGACTTGCCCATGATCACATAGGAAGGTTTGCAGAGATGCAGGGACTCTCCAGAGTCCCCTGCTAGCATCCTAATTTCTGGATCATCCATCCTCTCCGGGACTTTGAACTTCTGGGATTGCATGCTGGCAAACAACGGAACCAATTTCACTGAAAAGCCACCCAGCTGAAAACAAGGGTTGCATGGGGAGTTGAAGCGAGAGCAGGAGCTCCCAGACTCAGGGCTAGTGTTTTGCCTCACACTTACAGTAGGTGATGGATTCTGTGTTTCCTCTGTTTGTAGGGGGATAAATTGCAACTGCAGCCACTGGAGCTGGGGGATACCGCCCCCTGCCATATGTACAGCCTTTGGTACACCTGTCCTGTGACCGGGGCTCCGAACTAAAACACTCCTGAGTATCACACTCTTACTATGCAAACACATGCCTTACTTAACTTGCTGATGATTAACTTCAGGCCCAGTGCTGCTTCTGCTGCTCCCAGTACCGGGGAGGAGAGGTAATAGCTGCTTTCTCACCCACCTTCCAGTACTGCTGCTGGTGGGTGGGAGTGTGAACTAGCAGGCACTGAGATAACAGCTTCAGTTACTTGAGCTGTTTGTTAAAATGTGAGCTTGGTCATTTCCAAGAAATGCTTAGGATACATAACTCCCAATGAAATCACTGCAAGCTTCATGGGACAGGGACCGGCTTGGTGTTCTGTCTGTTCAGCACCAAGTTACAACTGGGGCTGATAGGAGCTACCGCAATACAAATAATACATTTAATAATAATAATTACTTAATAATCAAGTCAATATGAGTTGTGGGTGCTCAGCACTTGTAAAAATCAGGCCCTCCCAAATGGTTTCTGTTGTACAATAGCGTATAGTTTAATGAAATACTGAAACCTGTGATTTGTGACATTTTTGTTTGCTATTCATTTGAGACTTTTGCCTTTTCTGCCATGACCAGCCATGACTTATCATACAAATCCTATGCACATCCAACTAGTCCTCCTTATAAGAAGAATAGCATTAAGCTAAAACAAGCATCAAGGATAACTTGGTATTGATTTTTTTTAATATTCATAATTATCTGAGCCTTTCGACAATATATTTGATAAAACGTCTGTAATTCATACCTTACCCTCCCAATAGGATTGTGGAATGGGGATGTGGTCTAGGCGTGCCCATCGGAGCCCAGCTCTGTTGTAAACTTCAGATGTCAAGTCAGGGAAGTTTCTGTTAAGATCCAGGTTCTGAGCAGTTTGACGTCCATTAATCCAACTATTGTAACCAGCTCCCTAATTTACAGTAAAGAAAGAAGCTAATTAAACAGATCCAATCCTGCCTGTCTCATAATGTTTGGGGTTTTAAAAATGTTATTTGCTAATGAAGAAGTGAAAGTTTTAAATGCCAAAAAAGCACCAGAGATTTGTTAAAAGTGTCCAGAGAGTGGAAATAATATATTTATTTATAGAACACCCTTTATCCCAGAGGACCTCAAAAGCACTTCTGAGCACCACTGATGTGACTCTAAGGTGGAACACAGCAGCGGTTAAACAGGGTTTAAATCAGGGATCAGCAAGCATAAGAAATATTAATATTTAATTACATCTGATCTTCTAGCTGAGGAAGAAAATATATTAAATGACAAGTTTGTACAAAATAGAAGGATCAGCTTCAATCATCAAAATTGACTCATTGGGCATTTTGCTCAAATATTGATAGGGCAGGCTACTGAATGTGCAAAAAAGACTTTCATCCGTATCAAACCTCCAGTGTACAAGCAGGAACAATGGAAAATCTGGTCCAAATTACCTGTTAGTTTTGTTAATCTGGGCACTGCAGAGCAGCTGCCCAGCAAATCAGATGGGAATAAAATCTGTTAGTCCACTATTGTCAAACCCCAAATTCCCCAAACCCCAGATTTTCCTCTCTCTTTTGCAGGGAATTTTATAACATATTCACTTCATTGTAAAAGGTCTTTTACCTCTTCTGCAGCAAGTTCATACCCATCTGGGTTCAGTGAAGGCAGAAGGTGAATTCTAGTGTTGTTTATCAAAGTCTGGATCCTGGGGTTTCCAAGTTGATATTCAGAGCACAAGTATTGTGCAAGGTATATTAACAATTCTTTCCCAAGAACTTCATTTCCATGCATGTTTCCAATATACTTAAATTCTGGCTTCACTGTGGAAAGATGGAGTAATGAGATGATTTGTTGTAATTCTGAAAACAATTGGATGCCTTCCGAAACCAGTGCAACGCAGATAGCTGACAGATGAGTCAGTGAGTTTTATTTACAGTAATAAAACATGCATAACATGCATATTCCTATAAACATCATGTCAATTCCAGATCCATTTGCACCAACTTCAAGTCAGTTAACAAATTGAATATATTTTTTTATACAATAAAGTGAACTATTTGTTAAGGATTCACAAATGTTATGAGTCAATCACTGTGGTTAATGATGAGAACAGCTAAAACTAACTATAAATAAGAGTATTTTCAGAGGACTGCAAACAAAAACATCTAGGAAAAGAATCATTGGCTAAGACATCAGCTAGACTACACTGTGATGGGATCTATCAGGCCTTCTCTGTCCTCTGCTGGAGGCATGAGCACCCTGACACTCCGCGCCCAAGGAAAAACCTTCTAGACCGCGTGACCAACAAGGCAGTCCTCCAGAGGCCTAGAAGGGCCAAGAGGAAATATTGACCTATCAAGAATCAGTAGGCCCATTAGGAGGTTTGGCCTGCTTTTCCTTGAGGGCAGAGCTGGGTGAGACTGGGACACAGGAGGAGCACCTAAGTGCTAACCCAGAGCCCAGACCAGGACCTTACTCTAAGCTCAGCAAGTAAGCGCTTGCATTCTGAAGGATTTTTTCTTCTTTGTTTAAGGTGACAGACAGCCGAATCCTGAGCTGAGAGTTATTTTTGCCCTCTTTAAAGTCCCATTATGCTGTTCAGAGTGGTGTAATTGCTTGCTAAAGTATCATTTTTATGATAAAACATGTTGAATTATGGTTTTATTTTAAAACATGTTTATTTACTGGTTTGTAGGCTGGTAGAGGGAACATTATATTATTAAGGACAGTGCTACCACTGTTCCTTTAACTGGAGGCGAAGGATGGCCTAGTGGTTAGGCTTCTAACATGGGACTTGGGAGATTAAGATCCCTACTCTGCTACACACTTCCTGTGTGACCTTTGATAACAGATGGCTCTTCAGTCTATCAGAGAAAGGTATAACAAGATTCAATGGCTGGAAGCTGAACTAGATAAATTCAAACTAGAAATAGGGTAAAAATATTGATGTGGGGGTAAATAACCATTGAATCAACTTACCAAGAGTGGTGGTGAATTCTCCATCACTGGAAATTTTAAAATCAGCACTGGATGTTTTTTTCTAAAAGATGTGTTCTAGTTCAATGACAGCTATTGGATTTGAAGCCAGAATTAATCTAGGGAAGTCCTATGCAGAAGGTCAGACTAAATGATCACAATGGTACTTCTGGCCTTAAAATCCATGAATCTATAGGGAACATGATAGAAGTGCGCCATATCTCACCCTAAGAGGATAGCTGTCAGAGTTATGTCTACACTGCAGCTGGGAGCATTATTACTCACTCGGGTCATGATGTCCAGGATTAGTTGAAAACTCAATCACAAAAAGGTCTCTCCCTTCAAAGCTACGGCCAATGCTGTAAGTTCTTGCAATGTGGGAGCACCTAGAAGCAGTCTTCTTCAAAATGCTCACCATTTTGGAATACGAATGATGGGTGAACTGAATTAAAGTTGTAGGCACCTCCACAAGTAAATCTTCCTCAGCTATTTCTGGCTCCCCTGCAGAGAAAAATTATAACTGCAACTAAGTGAGGTAAAAAAGTTTGTGCCAGAGTGGGGTTATCAAGTTACAGCGAACAAACACGTGCCCCTCTGTTCATAAAACATACATTTCCAATAATAGAAGTATGGAAATTAGAAATGAACCTGAATCAAAACCTTAGATCTGAACAAGAACCTCCTCCATTTGTTCTTCCGTGTGAGGTATGTTAGTCCAAGTCTCCAAAACCAGCTACTGCACTTGCACAATGACAGATATTTGAAGATGTGCAGCCATATTTGCTGTGAGCTTCACTGACTGAAAACTGGCCTGTAGTACACTGGTAAACTTCAGCCTTCGGCATAGAGACTGGTCCTTTAAACCTATTGGATCAAATTCATCCTTGGTGTAGCTCAACTGACTTCGGTCACCTGCACTATATACCTCTAAACAACAACAAAAAATAACATTCACAAAGGCAATTTAACTTCCATGAGCTAGTTAGTATTGTGTGTTTCCTGTTGTTCTAAAATTTCAGGTAAGACTTTAAGGTATAATACAAAATCTGTAGGTATATTATAGCGATCATGGATAATTTATTATTATGTGCCTGTATAGCTTCAGTTCTTACCTCGTAGCTTTGCCAGTGGATCAAAACAACCTTCTTCTTCACCAGCAAAGAAGCGATCGCAGTCTAAGAAGTAGGGCCAAGCCATGTCTATTGTGTCAAATGCAGGAAGGCAATTTTTTCTCAGGTTTTCACAGACATGCCTGCAGGGCTTTATCATTTTGTCTTTTTCACACTGTGGAGCCAGTATTGAGCAGCTCAGGAGTCTCAGATCAGGATTACATTCTCCCTGAAGCAAGTTGTGTAGCACACTCATGAGAATATATTCGGAGCTGAATTCAACCACTTGTCTGGACTTCTGATCCAGCAAATTAGGATACATTGTTTTGGTGTAGGGAACATCACTACAAGAGCCTAAGGTGATGTCCACGCATTTTGCTACAAGAAACGATAAGATGAACATGTGAAAAATACCTTGCTCATTAACCACACTGAATCCAATAAAGCTGTATTGAATAATAGGTTCAATTAATTTACTCTATTTGCTGTTCACAGATTAGCAATAGATCACAATATTCTCAGGTATATTTATTGTTTGAAACTATTTGCCAAATGATTCTTAGTCTGTGAGCTTTTTGTGAGTAGTTCACTGCAAGCAGCCAGTATTCAAAATTTCAATTAGATTTTCAATTTTTGTTGGACACATGGTAATATTTCTCTTCTCTGGTTGGCTGAGTCTAACTCTTAAAATCAGATTTCTGGTATTTCAAATTCAAAATTTGAAATAGTTAAATGGACAGATTCTGACCACCACAGTGGGTGTAAGTCTGGATGCCTGCAGACTCCCCTGTCATATGGAATCCCCATGGGGCCAGAATAGGTAGTGTGGCCAGAGAAAACAGTTGAGAGGGACAACTGGTGTAAGTTAGGGTAACCCCAAGACTGCTCTATATTGCATCAGGGACAAGATCTTGGGCATATCAACCCCAGCATGGTGGAGCTGAAAAGTTGGCTGACATCTGCCTTCTACCATACATTTGAGCTGGAGGATACGGGCTAAAGCAGATTCATTTTAAAAATTCTAGCAAGTAGAAATGTTTTTGCAACATTTAACCAGTTAAAGAAACAAAAGGATAAACTGGTATTTATCACCTATAGTAGAGTTATTGGATATTACGACATTGGGCAACTTGGATGTCCAAGTCTGAGTCTTACACTCTGTGCTGAGGTCCTGGGCTGGTATGAGATGATGTCACAGTAGTGGCAGCAAACTCTTACCTTGGGAGAGAGAGAACATCTCCCATTGCTCTCTAGTACCTGACTAGGGCTAATGCATGCAGCAGTATTGCCAGGGTCCAGGGGCAGCTGCATCCAGCTGAAGGAAAGAATAACAAGGAAATAACTAGGAAATACTCAGGGTGCTGAGAGCCCCAGGAGGGGCAGGTGGGGAGAGAACGAGAAGCCACACCATACCTTTTTCTCCTGTTTGGCATTGTCCTGCAAATAAAGAGAAGATAAATAGGGATTAGCATCATGAACAGGAGAAAAGGGCTGCTGCAATACTTGTCTACTACTGTAGTTCTTGCTGCATCTCAAATGCAGGGCTGGCCTTACCATGAGGCGAACTGAGGCGGCTGCCTCAGGTGCCAGATTGTGGGGGGAGGGCGCCACTAGAACCCAGAGTGTAGAAAATTGTGTCTGATGATGGTGCATATGATTCTCTCTGCTCTAGATGCACAGAGATGGTGGAGTGCTGTGCTGGAGGAAATAAGAGACATAACAGGCAGGCAGGAGAAAAGTTGAGACGGAATAACAGAAAGCAGCAGGAGCTGCAAGGAGAGAAAGCAGAAGGAGGAGCCTCTTATGTACCTCTCTAGCATCCCCTGAAGCCTGGACTGATTAACACCAGCTTCTCAGGGAGCTTCCTGTTTCCTGCTGCTTCCCTGAACCCACTTGAGGAGAACAGGCAGTCAACTGAAATAGTAGGAGCCAGTTAGGCCCTTAAGTTGATATCTTCCCTCACTCAGGCCCTGCTACCAGCTTGCTTATTTGTCCCCTTCAATTGAGTGTTGAGAGCCACTATAGCTGGCACAGAACAGCAGTCATGAGTGAAAGAAGAAAATGCCCCTCTGGGGCAGCATTCAGAAAAAGCAAGCAAGCAAAGGAAGCTTTTCTATCTAAGCAGGAAGGAGCTCTCCTGAGATACATAGACACAAATGTTCACGGTGAGCCTTCTGGCCCCAGTGAGGATGTGAGTGGTGAGGAGATGCCTGATCTTCTGGTTAGTCAGAGTGCAGGTGACCTGGCATCTACTGCAGCATCCATATCTCCATCTCAAATGGATGTAACCATGCAGAAGAAGAAGAAAAGTGTAGATCAGAGAAGAGTGTGGTGGAGGCACTAGAAACAGCTGCTGCTGAGTTTAGTTCCTTAAGTCTAGATACAGGACTGTGGATCCACCTGAGCAGTAGTCTGAGGACAAAACTTCATGTTCCCAAAGACAATGAAAATAGAAGTTTCCATCCAACACATTACTGGTATGAAATCCCCAATGGTGACAAAGTCCAGAATGCTATATGCTATTTTTGTTGCAAATTCTTCCAGTCTAATGTTACAGACACATTGGGTTCTACAGGAACAAAGGAATGGAAAAACCTTCTAGAAATCTGGCATGCCATGAGAAGGCAGCAAATCACCAGAGAGCATTCCATTGGTGGAAAGAGCTTGAGATGAGATTAAGGTTAAAGGCCACCATAGATGATCAGCATCAAGAGAAGATTGCATCAGAGTCTCTTTACTGGCAAAATGTTCTGAAAAGGCTCATTCCCATTGTCGTGGCACTTCAGATCAGCTGTAAGTGCCAAACAATGGAAATGTCCTTAAAATTGTGGAGCTGATGGCTGAGATTGATGCTGTACTCCAGGAGCATCTAAAAAGAGTCACCACGCAAGAAATGTACACACACCACTATCTTGGGAAAACAATTCAAAATGAGATCATACAGTTACTGGCAACAAAAGTCAAACAGAAGATTGTGGCAGATCTGAAGTCAGCAAGATATTACTCTGTTATTCTGGACTGCACACCTGACATCAGCTATACAGAACAAATGACTTTAATAGTGCTTTTTGTAACAACAACAGAACCTAGTGAAAATGTCCCTGCAATGGTGACTGTCAGAGAGCATTTTCTAGAATTTATTGACATTGATGATACTACAGGAGCTGTTATGACAAATGTGCTTCTTAAAAGCTAGAAGTCAGGGCTACGATAATGGTGCCAACATGAGAGGAAAGAACAGAGAGGAGTGCAGACACAGATCCGAGAGTTAAACCCTTGAGCTTTTTTTGTCCCATGCAGTTCTCATTTATTGAACTTGGTGGTCAGTGATGCAGCATCAGCTTCTAGTGAGGCTGCTGATTTTTTTAATATAATTTAAAGCATTTATGTATTTTTCTCTGCATCAACTCATTGATGGCAAATTTTGAAGCAACATCTGGGAACATCCTCTCTGATACTGAAACCACTGAGTGCCACACGATGGGAAAGTCTATCAAACACCAAATTGGGAAGATAGATGATGCCATAGTTGCCATTATGGAGGATAATGCTATGACTGGAACTGTTCATGGGAGAACAGTGGCAGAGGGAAATGGAATCACCAGAAACATACATAACTTCAAATTTCTGTGTGACTTAGTGTTGTGGCATGACATACTGTTTGAAATAAATGTTGTAAGCAAGAGACTCCAAGGTGTTGATCTTGATATATCTGGAGCAATGGAACAACTGGACAAAGCAAAGTCATACCTACAGTCTTACCGGTCAGATGACAGAAATTGGCAGAGGAACTTCACACTGAAGCTCTTTTCCCACCCATTCAAGAATACAAGAGTCACTGAAGAAGAAGACGACATTTTGATTATGAGGCACGGGATAATCCCATAATCCCAAACAACAATTCAAAATTGAATTCTTTAACCAGGTGCTAGATTGTGCAATACAGTCAGTTGAAGAACATTTCATGCAGCTCAAGGAACTGATACCAGTCAGCTCTGTGTTCTTTGGAAACCAGGGCGCAGTATCTAGCCTGTCTGACTCATGAAAGGACACCCCCTGCCCCAGCCTCTACTGGAACCAAAACCGATCATAGAAAAGACTTACAGAGAGCAGTGAAGGGCGGCGGGAGACACACCTAGACCCCTCCTGACAAGGATGACAAGATTAAGACATCCCATTTGCATACCAAATGGAGAGCAGAGACAACTCCCCTAGCCTCATCTGCATGAAAGATGGGACAGGGAGACATCTCAATTTGCATACAGAATGGAGAACAGAGAACCGCACTGAACTCTGGGACCAGAAAAAGCAGGGAAGCACTGCATCATGGGAATCTCTGCTCCAGATGTTAATGAACCTACGTCTGCCCACACTCAGCTCAGCAATTATAAGACCAATTGTAGTAATGAACCCTTGATTGATTTCCAAAATACTGAAGCAGCCTAGTTGCATTGTGAGCTCCCTGGAAGAAAACACCACCCATAGCCAAGGGTGATCAGCTCCTATTGTCTAGCCTAAAGAAAACCCTTGAGTCATCAGTTTACCTATAAACAAATCTAGTGTTCTTCCTTGAACCATTGTATTTTCTCTACAAAAATCTCTATTCATCCTCCAGTCAGGGTTCTGATGCTTAGATCCAAACTATGCATCAGTTCCACTGGGACTCCATATTCTCCAGACTGATCATGCTGGGGGCTTTGCCTGTCTCCAGCACTCAGGACCTTGAGCTATCACCATCACCTGGGAACCCCGACCAGTTCAAACTTCAGGAAGCGGTGAGATCCCCTTCTTTCTCTTTGTTTTCCTTTCTACCTTAGGTGTTAACCTTTAATAATGTATGTTATGTTGGTTTGGCCCTCCTTGTGTAGTTATCACTATTATTCAATAAATAACTTGTCTGGTTAAGCTGGTTGCTTCTCTCTCTCTTGCTGAACTTTACTCTTTTGTGTTTTTAGCTCCCCCCATATACTCTGCAGCAGCGCTTCTTTTATCTAAGCTAAAGATCCCTGCAGTGCCCAAAATACTGTGGGGTTTGCTCATCAAGTAGGTTACTGCCAGTACAATTGTGATGGGAGAGTGGGGATAGGGATGTGACAGCTTGAAAGCGCTGCTTGACCCAGTCCATAGAGCCCGGGGGCATATATAGGGGGCAGCTTGAAAGTGCTGCTTCATCCGGCCCAGTGAGTCCAGAGACATATAAGGGGTCAGCTTGAAAGTGCTGATTGACCCGGTTCGCTCAGACTTGCTCTGTTAATGTATGTGTGGCTGTGGGTGTTCATCCAGTTCTGGGGCTAGAGAAACTCAGCACTAGGGAACCTAGGTCCTGCAAGATAGCTCCATTGGGAGGGGACTTGCAGCAGGGAGATGTAGAGCTCCATATAAAAACACAAGTGACACAAGCAGTGCACTGATTACAGAATCCCCCACCCCCATCCCAAGAAGAGTAACCCGAATAAATGAGCATACCCCAAAGTAACGGGCAAATCTGGTAACAGAACACAGCAGTATATTTGGGATGTTGTATGATATTCCAAAACTCCTCACTATGCCTGAAGAAGACCTACACCTGCAATGCAGGGCACTAGAGACAGTGTTGACACATGATGACATGCGCAATATTGATGCAAGTGATTTAGGTGATGAACTGAAAGCCCTTTCAAGATACATTTCTGCAGGATCAATTCCAAAGGCTGTTCTGGAATATATGTACACAAATAAGATGACCACCCTCTTTCCAAATGCTTTTGTTGCTCTGTGCATACTTCTAGTGTGTTACGCTTCCTGTAACAGTTGCCAGTGGAGAATGCAGCTTCTCCAAGATGAAGTTAATAAAAACACATCTACGCTCTACAATGACACAGGAGAGGCTGGTCGGCCTTGCAACCATCTCAATAGAGCATGAGCTGGCCCAGACTGTGGACCTTTAGCAGGAAGCTGTTTAAATCTTTGTAACCAAGAAGGCATGAAAGCACCACTTTCATTATTCAGACAGATAAAAATGCCAGTGTTTACTATGCAGACAAGAAAAGTTACATTTGCTGTTCAGGTGTTTGAAAGTTAAGTGTTACTTAAATTTTTTGAACAAGGCAATTTAAGCTGTTAGTTCTCCTTTATTGGGGTAGGTAGCAGAGCAGTACCATGAGAGGAGTAGAACAGGAAGAAGGCAGAATTGAGACCTTTCAAAGTTTTGGCCCAAGCAAGGGGACATGGGGACGTCATTTGAGCTCCCCGCCTCAGGAGCCAAAATATGTTGGGGCCAGCCCTGCTCAAATGTTTGAACTCAGAATAAAACATGCCTAGTTAAGAGACTTTTTACAGATGCAAACAAAGATACGTGGCAATCAGTTAGTGGCCTCGAATACCAAAGGGAAACACAATGCAATATTACTGTGGCTTGTAGGGAAGGAAAGGAAAAGTTCCGTGTGATGTCAAAACCTCAGCTCTTCTGTGTCCCACTAACATTCCAGCCAGGAAGAATATGGCCATTATTGTCAGGCGTATCAATCTAATCCAGTGGTTCTCAAACTGTGGGTTGGGACCTGAAAGTGGGTCATGAACCCATTTTAATGGGGTCGGCAGGGCTGGCTTAGACTTGCTGCGGCTTGGGGCCCAAGCGAAAGCCTGAGGGATTCAGGTGGTGGGGCTCAGGTTACAGGCTCCCTGGCTCCCTGGCAGGGCTTTGGCTTTGCCCCCCAGGTGGTGGGACTCGGGTGGGCTCAGGCTTCAGTCCCCCCGTCCTGGGATCATATAGTAATTTTTGTTGTCAGAAGGGGGTTACGGTGCAATCTAATCTAATCTAATCTAATCTAATCTAAAGCATTTATATCATGCTCATCACTGTATAAACTGAGCTCCTAACAAATCTATCAACACCACAATATACAGGCCCACACACGATCTGTGTCCCTTTCTCTCGAAAGCAATTAGACAATTTTTATTTTAAATCTTCCACCACCTCATCTACCTTCTTATCTGTTCTAATTTTGGCAACTAAGGCAAAATGATGCTACTAAAATAAGACTCCAACTGTTTGGTTTTTTCAGTGCCCCATTGGAAGTAACAATTATGAGCAAGCCTCGTAAACATCAAAGGGTATGTTTCCACTGGCGTGTATTGGGGATCTAGCCATGTAGCTATAGTCAATGGGAGGCTGGCAGCTAGCTCCTCGTGTTTGTTCTTATAAAACCAAATGCATTATGTCTATTAAGAAAAGTGTGAATTACTACTCCCAGCATATTTAAGAGTTATTATCTGAATTCATTCTGTTAATCACTCTCTGGAAACCAAAGCAAAATCATTAACATGAAAACAAAATTAGCGCTGGAATTTGATCTTGACGATGGGTAATTTAATGGGAAATGAGTCTGGTTATGTATCCTGAGTTATCATCAATTAACATTACTCTGTAAACCATTTCTGCGGCTCTGAGCTATTATAAATATTTAATTTTTGACACCAGCAATTAGTGGTAACCAATAATCTTGTGGTAACTTTTTGAATATATACTATTCATATAGGCTTTTTGTCCTGGCTTGGTAAATAATGGTAATAACAATAAACAATACTTAGTGCATCTATATAGTGTCTTCCATCAGAGGATTTAAGTGTGCTTTCATTAAGTCAGCCTCACAATCTCCCTGTGAGGTAGGTATTATTAACTCTAGTTACAGATGAAGACCCTAAGTGACAGAGAGACCAATTTCCTAGATTTTGTTTTGAGAGCCTAAAATCTGCCTCTTGCATCCACAATGTTATGACTGGAGATAACTGTAGGTGCATTTTGTAGCATATAAGCTGGAAAGGAACAATCAGGTGGTCAGATATTTCATAGTAGGAAATGCACCAGCAATTATTTCTGTCTATATAATCAGAGAACATTTTTCAAAATCAAGCCTTAAGAGCCTCCTCTCTGCACTCACAGTGATTATTAGCAATAGGTCCCTTTGTTTCATGGGTTACCCATTAGGATGGATGAGACAAAAATCATTTCCAGAAAATGATTGTTCCCTGTCCACTCTAGCTGGTCAATCAGGTTCAGCAGCAGTGCAGAGGGAACTGCTACTGACAACAATTGCTGAGTGTAAATAAGGCTTCTGTGACTTGCCCAAGTTCATGTTCTTCATTGGTCTTGGTCCATAATCACAAATCCCCTGTGACAGGGTGTATATGGTCCTTCATTGCTCCCTGCTGGAGGCCAGGGCTGGCCTTAGTCCAAATGGCACCCCAGACGAGGAGCATCTTCAGCATTCTCCTCCCTCCATTTGTTAAATTTTTGAATATCTTATTTTTATTGCACCTGTAGCCCATTTCATAACTTGGATGCACAATTTGCATGCAGATTTATCCCTGGCATATAAGAAGATAAATTTGCACACTAGGTTCTGTAAATCTGTATTTATTCATGCCACAGATAAGCAAATAAAAAATGTGTTTCTTCTACGCTTATGGAAACTTTTAAATTTTAAGAATAACTGAAATGTACTAACATCAAGAAATTAAACTATGTACCAACTTTGGGTGAACCAGTATTAATAGTGTTACAGTAGGTGTTACAGTGGATGATAGGGTTAAAATGTTAACACTAGTCATTTAGTTCAAAGGGTCACTTTTCTTACCTTTGCCCTCACGAACTGAAGCACAGCATCAGAAAGATCCAAAGATTGGCCAATGGCATTTTGAAGCAATAAAATAGCAAGTGATGTCAGTCTCTCGTCAGCCATCACTGATCAAAGATATGTTTTAATAAGCTTGAGCTTCGAAAAGCTGTGCTCACTACTCACAATTGTGACCAACAGGGTGAGCAGATTCCTCAAAGCTTTCCACACATTAGGAAAAATGTCATTCAACTCTGCATCATGAATGAATAGTAGAACTTGGAGTGGAAAGTGTTTCTTGTGTGGCAAAGTGTGATGGATGTTGTCCAATTCGACATAGAGGTTTTTATCATTGACGTCCGAACATTCCCCATGGGTCAGCATCCGGTGAAACTCCATACAATTGTGAAAGAGTATTTTCCAGTCCACCAGCAGCTTGCTAAGGTCATACGAAACCCCCCTGGTCTTTTTGTGGTGCTTCCTTTGTCCAAACCTGTCTTTGATGGACACTCGAGCAGTGTCAACACGTGAGCAAAAAAGCTCTCTCTTGAATTTTTCTTCCAAGCTTCCCATCAACCCATCTCTACTCTTGTAACCAAACTGTCTCTTCTTCTGATGAATACGAGTTTCCTTGAAGACAGGCTCAACTCCTACGTTTACCACCATTTCTTTGGCAGCAGTGATGACATCTTTGAATCTGTTATTTCTTGTAGGCCACAACGAAATCAAGGCAGCTTCTCATCAAAATAGTAGCAGTCATGATGTCCATTGATTGATTTTGTAATGCCTTGCTTGGAACAGGATATTGTGCCAACCCACAACTGAGACCAGAAATTTAAAGTCTGCTATATGGTTTGCCAGGCTTTGCACCTTGTCTCAGATTCCAGCCTTGGCTTTACTCGACTGCACCAGCTCCATCAGGGCATTGTAAACATCAGTCACTTGGTACCTCACAGGCCTTACGCAGTCAATGTGGCTCTCCCAGCAAATGTCACTTAGTGGCTTCATGGTCAGATTTGTAACATTGTCTGTGAGGCTCTGCAGGCTCAGATAAAAGGTGGTGAAGGGCCTTAGCAGGTCAGTTACTGACTGGGACCAGAAGGGTGAGGAAAGGTGCTCTACTCTGGCCACAGGCACTCATCTGGCTACATTCACTATTCCTGGGGGAGAGAGGCCTTTAGAATGCTAACCCCAAGGTAATGACCACAGGTAAAGGGACAAGGTGGGAAGAGACCCTGAGAATGCAGTAGCACCTAGTCAAAGGAAGCAGTACATGACTGCTGTTCATAGGGTCCCTGAGTTGGGATCCAGAGTAGTGACCAGGCCTGGATTTCCCCACCGGCCACTGGGAAAGTGGCCTATGCCCCAAGAAAGAGAACATAAGAACGTCCATACTGGGACAGACCAATGGTCCATCTAGCTCAGTATCCTGTCTTCCGACAGTGGCCAATGCCAGGTGCCCCAAAGGGAATGAACAGAATAGGTAATCATCAAGTCATCCATTCCTTGTCGCTCATTCCCAGGTTCTGGCAAACAGAGGCTGGGGACACCATACCTGCCCATCCTGGCTAATAGACATTGATGAACCTATCCTCCGTGAATTTATCTAGTTCTTTTTTGAACCCTGTTATAGTCTTGGCCTTCACAACATCCTCTGGGAAGGAGTTCCACAGGTTGACTGTGCATTGTGTGAAAAAATACTTCCTTTTGTTTGTTTTAAACCTCCTGCCTATTAATTTCATTTGGTGACCCCTAGTTCTTGTGTTATGAGAAGGAGTAAATAACATTTCCTTATTTACTTTTTCCACACCAGTCTTGATTTTATAGCCCTCTATCATATCCCCCCTTGGTCGTCTCTTTTCCAAGATGAAAAATCCAAGTCTTCTCAATCTCTCCTCATATGGCAGCCGTTCCATACCCCAGATAATTTTTGTTGCCCTTTTCTGAACTTTCTCCAGTTCCAATATATCTTTTTTGAGATGGGGCGACCACATCTGCACACAGTATTCAAGATGTGGGCATACCATGGCTTTATATAGAGGCAATATGATATTTTTGCTCTTATTATCTGTCCCTTTCTTAATGATTCACAATATGTTCACTTTTTTGACTGCTGATGCACATTGAGTGGATGTTTTCAGACCTGATCCTGTGCTCCACTTAGGAATAAATCAAGACTTCCCTCTCTTCTTGTGGGTTCCAGGACTAGCTGCTCCAAGAAGCAGTCATTTAAGGTGTCAAGAAACTTTATCTCTGCATTTCGTCCTGAGGTGATATGTGCCCAGTCAATATGGGGAGATAGTTGAAATGCCCCATTATTATGGAGTTTTTTATTTTAGTGGCCTCTCTAATCTCCCTGAGCATTTCACAGTCACTATCACCATCCTGGTCAGGTGGTCGGTAATATATCCCTCCTGCTATATTCTTATCATCCAAGCATGGAATTACTACCCATAGTGAGTCTATATTCGATATTCTATGGATAAACAGACAAGGCTTGTTTAGAAGCCCAAGTGAAGGATGGGATTTAAAGGGCCCAGAGACTGGGCTTAAGACCCAGGTGAGGGCTGACAGTTTGTTGAACTCTTTACTACGCCGTAAGGCGTTCATTCCTTTTTGACTGTATGACTTGGCTGGAGGGCCGAGTCACCAAAGACCCGCATAGTGAGGTTGGCAACCTACAGGGGGAGACAAGATTGCAGCACCACACCCAGCCAATAAGGGGCACTCATGAGAGATGAGAGTCTCTGTCATATTCCCCTGGTGTTTTTCTTTCTAACAGACCTCAATCATTAAATGAGACAGTTGGGCATGCACACTTTGCCAAACTCTATTCCATCGCTGACCAGGAATGTTACACCCATGACTGAGTGTGATATGTGGCATAAAACTAGTCTCAGTGGAAACTCAGTATTCTTCCCACTCAACTGCAGTAAACAGTATTCTAGCAGCAGCTGGGGACAAGAGGAGAAACCCAAAGAGAAAAACATAGCAAGCTGAAACTGCTATAATACTACTGGTTCCTTCCTCCCTGGCCATCCAAGAAGCAGCAGACTTGCTAAATTTAGCAGCTACCTAATCCCTGCCTTGCTGGCCAGAAGGAAAGTTGCCATGATGGCAATTGATGGAAGAGATGGAAACACTCACCAAGTTATATACAGTGGCTGGATTCACACAAGGGCGAGATAATTTTGGGAGCAATAATATATGTATATATACATTTTATGAGAGGGGTAAACTAGTCTTGTGCTTCAGGGCATAAACTGATCATTTACAGAAGTCAGAAGGGCTTCTCTCCCCCATTATATACAACATTGAATATTTGCTAGATGCCTTATGGATTGGTCTTGGACTTCTTTTCTTCACCTGAAACTTCACATACTGACTAGAGTTGGTCAGAAAACAAATTTTCTTCCCGTCAACAATGTTGAGATTTTTGGGAGGAAAAGCATCACACATTGGGATGAAAAGCCAAAAATTTTAAATTTTTCATGGAACAAAATTCTTTTTTTTCCTCAGGTCAATCAAAAGCTTTTGTTTTGATAAATTTTAACTGTTTAATTTCACTTTCAACCTTTTTAATTCTTAATATAAAATAAAGTAAGTTTAAACCTTTTTGTTCTGAAAATATTGAGAGAGAACATTTTAACATGTTCATAGTGCTTTTTCCATTTTCTTCTAACAATTTCATCAAATCAATACAATTTCTCACAAAGAATCGGATTTGTTAAAAAAGCATTTTCCGATGGAAAACCGTTTTGATGAAACTTTTCCAACTAGCTCTAACGTTGACCAATGTTCGGGAGGTTTCATAGACTTGATGGTCCAGAAATATGATCTCCTACAACAAACTCTGGGGCATATTCCCATGAAAATGAGCTAATTAGGCAGTTAAGTTAATGAATTAAGTTAGTTCTCATGCTGTTGGTTGGACAGTATGGAGGACAGCAAATGCATTATGTCTCTCCATCATTTTCTGTCTTGATCCTGCTAGAGCACATTATGGGATAGAATGCCATCTGTTGACATCATCCTGCCATCGTGTTTTAAGTCTTCCAGGAGTCTTTTTCCATCCTGCTTTCATTGGGTCAAAGTTAAAGATGATTCGCACAGGGAAGTTGGAAGGAACTCTGAGCAAATGACCACACTGCCTTAGAGAGCGTTGAGTGACTGTTTGAGAGAGCAGGACCTGATTAGTTAGAAAATGGATCTCTTCATTCTATTGGAATTCATACCATTTGATGCTTCATCTGTGCCCAACTTCTTTTCAGTCTTGACAGTGAGAGACCTTTTTTCAGTCCCATCGGTCAGAATACTGACTACCAAAACATTATATATCCTCAGCTTCATCTCTATACTTATCAGGGTGTCCAGTTAGCAAAAGACATTTCTGATGAGACACCCCATTACTGATGACACTCAGTGCCACCCCTATTATTAACACTAGAGTGGAGGTAGGTGATATCACCAACAATCTTGACTGGGTGGTCACCCACTAGGGGGCTAGTGCCTACAGTCTGTTGAAAATACCTATCTGGAAGAATTTTGGTTTGATTCCAATTAATTTTGAGGCTGACTTTTGTCACTGACCTTTCAGGGCTTTAATTGCTGCAACCAGCACTATATTGACAGCAAAATCAGTGTCAGAGAGGTTCCTGTCATCAGAATGCCTAAACTGCATTTACTTAATGTGTGGTCTAGCATGTAATCTATGCCGGCATTGAAGAGATTTGGGGCAGCAATGCATCCTTGTCAAACACCTTGTCAAACACCTGACCTACTTCAGAAGATGGAAGTTCTTTTCCCACTTACAAGAATGCAGCTTGAGGAGTTATCATATAGAAGACAGAATATTATGCAAAGCTTGCCAGGGTGGCCTACAAATTTCAAGCTCAGCCAAAGCGATACAGAGTCAATCACGGCCTTGATATCCACAAATGCCATGTGAATGGGTCCCTGAATTCTCATGCCTTCTCGATATGCTAGTGCATTGTGAAGATTTGCTTTGTCATGGAATGAAGACAGCTTGTTGTGGTCTTCTCTTAACTCCTTAAAATACCATCAGCTCAGAAGAACAAGAGAGAAGGAAAAACGTTCCCTGGGACAGATAGAAGAGTAATGCCTGAATAGTTATAAAAGTCTTATTTGCTGCCTTTACATTTCCGAAGTGGTAAAATATTACCTTTTTGCCAGTCAGACTGGACTGACTCTTCTCCAGATGATAATGAACAGTGTCTGCAGCCACAAAAGAATAGTTGGTCCTGTACTTTTTAATAATGCCACAGGAATTTCACAGATTCCTGCTGCCTTATTTCACTTCAGCGTCTTTACAGCACTGTGATTTCAGTGATAGAGATTTCACCAGCATGGTTCTGTGCAAAATGGGTCAACTTGGCAACAGCCTTAATGTCAGGGTCCAAAGAAACTGGGGTGCATTTAGCAGCTGTCGGAAATGTTCCCTCCAACCTGCCATGAACTCCACTTTTTCATTGATTAGCTGACAAAAACTGGAGTAGACCACACCAAGTTAATGACCTTTCTCATGAGTGAGGTTGCACAGGTGTTTATAGAAGGGAAGCCACATTGTTCCTGGCAGAAGCTTCCTCAAGTGAGATGGTGTAGTAGGGTGGTCCCCTGCTCCTGCCCTTTGGGGCTTAAAACAGCCCAGGAGAGGGCTATGGCTGTGGCAAGAAGCCTGGGCTGATTAGGGAAGGCAGGCTCAGCTGTGGCCATGCCCCAATCAGGCCCAGCTGGCCCCTATAAGAGGCTGTGAGCCAGAAGCCCAGGAAGTCTCCCTCTGCCTGTAGAGGGAGAAGGGCCTGGCTGCAGGGAGCTAGAGACAGGGTACCTGAGTGAAGCAGGGCTGGGGAAAGGCAGAGGAGCTGGGGAGCTCCAGCCTGGAAAGCCCCAGGCTGTGGCCTAGCATAAGGCCAACAGGTACTGGGGGTTGCAGAGGGCAGCCCAGGGGTAGGCAAAGGCAGCAGGTCCAAACCCAACCTTGCTTCTGTAAACTAATCACAGATATACAGAAGGATTGATAATGGCTCTGCACACATATGTAAACTTTACTGTTAAATGTTTACTTCTATGAGTAGGCTGATATTGCAGTCTGCCCCAGGGCACACAGGCTAGACAATGACAGGCAGTAGCCATCATTGGGGATAGAGGGTTGGGGGGGGTCCTCAGGGAAGGGAGACCCAGATTGGAGGGGTTACTGCCAGGGGGCAGCACCCCAGGTAAATGGGGCACTGGGGTCCAGGGAGGGACACGGGGGTCAGAGGACAGGCAGATCACCGGCCTGCAGAGGGCACTCCAGAGCTGGAATGAGCTAATTCCCAGAAGTCACCAGCAGAAGGCGTCACAGGGGTGAGTCCGCATGTCTACAGATGGCTTTGGCTTTCATAAAAACTTTTCAGTTAGTGCGTATTGATTTATTATGAGAGCCATTTAGCTTACGACATATGATCGTATTACCTCTCATATGTGATGCTGTTCAATGATGATTAAGATATTAACAGAGATTCAGGGCTTCCTGGCTTTTTGGGAGGTAATAATGAGAGTCATGTCAGCATCAATTATCTGAGATCTAAAGTCTGTCCAGGTGGATTCAGCATCAATATATTCTGACAGCCTCTCCAACGTGTTCAAGATTTTAACTCCATAGTGGTTATGAATGCTATTGATTTCTAGATTAGATCATTCAAATTTTGGTAACCCAATGGTTGCTTTACCTATGCTCTTTTGTCTGAAATTGGTAAAGACTAATTTGTGGTCGGTGTTAGTGAGTGCAGCAGACCAATAAGTACTGCAGTTTCTGATGGATGATTTCTTGCAACAAGAGATTATAATGTAATCAATGATCATCCTTGTTCATTGCATCATTCAGCCAAGTAAATCGGAGATTTTGCTTCCTATAAAACCAGGGGTTTTTAATGACAAGCTCATGAGAAATGCACAGCTGTACAAGGCATTTGCTGTCATCCAAGATCCAGGTATCCAGGATAACTGGTCCAATTTTTTTCCCATGCTCCACTCGAATTACCAACAGTAGCATTAATGTTACCAAGCAGAGTGATGATTAGATAGATCTATTAATAAACAAATAAAGTTGACCCCAAAAGATATTCTAATTTTTAGATAACGAGCAGAAATCTGCTATCAGTAACATGGATGCAATGCCCAAGTCAACTTAAGTTACTTATGTCATCATTCAATTGGCTCCATAGATAACTCTACAACAGAGATGGCTAGATATTTGCTACTTAATTTGCTGTGTTTCTGATAACGAGATTAGTATTTCATATACATAAAAACAGAGGACAGAAATGTTGCAAGGCCCATCCCAAATGTGCATTTCTGATTAAATAGTTCTTTGGAAACTATCATGATCCCAAATTCCAATGCTTGCACATAATCCAGAAGTTATGGTTCAGCATGGGACAAAAATAATTGTCCAGGGCCCATGCTTAAAAATAATCAGGGATGCACTTACCTGTGTCAAACCCTCCCTGAAGTTGCTGCTGTGCACTCTCCTCCCCGGGGAAGGGTCTGTGGCCCCTGATCCCCACACAGAGCCCAAGGATCTGTAAGGAAATAACACAGGTCCTGGGGCTCTGCACAGAGATGACCTACATTGCAGTGCTCCACCTGCTGTGTTCTGTCACACAAGCAGTGCCACTGACCATACCAGATCAGCCCCTCCACACAGACTCCATTTCAGAGGCCCATGAAATTGGAGGTGATGCACAGAGCATTGATAACTGCCAGCTCCTGTGGTTAACCCTGAGCCCTGCTCCTAGTGATCCCAATCTTTACAGGTGTCGAGGAGGGATTCCATAGGGTGAATGCTGCAGAGACATTGTTCCCTTTCACGTCATTGATCCCCAATTTTAGACCCTTCCTCAAACAGAACTGGATGGATACAAAGAACCATTTGTCTTCCAGATCCAGTGGACCCTGTATGTGTTGTGTTTGTTGTTATCCCTGGCTGCTTTCCAGGAGGTGCAATATAATTTGGGACAGTATATCTTCTATTTAAAAATATGGATAAAACCCCACTTGTGAAGAGCTGGTTGGAGCTGCCTGAGTGCTTTCTATGATATACTCTTCTGCTTTCAATTTGCAAAGGCAAATTTTGAAAATCTAGAATGCAGCATATACACATTCTAGCACCAAGCTTAAATCAGATGATTCAGTGGTGAAAGACGCAGGCTGCTAGGATTAACCCTCACCCAGCCAATGTGACTCTATATTTCCAGTATCATGGTTTAGTGTATAGTGGATTTTAATGCAGTCAATAGTGAAGCCAAGGGGATCTTGTGTGAAGAACGGTTGCAGGTTCAGTCCCAGAGTTGTTAATGAATCTAGACCCACAGAAGAACCTCAGCGGGATAATGTAACGGTGTCATTATGGTTTACAGAATAGGCCAGATTAGCTCATTTGTGTTATCATGACTGACACATCCACTTCTTGGGTCACTGAGTTTCTTTGTGAGTATGAGAGGAAAACCCTGGGCTTCTGTTGTTGGAAATATTCATTCCTTTTCTAGAAGGGTTTCTAGACAAAACATCTGCTTTTCAGAATATACACAAAGCATTTCAAATTCCATGGATATTAGCTTTTGTTTTGTTTTGTTTTTGCCAGACTATCTCATTAACCAGCTCAGTTTTCACAATGAATGTTTTCCTTGAAACATTATGTAGACAAAAGCTGCTATTAAGCAATAATACACAACAAAACAAATACCGTTGGGTAATTCTGCTTTGCAAAGGAAAGCACAGAACAGCAGCTGGAAACAATAAGTGGAAGGCTGCCTAGCTACTCTACATGGCCACTGATAATAATAGGGGAAACTGAAGAGACAGGAGCCACTTTCAGGGACCAGAGCCACCAGTGAGAATGGAGGTGACAAATGCCAAAGAGAGAGGAATTTCCAAGAGACAAGGGAATAAGGCAGCTGGGCAGGGAGAAAAGGATTAGGTGGCCAAGCAGTGTGTCCAGGGCAGAAGGGAACCAAATGGCAAGACAGCATGTGCAGGGAGAGAGGAGGAGAAAAACACAAGAAGCAGATAAATATTTCCTGGAAAATAGGGCGAGTGAGGAACAGAGTGGAGTGGGTATCACAGGGAAGTGGTGTGATTGCAAATAAGAAGGGGTAGGCAAGATCGTGAATGGCAGGCGTGAAATCCATGAGAGAATGTCCTCTCAAGACCTGGTCGACAGTATGAAGAAGTTTGAGAACCTGAGATATAGATTAATGCCTAATCTCCCTTTGCTTTGAAAAATAATTCATAGCAGTATGAGAGGAAGAAGTAATTATCTCTCCTCTAAACCATACACATTTGGAAGTTTTCCCCACATTATCCCTTATTTTATTACCACTCATTTTAGGACCCTCCGGAAGCCTAGCAGATCAAAGACCAAAGATATTGTGGGTTGGAGACATGGCCATAGTCTCTGTCCTCCTTGAGGCCAAAGCAATCACCCACCCCATTGCTTAACAGTGTTGCAGTTACTCTTTCCCTCAAACCACCAGAGGCATTTGCCTCTCTCCTCTTCAGTCTGAATGCCTCCAGAAACAGGTCCCTGGGTGCTATCCTCCATGTCTGATTGGTTCTCAAAGTCACTCTATGAGGAGCTCTTCCAGCTGAATCTTTTAAACAGAAAACAACAGCAAAATAAATGCATTTTGGCCTCACATAAGGTGCTTTTGAAATCTGTGCTTGGGCAACTACCAGTTTAAAAACAGGGACTGCCAGATTGGCTGGAGCTTTTGACAATGACGCATGTGGCCAGGCTGCTTTTTAACATGCATTTTCCATGAACAATGCTAAATTTGAGGCCTGCAGATCCTTTCTTTTAATGTTTCTTTCATAAGGGAAAGTTAAATCAGCTCAGCTGCAGGTGTAACCGATTAAAATAACAGGTGAGAAGGGGTCAGGGAGCATTCAAAACCCCAACAATTTAGAAAGGGATCTAAATAACATGGTGTTACTGAAGAGGAGGCACAGTCTTGTGGCTCAGGCATCAGACTAGGACTCAGGAGATGTGAACTGAGTCCTTGGCTCTGCCACTGTCTTACTGTGTGACCTTGGGCAAATCCCTTAACCTCTTTGTGCCTTATTTCTTCAACTTGTGTTCCTTTCTCTGAGCCTTCAGCCTTTAGCCTGAACCTCTCTAAGGTTTTCAGGGCAGGGGCTGTCTGTACAGTGACTGGCACAACGGGGTGTTCTCCATCTTCCACCAACTGCATGGAAGCACCCCAAGTCCCACCTTGGAGGCATGAGTTTGTAGTATGAATTCTTTGGTGAAATCCAGGCTCAGCAGCACCGGTTTGCTGCAGAAGATGCGCCTGAGTGTGCCAAATGCATCTAAGTAGCCTGAAGTCAAGTGGACCTTTCGGGGCAGCCTTATCCTTCAGGGGGTCCATGGTGGGGGGAGCATGATACAGTGGGAAACCCAGGGAGAGACCACATATAATATCTTGTTAGCTCCAGGAACGACTTCACCTGCCTTTTGGTAGTAGGGAACTGGGCACTCTTATAGGGCTGTTCCCTTGCTGGCTAAGGGTCAGATTCGTCCACTCCCCAGGGCACATCCTAAGTATTTTGTTTCAGCACAGCCCACCTTACACTTTGCAGAGCTAGCTGTTAGGCCTGCCTACCTTCGAGACGGCAGGACAGTGGCAGTCCACTTGAGATGATGTTCCCTGGTGCTACAATAGACAACAGTGTAATTGAGATAGGCCTCAGAGTACTGCCAGTGGGGCTGCAGTACCCTATCCATTAACCACTGGAAGTGGCGGAAGCCCCCATAGAGTCCAAATGGGAGCGTTCAAAACTGAGAGAGGCTAAAAAGGGTGGCAAAGGCTGTATCATCTTTAGACTCTGGTGCCAGTAGCCTTTCATAAGTTCTAGCATGGTTATTAAGCAGGCCCTACCCAGCCTTTCCAGCATCTCATATATTCTGGGCATGGTATATGTTCTGAACCTCGACACGACATTACCCTCTCTAAGATCAATACAAAAGTGCACACACTTGTCAGGTTTGGCTACTAAATCAATGGGGCCACCCCATTCACTTGGTGACTCCTTGACTACCCCTAGCTCTAACATATTTTCTAGCTCCCTTTTCACCATCTCTCACACTCAGATCCAGAATTTTCCTTTCTGTCCCTAACATCTGGGATAATTTGTGTAAGGTGCTCAATGAGGTGCGTCCGCCCAAGCTTGATGGTGAAGATGTCATAAAAGCTATGGACTAGCTTGCGGGCTTGCTCTCTCTGCAGGATGGTGAGGTTGTCTCCCAGAGTTACAGCAGGACAGCCCCCCACCTCTGGTATTTGAGGGCCTTAGTCTAGTTCCTGTGGACTGGGTGAATAAACATTGCCTTTCAGCCATTCCAGGGCTTCAGTAAGTTCACATGGTCCATCTGGATGCCCTGTCTCTTTCAAGCTAACCAAATCTCATAATCTTTCCCCACCCAGCACTATCTCAAAGGGCCCCTGCCATTTAGCCAGTAATTTACTCTCGGCGCTAGGTAGCAATACCAGAGCTTTGTCCCTAGACTGATAACCCCTCTGCCTTGCAATGCTATTGTAATACTGCTCCTGTGTGTGCTTCACAGCCTGTACATTTCTGCTTGGCAAAGGCCCTCATTAACTACAATCTCAGAAGATTCAGGACACATTGGACTACATTCGCAGCCTTGGTCCCCTTGATCTTGCCAGGCTCCCTGCACAAGGAACAGAATTCCATGGGGTGACCTTCCATATAGCAACTCAAAAGAAAAGAACCCCGTGGAAAATGTGGGCACCTCTCTGACAACAAACAGGAGCTGTGGCAGCAGTCTGTCCTCTTTGGGGGATTCAGCTGTGATGAACTCGCACAGTATTCCCTTTAGGGCCGGTTACAACACTCCACCAACCCACCTGTCTGGGGCTGGCAGATCGAGGTTCTTATGGACTTTAAGTTGGGAGCAAACTTCATTCAGTAGCCTTAACATGAAGGTGGTGCCTTAATCAGTCAGCAGCACCCAGGGGATGCTTACCCGAGAAAACACCTTTAGCAACTCATCTGCAACCATCTGAGCTGACACTGACTGCAGGGGAATGGCTTTAGGATACCAGGTGGTGTAGTTCAAGGTAAATAAAATATAGTGGCACCCCCTGGCCATAGGCTCCAGGGGCCAGACGAAATCTACCTCAGTGCAGACAAATGATATATCTACCAGGGGAAGAGGAACCAAGGGGCCCCTTTGAATAGATTGGGGACTCACCAGCTGGCACAAGAAGTGCAATAGTTCTTAATCTCTTGACATATCTCTAGCCAAAATAAATTAGCCAATACTCGTTTCTGGTTTGGTTTGTTTTTTCATGCCTAAGTGACCAAACCAAGGTATTTTGTGGGCCAGCCTGAGGAGCTGGGAACCAGCAGTTGTGACTGGCATATCCCAGTTTGGACTCTTTGACCACCTGAATCAGAACATCTCCCTCTAGTTCAAAGTGAGGGTACTGTGCATCCTATACCTCATCCACTAGGGTCCTGTTCACCCTGGCTAGATGCCCATACAAACGGCTACACTCCAGCATTTGTTCTTGCACAAAATCACTGGAGCTGGTGAGAGACTAATTATCCATCAACAGGGTCACCAAAGGTAATAACCCTTGTGTGGATCTATCAGGGGTGTCCGAATTACTCTGGGTCACTGTGCCCTTCTATATTTGTTGCACTGGATCAGGGTCTGTAGGGCCCCTGGGACCTTGAGTTGCCCTAGCCTGTGGTATCTGGGAGTCTGACCTCTGCAGGGTTACCCACAGGGGATTCGAACCACAGTGGGTGGCAGTGGATTTATGGGCCCACCTCCTCAGACCTTATGTGGTAGCAGAATTCGCTTCTGGGCAAGGTTCTCCTTATGGGTTTTCTACATTAGGGTATTAGGTCAGGATCAGCAAAGAGGAAGCTCTTCCCAAGCGGTACATCAGCCTCCTCCTGTGGGATGGGATCCAGGCAGGATTGGTTTGCCTCCTGTAGCAGGCCCATTACCGGTCCCCAGGCCTGACCCAGAACCACTGGATATGACAGTTCTTTTGCCCCAGCCACTACTAACTTCACCGCTCTCCTGTTTATGGATAGCTTAAGTTGGATAGTGGGGTTGGGCTGGAAATCCCCATAAATACAACCTATCAGCAACACCCCCCAACACCCAATTCTTGGGGAATTGGGTCCCAATAGCTGCTCATGGAAAAATGTCTGGTCAGATCTGGAGTCAACCGACCCCATTGACTGTAATGGGGATAACTTGAGCACTGAGCTCCCTGAGGAGTGCTGAGGTCTTGGAGAAGCAGGCTATGACATCATCACATTCCATAATGGTGCAGGAGCTGTAGCCATGGCCCTCCCGCCCAGAGCCGAAGCAGATCTGGGCTCCTTCCTGTCCCTAAGGTTTTACCAGTACCCCTCTGGTTGGTATTGGCTGTCAGCCAGGAAGCAGCTTCTGCAGCTCCTGTCTGCTCCCCTTCTCTCATGGGCCCCTTTAATCCTCACCCAACTTACCCTTTGGGGACCATTGCCCCAAAGGAGGAGGAGTCTCCAGTGGGGGGCTGTCCCAGCCCATGGAACAGCCTTCCCATGAGCCTCTAAAATCCCTGCATTGTCTCCTCTTTCATGACACCAACACCTTGCATGGGGAAGCCAGTGGACCCACTTCTCCTGATTCAGGTCAGGCAGGTGACCCACAATCTAGTTCAGCCTCCAAAAGTTCTCAACCAAACACACTGCGGTCTCCAGTTTGTCTGCCCCATTCCAGTAAATTCACTCCCAGGGTCCCAGTGGCATGATATGACAGAACTGTTTGAGAACCACCTGCTCGATGATTTCCCTGGGGAACTCAGATTCTGGCCTTAGCCACCAACAGCAAAAGTCTAGGAGAAATTGTGCTGCAGCCCAGAGTGAAGGTTTCAGCCTGGTACTGTTGGTGGTAACCCTCTACAATGAGACCCAGCTGGTTCAAAATAGCAGCCTAAGGGCTCTATAATCCCTGACCATTGTGCAGTCTTAGGCCCTATATGCTGCCTGACCATCCTGTCAGACAGGGGGCCAGCTGGAGGGACCATTGCCCCTGGGCCATTGCCAGGGCCAGCTACTAAAATGTCTCCAATCATCTTCCTGATCATCTTCCGGTCCCATCTTGGTCAGGGCCCCTTCCGCACTCAGGTCTATAGGGACAATGTATCTACCCCTGCTTCTTGGACTTCAGGGGATCCCTGGTTCACAAGACAGAGGAGGATTTGTAAAAAAAAATCGTGTCAAACTAATCTGATAGCTTTCTTTGATAGGATAACGAGTCTTGTGGATAAGGGATAAGCAGTGGATGTGGTATACCTAGACCTTAGTAAGGCATTTGATATGGTCTTGCATGATATTCTTATCAATAAACTAGGCAAATACAACTTAGATGGGGCTACTATAAGGTGGGTGCATAACTGGATGGATAACCGTACTCAGAGAGTAGTTACTAATGGTTCCCAATCCTGCTGGAAAGGTATAATGAGTGGGGTTCTGCAGGGGTCTGTTTTGGGACCGGCTCTGTTCAATATTTTCATCAACAACTTAGATATTGGCATAGAAAGTACGCTTATTAAGTTTGCAGATGATACCAAACTGAGAGGGATTGCAACTGCTTTGGAGGATAGGGTCAAAATTCAAAATGATCTGGACAAATTGGAGAAATGGTCTGAGGTAAACAGGATGAAGTTTAATAAAGACAAATGCAAAGTGCTCCACTTAGGAAGGAACAATCAGTTTCACACATACAGAATGGGAAGAGACTGTCTAGGAAGGAGTACGGCAGAAAGGGATCTAGGGGTTATAGTGGACCACAAGCTAAATATGAGTCAACAGTGTGATGCTGTTGCAAAAAAAGCAAACGTGATTCTGGGATGCATTAACAGGTGTGTTGTGAGCAAGACACGAGAAGTCATTCTTCCGCTCTACTCTGCACTGGTCAGGCCTGAGCTTGAGTATTGTGTCCAGTTCTGGGCACCGCATTTCAAGAAAGATGTGGAGATATTGGAGAGGGTCCAGAGAAGAGCAACAAGAATGATTAAAGGTCTAGAGAACATGACCTATGAAGGAAGGCTGAAAGAATTGGGTTTGTTTAGTTTGGAAAAGAGAAGACTGAGAGGGGACATGATAGCAGTTTTCAGGTATCTAAAAGGGTGTCATAAGGAGGTGAGAGAAAACTTGTTCATCTTAGCCTCTAAGGATAGAACAAGAAGCAATGGGCTTAAACTGCAGCAAGGGAGGTTTAGGTTGGACATTAGGAAAAAGTTCCTAACTGTCAGGGTGGTTAAACATTGGAATAAACTGCCTAGGGAGGTTGTGGAATCTCCATCTCTGGAGATATTTAAGAGTAGGTTAGATAAATGTCTATCAGGGATGGTCTAGACAGTATTTGGTCCTGCCATGAGGGCAGGGGACTGGACTCAATGACCTCACAAAGTCCCTTCCAGTCCTAAAGTCTATGAATCTATGAATCTGCTGCAGTTGGTCCATAAATCACTGGAACTGGAGTTGCTGCTGCTGCTTCACAAGCCATTGGAGATGGGATTCCTTTTCCATCTTGGCAGTACTGGTGTTCAGTTTCAGGCCAGATCAGCTGCCCATGTTCTCTACCATATGAGATCTGGTGTCATTTTCCCAGCCCAAATAAACAGTCAGATGGCCAATCAGCCAGTCCTGGTCCCTTCCCCTCAAGAACCCATTTATGGGAACTTATAGAAAGTTCAGATCAGCACAATAGTAGCAAACCAAGGCAACAGCGACATTCACCTTTGGGCAGTCCCCACAGCTCTACAAACCTGAGGGCACCAGTGCAGCTCTTACCCAGTTATTTTTCCCCATTGCTTTCTCCCAGGCAGCCCTTTAATCTGCTTCACCTAATAGGTCAGGGTTAACTGGCTGCTGCCCGAACCCTATAGGAGCTGGGCTAAGGAGTGCCCTTGTACACGGTCACAAGTTATAATTCAAAAATCCATGACCCAACTTTGTATAAACATTCAGAGGAAAATGTCGTCACTGGGCTGAAATCATACTTGAAAAATTTCAGCAGAAAAGGATCTGTTCGGAAATTAAGATTTCCCTATCAGGCAACTTCCCCATATAGTTAGTAGTTTCTATTCCTGCTTTCCTTGTTAAATGTAAACCATAATATATTACTATTTATATTATTTAATCTATACCAGTGGTCCCCAACGCGGTGCCCATGGGTGCCATGGCGCCTGCTGGGGCATTTATGTGTGCCCGCCTAGTGCCCAGCAGGGGAGAGAAGCCGCAGCCCCACGTCTGCAGGGGACAGAGAACTCAGGCTGTGGGCACGGTGTTCTCTGTTTCCAGCAGGCGTGGGGCCTGCCTTGTGCCCAGCAGAGGAGAGAAGCTGTGGCTCCGTGCCTGCCAGGGACAGAGAACTCCGGGGCTGCAGGCTGCGGGTGCTGGTGTTCTCGGTCCCCGGCAGGCGCGGGGCCGTGGTTTAAGCCAGAGAGAAGCTGCGGCTCCGTGCCTGCCGGGGACCGAGAACTCCGGGGCTGCAGGAGCTGGTGTTCTCGGTCCCTGGCAGGCACGGGGCCGCGGCTTAAGCCAGAGAGAAGCCGCGGCCCTGTGCTTGCCGGGGACAGAGAACTCCAGGGCTGCGGGCGCCAGTGTTCTCTGTCCCTGGCAGGCACGAGGCCCACCTAGTGCCCAGCAGGGGAGAGAAGCCGGGGCCCTGCGCCTGCTGGGGACAGAGTACTCTGGGGCTGCGGGCACCAGTGTTCTCTGTCCTCACAGCTTCTCTCATCTCTCTGGATTCATATATTCTGTAATATTAAATATGATGTTTTTTGTATTATTTAATGTAAAAATACAAAATAAGCCTTGAAAAATTGTTGGCGCCCGCCACACTCTTCTGAAAATATGAATGTGCTACTGGCCACAAAAAGGTTGGGGACCACTGATCTATACCATATATTGCATGGGATGTCCACTGTGGCTGGGTTAATATTGATGTAGAATTATTGGGCCAAATTCTCCTCTGAGTTACAGTGGTATAAATCCAGCATAACTCAAATGAATCAGTGAAACACTCCAAATTTGAACATGTGTAACCAAGACCAGAATTTGGCCCATTAACTTAAGTATGTTTGAGTTCATAACTTTAGCATTAGCATTTGTTTTCGCATGTTTTCATCTCTGTGTGTGTAGATATAGACATCAAGGGAAAAGTAGTTTTAGAAATACCTAAGGCAGATGAATCACTATTCATGTGTACTATACGTACATTCATTCACACACAGAGATAGGGCCTTTTCCAAAGCCTATGGAAGGCAATGATTTTTATGGGCTTTGGATTAGGTCCATAGAGAAATATATGTTTTGAAAACATTTTTATAGAAATAAAATATAATTCCAAAAATATTTGGTTTTACCTGCCTTCTCTGTGCTGGAAAGGGTCATCGGAGTGGTGGGGACTGTTTTTGATATCAGGGGCAAAGTCAAATTGGCTCTGGCTGTCCAAGTTTATTATTTAACTAAGCTTTCTGAATGTGAATGTTCTGGCACAGCTGGACAAGGTTATCTGTAGGATGTGTCTGGCATATTGTTAATAGTGAGATACCTGAATATAGATTTGTGGGGGAGGTTTTCACTGAAAGTCAGTGGGATCTGGATGGCTAAATCTCCTTTGGAAATCTCCTGCTTAGCTGCCTAACAACTTTAGGTATTTTATATCACAAATTGTGATAACAATAGCTAACACAATTCTGCCCTTTAACCACTAGGTGGCACCAGAGACAGCTGCGAAGATAGCAGTTACATTTTCTTCAAATACACATACACAAAGACTCCTTCCTATCCACCTAAATATTGTATATATTCTCAGAAGTAGCACTAGATATTTGGATGAGCAAAGTTTTTGCTCTAGGCAAATTGCAAAATGTATGCCTCTCACAGCTCAGCTGCACTCATAAATAACCATTTAGGACGGGCTTTTCAGAAACGGTCAGCATTGCCCTAACTCTGTTCCCACTGAAGCTGTTAAAGCTCCCATTTACTTCTTTGGGAGCAGAGTTAGGACAATGCTGAGAACTTTTGAATACCCCATTCTTAGTAAGCATATTATCTTCATTAATTTGCCCCCTAAAGCTTTATTGCCTATAGTGTCTCAATAGCAGAGCTGGCTCAATCTCCAAGGAAATCATCCGCTTTTAGTATTTTAAGCTATGTGGATTGCAGATGGCCTCTGTTTTGTTTTGATTTTTGCTGACACTAATGATAAAGTGATGTATTCCAGTTACAAGTGAAATATACCATTTAGCTAGGGCGTTATCCACGACCCTCCAGGAAACAGGCTGTGTGCCAGAATGGAATCTCTTCCTCTCAACTCCCTGTCTTGTTCTTGGTCTAGTTTAGTCCCAATTTACAGATGGGGAAATGGAGGCACAGAGACTTGTCCAAGGTCACAAAAAAAGATCAGGGGCAGAGCCAGGGATGGTATCCAGGTCTCTAGAATTCCAGGCTAATGCTCTACTCCTTTGCCAGTGGCAGATGCAACTCCCTCACACGCCCCTCCACAGGGAACTAAAACCATCTTACTTTGGACCCATTGGCCAGTTCCTTTTCCGTCTCTACCACCCATCCGCATTGCCCTATTCAGGGCTGGTGCATAGCCTAGATCACCACATGCAGGGTGTGCATAATCTGTGAGCCTGACCACCACTACCTTCCCCTTCTACTCAGAAAGGTGGCAGTTCTGCTGCAGTGAAGGCGTTTTGCAGGCCCGTGCGGCCAGTTGAATTTTATGTATCATGCTTGCCCACACTGAAGTCAATGGCAAAACTCGAAGTGACTTTAATTGGAGCATAATCAGATCCTACGAAGCAACTGTATACTGTACACTATATAGACTCTTCCCATAACTAGCTCTGAATATTCTGTGATTCTTATCTTTGAGCAACATGAGACAAAAATAAACCCCTTCAGTCTATGGTAGACCTCACTTTGAGGTTTGTGAAAGCTGCACTGACAGATTGTATGCAGCATCGCCCATTAATTGTAGTGTCTGCCATTTCAGCCTCAGAATAGAATCTATGGGTTATATTTAAAAACTCAAATTGTAGCTGAACTTCTGTGGGTAACATTTAGGTCAATTTCAGGTTAACTTCCTTCCTCCTCTGACAAATTCCCAGTTATAAAACAAAATATAATGTCTTTTATAAACCATTTTAAATTGAAATCTACCGGATGTAATTTCCACTCCCTTACCTTTGGGTTTTCTTTGGTGTAACTCTTGGTTCTACTAGAATTACGCTGTATTTATGCCCATGTATATGAAATCAGAATTAAGCTAATTTTAAAATAAATGAATAAAACACTGTATACATTTTTGTAAAGGCTACTAAAGTTTTTCAGCACTGGTCAGTTTTAAGTGTAACTTTAGTTTCTGAAATAAAAGGTTTCATTTCATTTTAACCAAGTGCTCCTCTATAAATCTAGCTTTTATTTCAGCTTGTGTAAAAGTGTCTATCAAATCAATCTATCCAAACTTTGTATAAGTTATAACATGCTAAAATCTACAGCTATCCAGCACACTTAGCTCCTCATACAATTCATTTGGACTAAATAAAAGTTCCTTTGGACTTAATAAGTAACCAAAAAGTAAATGTGAGAAGATTTTCATAAGCACAAAAACACACCCCAGATCGAAAGTTCATCTTCCAACAATCTGAGGCTCACTTTCCTAGAAAGAAAGGCCAGAGCGAGAGAGAATCTTCTGTGTTCCTCAAAGCAGGAATTAGAGGGTCCTATTATCAGGACTATCCCAACATTGAGGGCTTTGTCTTATATAAGCAACTATACCCCCCTCCCGGAAAAAACGTGTCCCAATTTTTCACATTTGTTATCTGGTCACCGTAGTCCTATCAATTGTAACTTTGTAAGTACTTCAACAAAGAGACACAGCCACACATGCTCTATGAAATGCTGAGGGGAAAACATTTTACATCCACCAACATCAGATACTTGGTTCGCAACATGCTAAGAACATAAACACGTTACTAGCATTGGCAGTTTGTGTGTCTTTCCAAAGAGCAATCCGATCCCCACATGGGGGGGTGGGGGGTTGTTCATTTCTCCCCCTCCCTCAGCCTGAAGTTTGCTCCCTGTCTGTTTACCTCCAGAAGCAGGGCTGAGGGGAAGGAATGAAGGGGTGCTTGTTAGTTTTTAGCCTTACCTAAGGTTTCCTGGCCGGGTTCACAGCGTGGGGCAGGCTCAGTGACCCTAACCAGGGCACCAAGGAGCAGCAGGAGCTTCAGGAGCATGCTGGAGCTCCTTTATGTGCAGTCAGAATAGTGATGTGGCACTAGCTGCTGGAGGAGTTTCTCCACTTTGAGCCTCCACGCCGCGCGCTCGCTCGCTCGCTCTTTCCAAGCTGCAAAGGAAATTAGTGCAATGCAAGTGCATGCCCACGTCTTACAGGATATACGGCCCAGGCATCATATTACAGTTGGCCTTAGTGTTTTGAAAGCAAAGGGTTTGAAGCCAGGAGGGAGAGGCCCCTCCCCCCTGGCAGGCTGGCGTTTGATTTTGTTAAAAGCTTCAGGGGGGTCCCACAAGAATCCAGCCGCCCGCTCCTTGAGTGAGGGCCCCTCCAGCGTGTTTGCTCTTTGTGCAGCAGAGCTCCCCAGGGAACTGAGAACTTCCCTCCAGCGTGTGGCATAAGAGCTTGCTGAAAGTAACTGACTGCAACTGCCTGGGAAGGCACCGATTTAAAAGAGAGAGGAAACACAATGGACTCCCGTCCTGTAACTATCTTCCCACAAATGATATGTCATGTGCTAGACTAATTACACATTTAAAACAGACTGCACCTTAAACAATGCAGAGCCTTGATGTGGTTACCGATAAGAACGGCCGTAATGGATCAGACCAACGGTCCATCTAGCCCAGTATCTAGGGAGAACATGTTTCCCAAAAAGGAAAATGGAACACTCCCTGGGGCTAGCCCCCAAGGGCTCCCTTCCCCCCCTCTTCCCTCCCCCCTCCCAGCGCAGGGCTAGCCTGAGCCCTGCATCGCACCCCGCACGGGGCTAGTGTCAGTCCCTAGCCTGACCTCGCCCCCAGGCAGGGCCAGCCCAAGATGCTCCCCAGACACACACGGGCCTGGTGTCGTCCCCCGCCATCCCCACAAGTTCCTGCCACGGGTGCTTTTTTGGCAAAACTGGGCATTTGTCCCATTTGTTCTTGCCAAATGCTGATGATCAATTAGCAAGAGCAAATGGGACAAATGCCCAGTTTTGCCAAAGCAGTTGAGACGGCCAGGAAAGGGCGTTGAAAAGGGACTGTCCTGGCCAAAACAGGACATATGGTCACCCTACCCGTATCCTGTCTTCCAACAGCAGCTAGTGCCAGATGCTTCAGAGAGAATGAACAGAACAGGGCAATTATAAAGTGATCCATCCCCTCTGGCTTAGTCAAAGGTGCTGGAAATCAGAAGTTTAGGGACACCCAGAGCAGGCAGTTGTGTCTGTGGCTATCTTGCCTAAATTGATGGACCTATCCTCAATGAATTTATCTAATTCTTTTTTGAGCCCACATATAATTTTGGCCTTCACAACATCCCCTGACAATGAGTTCCACATGTTGACTGTGTGTTGTCTGAAGAAGTGCTTCTTTATATTTGTTTTAAACCTGCTCCTTATTCATTTCATGGAGTGACCCCTGGTTCTTGTGTTATACGAAGGGGTAAAACACGCTTTCTTATTCATTTTCTCCATGCCATTGCTTCAATGCAGCTAGAATGCAAAGCTATAAAATAGTGACCAGCTTCCTTCTGTGCACATCCCTCATGCATATACTGTTTTGCTTAATATAAAGGCCACTTTACATTGTTTTTAAAAGTCAATAGGTGTTTAATAGGAATATTTCATGTCTACTTTTTCCAGAAGCTGGAAAAAAATCTAGAAAAAATGTTTTAATTGCTGTGTAGATCTGTATTAATTTCCCTTTTAAATTATTTTGAGTACAATTTTATTTTAAAATTGAGAATATACCTTACATATTTTACACTGATCATAAGTAAGTGTAACCTGGGAACTAGAAGAAGGTTTCTAACCATCAGTGGAGTGAGGTTATGGCACAGCCTTCCCATAGCAGGAGTGAGGCAAACAAACTGAAATGGATTTTGATAAATTTATGAACAGAACTATATGATGGGGTTGCCTACGATAGCAGGGGAATAGACTCAAAGACTCTTTCCTGGCCTATGTCCCTATGTTCCCATCTTAAAAAGTTTACATTAGAAAAATTTTTAGGGCTATATTCTCGGCTAGTGAAAAGCAGGTTAGTGTCATTAAAGTGGAATGGACCACCTCCAATTTATAACAGCCAAAAGCTCAAATGGAAGTTATGGGTTTGATGGAGAAAGTATTGGATGAAGGTCTGTTCAATTAAGTTAGATAGGTTATATGGGCTAAAGGGTTAACATAACCCAGTCAATGTTCAGCATTAAACAGTGTTAAACAAGGTCCTGAGCCTGGTATACAGAGACCTCAGCTGCTTAATTCCATGGCAAACACACCATTAAAAATCCCTTTCACCTTTTATTAAAGATGCAAAAAAGAAAGAAAAACAATGAAAGCATTTGAAATAGAAAGTATTCAGTAAGGCTTTCATTTTAACAACATCCCCTGTTCCCTTTCCCTTAGCTGGAGAGAGTTTTATCAGGAACAATCCAGTCTCAGAGATGGTTTTAAAGATAGTAATAACTGTCCTTTTGGGTAAAAGAGAAGAAATGAGTTGAGATGGGCTGGAGTTGTTGTTAAAGTCCGACCCTGTTTCATCCCAGATGTGTTTGGGATTTAGCCAGAGCAAGTAGGGGTGGCGATGTTGTCTGGGTCCCTCTCTCTGGCCCAGTCTGGTCAGGACATCCCTCAGGATTAGGACAAAGAAGGTCCAGAGTCCCAGGAGCCAGTGGGGGCAGCAGCCATGATGGTGAAGCTCTTTCCAGTCGCGTTTGTCTGTTCTTCCAATTGTTCTCAAAGTCTCTTTCTTTAAGGACCCACAAGGGGAGTGGTGGGTGGAATAGCCCATTTCCTGGTTATTTAGCCCACCATTTAGGTCTAATAGTCAGCACACCAATTTTGGTTCATTAATTTCCAGTTCCACGTCTTCTGTTTTTACCAAGCATGATTTTAACACAGTCCTTTAGTTATATCAGCAGGCCTTTTTTGTTTAGACTAATTCACTTTTTCTGTCTGCTTTACGTAGCTTTTCCCTTTAACATTTATTATTATATGTTATTGTGACATTTTATGAACTTTCACATACTTTTTACAGTTGATCTTACAGGTAGGGTTAATTTGTCAGCCCAATCATCAATCAGTTCTATGGCCTGTTTTCTGCAGGAGATCAGCTTAGCTGATCACAATGGTCCCTTCTGGCCTTAGGAGCTAATAAACTATAACTTCTAAAACAGTGATTCTCAGCCAGGGGTAGGCATACCCCTGAGGGTACACAGAGGTCTTCCAGGAGGTACATCAACTCATCTAAATATTTGCCTAGTTTTACAATGGGCTACATAAAAAGCACTAGCGAAGTCAGTACAAACTAAAATTTCATACAATGACTTGTTTATACTTCTCTCTATATTATACACTGAAATATAAGTACAATGTTTATATTCCAGTTGATTTATTTTATAATTACATGGTAAAAATGAGAAAGGAAGCGTTTTTCAGTAAGAGGGTGCTGTGACGCTTTTGTATTTTTATGTCTGACTTTGTAAGCAAGAGGATTTTAAATGAGGTGTAACTTGGGGTTAGGCAAGACAAATCAGCCTCCTGAAAGGGGGTCCAGTAGCCTGGAAAGGTTGAGAGCCACTGTTCTAAAATAACTTCCCTGATGCTGTGATAAAAGGAAGACAAGCTAATCATCTGCTCAAAATTAAATGATGCATTTATCTGTATCTTTCTGAGTGAACCCTTGGACATTTGAGGCAGTATAACAGAGTTAGTTACAGTCAGCTATATGATACGGATAGTTACAGTCAGTTTTATGACTGACTAATTAATTACGGGTAGGTAGTTGCAGTTAGAACATACATTCAAAATTTAAAAAAAAGAAGCAAAAACAATGTGGGACTAATGATTTTGTGAGCACCCTGATCGTGTTGTTCACATGTGGCATCGTATTCCCTCCCTTTTTGTCTTTCAGCTTATAAAGTCTATATGGCAAGGACTGTAACTTCATAAATGTCTCTACAGTGGCTAATATGCAGTGTAGTTGTACGTACAGTACACCGGAGCTGGGATATTAGCGAGAAAAGGTGGATGAAGTGATCTCTGACCTAGCAGTCTTCATCCTCAAAGGGAACCTGCACAACACTTTCAAAAAGATGAGCCTGGGCACTTAAATGTATTGCTCAGCTAGACACTGAAAATAATAGACTGAACAGAGATACTGGCTTTATGGCTTATTACAACAATCTGTAGCCCACTTAACCCTCCTTTGTCCTGTGACTGCAGAGAGGTTAATGGATAAACATTATGGGGCAGATTCTCTCTCCTGCTCTGGCCCTTCTATGCCATGATGGTGATGCAAGAGCCTTGAATAGGCCATATCTAGCCAGGTGAGAATTCCCCAGCTCTATGGGAGATCTCTGGTGGTGTAAAGCTACTTTCCTCTCCTTGCCCTGTGTAGGAGACGGTGGGGGAGGGAGGAGTGCTGTAATAATTGGGGCCTCATAGGGCTACCCCAACTGTTGGAAAGTGGAGAAAAGTTTATAAAATGTTCCAGTCATCTATAACAAAAGTTGATGGGAAAAGGGAAGCAAAAGGTTTTGTTAGTCCAAACAAAAAGTCTAGTGATATAACTTAAGGACTGTACTCGGGTCATGTCTGGTAAACAAGAGTGGCGTGGGACTCAACCCCATGCTCTGAGTGTCCCTAGCCTTTGCTAGCCGGAAGTTGGGAATGCGCGACAGAGGATGGATCACTTGATGATTACCTGTTCTGTTCATTCCCTCTGGGGCACCTGGTATTGGCCATGGTCGGACGACAGGATACTGAGTTAGACGGACCATTGGTCTGACCCAGTATAACCATTTTTATATTCTTAAATCAATGGACAACAATTGGTGTGTCAAAAATTAAACCTAATTGTTCAGCAGAATAATGAGCCCATGGGCTATTCCAACCATCACTCCCTTCTGAGATCCTAAAAAAAAACTTTGGAGGAGAACAAGCAAATTAACTGGTTGGTTGGTGGAGACAGGGGTCTGGGAAGGAGCAAGCATTACCATAATGGCTGCCATTCCCACCATCTTCTGGGTCCCAGAGATCCACCATGGCATCATTGGGCCTTTGTTGACCTGATCCTGAATGATGTCCTGATCAGACTGGGCCAGTGAAAAGAACCCAGATGTCATTGTCACCTCCATCGGCTTCTGCTAAATCCCAAATGCCACGTGGCTGTCACACACCCCTGCATATGGCCTTTTCGTTCCACACTTTATTTCTTCTCTCTCCTTTCCCTCTCCTTTTGCTTTCTGTCTAATAAGAGCCTGTCCTAGCCAGCCAGGTCTGTATATTTTGCTACACTGCTGTGAGCCTGTGACAAGTAAGGCAATTAAAAGCAATGCCCTAAACAGCCCAATGCAAGTATGACTTTGCCAGGTTTCAAAGTGGCTAAGACCATATGCTATGTCAATGTTTTTCCAGCAGCGAGGTTGCAAGTGAGAGTCAGCAGCGGAAATGGAATCTGTGTTTCTCTCTTCACTGTTCTTCTCTTTTCCCTTTTGTGTGTGTTTGTCTTGTTTGGTCTTCTTACAAGTGGGCTGGACTTTAACAACAATAACAATAGCAATGACAACAGCTCCAGCCCATCTCAGCTTACTTTTCCTCTTTACCCCCAAAACAATGATGTTTTCCTTATAGAAACTCTTTACCGTTAAAGGGAAAGGGAATAAGGAATATTGTTAAAACAAAAGCCTTTACCTAATACTTCATATTTCAAGTACTTTAACTGTTTTTCCTTCTTTTTTGTATCTTTAATAAAAGGTTTAAATGATGTTTAATTATGTGTTTGCCATGGTACTAAGCAGGCCGAGGTCTCTGTATTTGAAACCCTGAGCCATGTTTAACTATTTAGTATTGTATAGTGACAGGGTCACGTTAACACTTTTGAATCTTGAATGTTGATCATAATAATGATCACAACAGGGGCATGGAAGGGATGTGGCCAGAGCATGCTGCGCACCAGCTAGCATATGGTCCACTGGGGACAATAACCTGCTTGCAGAGTGTAGAATATCCCTGTAGTGCTGAGTGGATCTTGGCCTAACAGAGAATCAAGCCCTCTAATCATAGTAGACTGACTCACACTGCTGACTATCAAATATAATTGTAAGTAAAATACGGCACAGTATGGTAATGTAATCAAAGGGGAACTACCCCCTCCCACAGATAAGCCCACAGAAGGGGCCAACAGGACAGGAAAATACCACTAGCGTCTGCTGAAGCATATGGTTCCTCTTGGAATTTGGAATGGGTGAGGCAACCAGGTAGGTTCTGGGGATCAGCAGAATAGGAACCCCTGTTGCTCCCCAAATGTGCAGAGGCAGGAGACATTTACATGAACATCTCCTGCTTCCTTGCTGCTCCAATACTTCCTTCTAGATCTGAGGAATGCAAGAACCATGCTGGGTACCAAAACGCTATGGTGAAGTGCACCATAGACATGTGATAACTACAACAAAGGTCATAAGCAATTAATTAAAAAAAAATTCTAGGGAGAGGCATTCCATTTGTATGGCTCTTTTCCGATCATCTCTGGGTATGCTCCACTCTAAAAGAGCTCCACTCTAGCCCTGGTAACCTCCCTGAAACTGATGGGGTTGCTCAGATTTTATCTGATGGTTGAATTTTGCCCAAATTGCCTCTAGAACTGTTGATTTTTTCCCCATTAAATCTCTTAGTTTCCACCAGTTAAAGGGGCAAAATCTACAACCCTTACTCACCTCGAGTGGCACCTGATCACATGATTAGAAGTGTTCATTTCAATACTATTCAAGGTGAGTAAGGGTTGCAGAACTGATCCCTAAATGTTTGGCTCCTAAAAGCTTTCCTATGTCCCACTGCTTTTTCTACAGTGCCTTCTGATGTCCTTCCCATTGTCTTTCATTATTATGCCTGGACCAAATTTCTTCCCTGGATTACTTTTTCCTCTCCACAATACAATTTTTCAGGTTCCCTGCACATATTTACATACCACAGATTCTGTAATATACATTTTCGGCAGCTAAGCAGATCAGCAAAGAGAAGCCCAGTTTATTAGGTTCTCCCAAATCATTCTGTAAACCACTGTATCTGGCTTTCAGCAGCCGCATTAGCTCTGCTTTTTGTTTTTATAACAACTTGACCCTAATGTCAAATACTAATAAAATAAAGTAATGATTGCCTGTCCTTCTGGGAATACTTATTCCGATTATTTTGGAAATAACCACAGCTATCAATTATTTCTCCGAAGGAAGTATTCTGGGGAGCCACCACATTAGATCAGCTTTCTTTCTGAAAAAGATTTTATGCATTTAAAATTGTATTGTATGTTGTATACAGTTCATTTGCCTGTCCCAACAGACAAGCTGTCATGTGCAGTGAATGAGATCCAGATAGCAGTAGCAAACAGAAGACAATAAAGGGCCAACTTCTCAGCTGACTTCAACAGACCTCTTCCCATTTACACTAGCTGAGAATCTGGGCCCCAGTGTTTTAACAGAAATTCTGTACCTGGTTTGACTGTCTTTGTCTTGTGAGCATCCGACACTCAGAAAGTTAAAGGGCCAGCATTCTGCATTACAGCAGCACTGAGAGACCCCAACAGAGACCATGTCCCCATTATACTAAGCACTATACTAAACATGTAGTGTGAGACAGTTTGTTCACTTTCCTTTTACTTAGGGGAATTAAGCTCAGTGGATCAAATTCTGCCCTCATTTATATACATTCACCCCTTGAAGGCACAGTGCAGGATAGGTCAAAACACATTCAAGGTAAGTAGAAAACAGTATAACCCAGGCATTGCACTTCCCACAGCATGAGTGGGACCTAAGGTGTATGAAGGGGATTCAGTTGTCAGAATTAAACTCTAAAAAACATAAATAAATAAATACCCACTTTCCCCCAAAGAGACTGAATTGTAGGAATGTACGTTTAAGACCGAGAGAATCATTTGCAGATAGACCCAGGAACAGTTATACTCATGTCTGGTGGATTTTGGCAGTTTGCAGGAGCTCCAACAGTTTTATTGCTATTTCATCAGCATTAAAAATTGGCAACAAAACAAATTAGCCCAGGCAAAAATCTGTTACCCAGCACCTCCACCATAAATACAGGTGTCTCCCTTCCTCAGGCCCAGGCACCCCCTACCTACTGCACACCTCTCAACAGACTCTCTATGTCTCTCACTCACTCACACCTCTTATGTCACTCTCAGGCCTTACACACCCACATACACATTCTCGACTTTCTTATGTGTGGACGCATGCTCGCACCTTGACTATTACACACAAACATGCACACTCCTCACATCACAAAAACACACTTCCCATATGTTTCTCACACACATCCACCCCCCACACGACACCACCTCATCTTTCACTCACTGATTTGACTCACTCTGATTTACCCCATTCGTTCTCACCCACATAGTCATAGGTACACAGGAATTGTCACACTGGATCAGACCAAAGGCTCATCTAGTTCATATCCTTTCTCAAACAGTGGCTAGTACTGGATGCTTCAGAGGAAGATGCAAAAAACCCCACAATAGGCAGAAATGGGATAATCTGCTCCCATGGAGGTCTCATCTTAACCCATAATACCGAGAGACTGTCTTAAGCCCTAATGCATGAGATTTAATATTCCTTCCAATATTTTCTTAGCATTAACCATTATAACTTGGATTATTCTCGTTACTGTACGAATGACCAATCCCTCTGTGAATCTTGCTAAATTCTTGTCCTCAACAACCACCTGTGGCAATGAGTTCCACAGTCTCTGCATTGTGTAGAAGTATTTCCTTATATCAATTTTTAATTTGCCACCTTTCACCTTATTCTTTTTTTGGGAGACTGGGAGAGCACAAGCTCCCAATGTCCCTTCTCTAGGCCATTCATTATTTTATATACTTTTATCAGAATGCCTCTTATTTGTCTCCTTTCTAAGGTAAACAATCCTAATCTTTATATCCCAATCCCAATATCTTTCTATAGGATTGTTTTTTTCATTCCCCTACCATTCTTGTTGGGTCCTGCTCCATATCTAGGGCTCCTATGTGCTACAGAAATAGAAATTGTTATCCTCATCATCTGAGATGGGTGACCCGGAATCATTACCAGCCTAGTCACTTACTCCTCCAATCATCCAGTATTTATCCTAATCTAATAAACCATTCTTTGTTATCCAGATGTGACACTGTATGATTGAAAAATGACCAGTTATGTCATTAATCTTGCCACTGTTTTACAACTGCAACAAATCTTATACAAAGTATGTCATGTAAGATATCAATGGAAAAGTTACCTCTGTCCTGCTCTGATCTCTGGACTATGGACGTACACTAACAGGAATATTACAACCAAAGGACTGAGGACCTTTCAATCTTTTGGAAGTTATCAGAGACTTCACAAGCCGGGAGTCTGTAACATCACTGCTGCAAACTTGATCCAAGAACTTTGCAATGATTATATGTACGTGATTTCTTTGACCATTTCAATGCTCTCCTTATTCTTTTCTCTTACAAGTAAGCCTTTAGATATTAGATATTAAAGGACTGGCAACAGTGTGATTCTTGGCTAAGATCTGAGTTATATATTGACCTACGTATGTGGCTGATCTTTTGAGATCTGAAGAATCCTTTGTTTGATGAAATCGGTTTTAAGTAGCCACCCATCATAAAGTCTAGGGTCTGGGTGGTGAAACAAGGGCTGGGATGCCTAAGGAGACTGCAGTTTGGACTTCTTGTGAACCAGTGTGGTGAGACAGAAGTTTACTTTTGTTTCTGGCTTGGTATATCTAATGATAGAATAATCACCAGTTTGGGGTGAGTCTGCCCTATTTCTCAGCAGTTTGTCCCAAATCTGGTATCCTCAGCAGTGACCCACTGAAGCATGGTGACATTTGGTGTAGTTGGCAGGATCCATAGAACCAGGTCAATTAAGCTTTGGATCAGAACCCCATGCTATTCAGACACTTGCAATTTGATATTGAGAGTTTTGGTGGTTGAAGAGGACTGACAATGAGTGAATCACAATCATATTCGGATTGTGACTCAAAGAAGTTTAAATAATTATGTAAAGAACGAAAAATAACCCTTAAAGGGGATAGCTCAGATCAGAGAATGAGAGATTTGCTTATGGACAATGACCAGGGAGCTGGGGTTCTGCCCTCACCTGCCCCAGATGCAGATGCTGAAGCAGAAGCAGTGAGAATGCTATTAGTGAAAAACAAGCTATGGTTTGAACATGAACAAAAAGTGGCAGATCTTCGATTGCAGGAAAAGCAAAATATAGCTGATATGGACAAAGAAGCAAGCCCTGATTTAGGGGGTGACCCTAAACTGAACCTCACTTGCTAACCAGGGGGTAAGGATGCCAAATCCCAGTGAAGGAGAGAGTTGGTGGGGGAGACAGGTGTTCTTATCTGGTAGCATAGACTTTGCCCAGAGACTCCTTTCCAGAATTCAATGATAGAGCTGATTGGACTCAATTGAAAGTCCATGTTTCAGGCTGGTGATTCCCAGAGCTGACATCAAGGCCTTGTGTGAGGACAGTGAAAGACAGCATAGAGACTGTACTAGCCGTGAAGTTCCCCACTACTTGCTGAAATCACTGAGAGCAGGGTTAAATGTTAGAACCTCAGAAAGTGCTATTGTGGGAGGACCAAGCAGCAGTGGCTAGTAGCAGCAGAGAGACAGTGGCAAGCAGTGTCAGGGAAGCAATGGCAGCAATAGCCAGCAGCTGCAGAGGGACAGCAGCCAGTGGTGGCAGCAGAGAGAGGCAGCAGAGGCATGGCTTGATTCTCCTGCTCAACCCCTGCTCCAGGAGACGGAGGTGAACCCCCATGAGCTCTCCTCCTGACCTCTGGGTCTTCACTAACCAAGGACCACCAACTGTGAGTGGGGTACCGCAAGAGAGAGAGGAGTGATGTCTGAAAGGGGCATTTATTCGTTGGACTGAGGCAAAGGACAATGCCAGTACATGCTGGGGTTGAGTTTGCTTACAGTAACATGCGTTTGCAAGTGGTTGTGGTGTTTTCCCAAATTCATGCCAAGTTCCCTTTCCCTCCTAATAAAAGTTCTTTTGTTATACACAGACTCAGTGCTTGAGAGAGGGGAAGTATTGCCTTGTGGATGCACCCAGAGGTGGTGTTAAGTTTTCCCCAATTATTAGCTGGTAGCTCAAGCCAGTTTGTATTGTTAAGAGGAACCCCGGTGACTGAACCCAGCCATGTTGCTGCCAACTGCACCTGGCAGAAGGATTACACATGCACACAAGTGTTTGCACGTTTGAGACCTAAAAGTGTTTGCACTAAAAGCAATGGTGTCCATTTGCCCCTCTAGCTACTGCTAAACCTTCCATGCAGGGGAATTCATTGATATCTGGCTCTGGCTTCAAGTTAATTGCATTACCAATGCATTTCCCAGCAGTAGCCAAGAGAATCTTAAATAAAAAGGTTGGATTGTCTCTGGTTGGATGCAGCAGAATAACTCGCAGCAAGGTCTGACTTGAGCAGAGCCACTTGCAGGTTATTGCAAACATGCCAGGAGACAGTGTTACTAATGCTTGTTACTGACCTATGTCACCTATGCCAAATCCATTCCTTTCCCTCTGACAAGAGCCAATGGGCTGTGACCATCATTAAAGGCCACCTGAAAATCACATTAGGATTCCTTTGCTGCTCCATACTTCACAACACTGCAGCCACAAAAAGGGCTTGGTTCTTATTTACCCAAACACACTCCTCTGGCTGTGCAAGGGGGGCTTGTTTACACTCCTCTGGCTGTGCAAGGGGGGCTTAATTCTAATTTATTCCCACTTTAAGGCCCCTTTAGATGGCCAGAAAGACGTTATATAAATATTCAGCTGGAGTACTGTCTCCCATTCTGGGCACCACACTTTATGAAAGATGTGGAGCAACTGGAGAGAGTCCAGAGGAGAGCAACAAAAATGATAAAAGGTTTAGAAAACCTGACCTATGAGGAAAGGTTAAAAAGACTGGGCAGATTTAGTCTTGAAGAAAGAAGACTGAAGAGTGACTTGATATCAATCTTCAAATATGTTAAGGACGGTTATACAAACAACTGTGATCAATTGTTCTCCATGTCCAGTGAGAGTAGGACAAGAAATAATGGGCTTAATCTCAGCAAGGGAGATTTAGGTTAGATATCGGAAACACTTTCTAACTAGAAGGGTAGTTAAGCACTAGAATAGGCTTCCAAGGGAAGTTGTGGAATCCCCATGACTGGAAGTTTTTAAGAACAGGTTGAAGAAACACCTGTCAGGGATGGTCTAGATTTACTTGGTTCTGCCTCAGCATATGGGACTGGATTCAATGACCTCTTAAGGTCTCTTCCAGCCCTACTTTTCTGTGATTCTATAAGAATTAGGCCCAGAATATTTTCCCCTCTATGACTGTCTGCAAAACCTGTATAGGCCACTTGTGCTCAAAAAAATCACACTTGTGAACATTAGGGGAGGAGAATCTGCCAAAGCCAAGCAGTCTAGACTAGTGTTTCCTCGATCGTGGTTTATGGACTACAAGTGGTCTGAGCAGGACTAGCTAGTCACATGGCTCTGGCTCTCCTCTCTGCTTCCAGTTGCTAAATTGTGTTAAAAGTAGCGAACAACCCATGAAAGACTTGCTCATTTAATTACCATTTCTATTTATTATTTAACATGATTAAGGACACCAGAATCTGGACCTGTTTATTCTACGGCACCCAAAAAATGCAGGAAATATTAGAATTTAGACCATCCAAAGGACTAGAGAAAAATCCTGCACTTGCCAAAAGAGAGGCAGTCGGTGTTTTGGTCAGTTCCCCTCCGCCCCACACATCTCTGCCTTCTATGATAATTTTCACAATATTTAGCAAGGTTGGAATTTTTCTGCAAATGTGGCTTTGAGCAACGTTTATCTCAACATTCTGTTTATCCTCCTTTGTGAACCATGCCATTGTCTCATTCTTAGAAGTTACTGCATACAAGTATCTGTAGCAGAGGAAGAAATTAAAATTTAATTTATGGATTAAAATAGGAGGGTATTAGAAAAAGAGGAGTAGAAGAATTTGCTTTCCCTAAATTGCACCTTAGGGTTTTTACCTCTAATGGATCATGGGCTAAAATCATCTACTCATCTCAATTATGACTCTGAATCTCTGTCAACTAGTAATTATTTTTATCATTATTGACCTGAGCCCATATTTGAATCAGTTCACTAATGGCAAAAGGATAACTGTTCTGTCAGAAATCCTCAGAGCAATTTAAAAATTAGATTTTCTGCAGTGAGTTTAAAATATGACTGTAACCATTTAATTCTTTTACAGTTTTTTCCCTATTTCTCTTCCCCTGAATTTTCTCATATATTAGAAAGGAAACCAAAATAAAATTAATAATAATAATAATAATAGGCACATTGAATGCTAGGATCAGAAAAAAATTGGCTCTTTCTGGATAAATGTCATAACAAAAAATGAATTTACCAAAATAAAATAAAATAAAATAAACTCTTAAAATAACTCCATCTCATCTGAATTCAGTAAAAACACCTACCATGATAATTATATTTTATTTTGCATTCTCTGCCCAGCTGGTCACAGATTAACAAATAAATAAATAACAAATAAATGACCCTCAAAATAAGGTCCTCAAACCCACTTCCTGGTGGTCCACAGAGCTGATTCCTGTATAGTGCTGAAGCATGCTATTAAAACAGAAAACTGTCTTATCATCTTAGAAAGATTCAATTGTGCATATGTCAGTCTACTGGAAGAGCCCCAGGGGTGCCAGCCACAGTTCCCTTGTACTTGTCTGCTTTTTTGGGCTGATGCATAAGAAGTGAAGTCTCTTAAAAGGTCTTTTTCTTTGCCAGATAAAAATTCTCTATGGTGAAAATTCAGCTGCAATCAAATTTATGGATGACACCAAAACTGGAAGAGGAACAAACACATGAGGACAGAACCATGCTGCAAAGTGATGCAGGATGGGCTTTAAATGACAGTGAAGAAACATTAAGTATTAATACATACAAAGTCTTATGCCCAGAGAGATTAAATAAGCAGCAGAGATACAAAATTGGAGGACATCAGTGTGACCTTAAAAGCAGCCCAACGCCAGTTGGCACATTGGTGTCATAATATATACCAAAAAGATGGGTCATAAACATACAGCTAAGGGTAGCATAAAATCCCTCTTTACCTTGTAAAGGGTTAATTCCTCTTTTACCTGTAAAGGGTTAAGCAGCTCAGATAACCTGGGTGACACCTGACCAAAAGGACCAACAAGGGGAGAAGATACTTTCAAATCCGTGTGGGAAGATGTTGCTCTGTGTCCCTCGGAGCCAGCCAAGAAACCAGGCAGGGAAATTACATCTTCTTAAGTATATCTGAACTAAGCATCTAGTCTTGCAGAAATAGTAAGTAATAGCAGAAAAGAAATGCATTAGATTACCTTTTGTTTTAGCTTGTGAATTTTCCCTGTGCTAAGAGGGAGGTTTATCCCTGTTTTTGTATCTTTAAGGTTTTGCCTAGAGGGGAAATCCTCTGTGTTCTTGAGTCTTTCGTTACTCTGTAAAGTACTTACCATCCTGATTTTACAGAGGTGACTCTTTTACCTTTTCTTTAATTAAAATTCTTCTTTTAAGAACCCGATTGATTTTTCATTGTTCTTAAGATCCAAGGGTTTCACCTGTACCAATTGGTGAGGATATTATTATCAAGCCTCCCCAGGAACAGGGGTGTAGGGGTTTGGGGGGGATATTTGGGGGAAGGTAGAGCTCCAAGTGGCTCTCCCTAAATGTTTGTTTAAATCACTTGGTGGTGGCAGCGATATTACGTCTCGAAAGGAATTTGTGCCTTGGGGAAGTTTTTAACCTAAGTTGCATTTGTGCCTTGGGGAAGTTTTTAACCTAAGTTGGTAAAAATAAGCTTAGGGGGGTCTTTCATGCAGCTCACCACATCTGTACCCCAGAGTTCAGAGTGGGGAAGGAACCATGACAGGTGGCATTGGAAAACTAATAACTCACTGATCATTCATATTCTTGCATGATGTCTGTACAGTAACCCCACAGATGAACTGATAGACGTGCTGGTAACATGTTCTTAAAATGTATTTGGCAAGCAGTGCCTAAGCCATGCCTGTTGCAGGCCAAGGAATGTGGTTCCATTTTCTTGAATGTGTCTCCGATGTAAATTAGGCAAGATGTGACCAAAGAGAAAAGAAAGCACATTTACATGCCAGGTAAGCAAAGCGATCAGGAAAGCAATTAGGAAGGATGACTACTTAACAATCTGTATGGGGGATGGAGACTGCACTGCCCCAGTAGTTATTCTGCCTCTTGGAGCAGAGTCAGTGGACTTTGGGAGGCTATAAGGAGAGAGAAAAAGGCGTTTTTGCATCCATCATTTGATGGAGTAAAGAGGCCAGAGCCCTGGAAATCACAGAACATTAGTGCCTCCAACCAAGGGAGCTGAAGTCTCTGGGAACTGAGTTTAGATGAGAAATCTTGTCAGGCTGAAATTAAGTTTTAGTCTTAGAAATGTATTTTTACTATTGTTTATATGTAATCTTTCTATCTTAATTCCTCATGTGTGGTATCACTTAAATCTGTGCCTTTTTTGATTAATACATTTGCTTTACTTTTAACATAAATCAACACAGTTATGTGATTGAAAGAAGAGGTGTAAGTCAAACCTCACTTAAATCAATGAGATGCAGTTTGCTGTCTCTTTCAAGGAGCAGCAAACTTAGTAACTTCTGTGAGTGTTGCAGGAAAAGGCTGGACACTACACCATGGACAGTTTTGGAAAAATCTGGGTTTGGGAGGGTGTTGGAGTCATGCTGCGAAAGGTTACTGGGTGGTGGAAGCCAGGGTGTGAGCTTCATGCGTGTTCACTGGCTGTTGGTGTCCAGGCTGTAAGAGACAGTACCATAGCATTAAAGCATCCATAGTTGCATGGCAGGCAGTGATACAACTCCGTACTGGTCTGGGTTTCAGGCAGCTGAGCAACATGTGTTATTATGTGCATTATAGTAATACTTAGAGGCTGCAGCTCAGGGCAGGGCCCCATTCTGCCAGGCATTGTATCCATAGCATGAAACAGTCCCTGCCCTGGGAAACTTACAATTTAACTGAAAAAAAAAAATCCAACAGATGAAGGGTGGGGGAAAGGAATCAATATTATTTACTGATGGGGAACTGAGGTCCAGCGGGAGAGAGAGTGATTTGCACAAGGTCACATAAAAAGTCTGTGGCAGATAAGGTTACTACATTGCTTTTTAGATGCCTAAGGGCTTGCATGAACATTGTTAAGGGAAGTTGTGGGCACCCAGTTTGGGTTGTTAGGAGAGATGAGATCCATGAGTGACAAATCTCTATCTCCCTTAAAATGTGACTGAAAATTTGAATACGTCTGAGCACCACAGAACTAAACAAGGGGAAATAAGTATGTTGAAAAGATTTGTGCTGAGAAACAAAGGTCTTTCTCTTCTCCTGATCACAGATGGAATATTAAAAATTAATATCAGCTGTACCAGGAAAGAACTTAACAGTCCTATTTTGAGGTTGAGTTCAATTACTCTCTCTTTCTCAGCTCAGAAAGCTTTATAGCCAAAAGATGTAAGAACATTCTCCAGGGCTAGCTTGGGATAGTGCTGTGACATTGGCAAACCTGGTGCCAGCTTATGCCAAGGCCCTTAGTTCTCAGCTGAACACTGACCAATACCTAGCTGGAACCAGTCGGGCTCACCTGCGTGGTAGTACTGTTAAAATAGGTATTAGAATTATTAAAAGAAGAGCTTAGTGCTTAGACTTTATGGAATGCTTGTAAGTTGCTGCATGCATTAATCTCACTTATAATATCTGTATCCCATGTTATAAGGCAGGGTTTCTCAAACAGGGGTTACCGCTTCTGTAGGGAAAGCCCCTGGTGGGCTGGGCCGGTGTATTTACCTGCCCCATCCACAGGTCCAGTCAATCGCGGTTCCCACTGGCTGCAGATCGCTGCTCCGGGCCAATGGGAGCTGCTGGAAGCGGTGGCCAGTACGTCCCTCATCCTGCGCCGCTTCCAGCAGCTCCCATTGGCCCGGAGCAGCGATCTGCAGCCAGTGGGAGCTGCGAGCGGCCAGACCTGCGGATGCGGCAGGTAAACACACCGGCCCGGCCCGCCAGGGGCTTTCCCTACAGAAGCAGCAACCCCTGTTTGAGAAACCCTGTTATAAGGTAATATTTAAGTGTTTGCTCTATAATTGCAGCGCACCAATCAGGAAAGAAGCATTAACAAGTGTGAAATGATAGTTTGCCACAGGAGGTGTGATATCCTGTCTAACAAAAGAAGGCCCATCAACACCAGACAAAGCATTATGGAACATCAGAGGACAAAACGACTTTGTTGATTGTTTCCCCCTTGGCTCCACCCCTGTGAAGAGGACATATGCAACTAAATTCCTCCCAAGAGCAGAACTTGCAATTTGAAGCATAATGGGGAAGAAATAAAAGGCCATAACATGAAGAAACTGTATCTTTTATGCTTCTTGAACTCTGAGGGGAAAGGATTACTAAGCATGTAAAAGTTCCCCAGTGCTTAGCCTCAGCAAAGGACACGTACAGCTTGCTTATTATAGAAGCTTCTATTACCTTTTGAAACTTAAAACTGCAACTCATTTGTGTTTATATGTTTACCTGCTTTAACCTTGTAAATAACTCACATTTCTTTTTCCTAGTTAATAAATCTTTAGATAGTTTATTATAGTATTGGCTACAAGCATTGTCTTTGGTGTGAGATCTAATGTGCAATTGACCTGGGGTAAGTGACCGGTCCTTTGAGACTGGATATTGAATACTGCTCTGATGATTGGTGTAGGGGGCCATCTGTCACAAAGGTAGGCTTCCCTATCCTAATCAATGAGAGCTTTTTGATTGGCTTCAATAGGCATTGGGCCAAACGTATATGTAGCACCTCTTCCCTCCAAAGAAATCATGTGTACAATGAGCTCCAGATGCAGTGATTCTGGTCTGAGCATTAACAGGAAGCTCATTAGGTCCTGCACCTGAAAAGAGAAAAAATATATTCGTTGTAATGATATCAAGTAGACAAGCCATGACTCCTGCATCAAGCCTGTTACACAGCTCTGAAGGCAGGGGACCAACATGTTCCATGTCTCGTTGGACTGAGGTCAGCTCAGTGCTTTATATCAGAGCCTGGTGCTTCGAATAATCAGATATAGCAGTCAAGACTTATTTCCCAAACCAAATGCATTGAAAATAGATTGGAATGTCTGTTATTGCCAAGAAAAAAAATGGCTTTACTGGTCCCCTTTAAGTTTTCCCTTTGCCAGTTGTACTGCAGCATTAACACACTGGATACCTTGAGTGCTTCAGCAATCCCTTGGCCAAATTTAGGGCCCATCTCACCCTTGTGATCTCTCTGATCAGTTAATTTTCCCCACACTTGCTTGGAACAGTCTGAATAAAGAGGCAGTGTTTGTTTAGCCTGCAGGACAGATTCAAAGCTGAATTCCGATCTGAGCTGTGCAAATGCAAGGTGGGTTGTAGGCTAGTTCCATTGCACAAAAGTCATGTAGCGCCAATTAACATTTCTACTGGTTAAGTACAAGTCTAATGTATGAAGTCAATGGTGTAAAAAAAATCAGTATTATTGTTGAAATACCTGGCCAATCAGCGAGCATGCTGCTGCATTCTCAGTGTAATTCACAGGACAGTTATTTACTGTGTTTGAACAAAACAGTCTGAAAATGAGCTGCAGCATGTGGCTGCTGCAAACAAAGAAAACAGGGTGATTGGGTGCATAAATAGGGGAATTATAAAGTGAAGTGAAGGTGCTAATGAGGCTGCGGTATAAGGGCCTCATCAGGCCTCATTTGGAATATTGTGGGAGTATTAAAGCTTGAGCTTAATACTTAAAAAAATACATTTGAATGTTAGAAAAATGTGTCTAGAGAAGTGAAGCAAAGCTAATTTAGGGTATGGGAAGAATGTCTTCTTAGTAAAGATTTCACAAATTGAACATATTTATCCTAGAAAGAGAAAGGAAGCTTAGTTGCATAGCTAATTAAGGTTTGCAAACACCTGACATGATGCCACAAAGGCTCGAATAACAATCTGTTCACGCGATGTGAAAGGGCAAGATTCAGAGTGTAGCCCATGTTAACTCCAAAAAACACAGGCAACAAGGGGAATGGACACAGGATGCAGAAAGAAAAGTTTAGGCTGGATAGCAGAAATGACTTTTTCGCCAAGAGGGTCTTTAACATACACAATAGGACTCCTAGCAACCTAACAGGGGCCATTAGTGCTAATGGACTGAAATCTAGGATGAGGACTTTTTCAGTAATCAATAACATTTCTAAATACACCTGCTTGAAAAGGAGAAGGCAGGAGTGGACTAAAATGATTGATGGCTCTCTCTGTTCAAACATGTTTTTGTTCCCAGTTATACACACCAAAAATCCTAACTACTTTATTTACAATGAATGAACACGTTTCTGGTTAAGAGCCACTGAAGTTTTATTGCATACTCATAAAAGTCACCAGAAATGATTCAGCCCCCACTCTGCATCTGCTATCATACTGACCTCCCTGCATGTCTGGGGAAAAGGGGAATACCAATGATGGGAGGAGGACTGGGAAAGATGGGAGTGGGACAAATCGTAGCGCTCTCCACTACTGCTATTCTAGATTGTGTCGCTGCCGTAGGTAGTGGGGAGAGGCTGCTGTAACTTAGAGCATCCCCTCAGCTGCATAAATTATGTCCGTTGCCATTTTGCCAACGCTGGGAGGACACAAAGGTGGTTTAAAATCCTTGCTTCAGCCTTCTGTGTTTTGTCAATGTACAGAACAGACTCTGACCCACAGAGTGGAGAGATTTACTTGGACCTGCTTTTCAAAAAATCAGATGCACAACTGTGCACCTAACCTGCTCGTGTAGTTACCATGATAAGATACACACACTGGCTATACACATTAATTACAAACACATCAGGACACTTGCAGATAGGAATACCTGAATCATGCTGAGTGTCCATGAAATTGTACAAATAACTGTACAGGCATTTCTGTATGCACAACTGCATATGTAACTTTTTTGGAAAAAAAAACATGCTCACTGTGTCATCTAGTCCCCATCTCCCTGCTAATACAGGCTTTTTTCTCTACAGTATCTTTTCAAGGGCTTTGTCTAGTTGAGTATTAAGTAGCTCACAAAATGATGAACTGCATTTCTAAGGGTAATTTTAACACATTAAGATTCAAAGCTGCTATTTTTTTCCAAGCAACCTTAAGTTTAACCCCCACTCACCAACCTTAAGATCACTTTCTAAATGCACTGTAACACGTGGGTTAAAATGATGCTTAAAGAATTCTGATTCCACTGTAGTTTTCATATAGACAGCCCAAAACAGAAGAATGCTGCATATGTCTGTAAAAGTGAAGTTAAAAATCTCTCTGTGTTAGTCAGACTAGGGTGGGATAATTCCATATTCAGTAATCATTCTGTGATGATGATTATTCACAAAGGTACATCAAGTGCTAATTTATACATCGGAATTATCTGCTTTTAGGGCTCCATCCTGAAAAGTGCTTAGTAACTTCTGGAATTGAAGATCACGGGAACTGAGGACACTAAGCATCTTGCTGCATTGAGCTTCTATTACAAAATATATGCCTGACGCTCTATCCTCAGCTGGTATGAATCCGCACGGTTCATTTGACTTCAAAAGAGGTGCACCAGGCTGCACCGGGTTCTGGCTCTTGATTTTTAAAAGAGTGCTGTCTGGATTTCAGATATTGTCAGAATATCTTATGTTTCTCCTCTCATATTCATTTAACACTAGAAAATGTAAACACAAATAATATTTTTATTCATTTCCATATTGTTTTGGAGGTCACATTTTTTTGCAATACATTCAGCTAAGTATGAAATGTAATACTCAAAGGGAGCAGCATTTTCTTTAAAAAACTATAGCTCAGCTAAACATTGCAGCTATCATTAAACGCACTGAAGTTTACAGATCAATGTCGTAGTGACAGATGTCAGAGCACATCAAAACTTTTTGGCACAAAAATGCTTGACAAACAAATTAGCATTCCTCCAGGAGAGATGTCTAATTGTTACACTGCTGATGCAGTTGCTATAAAAGATTTTTTCCGAAATATTGTATTTACACAAAATTTGAGAGAGTATAAATATTTTACTAAGTAGGCAAAATCATGATAAAGCATATTAAGCTTTAACACTAGCCAGCTATAGGTGCAGAACATGGAGACCTAATTTACTTGCATGGCAATAGAGCATTAGAAAGACCTCAGCTTTTGAAAGCAGAGGATAACATGATGAAACTGTATTTGTTATGCAGTATGAGCCTTTTCATTGACTTCAGTGAAATTTTAATAGGGCCCTATCATCCTCTCAGATTGCAGATAATAGGCTCAGTCCTTCAAGCTGCTGAATGCTTGACCCTGGTTCTGCAAAGTGCTTAAACATATGCTTAACTTTAATCATGTGCATAGTCCCATTGACTCCAATATGACTTACGTAAGTGCTTAAAGTAAATCACATGCTTAAGTACTCTGCTGAATCAAGATCAGAATTCTCAGCTTTTTGCAGGATCAAGGCCAATATTCTATCCCTAATTTTAATGCAACTATAGCCTAAAAAATAAAACAAACACTATACTTTGTCTTATAGGTATTCTTCTTCTTAAAAAAACACTTTAAAATTGATTTTGTTTGGTTACAAAGCATTAGTTTATTGAGCTCCACAGAACACTGCTCATTTGTATCCATTATAGCATATAATTGATGGACTACTGTTCATAATTTGTTCCAGTATTTTCCAAAAGACTTTTTAGATGAATAATAATAATAATAATAATTAATAATAAGTAATAAAGTAATTAAATAGGTAAATAAAAGGCAAAAGTTCATACCATATTGCTGCTATTCACCAAATTTACCTGATGTATGAAAGATTTTTCCCCATTATATTTTCTTTAAAAATAATTACTGTATTTTATCCTGGTATATGTTATCAGATAGCTCTTGAACAAAAAATATCTTAAATATAGTGGCACTTCTACAAACTAATTTACCTGATTTCCTCCTAATGAAAGGTGTGTTGAGTGGACCTGGCTCAGTGACATAAATTACAATGCTAGTTAACTAAACTCTGATTATGTCTTTGTTGCTGTCACTGCGATTATTGTAATTATATGGTATCACAAAAGTGCTAAATATTAGTAAATCAGATACATGGTAACAAGATAACTTTGGTTATGCTTGATAAAATACTGGTATACTGAATACACATACCACTTTTAAAGTCTATGTTACAATCATGTTGCCTTATAATAAATAATAATAATCATCTCATTTTCAAAGTGCTCATCCATAATACCCATTCTAGGCATCAATACAACAAGCCATCAATTAAAATACTCTTTTAAAATGGTCTAAAACTAAGATGAATCCAGGATTGCAGATGCAAATATATTGTACAAATGGCGCTCCAACTATCTGTTCATGCCGTAGGCTCCAACAGTCCCATAATCTTTGCTTTAAGAGAGTAGGATGCTGGATCCTCAGTAAAATTCCAGGCATCTGGAATGTTATAGGCTTTAAAAGTTAAACCCCAAACCTTGAACTTACTCCACTTGCCAAGAAGCAGTCAATGCAGAAGGCAAAGCAGTAGCTAGGCAGAATCACCTCTGCCCATCCCTGACAGTCTCTCTGCGGCCACATTCTGTACTAAATGCAGACAATGGAAGAGCCTGTTTTGAAAGCCCACAATCAAATGCATTGCAGGAATCCAGCTTTCATATCCAAAAGGTATGCTTTACCATTGTCCAGTCAATGTGATAGATCAGGTGATATTCTTTTCATACACCTCTACCCCGATATAACGCTGTCCTCGGGAGTCCTTCTGGTGGCAAAAGTCAGACCTAACTTGAAGACTAATGACTGTCAGGATGTTAGCATGTTCTGTGTAAGCAATAATCATTTTCAGTGTCTAGAGAGCTGTTGTAGCCAGATGAAGGATACAGATCCCTTTTAAGTATCCTATTGACAATGTTGATCATGACTTTCTTGTACTGTTGACGTAAAAGAGAATAAACAAATGGATCTGATGCAGCCTTACTGTAGGTGAGGCACTTGCTTACAATCCCCCAGTAGTAGTTTATGGTAACAAAAGGAAGAAGTTCTATCAACCTGTTAAACATTAACAAAGAGGAAAAGCTGAATGATACATCCACACTAGCAAACCGTTCAACTCACATTTTCAGGCATAATAGCATCTTAAGAATTAATTTTTATACTATGCAGCACCCGAGGGGATGATCCTGCAGTCAATACACAGGTAAATTTACGGGCGATTTTCCTAAGGACAGCCATGAGGACGAAAAAGTGTATTAACTATATATTTAAACACTGAGGTCACATATTCCCATGTCTTGTATACAAAGAAGTGTAGCAACTTATTGCAAAACCTGCTGCCTAATTCTACTTGGTGAGCTGTCCTAGCAATTGGCAATATATTCAAGATCTCAGTACTGTCTGACAAGGTTTTGCCTTTCTGACTGCTTCCCTCTCCCTAGGCAAGCTGTAGAAAGACATGTAAGATGTACTACGGTGCTATATATTAATATATCCTTATGTAATGATATTGTGAAATGTTACGTACACCTCTACCCCGATATAACACGACCCGATATAACACGAATTCGGATATAACGCAGTAAAGCAGTGTTGCGGGGGCGGGGCTGCGCACTCTGGAGGATCAAAGCAAGTTCGATATAATGCAGTTTCACCTATAACGCAGGAAGATTTTTTGCCTCCTGAGGACAGCGTTATATCGGGGTAGAGGTGTATGAAAAGAGAATACATGATGCACTGGTGTGATATAAAGCACCTCAAGATAATACACATTGTCTCCTGGACATTTGCTCTCATTCTCGATCATTCAGACTACTTCCCCTCTCTTTTGCAATCACAAGATATCCGTGGGAAAACTACTGCAATTGCTTACTTGGAAAAGTGAAACTGGGAAAGTATTTATGCATTTTTAACTGTCTGTTAATATTATTTAGCAGATGGAAACAAGGAAGAGATGTCATTGCTATGTGACCAGCTACCTGTCTTTACACCACCACCACCATGTGCTCTGTGAATCACCAGTAGTCACTGAACCACGGGTTTAGAATCTTGGGCATAAAGACTTTGTCAGCATGACTTTGGGATGGGTGCGTTAATCATGAGTAAGGCAGTGAGTCTGTCATGGAGGTCATGGAAGTCACGTATTCTGTGATTTTCTGGGATCTCTGTGACTTCTGCAGTGGCCAGTGCGGCAACTCGGCCTGCCCCCGGGCCAGCTGCACTGATGTGTGAGGGGGCTTTGATGTGTGAGGGGGCTCAGGGCTGAGGCAGAGGGTTGGGCTTTGGGTGCGGGAGGGGGCTCAGAGGTGGGGGGCTCCCCGGAAGCAGCAACATGTCCCTCCCTTGGCTCCTAGGTGGAGGTGTGGCCTGGTGGCTCTGTGCACTGCCTCCACCTGCAGCACTTCCCCCTGCAGCTACCAATGGCCACACTGCCGGCCCTCACCTCCTCCTCAGCAGCAGCGGGAGTCCCATGTCACTACCCCAGAGCACCCGCAGTACCTCTGGGCCTCCCAAGTTTTAGTCAGGGGTATATAGTAACAATTCATGGACAGGTCACAGGCCGTGAATTTTTGTTTAGGGCCATGACCTGCCCATGACTTTTACTAAAAATACCTGTGACTAAAATGTAGCCTTAATCATGAGTGGTGAAACTGTAACTGAGTTAAGCAGGTCATCTCAAATGAGTGACAATAAACGGCATACAGAACACCATACTATAACATCTTGTATTCTGCCTATGTCACATCTGCTACTGAAAAACTCTTTTAATAAAGTGGAGAGGTTTCTTTACAAAATTATTTGTACAATTTTTCATATCTATTCACCCACAAAGCCTTAATTACCATGGGGCCAACTGCACAGAGCTCAGAAGACACCATAAATACCTTTGAGACTGACCTAACCTAGCTTTTCTATACATTAAAATGTAATGATTTTGAAGTGTGATCTCCCAGGCATTCCCAGAGCTAGGAATGAGGTCTTAGTCTCTTTAGGAAGCTTGGAATTTCCTTTTTCTTGTAGTACAAAGCTCTCATTTTCAGGGCTGAAGAATATTGGATTTTAAAGTTATATGCCTATAAAACCTGGCACACATTCAGGACTGAATCTTGCCGATCCTGGGCCTCAGATAGGTGAAATACTGCAGCAAATTCCACAGCTGTGTGTGTGTGCATAGGGTGGGGAGGGGAGCACACTTCTCTGGCAAGTGGATTTAAAGAAGGTAGCTGATATCTGTAGCTGCTCCAGGGCTTGGAATGTCAGAACAAGTCTCAGGGAGATGGATTAACGACATAAAGCAGGCAAGGAAGTCAAAAAGTGCATTATAAATCAGTGTATCATGTGGATCTGCAATTTATCACATAGTACGTGGTTCTTCAGTTTATCCTGTATTGGATATCACCTCCACATATGGTATATATGCTTGATCTTTACAAAATGAATATTTTTGTAGAACACTGTCAAACAGAAGAACTGTATATATAGATATACTTGAGTATGTCTGTGTATTATATAATAGATTATGGTCCCAATCCTAATCTAAAGTAAATGGAAAAACTCCCATTGACCTCAGTGAGCTAAAGGGTAGTGATGATAGCAATGCTGTTATAGCAAGGATGAACTTCGTCCATTGGGTTTAGTCCCAACAGACAAAATTTATTGTTGATTTCCAAAATCTCATTAACATTTCTGAAGTTAGGGGCAAATCCTGATCTCAGAGCATAACCTGAGTAGCGAGGCAATGTGCTGGGGAATCCTCTATCCCAGAGCATCCATGAAGACTGTTCTAACTCAAAGGCTGGTGTGGTCTCTGTGGACCCGACACAGCCCATCAAGTGGGGAAAGAACGGAAGGTCTGCATGGCAATAAATATTCCAGCCCTACCTCAACCTTCTCCCTGGCCTAACCCTGCAAGGAGCCCTCATAGATGCCTATGTAGCCCTCCCCAAATCCTTTCCATTCTGCTGCCCTCTGAGGCCATGGGAGCAGGGACAGAATTCACCCCTTGATAAGTGCATTTTAATTTTCTTGCTACTGACATATGCAGTGTCACTTAGTGCATTAAGAAAATGCATTATTAGCTGACATTTACATAACACCTTGTCTGGGGAATGGAGTGGCTTTCTGTTTCAATTGTTTATGGGAAATATTTCAGAATTAAAAAGTGTCTGGAGGCCGGGATTTGCTGAACAGGGTATAATACAGCCTGAATGAAGATGGCAGAATCCATCCTTTGCTTGGTATAGAGTTTTAGCTTGATGGTCACAATAATGAACAGAAAATGACTCATAAGGTACTGAACATTAATCAATTAACCTTTTAACTTTCTGGTGTCGAGTTAATATTTGTAACAATTCTTCCAGAAGAAGGGGAAATGCAGCTGCCTAGCCAATCGAGCAAGAACCTTTCAACTAATAAAAAAGTGAAATAATAAAAAATGTCATCTCAAAAGTTAAAACATACATAAGCTAAGGCTGGAAAAATTGAGAACAATTTATATGGTCTGTCCTTCAAAGTTTTCCTTGGTCCAGCTGTCCCATTGAAGCCAAGTGTGGTAGGAACAGGATGAGCGAAGATGATGGACTAAGGCCCTAATTATGCAAAATCAGCATACTAAACTCAAGATTTTCAGAAGTTAGTAGTGTTTTCAGTGCCTCAGTGTTTGGGTCTCCAGCCTGATGTGTTTCAAAGGGCCTGATTTTAAGAAGATAGATGCTCAACACTTTCTGAAAATCAGGTCCCTTCAAGGTATCATAAATTGGTCACCCAAAAAAATTCAGGCTCCCACAAAAAACAAGTCACTTTTGAAAATCATGACTCAGTTTCATCCATGTTAAAAATAATGGGCTGGATTCTCAGTTGGTGTAAATCAGTGTAGTTCCATTGGTTTCTACTCTGCTGATTTACACTAGCTGAAGATCTAGTCTGCTGACATTTTAACTAACCTCTGATTTAAACTGGATATTTTTTAGTGTTTAGGAGCTGACACTTCCTGGAAAACTATCCTGCACCATTGAAGTTAGTGGGGGTTTTGCCACTGACTTCCATGGGCACAGGATTAAATCCTAGATTATTTCATCAATAATATTTCCCGGCACAACAACTATGGGCCAGATCATCAGCTGGTGAAAATCTTTGTGGCTCCATTTAAGTCAGTGAGCTTCAACCAGTTGAGAATCTAGTCATATGCCTCTAAAAAGCACACGCACACATACATACATACATATATTGGAAAAACTGTCCCTGCTTTACTGTTTATTTTAACCTTCAGTGCCTGAGTCCATCTTTGGACTAAGTAATGGAGGTGCTGCTGATAAGCCAGACTGCTAAAAAACCCCAATGAGATGTGATGAACTTCTGGTTTCAGTCCTAAAAGCCCACTCTTTCTGAGAGAGGCATCTATACCTTGTTGTAAAAAAGCAAACAAAAAGATCTTATAAAACTGCACGGTCTCATATTACTTTATCAGTTTACCAATTAATCTGGTTTAGCTTGATTTGGCTCCCTATGTTTATATGTTCATATTTCCCCAAATCTATCACCCTTCCTCCAACCCAGTATCCCCAATGACTTTTAAGGTTTGTTTGTTTATTGTTATCATCTCAATGTTTTTTTGCTGTCCCAGGAATCTTGGGGTAGCTTATTCTTGATGGCATATTGCTCCCAAAGGCTCCCGGAAGAGGCAGGGAGTACTAACCTGGTGATAATGTAAGGAGCAAAGCAGATCACGAAAGACCCTATAAAAATACTGATTTTCTTAGTAGCCCGCTGCCGCCTCCTTTTCTGCTCATTAAGACAACGCTGTTTGACGCTGAAAAGGGAAAATAACAATCACTGCGTTAAGACAAGAGGTGAGGAGACTCTTGAGACAACAGTAAAGTCTGCCATCGAGACTCGGTTTCAGGTGCGGGAACTTGTCAAATGAAGGGTATGCAAACATGCCGAACAAAAGCCCTGAACCCACCAACCCTCTGGATACTGTTAGCGATATAAACACCCGTGAGGGACTCAGCCATTCAGTGTCCTGGCTTTTCTGGGAACCTTCGCTTCCCGTTTAAACAAAGCTGCCTATCAATATGTAGCCACAGGCTTCTGACACTAAATGAACAGATGAATTAATTAAACAGCCTTTGAAGTTAGAAAAGAAACGCTGCACGAGAAGGGGCCATCATGTCTGCAGGACATGAATGAAAGCGCCAAAAGGTGCTCAGGAAAGCAAGACATGGCTTTTGGGTCCTTAAGGGAGAGGGTGATTTCAAACACTGTGAACATATCGGAATTAACACACACACACACACACACACACACACACACACACACACACACACACACACACACATTACCTGGGATGGATATCTACCAGCAAAACCAGCGTTTGCATTGTAATAATGTCTATCCTTTTGCAGTGGAACCTGGCCACTTTAAACACCTTTAAGTAGGTGAAACACAGTATCACCAGGGACAGCATGAAACTGGTGGCGTGAAACACGATGGTGAACACGGTAAACCTCCTCCTCTCTGTCTCTTCTCCCAGGTGCAAGGTGCAAGAGGCATACACGTTGCTATAATCTACCCACGAGAAAAACAAGGAGACCAAAGGGAAGGTCAAGGAATGAATCCAGGAATAGCTCATCAGAAGCACGGCGTCTTTGTACCGCATCTTGCTGGTGTAACTCAAGGGGAACACCACCGCAATCCACTTGTCTATGCTGAGGGCTGCCATGCTCAGCATGGTGTTGGAGGTGAGGAAAGTTTCTAGGAAGCCCACCGCCTTGCAGATGCAGTCACCGACGGGCGGCTGGTTTCTCAGGATCCCCAGCAAAGTGAAGGGCATGTTTAAGACTGTCAGGAGCAGGTTGCAGAAGGACAAGTTCACCAGGAAGACCCCGGGGACTTGCTTGCGGAGCTCGGTACTGTAGATGAAGCATAGCAGCACCAGCAGGTTGGACAGCAGAGAAATAACGAGCACCAGCACCAGGAAAAAAGCCAAGAGAACTCCTGCCAAGTCCATTTCTTACCAGGTAGCCATGCGCCCCTTGGTGAGCAGAGGGTAGGCTTCAGAGATGGAGCGGCAAGGGGACATGGCAGGTGCCTCTCGGGGGGAAATCCAGGGATCCCCAGGCATGTTGGTGGAGGCTCTGGGTGGATCTGAAGCTCAGGCTGCCGGAAAGCACAGGCGACCGGCCAGCCGGCGCTGTCCAGGGTCCTGACACGATCCCACCTTCTCCCTAGGTCGCGCCCGCCCTGCCCGCTTCAAACCGCCCGCAGAAGTTCCTCCCTTCCCGTTCCCCGACCGACCGACCCGGGCACCGCGGGGAGGCACTTGCTCAGCTCCCAGCGAGCCCCTCCGGCTTCTCTCCGGCCGCTCGGCAACTCCGCTGCTCAGCCCCTGAAATAGTCAAACCTCCCCAGCCTCCCGGGGTGACTCATGCGCAGACGGGGAGCGGCGAGCCACAGCCTCACCCAGGGAGCGCGGAGCAGCTTTGCCTCCCCTCTTCGCGCGGCACCGATCAGCCGGGAGAGCCGCCGGCCAGCAAGGGCGAGACAAACTTCCCGCGAGCTCGCGGCAGAGGGGGGAGCCGTGCAGCCAGCTGCCAATTAGTTATTAACCCTTTAGCGATTAATAATGCTCGTTCATCACCGGCAAGGTGCCTGCTGTTTTGCAAGGCACGCCAGTACCCTAGTAGTTATGATGACTGTGTGAGGGAGGGGGGTATTGCATTTATTATTATTTGGGAGGGGGGATGTGGCTGTAGGCAACTTGGCCCTCATGTCCCATAGCAGGTTTCCCTTGCTCGTTTTGAGTGATGTCTTCTCTGGCACCATTTCCCCTACTACCTCCTCAAAGAGCCCACAGATGCAGTCAGCATTCAGGGACGGGGATCATCTCCCAGGGGTCATCACCAGAGCAAAGAAATCCAGCAGTGGGGAGTGTTAACGTACCGCACAACCCGAACCCTGCTATCCCTGGACTAACCCTCCTATTAAACCTGTAGACCCTGTTGGCTAAAGAAGTGACAGGCCCAAGGCTGTGATAGCACTTTCAGTAGACACCTAAAGTCTCTCTGAAACCACTTTCAAATCAACCTGTTAGTCGATAGGGAAAATATTTCCATAGTTAGAAGACTCCATTCTTTTTCTTTCGTCTAATAGTCACAGGGGAGAGCAGAACAAGATTTTTAAAGGCATACTTAAGGAGGACCCACAGTACTTTAGGGAAAGTTTGGGGGCTATTGGCAGAAATGACATGTGGACAGAGACTGTCCCTATCTGCCTCACAGAAGGTTGATCACACAGAGACACCACAAGCCCTGTCCTTACATAAGAGAGAAATGCATTTATTTTGTTGCATCAAAACAGAGGCACAGAAATAAATTGCCAGGTCTAACCACTGTCACAATTGCCAGGTCTAACCACTATCACATTTTTCAGTTGATCTCCAGTGCTGAAAGGAAGAAAGAAGAGAGAGAGCTTGCTTGCCACCAAAAATGAGCATTATGATCCTAAGAAGATGGTGCAATACCTATGCAATTACACAATGTAGACTTGTAAAGTACATGTTCCCACAGCAGCAATAATGTTATTTTTAAAATGCTCTTTAAGGACCTGATCTAAAGCCCATGGAAGTCAACAGGAATCTTTCCATTGATTTCTGTGGGGTTTGGAACAGGTCCTAATTGAAAGGGTTGCCATGGTAAGGTTTTATGTTTTAATGAAAGCACAGAGCAGGGTAGCATGAAGTGTGTTATCTGGAAATGTGTGCTGTGTTATACCTGAGGACAACACTGAAGTAGGATGAATGTTTTCTCTCATTAGTAAGGCGTCACTTCCCAAGCCACAAAATAGTGAATAAATTTGACTGTCAATATAGTTGTAAATTCATATCAATGTTTCAAAAAATTCTATGAACGAGAGATAATAACATGAACACCTTTGCTGCACAGCCTGTGAGTTGGGCTGCTAAATCTGTAGCTTCAGGGGGCCACTCAAAGCCATAGCTGGTAGAGGGCCTGCAGGGAAAGAACCATCATTTAAAGAGCCTTGTGTATCCACAAAGAGCAGTGGTTCTCAACTTATTACATATCATGATCCCTTTTTCCACACCAAGACCTCTCCAGGACTCCACTCCCATCTAGTGGGGGTTAGCCATGACCCACATCCCATTTAGTAATATTGGAAGGGTAGGGTGCTTGTAAATGTCTGACACCTGATGTTAGTGACCTCCTGTTTAGTAGTGTGAAGTGAAGCAGCTCTAACTTTTAATTATGAGAAGGCCAACTATACATATGTATAACACTCTCCTACAACATCTTCAAGAGCAGCCCTTTTCTGTCAGTTCCAACTGGAGGAGTTGAGAAGCTGGAAGGACAGCTGTAGATATATAATCATGTGTCTATACAGTTTTTGAAGGTTTCCCTCTAAAACCTTTTGTCTAAAGCAGTGATACTCAGACTTCAGTGGTTCAGGACCCAAATTAATGATCAACATTACCCAAAAGAGCCACAGTCGTGTGAATTCATTGTTTCATTTCATATGGTACTATATTCTCATATTTAAACAGTATGATAGGAAAATATTCTCACAGCAAAAGGACGGAACCAAGTATTATTACTTTATCAACTACAGTTGGTTAATAACATAGTAAAACCTTCCTTTTTGGTTAATGACTTAGATTGGTTAATAATTAAATCACACAGTGGTTTAATATCGTGTGCTACAAAGAGCCCCTTGCGGTTCCTGAGCCTCAGTCTGAGTGTCACTGCTCTAAAACAAGCTTTTCAGAGGAAGAATGGATTGTTTCTATATACTGGTGATGAGATGAATAAATTAAAACAAGCTGGGAAAAATGGGAACAGTAGCAGGAAGTAAAACAAAGAAATTCAAGTTCTTGTTAGATACGTATGTCTCCACCTTGCAAAGACTTATGCATGTACTTCACTTTATGAACCCCAAGTAGTCCCTTTGGGTGAAATTCTGGCCCCATAGAGATCAATGCAAGTTTTGTCAGTGAGCTAGGATTTCACCCTTTGACATTTGTGGGATTACTCACAGTGTGTAAAGTTAAGCAAGTGTATAAATTTCTGCAGGATCAGAGCCTTATATTGGACTGTCTATATTAATCCATTCACACCAGTCACTACAATATTCATTCCACTTCACTTCTGATTCATGCACACATGTAACATAAGACAAGGGTCACACTAAACAAACCCATACACTATTCAGAATGTCTTCTCCCTGACCCACCCTGCAATATTTCAGCGTGTTTGTGTTCTTTGAACCCACACCTCTCTGTGTGTGTCCCTCTGAAAGGCCTGAGGCTGTTGCTCATTTTCCCTACTTTACAAAAATTTCCCCTACTCTGAAAAATTCTGTTCACATAATTTCCTAAAGGTATTTATTGCAGTTTTATGATGTGCTTCCTAGTTTTGTTACCGTTTCCTTACACACAGATACTCAGACACAAACACAAAACTAAACCCAGAAGATTATACTTAAATAATTTTTATCAATGCTAATTGTTAACTCACATAAATATAACTGGAAAGAGACTGGAGGCTGTTTGGGATAAGGATGATCTCTTAGGCCTTATCTACAGGGGGTAAGTCGACCTAAGTTACTCAACTCCATCTACGTCAATAACATAGTTGACATAGCTTAGGTCGGCTTTCTGCAGTGTCTACACCACGCTGCATCAATGGGAGATGCTCTCCCGTCTACTTCCCTTACTCTTCTAGTTCCAGTGGAGTACTGGAGTTGACGGGAGAGTGATCTGAGGTTGATTTAGTGGGTCTTCACTAGACCCACTAAATCGACCCCAGGTCCATCGATCGCCACAGTGTCAATCCCCCGGTACGTGTAAACATGTCATTAGGCCCTAATCCTGCAAAGACTTATGCACTTGCTTCAATTTATGCATGTAAACAGTCGCATTTAAAATCGACAGACTACTCATCTGAGTTAAGTAAAACAAGTGTTAGCAGGATCAGGCCCTTACTGTATGTTTGTTCAGCACTGAGCACAATGGGCCACAGTCTTCACTGGGGTCTCTGGAGAATACTGTAATACAAATCATAAATAAGAACAAGTTGTTTATAATTAAGTATTCCTTAAAAGTAGATACCATCCAGTAGACACAAATCAGATAATTACTTTGTTCTTTTTCTTTTAATGGATGCAAACATTCTTAAATCTTCACACTAGTCCATTCTAAATATTAACTACATTTTATTCGATTTAGTGTTAATGGACCGCATTAATTGGAAAGGAATAAGGGATGATTCAAATTCCCTTTGAGTTTCACACCAGGAGAGATGTGTCATGCAAAATTCCAATATAGATCACAGCTGAACATAATGTAGCTGTAATCCGTGCGTTTGCAATAGCTAGGAATGCGTTCAATTTGCTTCTATTTTTAATGAAGGACAGTGAAACAGGCAGAAGACCTCAGACAAATTGCATCAAATTATGTGCACATAAAGGCAGAGACGAGGACGGAGGGGAAACTTTTCACTTCCTTACAAATTCTTTTTCTTTCTTTCTTTCATTGGCAGGGTTAAATTAAATGAACTGTATCGTGGAATGGAATGACTCAGGAGACTGTTAGTGAGAACAGTATCTTTAATCCATAGGTCACTGGTTTAAATATGGCCCAAGTCAGGAGTGAGCAAAAGTTGTAACCATGTGACTGGTTTTCAGATGTAGAATGATGGAGTGGTCTCAGTGCACTTACCAATAGACAGATGTGAATGTCATGTAAGCCTCATCACCGCCATTATAACAAGGCATGTTGGCATCGTATCACTGGCTTTAATTAGTGCTACAGCATTAGCATCGCTAGCTTAATTTGCACAATCCCACCCAAGCAGCAGCAAGGCCTTGTTCTGTGTACTACTTCCTCTATTCCAGTGTCCTGTTTCATCGTGACTGATTTGGATTGTAGGCTGTTTGGGGCAAGCAGTGTGTCCTTATCTGCTAGGTAAAGCACTATGCATACCTATAATGCTATATAGAAATATGAAATAATAAAATAAATAGCAATACAATACATAATGATAATGGTATGCTAATTAACACACCAGCAACTGCAGTAGAAAATCCATAAGCCTTATCATCAGTCTAATGCAATTCCTTTACCTTGCACTCCAGCCCACAAACAGCAGATTTAGTACGTGGGGAATAGCCTCAGTGTAAAGATATTCCTCATGTCATGTACACAGTGTAAGACCTCTACACTGTCCCTCTTGCAAACCCCAGCACAGGATAGGAAGAAGA